>NC_080190.1:51132500-51793750 GCF_030028045.1 Hippopotamus amphibius kiboko
CCAACTACTCAGTTTTTGTTGCAAAGACTCCAATATATTCTGGATCCTCCCTTACCTCTTCAGAGCAGTCGCTCAGAGCTAACTGAGAGGCTGTCTTCTGGGCTTAAGTCCTCGGAAAGTCCACCGAATAAAAAATAATTCTCAACTTGTAGGTTGTGCTTTTTCCTTTTTTTTCAGTTGGCAGAGGGTTTGAGGAGCCTGTGCAGTGCCTGGCATGTGTTCGCTTGGGGCTGTAGGTTAGACATAGCAGTGATGTGATGTAAAATAGTAGGACCTGAAATCCCATGCCTGGGTCCACCACCTGCCTTTGTTGGCTGTGGGAGCTGAGGGGGACCACCTGCCTTTCCAGAGTCTCAGCTTCCTTCTGTGTAAAACAGAACCAACAAACCTGGGTAGAGTGAGAGTGAATTAATCTGGAATGGACAGCTTCCAGGGTGTTATGTTTGAAGTTGTGTCCCTGAAATTTCCATATGTTGAAGCCCTAACCCCCAATTCTTTAGAATGTGACTGTATTTGGAGATAGGACCTTTAAGGAGGTAATTAAATTAAAATGAGGTCATTATTAGGCTGGGTCTTAATCCATTATGACTGATGTCTTTATAAGAAGAGGAGATGAGGCCGCAGATGCACGCAGAGGGAAGACCGTATGAAGACACAGGGAGAAGACAGCCCTACAAGCCAAGGAGAGAGGCCTCAGAAGAAACCAACACTGCCGACTCCTTGATCTTGGACTTCTAGCCTCCAGAACGTGGAGAAAACAGCTGTCTGTTGTTTAAACCCCGCAGTCTGTGGTATTTTGCTACGGTAGCCTGAGCTCACCAATATACAGAGGAAGATTCATTTGCCTTACGCAGAGAAGGGGAAGGCCCAAGAGGGCTGGCGCTCTACCATGCAGCTTCCCCTGCAGCCGGTTCCTGCAGTCCACCTTCTGCGGCCCATGGCCCAGTGTGCCCAGGTTGGCCCTGTGGCCCGCAGCACCCGGTGCCCGATGTAGGACAGTCAGTCAGGCCACGGGTAGGGTAGCTGAGAGCACACCACTGCAAACTTGTTTGGATTGTAGGCAGCTCTGTGAGAGGCTGCAGAACTCCGCCAACTGGTCTAACATGATTCCACGAGAAATGTTGACTCTAAATTACAAGGACTTAATTTTTCCAACCACAGCTAGGCAGTAAATGACTCTCTGAAATGACAGATGGAAAGTTCAGTTAATATGTTTATCTTCTGGCTCTAAAAGGCTCTGCCTCTCCCAGCACTGCTCAGGGCAGCCAGCACAGGGAGGGGAAGGGGAAGACTGCTGTCCCCAAACACTGGCCCAGTCCCCAGACCTAGATCCTCAAACCCGCCCTGGACACGAGGTTGCTGCTATGAGTGGGGTAGGAAAGCTTCCCGAGAGCCCCAGACTCCAGGCCCCTCTGTACAGCCGGTTTGGCCATGTCCATCTCTGAAAAGTCAAACAAGCTCTCCTGAGGCAACCATGACCTTGCTTTGTTCCCAAGGTGGCAGATCACATGACCTCTGGGCCCGGTCATCTGCAGAAGAGTAACACAAAACTCTCCGTGCCAGCTCCTCAGGGAGGTGCTGGGGACAGATGATAATTAAAACAGACAAAGTCTCCACCGCACTTTCTGTGGATCTGGTTCTGTACAACCTGGGACATAGGTGTTATTACTGTCCTCCTTTTATTGTTGAGGAAACTGAGACACAGAGGGGGTAAGCAACTTGCTCAAGGTCGTACAGGTAGTTAGTGGTAGCGCTGGAACTCCAACCTGGACAGCCTGGCCTCATAATTCATGCTCTTGACCTAAGAGAGAATCCAAGGCAGAGCAACAGCCCAGACAAGAAAAAGAAGGTGACATGGTGGTGGTGGGAGGGGTGTGTGTGTGTGTGTGTGTATGTGTGTGCGCAAGCCTGAGAGAATGGATTGCCAAGGCATCATGGGGAGACCAGCAGAACCAACACACAGACAGACAGACAGATGAGGTGAAAGGGGCTGCAGACCCTATGTCACACCACCTTATGTCAAGGTCATATGTGCCAAGTTAAGGAGTTTCGGTCTCATCTTTTAGGGGATGCATCTGTTGTTTGTGGTAAAACAGACATAACATAAAACTTACCATTTTGGTGTAGAGTTCAGTGGCACTGACAGCATTCACATTATTGTGCAACTCTTCCCACCATCTCCCCATCTCTCTGCAGAACTTCTCCAGCAACCCAAACTGAAACCCCACACCCACTAACATCTTTTCCTCCCCTCCTTGCAGCTCTCTGCAACCACCATTCTCCCTTCCATCTCTGCGGATGTGACCACTTAAGGCAAGGGGACTCAGTTTCAACCTGGGACGTGTGACATGGTGAGGGGTTGGTCTTCCCCATCAGTGTGGCTGCAGAACAGACAGTGAGTTGAGAGTCCAAGCCAAAGGCAAGGGCTGCTTTTCCACTGAGGATGTGGCCGCCAGCAAATGCCCAGCCTGTTCTCTGTCCAGAGCCAGGTTTCTACCAAGGGCTTTACGTGCCATGTCTCAGACCAGCCTCGGGCCCCTTTAGCGTAAGTGACTCTAAGTCAAGAAAAGTGAGATTTATTGAGGTTCAGGGCTTACAGCCCAGTATTTGCAGCTGAGAGAACCTCAGCCCAGTGCCCAGCACAGAGGGGTTGCTCATAAATGTGAATTTACTTACAATCCCTCCATAAACGTAAATCAACCATTATGCTAAATTTCTCACATGAATGCAAGTATCAGTCATTCGGGTAAACGGTACTTTTAACTCCGGGAGTCGCCCTAGAGTTCAAAGCAAAGTGGCCTCAAAACAGATCCATTTCAGCGCAGCCACAGTCCCTGCAGGAGGCCTTGGCTTCTGCTGAAAGGCAGGGAGGCCCCTAGACTTTGCGCAGGGGACGATGCCTGAGGCCGCCTGAGGTTGCTCTCCGCTCTCGCTTCCCACAAGGATGTGAGAGGCGGCAGTGCCTCGAGCAGGTTCCTGGGGACCAGAGTGTCATGGGGGCTTTTGCTGAGCACCCCAGCCCCCAGCCCTCTGCTGCCTTGGGAAAGCAGCACAACTTAGCCGCGGGACAGCAAGTATGAGAGGAGGACGTGTCCATGCCACGGCCTTGAGGAGGAAGTGGTGCCGCCCCCACGGAACCCCAGAGCCGGAGCCGCTGGAGCCAGGAGGTCAGTTGGTGAGTCCAGGCTGCAGGATTCTTTTGAAGAGCCTGGCAGAGGATCCCAGCATGTCACTGGCATAGAGAGGCAGCAAACGGGCTGGGCCATGGGCTCTATTGCCAGGAGCACAGGCTCCCATTCCTCTCCCTCCCCCTCATCCTCTGCAATGCCCCACTGCCTAGTCTGACCTCCTGGGCCTCTTGTTCTCCAGCCTGTCCAGTCCTGCTGTACTTACCTCTCCCCACATGTGCTGTGCTTGAGCTGAGGAAAATGTCAAGTCCCTCTACATCCTAAGTCTTCCATGATGTGGTACCTACGCGTGGGCTGTGCCTTTCATCTAGAACTATTTCACTTTCTTTTGCGGACCAAATCCTACTCAAACTCAACTCAATGTCATCTCCTTTAGATGCCTTCTGGAATTCTCCCTGTCAGATGGTCTCTCACCCACTCCCCAATCTTTCTCACCCCAAGCCCTGTGCTCTCACAGCACTGGGTTCTGCCTCTAGGGCCACCCTTCCATGGGGTATGATGACACATCTGACCCCACGTCTGGTCCCTGACAGATGAGCTGGAACGGTGCCACCGTCTCCATGGCCACAGTGCCCAGCATGGGCCCTAGCACAAGGTGGTATTCCGGGGAAGCTGCTTATCTGACTTAAGCAAGGTGTTCTAGTCATCCTTGCTGGGTGACGAAGCATCACAGATGTGGTAGCATAAAACAGTAATTTTATTATGCTCATGGATGCTGTGAGTCTGGAATCCAGTCACAACGCAGTAGGATGGCTTGTCTGGTTTCCACAAGGTCTGCCATCTCTGCTGGGAAGATGAGTTCAGGTGGGGGTGACTTGATGGTGGGAGGCTGGAGTCACCCAACAACCTCTTCACTCAGCTCCTACGTGTGGTCTCTGCATGTCACTGGGCTTCCTAACAAGATGGAGGCCTCAGGATAGTCAGACGCCTTACACGGCAGCTCAGGCCTCCAGCACTAGTGTTCCAGTGGAGAAGGAGGAAGCTGCATTGCCTTTTTTCTATTCTATTTTTTTCACAAGCCCACCAGACTCAAGAGGAGAAAACATGAATCCTGACCATGTGAGGGTGGCAAAGTCACATTGTAGGAGGGATGGTATTATTGTGCCCTTCTTTGTAAATGCCATCTGCCACAAACTGAGAAATTGAAATATATATTCTCAACTGATTTTTTCTTCTCTTTCTCTCTGCAGAATCCACTCCCCACACCCCCTTTATCCCCATCTCCAAAATCGGGCTCTCAGCGCAAGGCGGAAGGCAAGCACCAATAGGCTTATGCAGCTGAACTCATGCACGGCTCCAGAAATATGCTAAAACAAACCTCCTTTGCAAACACATATGCTTGTGCATATTTAAAGTATGACATCCCAGACCCTGTGACAAAGAAATTACTTCTTCCATCTTCCTTACAAAGCAGTTTCTGGAATCAGACTGGTTTTTGATCTAAGTTTGAAAACTAAAAGAAGAACATTAGGTCCTAATCTCCATCAACAAATTCCTTCCGGCCAAGAACTCCCAGGTTCCACTTTGTTCATTTCTGCAGGAACTTGGACAAGCTAAAAGAGACACTGTTTCTCAACTCAGGATCTCTATCCCATCCAAGTGAAATGAATGTCAGATTTAAAAGGGGTCAAGGGGAACGGTGGTAATTTCTTTAAAGGCATGTAACGTGAAGAAAGGAACAGAGAACATCTCAGAATAAATAGAATGCTGGATGTTGAAATGTGTGTCTGCTTATTGAACAATTTTAAAGAAATTTAAAATGCCACTGGTCCTATTTCTTTAGTTAAAGACGAGACCATGAGGTTGGGGATGTCAAGTTTAGCTGAAAACAGGGATGCACTGACCTCAGTCTAAACAGAGGGGAAAATAGTGTAAGCACTGGAAAAAAAGCATTTGATTATTTTCTTTTAAATGTAAATAATATTTTTGGCCAGTAGAGAGTTGAGGACAGGCTAAAATGTCCTTTGCTGCCTTCAGCAAATAAAACCCTATTCAAGACACAGGGTAGACACCACCAATTTAGTCTCTTTTCAAAGCCGTATGACTTATTTGAGTCTTCCATGTCATTTAAACTGGTCTGGGACTTTTGGGTAACATCTGGAAGGCGTGTATGTCAACAACAGCCAAAAATAACTTTTAAATATCAATCCTCTAGAATAAGCAATGGGGAGGGAAGGCATTCTTCAGAAACGATGGAAAGATCAAACTCATTTTCTTGGTTTGGAGAGCAGCCTAACCTCTAATGCATCTTGTGATGCTGATGTAATGTGATCAAGAGGTATGTTTCTCTAGCTTCCCTCCACATTGTACCCTCGCTGGTAACAAATGAGTCTGTGGAAGACATGAGGTTATCTCTCATTTAGCAGAGTGCCCATGGTGATCGGGTGGGTCTTTGGTTTTTCTGGGATTTCTTGAGGGACAGCACTACCATTTAGCTCAGCCAACAGAGTACAAAAGGAGGGGGTCTTGAGAAACCTGGGGCCTAGGAAGGGAAGATGATGGAGCATATGGCATGTTCTGCTCTTGGTGCACCTTCTTCCAGCAGCATATTTGTAATATGTCCTTCAGTTTGTACTTGAATACCTGCTGGGTTGGGTGACTCACTGCCACCTAAAATCTCCTATTGCTTTAGGAGTCTTTGTTGATTAGCTCTCCCTAATACTAAGCAGGAATATCAGTCCCCTGCAATCAACTGTTAGACAAAATAAAAGAAAGAAATCAAGCTGAGCTCCTTCTCACTTGCACCCTCTGGTCATGCTGTGCTTCCTGGACCCTCATAGAAGGAGAACAAGGCAGCAAAATAGATGGACGAGCATTGCCTGTGGGTCATTCTCTTTGTGTGTGTGTTTCCGTGCTCAGGCACCAGAGCATGCAGCACCAGCACATGGGGACGGTCTTAACCGAGACACAGGACAAGGTGCAGGGTACTATGAGTATGAGATGTGAGATCTGGAGTGAGTTGGCCAGTACCTTCCTTATTGTATTAATAGTATATGAGAACCATGTGAGCCCCACAAGACATGGAAAGGTTTCCCCACACACTGCTGCTTTGCCGAAGAGCAATGAAGTGGATTCTTGAGGGAGATTAGGAATGACATACAGTTTTTATGTTTGAGAATCCTTTCACTGTTCAGATCTTGCAGGACTTTGTAGGACTCTGTACGGATGCTGCTCTTACTTTGTAGAAATGGAAGCCATGGCAGACTCTTGGCAAAAGAGTGACAAAACCCAGAGCATGGTGAGAGGATTACTCTGAGCACTGTTGAATTTTCAAAGCACGCCTCCAGTGCAAAAACACTGAGTGCCACAGCTTTATTCATCCATTTAACAAATATTTCTGGAACACCTACTATGCATCAGACATTAATTGTCCTCAGGGTTGGGGACAGGGCAGGGAACAAATCAGACAAATCTTCATCATCTCGAGGCTCGGCATCTACCTGGGGGAAGCAGCAGTAAATGAATGGTGATGTGTTTTATAAGGATGCACAGCAGGCTGAGGCACAAGGAGAGGAGGGAGAATGGGAGGGCCCCTTTAGAGAGGGCGTTCAACTGGGAGACGCTGGGAGAAGAGCACCTCAGCAAGTCCCTTCAGAGGGATGGCAAGCGCAGAAGTCCTGTGGCAGCAATGTGCCGGGCTGTTAAGGACAAGTGGCAAAGAAACGCTTTGTTCTGGAGGAGAGTGAGCAAAAGGGAAGGTGATGGGCTAGCAGGTCAGACAGGTGATGAGGCTCTGATGACACAGGGCTTTGGAGGCCACCGTGCAGATGTTACTCTGACTTTGTAGGATGGATGCCACTGAGATTATTGACAGAAGAGCCATGTGACCTGGCTTGCACTGTAAAAGAATTCCTCTGTATGAGAAAATATGAATTTAGGGGAACCAGGAGGAAACAGAATTCTACTTAAATAATCCAGGCAGGAGATGATGGTGGCCCATACCAGGCCAGGCTGGGCCATCTTCAGCTGTAAATCTATGATTGTGAATATGTCTAGTTGAGCCCACTGTCACCTGAATGCAATCAGAGTCCTAAAGAGGAAGGTGAGAAAGGATACAGGCTAGGTAGCTGCAGGGGCTGCCACAGCTCCTGTTTACCATTGGGTCCAGATTTGGGTTTTCAATACTAATTTCCTCCAAGAAGCATCACGACTCTTATTCTCAAACCTTAGGGCAGGGATATTTTAATGAATATGGGAGATGTAGGTAATGAGGGTAAGTAAGGTTGCTTTCAAAGAATAACAGTAAGGTCGCAGTTGAAAGGACAAAGGAGCCACTTTGGAGAGATCATATCCACCAAGCTGAGCATAAAAAAGAAAATAATAATGAAGGTTACCTTAAACAGGTTGATTTTGTAGAAGACCATGGATTCATAACAACACTCAAAAGAGAAAGCTAACGTAAATGTATGCAAAAAAGGAATCCATATGTTAGGATTTGTTTAATTTTATTGCTTTTAATAAGTAGAAAAGGTGGGGGGGGTTCTGTGATATTTACAGAGTATGGAGTTATAATTCTCACTTTGCAGATAAGAAAGAATAAACACAGGGAACTATAGATAAACTAAAACAATTCCCCAAACACGGGTTCTGCATTGTGTAGTAAGCAGATGGAGGAAAAATCAAGCAATTGATTGCTTTCGTGGTCCTACACAGCAAGCAATTAAACAGAGAACCCCACAGAGTGTTCCAAGATGATTAATTAGTCAAATGTTGCACCGGCCCCATCTCTCATCTTAGTGTATGGAACCTTGAGATGGCCCTGCTAATTATAACGCAATATTGATAAGGCATACATAAGTTTCCAATTAATATTTATAGACTAGGCCAATTTATCATAATGACGGGACAATAGCTTAAGGTATTGCCAGCCATAAGAAACTTTCAGAAATACATCATTTCTGGGAATGACACCAAGTTTCAAGAAATTAAATCTTTGAATTTGGATTTTGAAAGGCAGGGGCTTAGAAGTCCGGATGTAACAAATAGAACTTCATTATCAAGAGGAGCTCAGCCAGTGATTTGGTTTAGACCACTTTAGACTATACAAACTTGTCCTAGATTAGAAACTGTGACCTCTTCTCTTCTGAAATCCTGTGAATACATGTAGTTTACCATCTCCTAAGATTATTAGTATCTGATAGAATTACTGAAGCCCTATGTGGGTATAAATATGAAACCTTAGGTGTATATAAATAAAGATAAAAATTTCTTTTCAGTGCAGGGAATTCATAATTGTGTGACCATTTTTACATATTAATCATTGTAATTTTGTTCACATTTATGTCTTAAAAAAGACTACTAATGGGGATAACCTGGGTTATGCTGTGATTATAAATAATCTCAAAATCCTAACAACTTGACAGAATAAAGATTAATATTAATAAATAGCTAAAATGACACTCAAGAAGTATCAACCTGGTTAGAAATATTAAGATGTATTTCTCATTTCTCTGTAATGCTTCCTTTTCTGCTAAGTAGCTTAGATAACACAGAAGCAAATAAAACAGTGTACTTAGCCTAGTGGATCATCAAATCATGATTCGAAATGATCCTATTAAATTAGGGAATGGTCCGAAGATGAAATAAAGTATATTCGCTGTGGACAGGGCCACTTTGTCTCCCTTACTCATTTCTTTCACAACCTGCTTCATGGCCAGTGGAAAAGCCAGAAATCTCTCTGCCTTCTCTCCTAAGTATAGATGGTCAGGCCTCAGGATGTGTCTTCTATAAGCACACCTGGCCATCTTGCAGTGTGTGTGTGCATGTGTGTGTGTATGTACACACCTGTATATGTTTCAGCTTCTTTACATAAAAACAAATGAGTAAGACAGCCTCACACTCTTTCGTAGTTGTCTTCAATACAGATGGAGAGAGCTGAGGTCACCTTTCAGCCTTGGAGAACTGAAATGTGTTCTCTGTTCCAGTTTAGATCAAAGACGCCTGCCTTTTGTCAATCTTGGGATGCATGCCCAACCACTAATAAAGCCTTTTCATTTTAATTTTTATCTATTTTTTTTTCTACAGACCACTGGACAGAATCCTGGAAAGGAAGAGGGGTAAGTCTTAGGCTTCAATTCCCAATAGGTCCAAATGGAATATAAGTTCAGAGTGTGATGTGCCTGCTGGGAAAACTAATGTTGTCTTAGGTGGCATTGCTAGAATTGTGCAGAGTCCAGAACAGAGCAGTGATGACCTTATTTGGCAATGGTAAGACTATTGCTTCTGAGCTCCTCACTAAAAGGAGGTGATACAGAGAGTGGTGATCAGAACACTGAGAAATGAAGACCATGTCAGGGTCATTGGAGGTACCTGAGGCTAGGTAGCCTGGACTGAAAGGAGACATGTTGATGGCCTCAGGCATTTGAAGGGCCATGGGAGAGAGTCTGTGGACAGAGCCAGCTCCATTTAAGAGCAGAGAGTAATCCTGGGACCTGGCTATGCCAAGAAGATAGGTATAGAGCCAGGAAGAATTTTCCAGTCAGGCTGTCTCAGCATGGAATTTTCAGGCTCATGAGCTGGTGAGACTCCAACATTGGAAGTGGCCAAAGAGAGGCTTGATGGTCACTTGTTAGGATTGATGCCAAAGATCCTAACTTAGGATAAATTGAACTAGTGGACTTCAAATCCATTTCTCACCAAGACTCCATAAATCCTGAATCTGGCTAATCCAAAGATAAAAGCTCCTAGGTTAGCCAGATCGTACTCTTTATCTAATCAAGAGAGCTTTGGTCTGTATGGTCAACAAAATTAATGTTCGCCAGCATCTAGTTCTCCTCTAATTTCACTTACACAGAGAATTATAAGTTCTACTCCTTGGAGTTAGGTATGGCCATGTAACTAGTTCTTACCAAAGAAATGGAAATGAAAATGATGGCCCAAACTTTGAGCCAAAGCAATTAACTACAGATGTTTGACCTCCTGACTCTTTCTTCATCTGCAACAGTGAGGAGTGTTCAGATGGAGAAGCCAAAAGAACGAAAGCATGTGAATTGCTAAATACAGAGGAGAGCTGCCCTAGAGAGTCGCCTAGACCTGCATCGAACTTTGTGAGAGCAAGAAATCAACGGAGATTTTTTAGATGATTTGTTACTGCAGCAAAATTTAGCCTACCCTGACTGATACACTTTGGGAACAGAGGGCATGCAAGTTTCTAATAGGAAAAGAAATAGAGAAGCTGGAAATAGGTCTGGTGAGACAGATAAAAGGGAAAGCCACACTCAGATCTCCTGGGACTGTAACTTCTCATGGAACATTGGCGTATTATACACATTTCCAAAGTTTCCTCTGAGGCCTCAAATATGTCTCTTTAACTGTTAAATGAGGAATATCTGACATGAAATTTTGGGGACCAAGAAGTCTCTGAATAGTGAAATGAAGTTAAACTTGGCTTCTGGAGTTGCCACCTTGGCTCTGTGCAAAGACCAAAGACTTCTCTTTTGTGAGAAAAAGCCAATCTTATTGTGTCTATCAACACAGCACATCTGGGGCTACACGGAATCCGCTGATTTCATAAAATAATTCCTGCCGAAGAATCCAAACTGCCTTTTTTATAGATGTAGAAATTGAGGTCCCTTAGGTTCCAGTGAGCTTGAAACTGGGTCTTTTGGATTTCCATCTTTTCACCAGGCCAGGCTACGGTGATTGCACAGTGGAAGTATTTCTTCAAAGGAGAATCAAACAAAACTCCCCAGGCTCTGTGTCAACAGCCCTGGATTGGAGAGGAAAGCAGGGCTCCTCACAGAAGTTCAGTTTACAGCAGGGCTCCCCCTTGGCCCCAAGACAGCTTTGATCACCGTGAAGTTTCCACAAACACAGAATGAATGAGGAAGAAGATGGTTATGCTTTTAACCTGGTCGACACTGATGAGAAATGAGGCATATACAGTCTTTTCTGCAGCGTCCCGCTTCAAACAGCTGTCACCCTTCCCTTTAAAGTATAGGTTTAAAATATTTGTATATTTTGTTTGCCTTTTAACACTTCTCATCACATAATTAAGATACGATGGTGAAAGTCACTTACAACTTAATAATATGGTTCAGTAGAATACAATGCCAGAAAGCAGCCTGCCTGCCTTCAAATCCCGGCTCCCTGCTTCTAATTTTCTGACTGTGTGGCTTTGGGCAAATTACTTAACCACTCTGCACTTCAATTTCCTCTTCAGTTAAATGGGTATCATAATAGTATCTACCTCATAAGACAGTTATGGGATAAAATGTGTTAATATATGTAAAGCATTTGGAAAAGTGCTTGGCATATGGTAAGTATTCAAGAAGTAGTATTTATGTTTTCCTAAGTTCTTGACTGGCCGCCAACCAAATTCCAAGAACTGTGAAGTCTCTGTGTGCTCAAGTCTATGAGGGTTTAAAATAAGGTAATTCATGGGCCTCCCCTAAAGGCCCTAAAAGTTCATCAGAAAAAAACTAGACTAAGCAAAAATTCAAGGATTCTTATTAAGAAGTTAAGAATGGGCAATAGACAGGAAGCTAATAATATCTGCTATAGTTACAAGGTCACACGATCACCTTTGGCTATAGGGATGCTGGGAAAAAGAATTGTTTTAAATGGTCAGTGAGGCAAAATCAGACATCTGCAGGAGCTTTCTGGCAAGTTTTGCTTTCCTGCTGTAAGTGCTGCACTTTCTTTATTGTCTCATCTTCACACTCAGAAAACAAGATTGTCTGTTTCCAGTTAGGAAAGGCCACAAGAATTTCAGACACCTTGGTCCTGACAGTCCCAAGCCTCTGAACAAGACCTCGTGCATGTGGGGAAAGAAAAACACCACCAAAACTGTAGTACGTTTAGATGCTACTCTTGAGGGGGTTTTATTTGTGAGTGTTCAGTTTTGTTCATCAAACTGGCAACATTTTAAAAGAATAATGTCCAATGCTGTCTAAGATGTAGGTAAACTCAATTTCATGCTCTATTGGTGAGAGTGAAGATGGACCCAATATTTTTGAAGGATATTTTTTAAAATCTTTAGGATAAAATACATTTATTTTGATAAGGTAATTCTACTTCAGGGTGTTTAACCTCTGGAAATAATCCAGTGATCATACAAATGTGTACATATGGGGAATTCTATTGAATGATATTTATAGTAGCAAAAAATCAGAAGTGGTGTATGTCTTCAGCAAAGAGCTGAGGCAGTAGGGAGAGCTACATCCTGCATTGGTGCCACGCAGGCTGCTGTAGCTCTGTGTGGGTTCACGGCCAGGCTTTACTAAGTTCAAAATTCAAATGACGAAACAGTGTATCTTGCAGGATCCCATTTGGGTGAATAAAGATCATATATTAAATGTAAATATGTATGTTGAAAGTGTTTGGGATGATATACACCTAATTGCAGTAGTTGCTATCACAGACTTCTAGAAGTTTTGAGGAAATTTTTCTTTCTTTTTTAATATTTATTTATTTATTTATTTATTGGCTGCATTGGGTCTTTGTTGCTGCGAGCAGGACTTTTTCCAGTTGCAGCGAGCAGGGGCTACTCTTCGTTGCCGTGTGCGGGCTTCTCATTGTGGTGACTTCTTTTGTTGTGGAGCATGGGCTCTAGGCACACGGGCTTCAGTAGTTGTGGCACACGGGCTTAGTAGCTCCGCAGCATGTGGGATCTTACCAGACCAGGGACTGATCCCTTGTCCCCTGCATTGGCAGTCAGATTCTTAACCACTGTGCCACCAGGGAAGTCCCCAGAAATTTTTCTTTTTAACTTTCAGAATCGTTAGACATCCTCTTTACAATTCACTACCATTTGAATCAGAAAAAACAGACACAACCACTTTTGGAGGGGGAGAAGGGAAATGAAGATTGCCTCCCCTCTGCCAGCCTCCCTGACTCAGTGGTATAGAGGGCAGGGAGCTGAGTGTTGGCTCAGAGCAGGTGTGTTTGTTTGAAAGCCATGAGGCCAGGTAGCCCAGGCATCACATCAGTGTCAGATCAAGATGAGCCATTTGAAACCCAAGTCATCACTTTTGGAAGGTTTTCTGTCATTTAACTATGTTTGGATAACGACCTTGTGTAGGTTCAACTCATTCATTTACTTAGAGGTACTTTTTATAACTGGTTTATCTTGGAGTGTTCCTCAGGAAGTCACATAACTTAAAGTGAGACATCCTTTGCTAAGCTTTACTAAGGTTTTTATGACTAACGTTAGCATTTAGTAACACCTATTTTAGATTTTTCCAGCCTAGAATTATTGCTGTAACTTAAGATCTTGGGCCTTTAACACCTTTGTCTATTGATAAAGTAAATCCAATTCATGTCTTCACTCATTAATTCTCCAAATATTCTTCTAGTTTGCTTCTGTGCCTGACATTGTTAGGAGATCCAATGGAGTTAAGGGTTGAATTATGTCCTCCTCAAATTCATATGTTGAAGTCCTGACTCCAACTACCTCTGAATATGACCTTATTTGATAGGGACTTTACAGAGGTCATCGAGTTAAGGTAAAGTCATTAGAATGGGCCTTAATCCAATGTGACTGATGTCCTTACAAAAGGGGGAATTCAGAGACAGACATACACACAGGGAAAATGCCATGTGAACATGAAGATAGTCATCTACAAGCCAAGGAGAAAGGTCTGGAACCAATCACGTCCCTACCTTGATTTCACACTTCTAGCCTCCAGAACTGTGGGACAATACATTTTTGGTGTTTAAGCCACTTAGTTTGTGATGCTTTGCTATGGCAGCCCTGGAAAACCAACACAGGTGGTAAACAGACCAAGTGTGGGTCTCACCCTCAGGAAGCTCCCTACACAGTGCGGGTAGGAGATAGCAACCTGATCTGCACATGATGAAACTTAGCAAGGTTGGGGGATAGGCAGGTGTCTTGCTCTTCAGGCAGGTGCCATGGTCAAACAGCTGTCCAGCTCTGTAGAGGATGGAATCTGGGTTTCAGTCTGGCCACATATATATCTGTGCTGAATATTACTCTTCAACTAAAAGGCAGTGAAGACCACCTTCACTGCAGGTTTCAGAGAGTAAAACCTTGAAAACATCATCACTGCGCGATTAAACATTAAATTGAGACAAATATTATTCCTCGAGGATTGGGTGAAGGATTAAGCGACAGCAGCATGAAACAAGTTCTTTGAGCCTCCTTTCACATACCTATACTTCATGGTAAGAGCACAGGGACATGTAAAGCAAACCCAGAGGCAACCAGGGAAACTCCCAGTCGCTGTCCCTGTGAGGATGCTGGTAAAGGACACGGTCCCCTGTCCTGCACCGTGAGTGCTCGGTTTGAGGCCAAAGGGAGGTGAATCTGAAGTCTCAGCGGCATAAACAGAGTGTGCCTCCTGGGTAGCTGTCACGGTTTGTTTATATTAAGGGCATCATGTTGTATGATCATGTTTTCCTCCTCCTGCGGGCCACTTAGAACTTCAGAAACACCTTTAAGAGCCCTTTGGCAAATGTATGGAAACTCGAAGGCTATTCATGTTATTTCTATCCTCCTAACTCACACTGACTTTTATTTTAACCCATATCAATTTTTCATAAATACCTCCTATAATTGTTTATGTGAAAAGGGGCATAATATTGAAAATTAAATAGACAAGTTAATTGACTTTGGTCACCACTCAAAAATATTTGGTTCCATTATTAAAAATGGTATATTACTCAGCTATAAAAAGGGATGAGATGGAGCTATATGTCATGAGGTGGATAGAACTACAATCTGTCACACAGAGTGAAGTAAGTCAGAAAGAGAAGGACAAATATTGTATGCTAACTCACATATACGGAATCTAAAAATGGTACTGATGAACTCAGTGACAAGAACAAGGACGCAGGTGCAGAGAATGGACTGGAGAACTCGAGGTTTGGGAGGGGCCGGGGGGTGAAGGGGAAGCTGAGACAAAGCGAGAGAGTAGCTCAGACATATATATACTACCAACTGTAAAATAGATAGTCAGTGGGAAGTTGTTGTATAACAAAGGGAGTCCAACTCGAGGATGGAAGATGCCTTAGAGGACTGGGGCAGGGAGGGTGGGGGGGACTCGACGGGGGGGGAGTCAAGGAAGGGAGGGAATACGGGGATATGTGTATAAAAACAGATGATTGAACTTGGTGTACCCCCAAATAAAAAAAAAATAAAATAAAATAAAATAAAAAATAAAATAAAATAAAATAAATAAAACAGATGAAACCTTAAAAAAAAATATTTGGTTCCATTATTAAAAATTGTATGGCACCATGGGTAAATATTTATATTAAATATTTTATTTCATCTAATGCTAAGAAAAGGAGATCCCAGGATGAACTTCTTTTTCTGGCGATGTCCCCATCGGTCTTTGATGTGAAACAAACTAGAAGCAGGTCCAGGAGGCCCTGAGAACAACTCTGGTGACACTCCAGGGAGCAGAACCAGGCTGCAGTCAGGGGCATGCCTGAGCCCAGAGCAGGGGCATCTGGCAAAATGGCCTCCCCTGTGTCTCCAAAAGGCTCATCTCATTATAGGCTCAGACTCTTCAAAGTTAAGAATTTTATCAGCAAATTCATTCCCAAGGATTTGCGAACTAAAGAGACTAGTTGCCCCCATCCCCACCCTAAGATACACTGGAGAGGCAAAGGCAGGATAACTGCAGGAGACGCTTCCACCAAAAGGGGATGAAACTGAAACGGAGCCACATCACGACTACTGCAATCCAGCGGGGCTCCTACAGACCCCCTGCTGGGGGTTCAGGGACATCCCTGATTAGAGGCTGGTTCTTTTTCCTAGAAGTGGCTCCTGGTTCACTGTTCTCGTAAGCTCTTGGACCCACTCTCTTTGAGGTTCTTCCTTTTTTATAAGAAATGGCCATGTTTGCAGCTGAGTAGCTTTCTCAGCCTGATTCCTGCCTGGAGATATCTGGGGACCCAGAGGTCTTTTGGCAAGTTTCACAATCTTAGTCCCTGCCATAGCAGTGCCGTTAGTTAGATCCCCTGAATGAATCTCTTCATCAAGACAAGACAATAGCTACAATATAAGAAACATCTTTTCAAATGTAATGCTGAGCTAGCACAGAATAATACTAAATCTGTTATGATTTATTAGAATAAATACTAAATTTTAAAAGAATACTAAATTTTAAAAACAAAGTGAGGCTCAGCATCTTGGAAAGGTCTCATACAAATGAAGAGTCCTGAAAGTCATGTTTCATTAGCTTCACAGTAAATCTGCTTCTAGAAAGTAGTAAACCCAGAAAAAGTGTATTAAGGGTATCATTTGAGATGACAATAACTGTATTAATAAACTTTAGACATTCTTAAATATGCAGATTGAAATAGCTAAGATGGCCATTAACAGAGCAGATGCAGAGTGTGCCCCCTTAGAACAAGTAGAGGGAAAACAATGGAATCAGATTTTAAGGCTTCCATCCAAATTAAGGCACGAAAGGAGAAGATAAAAAAGAAAGAAGAAAGAGGTAAATAGAAATTGTATAGTAAGATTGTAGGCAAAAAATCCTAATTGTACTAGATATACATGGACAAAAACTTGCTTAAAATATGAGAGCCATCAGTCTGAGAAAAAAGGAAACCCAAATTACAGTCAGAAGAGAGAACTGTAATACCTAAAGACACAGAATATTTAAATTAAAAATGGAATAAAGTGTGTTAAGGAAAGAATAACCTGAAAAGAAAACTCTAAACTTACATACTACTAATAGCAACCTCAAATATACACAAAGCAAGAATTGCCAGAACAGTGAGAAATTTTCTAATCTACCTTATTAAAGGAATATTTTAACACAACGTCTTTCAGTAACTGATACAACAAGCAGCTATCATACCTAACAAATGGGGAATATACACTTTTCTCACATAGGAAACATTTATAAAATCTGACCACATGTTGATAATAAAGCTATCCTCAACAAACTTCAAAAAATTTGTATCATATGGGCCACCTATTCAGCTCATAACACAATTAAGTTAGAAATAAAAAACAAAAAGGATAATTTAAAATATATTTTAAAATTATAAAGACATATTTGTAAATAATTCATGAGATGAGAAAGAAAAATAAAAATTAGAAAGTATTTATAAATAAATATTATTAGAAATACTGTGTATTACCTTCATGGTACTTAGAGGAAAATTTATAGCCTGAAATACTTATGGTAGAAAAGAAGCCTCAAAATTAACGACGTAAGCATCCAAAATATGAAATTAGAAAAATAGCTGCAAAGAATATGAAAGGAAGGAAACAAATTTCTGTCCATAAAGCAGCCAGTCTGACATTTTGTTATGGCAGCCCTAGCAAACTAACACAGATATATCATGTAATTCCTACAGTGGTTTCTGTCGAAAAACTAGATGGTCACTGGTTTAGATTATCTCTAAGAGGCCCTCAAACTTTAAAACTCCTTGGAGGTTGGAAAGAATAAAGTCCTGTTCTTCAGTTTGCAAGGAAGCTTCCTTAAGGGTCTTCATTACCCATCAGCATCTCCCATGAGTATATCCCATGCCATGCCTGCGGGGTGGAACCTGCATGCAGCAGGCCTCAGGGCATCTTTGAAAGTCAGTAACTAAAGCTCTCATCATGAAGATGGAAACACACAAAGCATGCGGGAACTAGCCAGAGGGGCCTAGGGGCCAGTCAGTGCTTGGCAGCAAAGGATTAAAAAAGATTCGAACTTTTGAAATGTTTAGGGCCAAGTGCTCCTCCCAGGCAGTAGGGTTTCTGGATCCTGCTCCATTTCCTCCCATCAATCCACCCCTGAACACCATCCCAACATAAATGAGGGTGAGTCCTGCCCTAGCAGAGCAGGCCCTGTCCTGGCTGGAGCTTCGGCACGCGCACCGCAGAGGATTCCAAAGGTAAGTCTGTAAACACAGTCCCCAGAGCGCAATTTAATGAGGACCTCCCCTTGGCCGGTCTGCTTGGAGTATCCAAGTGTCTCACTCCCATAGTCGCTGTGTAACCTCCAATGCCTGCTGCTAAAGAGTTTTCTGTGTCCAAAAATAATCTCTCAATGATGGTTAGCATGACCCTGGCATAATTCATCCTCTCCAAATAAGTGAAAGGGAGCTAATGCCCAACTCCTGGCACAGCCACAGAGCGGTCTTGGAATAGGAGGTGGCTGTGACTTCAGTCTTGGCAGAGGGCTGTGGACTGGATGGGGGGGCCAGGCCAGCGGCAGGAGCATGGGCACAGGATGCCTGGCACAGGCGTTTCCTTCTGCTGGGGCCGGGGAGCAGTCCGAAGCTCCTCTGCCGTTCTGCACAGAGCTGTGGGTATCTGTCGCCTGAACTGGCCACACCACCATCCCTGGGTATCACCAGGGTTTCACTTTTCCAAGAGCTACCTGATGCGTACTAGAGAATCAGGAAGTGTTCATCTAGTTGTTGGAGCTGACCCCTGATTGTGAGAAGAGCCTCTCTCCAAGTCCTGACTTGGAGAGGCCAAAGATCCCTGCCCATCACTCAACCTACAAGTATTTTCACTCAAGGCTTATTCTTAGGACTAGAGATATATTCCTTTGTGCCAAGAGAGGGATGCTGTTGGCTTCTGCATGCTAGCTTTCTTCACACACTCCTTTTCCCAATCATTCAGGGCTCTCGATCTAAGCATTTTGAGGCTGCGGGGAAGATGGAGGATGGCGTCTGCAATGGAACACGAAGAGGTTATTCAGCAGCCTCAGGGTGAAGTTTATCTTTCCAACAGCCCTGGGAGTAACAATTAATGTACCTACTTTGCAGATGAGAATATTAAGTCCTAGAGGTCAAGTAACTTGCTCCAAGTCACCAAGGTCATGTGAGGCATTCAAACACAGTTTATTTTGGTTGGGATCTAGGATCTCTGCATTCTCCCTTATGCTGAAGCTGGAAAAGATATATAATTGGTCCTGAAAGAGGCAGATAGGAATAGAGTGGGGGTCCAAGGGTGAAGATGATGGGAAATCTTCAGGGGCTTCCCCAGAGCAATGAGAGGGAGCCCCAAAGGCGGGTCCACGGCCAGCTGCAGGTTGATGCAGTCAGTTCTGACCTTGAAGTAGCCATCCTTCATTCGACTTTAGAGGCGGAGTCATGTGGTGGAAGGCTCAGTGCCCAGGGTCAGGTCCAGCAACACGACTCACTGGCTGAGTGACTTTGGGCCAGTCGTTGGACCTCTCAACGTCTGTTTCCTCCTTCTCTATCTCTCACCACTTCTGGGAGGATTCAGCTCTACGCTGGGCATCCCTCTCCCTCACCCCGCACGTGTAGATAGCATGTGTGTGCTGGCTTCTCACCCTCAGCTCAGGACATTTGGAGGTGTTGAAGGCAAATGGAAAATGTATGCTTCCTCCACAGAGCTCTCCTTGTTTGAATGAACTGAATCTTTATTTTTCTTTTACAAGCAAAGAGGTTTTCATTAATTTGTGCCAGACCATTTAATATATTCTTAGGTTTCTACGGTGCTCTTGTTTCACTTAATTTTCTGGATTTCCAAGAAAGTTTCAGGACCTGCTTTGGTGAAAGACCTTGAAGGTATGGAGAGGATAAGAAAAATGAGAAGCAATTTCTTCATAGCAAGACTTTTCAGTGTAAGGATCTCACCAAGAAATAAGGGCAACTGGATATAGGTAGGAGTTTTCCTTAAAAATCTTGATCTTGGTTCTTTCTGGTAAAATAATATGGATAGGAAATCAAGCCAGAAATTCAAAGACACATTAAATAGATTTGTTTGATTTAATGTGGATCATTAATCAACAGTTAAAGCCAAGGATAGTGGGGAGAAAGATGCTTTTGAAGAATCGTTCACGGTAACCCACCTGAAAAGTACCTGGAAATGCCAGAAACCCAGTGGGGATGGTTTTTCCATTGAGCGCCAAGCTCATGGGTCTGGGATTGTTCTTCCTATTCTACAGCTGAGAATACTGAAGTACAAGGAGCTCTGGTGACTTGCTTGAGGTTTCAGAGCATGTGAAAGGAATCTAGTGGACCTAGAAGACTCCAAATGCCTTCGTTGCAGCTGGTTGTGGGAAGGGGGAAAGATGGAGGGGGAGGCAGAGAAAAGGAAAGGGAGGGAAGGAGAGGGAGGGAAGAAAGGGAGGAGGAGAAAAAGGGGGGCAGGGAACAGAGAGGGAAGATGGGAGAAAACTAAGAAGAGACCAGTGGAATCTAACTGTGCTGGGATGCAGGGGGAATGCAGGGGGCCTTAGCTTTCTCATCCCAATAGCTGCCTTACAAGGTTGCTTCAGAGAATAAACTATAAAATGGTGAAATGATGTAGCACGATGCAGAGAAATGCTCCCCTGTGCAGAATTGAGGTAGGACAGTGAGCTTGGCAGTCCTCCAACTATGTGACCTGGAGCAAGTTTTTGACTCCTCTCCGAGCATCATTTTCCTCACCCATGAAATGGGGTTAAGAATAGACCCAACTTTAGAGAAGGGATGCTAAGAAGCTGACACTTACTGGGTGACCCATCAGAGATACCTCCATACCTGTGATTAAGGCTATGATGCCTATTGAGAATTTAAGCATACAATAGATATAAACATTACTGTCACGATTTGCATGAAATAGATGTATACAAGGAAGCAGCTGTATTTTAGTCTAGGAAATAAGGAGACTATTGCCCGAAGGACAAGGCAAGGAGGGTCACTGTTGCATGGACAGTGCCTTCCAACATCTCTGGCAGAGAGGCTGGCACAGCCTGGGGACCCTGGGAGCTCTGAGGATTCCCTGCTGGAATTTCCCCCACCTAGCCTGGGCCTGCTCACCTTCTCCTTCAGGTAGGGCTGCCAAATAAATTAAAAGGATGTCTAGTTAAAGTTTATTTCAAATAAGGAATGAATACTTTTTTAGTTTAAATACAGCCCATGCAATATTTGGGATATATTTACCCTAAAAATTCGTCATTTATCTGAAATTCAAATGTAACCAAACATCTTATATTTTTCTTTGCTAAATGTAGAAACCCAACCGTCAGGGAGAAAAGCAATTTGCCAATTCATTGACTCTTTGGTTATAATTTCTTTTCTGATTATGAAAATAATACATGCCTCTTGTATAATCTAGGAAATACGAAAATACATGGAAAAGAAAGCAATAATTCATTTTGTAATATTATGAGCTAATGTTTGAAAGTCTCCAATATTTGAAAATATTTGAAAATTGTGGCTTATCCCCTTGTATTCTACCCAGTTGAGATGATATTTTATGTATGCACTTTATATTTCTTTGGTCTAACATTATATATAATCTCCCTGTCACTAGCTTTCTTCTCCATTGAATTTTGTCACACAGTATAACCCCCTTTCTTTCTTGCTGAAGTGGGTGGTCTCCAATGTGCATATAGATGCATGATACTCTGTCCACATATCTGTAGATGATTTCTCAAGTGGCATTTTACATTATTCCAAGTTTTATATATATATATATAATTATGGCAATAATTTTTGAAAGTGATGATATTTACTATCTCATGGCATCTTTTTTCTAAAGCTCTCATGGATGCAGTCAAAGCTTGCCCCCAAGCCCAGCTCCCACAGGCTGATGTTCCTGAGGAGGGAGGGGGAAGGAAAGTCAGTGCTTAGTCTTTGTTCCTCCCTGAGCCCATAAGCACTCAATTCTGCAGCAGACTATTGGCTTGAAAAAGACAAAAATAAGTCCCCAAGATGGCACCTTATTTCCCAAGGTGGGAAGAGTAGACTTTGGGATAGTGTCTTCCACCTAATAGACGGGGACACGTGAGAAGAATTTGCTTCTTCTTTGAGACAGACCTTGGACTAGCGGTTCTCAACCCCAGCTATACACTCAAATCACTGAGGAGGTTTAAAAACTACCAAATCTCCCAACCCCACCCTAGCCTGATCAATACTTACCTCTGGAGCAGGAGTCCCAGGATCAGTAGACTTTTCTAGAGTTTCCTGTGTGACTTCAGTAGGCAGCTGGGGTCAAGAACACCTGTGTTAGACTTTGATGCTATCACTCACAGTGAGTCAAACCAAAGGACGGTGGAGACTACAGAAAATTTGCAGGGGACTTACCTGAAGCTGGGGCCTCAAGGTTGCCATGCCTTTCAGTCCATCCACGTAAGGAGCCTGTCTGCTGGTCTCAGCAGGCACAGATTCTCTTCAGGGCCTCTGCCAGAATCTTCCCTGAGCTGAGAAAGTGGCCCGGTCTTCCCGAGGCCCAGCTCAAGTGCCACCACTTTCCCCAGGTGACTCCTCCCTCCCCTCACCCACAGCCTACCCCTCCTCCATCCGAACATGCAGTCAGCATGGCCTTTGGTGACCATGCCTGAGTCCCTTGGGGCCGCTCCCTCCTGTCCCCAGTGCTCAACTCAAAGCCAGCCCACAGAGCAGAGCTGAGGCTGCTTCTCATTTATTGCTTGGTGGGCCTCTCCTGCGCCATCTGAAGAGACAGCTTCAAGGACCAGGGCATGCAGCTTCCCCCGTGGATGGATGGGCCTATTTTACAAACTGCAGGCTTGTCATTTCTAGGCTAACTTTTGCTCTGTGAGAAGCCAGAACCATTCCTCAGACCATTCAGTGTCCTTTCCAGGCAAGGACACCAACCCATCCTAGGATGGTACACACAGGACAGGAAGGGGACTTTATGACTGATGCCAGGGGCCAGGCCCAGGGAAGCCGGGGGTCCCAGAGGAGGCTGTCAGGGGTTGTCTTAGTCAGTTCCAGCTGCTTCAACAAAACACCATGGACTGGGCTACTTAAACAACAGGTATTTATTTCTTGAAGCTCTGGAGGCATCGAAGTTCAAGATCAGGATGCCAGCATGGTCGGGTTGTGGTGAAAACTCTCTTCCTGGTTAACAGACAGCTGCCTTCTTGCTGAGTCCTCACATGGTGGAGAGGGAGTGAGCTTTGGTCTCTTCATCCCCTTGTAAGACCACTGATCCCAACATAGGGGCTCCACTCTTGTGACCTCATCGAAATCTAATTACCTCCCAAAGTCCTCACCTCCAAATACCACCATGTTGGAGGTTAGGGCTTCAATATAAGCATTTTAAGGGGACACAAACATTCAGTCCATAGAAGGGGACATAGGAAGAGTTAGCAAGGGAGAACCAAAACATCTCAGGAGAGCAGCCACAGGTTTGGGAAACAACAAGCCGTGTAGATGGTCCCTCACCAGGCGGGGCTGCTGGGGTGAATGTGGTGATGATGAGAGTTGGAGACAAGGCAGGGGCGGTCCCTTCGACTTCTCATCTGGGAACTCCCAAGTAACAGGAGGAGATGAGAGGACAGAAGGGGGCTGAGGGGCTGTAGGGGCTGTGAGTCACTTACTGGGTTCCTTAATGATGCCTCCTAGGATGGTCCAACTCCCACTGTCTGCCACATTCATCTGCCAATCAGCAGACATGCAGTGAGCACCGGTTATGCCCCAGGCTCTGTACAGTGAGCAGGGCATGCAAGTTTCCTTCCTCGTGGAACTCACACTCCTGGGGGGAGAACAGACAGTCATCACACAGTCACACAGGCCCAAATGTGAGGCAGGCACATCTGTATCCCTTCCAGTTGGGTTCACCCAGCAGGGGCACCACGGGAGACGAAAGGAGGAAGGAGGAGGGAAGTGGTCTGGTTCCCCTGGCTCCCTGCCTGCTGCACACCTGGGCTGCTGCGTTCTCTACAGAAGGCTCTGCTCCTGTCCTCCACCCCCAACCCCACTGCCAACCACATCTGAGAACCTGGAGCCAAGAGACATAGAGATTCCCCCTATATTTTAGCCCTGCTGGCTCAGAGGACCACCCCGCCCCTCAAGGCTTCCCCTAACCCTGGCCCACACTTTGTAGGCAGTCCCTTCATTGAACCCTCATCAAATTACCCAATTTAAATATACCATCTGTCTCCTGCTGGGATCTTGCCTGACCCAGTGACCTAGTCTGGGAGGTCAGGGAAGCTTTCAGAGAAAAGGATGTTTGAGCTGAGCTCTCAAGGATGAAATTCCAATTTCTCTTAATGGGTGGATCCAGTATGTATGTAAGGGGGTCAGTGAGGGGGGGGGGGTCAGTAAGGGGGGATCCTGGTCAGTAAGGGGGGGTTCTGGTAAGCTCGAGGCTACAGTGAGGGGGTCGCAGTGGAGGACCCCATGAAACCCTCCTTCCCTTAGCCTTGCTTGGCCAGGGTATCACTGAGCCTGGCCTCAGCTATAAAAAAAAAAAAAAAAAAAAAGGGCAGCAACTCTTATTCCTTAAGCATCACTGAAGATGCCAAGAGTATTCTGGGTCCCCACACCTTCCTTACAGGTAGACCCCGAGGAGGCCAATGTCTGGTGCTCTGGGTTGTGAGGGATGCTCTCTGAAAGATGAAGGCAAGCAACAGGAGGGCATGAACTCAAATTTTGGGGATGTTGTGGGAAGCTCTGAACCCCATGCATGGATTTAACTTTGCCTCTCTGGGTTGTTACCTTGGGAAAGTGTGAGTTAGAACTAGTCACATAGACACATATTCCAAACTCCATTTCATCATCCTAAAGTTTCGTCATCTCAGTATTTTGGTTTCCTAGAGCTACTGTAACAAATTACACAAACTCCGTGGCTTAAAACAATAGAAGCGGGACTTCCCTGGTGGTCCAGTGGTTAAGACTTCGCCTTCCAATGCAGGGGGTGAGGGTTCGATCCCTGGTCGTGGGGCTAGGATCCCACATGCATCATGGCCAAAAAAAAAAAAAAATCAAAGACATAAAACAGAAACAATATTGTAACAAATTCAATAGACTTTAAAAATGGTCCACATCAAAAAAAAAAACTTAAAAATAAATTAAAAATAAAAAAATAGACGCTTATTCTCTCACAGTTCTGGAAGCTAGAAGTCTGAAATCGAGGTGTCCCCGGGCCTTGGGGCCTTGCTTCTTCGGAGGTTCAAGGGGACTGTTCGTTCCTTGCCCCTCTCAGCTTCTGGTGACTGCCCGCTTCCTCAGTTTGTGGCCACATCCACGCAGTCTTCAAGGCTGACATTCTGCTAAGTCTTGACATCACTTTATCCTCTGTGTGTGAAAAATCTCTCCCTGCTGCCCTCTTACAAACACTTGTGTTTGCGTTCAGCGTTTACCTGGATAATTCAAGATAAGCTCTCCATCTCAAGATCCTTAACATAATCACATCCGGAAAGACCTTGTTTTTGCATATAAATTCATATTCAGAGGTTCCAGGGATTAGGACCTGGATATCTTTTCGGGGCCTCATCTCAGCTGCTATACCAGGCAATAAGCTGTCCCAGCACCCACGTGGACGATGCTACTGGAATTGCTGCTGGTGGACGGTAAAACTCAGGTCTCTCATGTGCTGCTGCCCCTGAGTCCTGGTCCCAGGTGAGTCACTGGCCCTCTCTAGGTATTTGCTCTCCATTTTCCAAATGAACTGGTGGACATAAGTCAGGTTCCATGAACCACTATGATATCTCTAAATGGTCCTCAAGACACCTGGAAGCCCCTTGCAAGATGGGTGCTCCTGCATACGCAAATATTCCTTGGCACCCTCCTTAGTTCCTCTGAAAGCCTGGAGCCAGACAAGCTCCTAAAGGATCAACTTGGACAGCTCTGGACAGAGAGCCCTGGGAGCTCTCAGAAAGTAGCCAGGCCCCAAGCCAAGTCACCCAGAACCTATGCAGGTGGGGCTGGACTTTGTCACGCTGTTTAATCTTTCTAGGTGCTTCTAGTGTTCAGGCAGGGATGGGAACCACAAATGGAAGTCTTTGCCTTTAATCTCCCTTCTAGGTGATGCATTCGTTGAATCAGAAGAGATGGAGCCGTGAGTCTCCACTCTGGCTTCACCTCAGCATCATTAACCAACACGGATTTCTGGCAACACCCTTGGGGTCTGATTTAATTGATGTGTGTGTGAGCGTCAGGACCTTTAAAGTGCCCCAAGTGGCTTCAGTGTCCAGCCCAGGTTGACAGAAAACCTTCCATCGCAGCCACTGGTCCACAGGGTGATGGACTGGTAGGCAGGGGAGGCCTTCCTGATCTGGAGAGCTTCTGAACCACAGAATGGCTGTTCTCTGGGAAGTCATTTCTCCGGAAATCTCAACCAATCAATGAGATTTCTGCGGTCAAGGGACTTAGCCATGGCTCTGTAGCCAGAGGGTTGAGGCGTGGATACGGTGAACTTTCAAAATTCAAGACAATTGCTTGAATTATAAAAACTGCTATCAAGATTGTCCTTGATACATTCTGTTGCCGTTTAGACAAGGAACGTAAAAAGAAGAAAAATAACCCGATGAATTCAGGGTGGTGGAACATGTCATTGCTGGTAATGAAAATTACAGGAAGCCTTGCCGACTCCTGCTCTCTCCCCAAGACTAACATGAGAACATGTTTTTTCTTCTGATGCAATAATTAAGTTTGCCCAAGAAAACGTCTCTCTGTGCACGCCTCAGGGCAGGGGTAAATGAAGCCTTTAACTAACTGATAAATGTGATCATCTCAGTTACTAAACTTTCTGGGCAGACAGGCTTCCCAAGTGGATTAACTGAGCAGTGAGGTGCCTGGGGGTGGGGGTGCAGGGGGAGGGGGTGGGGGTGGGGCGGTCTCTGGAGAAGGGATTAGAGAGTCCTGAGGCTCAGAAAGACCAACTTTGTTAGGAAATGGAAGAGGGTTGCGGTGACCTCTGTAGCTAGTGGCAGGCACAGTTCTAGAACCAGAGCCTGAGGCCAAGACACCAAGATGGAAATAACAGCTCGAAGTCTCACCAGCTGCCACCTGCATAAAGAGACACATTCCCCCAGCACTGAGCACAGACAGGGCGAAGGCCCTGTGTAGACACCGCGGATACACGTGGAGCAAACACAGCCCTCCCTGCCCTCACAGAGGTCTCATTGAATGGAGAACAACAGATCTCAACCTAGGGGTCTCCCAGGGAGCTCAGAAAATTGACCAGGACTGAGGGTCTAGTGGACAACACTCAGACTTGAGAGCTGAAAACTGAGCTGAATAAAACTGGGCCGGAGGCTGGGGGCCCGTGGCGGGGGGCGGGGGGGGGGCATAGATTCACACACCAGGACAGAAACAGACAATTACTCATTTGCAAAACATGCAGATGAACACAAAGAGAAAGGTGTAGCCTCATTAGCTATCCATGAAACAAAAAGTAAAAGACTTTTGAAGAATGATTTCTCTCCTCTGGAAGAATACTCAAAGGGTGGGCAGTGTGTAATGAAGTGGGTCCTCCCTGCCCTGTGGATGGAAGTGTAAACAGACAGGACCCTTTTGGGAAACAATGTGGCATCCTGTGCCAGCCCACGTGTGTATTGTGCCATTATTTTCATCTATGGGAATTTAAGAAACGTTCCACCATACCACAGGCTTAATGCTTAATGGTATATGCTGCAGTGTTATTTATCAGAGTTGTAAGCAGAAGCCAAATTCTCCTTCTACAAGCACAGAAAAACAACTTTTATGTCCCAGAATAGGCATACACACAATGGAATATTATTAGACTATTAAAATGAAATTAATAGAGATCAAAAATTCCCATGATACAATAATTGAAATATATAAGATAGAATGTCGTATTCATTTTTGGTAGCAATTATGTAAAAATAAAAGGTTGCATCCAAATAAAGGGAAAGAGGGCTTCCTAGGTGGCACAGTGGTTAAGAATCTGCCTGCTGATGCAGGGGACACAGGTTCGAGCCCTGCCCCAGGAAGATACCACACTCCGCGGAGCAACTAAGCCCGTGTGCCACAACAATTGAGCCTGCGCTTTAGAGCCCGTGAGCTACAACTATTGAGCCCATGTGCTGCAACTACTGAAGCCCACGTGCCTGGAGCCGGTGCTCTGCAGCAAGAGAGGCCACAACAATACAAAGCCCGCACACCACAACAAAGAGTAGCCCCCACTCGCCACAACTAGAGAAAGCCCTTGTGCAGCAATGAAGACCCAACACAGCCAATAAATAAATAAATAAATAAGCATTAGAAAAATTTAACACATAAAGTTTAAAAAAAAGGGAAAGAAATTTTTTAAATGCTAGAATTGTGGTACTACAAAAAACGATTTTCTTTTTCTTTTCAGTATTTCCAAATTGTCTATAATGTGTACTATTTTATAATAAAAAGAGCTTTTTTTTTTTTAAGGAAAAGGTTAATTCTATTTTAGTTGCCAAGTGGAAGCTATGATCAATTATTGTGGTCACTCTCTTTGTCACTGATATACTCTCTTCACTCACATACACACACAAACACACAAACCTTCTATAAGCAAGATGTGTGTATGCAGTTACTCTGATTGAGGGCATAGGGTAGCAGCAGTACGTGGTAGTTTCATCCTGTCTTTCTCTGGAAAACACACAAATGTGCAATCTAGCAAGTCCCTCTCTGGTACCAGGGCTGGTCTTTGTGGAATGGTAGACCTGAAGTAGATTTTTATGCTACTGGGACTAGAGACAAGATGCTTGAACCTTGTATTAGTTATCTATTGGTGTGTAGCAAATTACCCACAAACTTAAAATATCATTCATTTATTACCATGCCATTTCTATGACCCTAGATTCAGCCATGGATTTTCTGCTTCTGACTCAAGGTATCTTACAAGGCTGCAATCAAGGTGCCCTATTGGCCTAGGCTTGTCATCTCAAGGCTCAACTGGGGAAGATTCACTCATGGGGTTGTTGGCAATATTTAGTTCCTCATTGGCTGTTGGCTGGAGACACTGGTTCCCTGCCAGATGGGCCTCTCTGTAGGGCCACTCACAACATGGCTGTGATTTCCTCAGATGGAGGGCTCCTGAGACTGAAAGTACTAGAAGGTGAGAAGGACAGAAACCACAGCCTTTTTGTAACCTAATCTCGGGAGAGACTCCCACCATATTGGCCATTTTCTATTCATTACAAGCAAGTTTGCAGGTCCAGCCCACATTCGAGGGGAGGGGATCCAACGAGGACATGAATACTAGGAGGCGGGGCTGGTTGGGCTACCTTAGAGCTGCCAATCACAAACCTCACAAACAAACATGCTTTCCACATCTATGCTGTTCCTGGACTATATTAAAGTGGACTCAATGCACACCATTACTCTTTTTTAACACCCTTCCCATTCCGTTCTTGCATCACAGGCATTGGTCTTCTGGCAGATTTTCAAGGATTTATATCCCTGAGTTCTTGCAAGTTTGAAAAGATAGGATACTACTTAGGAGAGCAAGATCTGGCCTCAGACTCCTGTGTTCAAATTCTGGTTCTGCCATTTCAAGCTGTGTGACCTTGCGAAGTTTATTCAGTCTCCCTAGATGGCAGGAACCTCATCTTTAACATGTGGCTAATCACGGTACCCACCTCATGGGGTTTTTGAGAAACTTAGGTGAGGATTATATGTGTAAGCACTCACATAGGGTCTGGAATTCAGAAGTATTGCCCATGGTATCCTCATTATTATTTACTTTTAAAAGGCAGCATAACTTAGTTTAATTCTAAGTATTCTTTCGTTCTCTAAAGATTATTGTATTGTCTTCTAATTTTCAATGATTCTGTTGGGAAAACTGCTAGCCATTATCATGGAAATGTCTTTCCTTGTAGTTGAGTTGGTTTTTTAAAAAGGTGGGGGGCCATTGAATTTTTTCTTTGCATTCTAATTCCAGGGTCTCTGTAGGAATGTCTCTCATTTTTAATTGTTCTATAACAATTTTGCTAAGTCATAAAGTTTCAGGTAAATGTAGATCTTCCTTTATGTGAAGAAGGTTTCTTTATTATATGTTTATTTTTCGATTATATTTCTTCCACTGTTGTCTTGACGAAAATAAATTATTTATATATTAGACAGTATTTGTCTGCCTTTCAAATTTCACTTTCTTCTAATCTATTTTAGCTCTTTATCTTTTCATTTCATTTTGCTTCACTTCCTCAATTTGGTCCTTGTCGCTGCCTATATATTCAACAGTATCCAGTCTCCTTTTTGATGACTCTCATGTAGCTTTCCTTTCTATAAGGTTTTTAATCTTTTGCTACCAGCTCATATTTTTTTAAATCTTTCATTCTCTATCATATCTTTTTCAAGCCCTCATACCTCTTTTTCGAGCTCTTTTACTTCAGAGAGATGACATTTTCTTTAGTTTTATTGATTTCATGGAATTGGTTCAGGTACATTTGCTTGGATGGCGTAAGGCTCCAGGTGTGTATTTCTCACTTACCCTTTGTCTTAATCTTTTCCTTCTTCTGTTGGTTTCCATATCTTGCATAGGTACCATGTTGATTTCTTTCTGGTCATTGCTCATCTTTGAAGGGAGTCCTGTGTTTTTGTTCCAGCTAGTTGTTGAAGAAGAGCAAGTAAGCGGGCAGCTTGGTGTTGGCCTATTGTCTACAAACACATTCTCACCAACATTCTTCCCTGAAGTTATGATTGAACTAGGTCAGGAAATCTTCCAGGCTTAGAGTGAAGCTCAGTGTCACAGTTGTGTGAGTAGAATTTATTTATGTATCTATATCCATATCCATATCTCTATCTCTATCTGTGATTTCATGTTTACTTTCCTTCTGGTGACCAAGATCAGTGACTGAAAGTCAGCTGCTCTCCCTCTGTGGATGAAAAATTGTCCCTCACCATCTGCCTCTACAAGGATGAAGTCACTGCACTGACACTGGAGTCGCTGACCTTCAACACACCCTGAAGGACGTTCAGGGCAGAGAACAGGAATGAGGCACTCTGTGCTCTGGGGAAAACTGGCAGAACAGGCCTTCGGATAGTTGGATATTTTCAGGAGAAGATTTTATGAGCCCAATTTCTTGCATCTTCTCATATCTAGAAAAGCACTAAAATAATTAACAGAGACATCTGCTCCTCATGGCTAGCAGCGACCTTCTTGTGACTAGCAGCAACCTCCTGCCAAAACGTGTGCTTGGCTGCATGTAACCCCTTCACTAAAGTCGCGTATATACTGACCTCCCCCCTTACTTCTTTGGAGCAGTTGCTCAGAGCTATGTGAGAGCCTGTCTCCCAGGCCATAGTCCTCATTTTGCCCCAAATAAGACTTAACTCACAGCTCTCACGTACATTTCTTTTCAGTCGACACCTCCCTGTTTTGGCCTCCACTGTGATATGCACATTTTTGCAAAGATGCATGTCCATGTGTTTCCACCATGTTATCTCATTTAGCCCAGACTCCTAGCCCTCCTTCTGCCAGGCTGCCCTCAAGAACCCTCCAGTGTCCCTGACCATTGCCATTCTAAAGGAGGGGTCATTTGTTTGACCTCAGGCTGTGCAACTTGTCTTTGGAGGGCTGTGCAGGCTTTTTCACCAATTGTGGGTCAAAGGGGTGCCTGATTTCTAGTTTCATCACATGTAATTTTTTTCTGTTTTATTTCTCCTTAATGTTTCCAAATCATCTCAAAACATAAAGGCAGAGACCCATTCTTCTGTTATCTTTATCTGGAATTTTCTTATAAGCCCCCTTCTAGGTAAGTATACATCTATTTATGATCCAGATTTTAAAGAAAGGCATGGCTTGTCATAAATGGATGAGGAGTACATTCCAACCAGAGAAAGTGGAGATCCCTTAACCAGAGACGTCCCCAGGCCTGCATGGGGTGAAGGCTAAGCAGCAGGCAGTTTGTGAACAGAAGGAGAGTAAAGGGAGCCTGGGGAGATGGAAGAGCTATTCCTCCAAGCTGAGGGATTTTGATGGGTATGAAAAAGAATAAAGGAATAAATTCTACAGGAGAACTTAACATAATATTGCTGTTGCAGGATTTAAAAAAATGTTCTGAATAGGGCCCTTCAGGATCTTAGGCTGGGGTTTCCTACTCTTTGTAATTATTTCAACATTCTCGATCTCAGCACCTACCCCGAAGATTTAGCACAGGGAAAAACAGATGCCTCCCATCCCATAAATCAGATCCTTCCCCAAGCAGAGATGATGAGCTCCAGAGCCCCACTGGGGTAGCATGGCTAGAGCCAGACCACTAATTCTCCAGCTCTTTAAAGTCTTGCTTTTTTCTTTGTCCTGGTGGCTGGAAACCCCCAAGGACAGCTCCTGACAGGCCAGCTCACAGCACAATTTTGGTCTTGCTTTACACCAGACAGCAGAGAGCTAGCATCCATCACTTGTAAACTCTATTTTTTTTAATTTCATCTACTGTTTTCTGACTTATCAGCCTCTCCAAGAGACCTGAAGTACTTCTGTATGCCATATATATATATATATATATATATAGAGAGAGAGAGAGAGAGAGAGAGAGAGGCATGCCATATATCTATACACACACAGACACACACACACACAATATATATATACATACATATATGCCATATGCATACATAATAAAGCCCTCTAAGTCCTCTATACTGTTCATGGATCAAATAGAGGTAAATGACTTTTGACTTCATATGGAGCCAATGCACTTCTTTCTCCTTCCAGAGCCTCTCACTTGGGTGCTATACTTCACTCATATCTACTGCAGGTTCCTCTATAGGAGAGTATGAGGCTAACAGCAGGATCTCATGATAATTATCTTGGCAACTTTGTGCTCGATGGATTGGAGCAATGAGAGGGTAGAGACAGTGAAAGCCATTGAAGAGAAATTTGCTACAGAAGGTAAAGAGCCAGGGACCAAAACTGAGAAGTTGCTATGGAGACAGAACTACAGGACACATGGAAATAAGGAAGAGTTGTCTGAGGGACATTTCAGAACATAGCGATAATGAGCTGACCCAGGGACCAGGGAGTCTGCCCAGGCAGGGTCCCAGAAGCCCCAGGGCTCCAGCAGTCCTGCCTGTCAGTCAGAGGTGGTGAATCAGAGGACTCCCTTTGGCCATGTTGGCTTCATGGTGAATGTAAGAAGGAATAAAGGTTTCTAAGCCTCCCTAATCTTAGTTCCTCTCTTCCTATCTGTGAGAGCTGCCTCCAAAGGTGGCCTCCTCAATGAACTACGCCTTCCAATATCCACGTCCTCATCTAGTCCACTTCCACATTGAATCAGGCTGGCCCAATATAACCAATGAAATGCAGCAGAAGTGACACAGAGTGACTTCTCAGGCTAGGTGATAAGAAGCCATGAAGTTTCTGCCTTGGTCTCCTAGAACACTTGATCTGGAGGAAGCCTGACATCATGTAAGCAGTCCAGCTGTCCTGAGACTGCCATTACTATGAGGAAACCCAACACAGCCACAGGAGAAGGCCATGTATAGAGAGAGATTCCCAGCCAGCCCCGAGATCCTAGCCACCTCAGCCCCGGGCACCAGGCATCTTGGATGTCCAGCCAAGTTAGGCTTCAGATGACTCTAGCCCCAGATGACGTCTGACTACAACTACATGGCAGAGCATTACATTGCTGAGCTCAGTCAACCCTCAGAACCATGACAGAGCATGACAAAATGTTTTAATTCTCCAAGTTTTGGGGCACTTTATTAAACAGAAATGATAGCTGGAACACTAACCGAGGAAGCCGTATGAGAGCCACTCTCTCTTCAGACACTAGGACCATTTCCATGGATCAGGATAAGTGGGGAGCTGTCACCCCTAATCCCCAGTTTCTTTGCTAGAGATGAGGAGTAACCATTAATACCACCCTCTCCACATTTCTCTCCTGCCCTGAGAGAGCCAGAGAGGTTCCAACCAGCTCTTCGGAGCACAGAGCCCATGGACCCCTGGGCTTGCCTGCTTCCGGCTGCTAATTTCCCTGGCAGCACCTAGTGATGGGGGCAATGCCCAGGACCCCGCCGTTTGTCACCTGGCTGAATCTCTATTTCTCTATCCTAGATCTCTGAAATACCCTGCTGCTGTCGTCCCAGGCATAGGGAGACCTCGCTGAGGGAACCTGGGAAAGCTCTGGAAAGGGAAGAGGCTGTCAGAATTGGTACCCAGAAGAACCTCCCAGGCCAGACTGGAACCTACCACATGCCCTGGCCCTCCTTGCCTGTTGACTTGGGCTCTGTGTATTTTATATTTTATTACTGGTGGCCCTGGGCCCAGGCTATGTATAAATGTTTATGCTGGCAAGAGGGGGCAGCATTTCCTGGGCTGCGTTTTGGGGAGGAAAATCATGTTTCAGAGCTTTATTCTATCTGTATGCTGTCAGTTTTCACCTCCTAACACTGTGTCAGGGTCAAAACAGAGCTTGCTTCTTGGGGTGAAAATTCTGTTCTTACCCCCATGTCTGGCCTTTTTGGAAGACACACTAGCTCACTCCATCCATGAAGTGCCTTTCTCCTGACACAGGTGTGGTGTAGTCGCTCACGGGTGTGGCAATTGTATTCTCTAGACTTTTAGGGCCAGGGTCCCAGAAAGGTACTTGCATGTGACATTGAGGGGTTAACCATCAATGTTGTTGGCATTTGGGCCCCCGATTTCCAGACTAGCTCTCATGTGCAGGGGTCTCCAGCCAGTGTTAGTTACTGATGGTCTTCACTTGTGTTGACCCTAGTACCAGCCAGGTCCATACCCCAAATGGTTAAGACCTAGAAGAAATGGGGTAGGCTCTTGGGTAGAAATGACAAATACAAAATTTATTAATGCAATCTGTCTTACAATATCAACCACCTCATTAAAGACACACACACCACCCCTGAATGATTTGAGTGTATTTAGGCAAAATAGAATTACTTTTCATATTTCAACTGGCTAAAGATTGGGGCAGTTTGCAGGTTCCACACACAATTGGATGCTCAGAGCTTGCGCTGGCCTGGGGATCTGCCCAATAGCTAGCTATTGATCTGCGCTCTCCTTGGACCAGTGGCCTAGAAAGCAGCAAGGGAGATGCCAGTGGGGCCAGCTGGAAATGGCCTCTTTGTCTGCCTCTGGGCAGTTCCCAGAGCCCACTCTGCACCACCCAGGGAGGTTTTGCTTTCTCTGACTCCTTTGCTTGATCCCCACTCCTGACTCCAAGTTCATAGTAAGCATGGAAAAACTGAGCCACAGAGAAGGAAAGCCAGTTAGCCGGGCATTCAGCAAAGAGCAGGAGAGCCAAGTCAGAACCCAAGAGTGACCCTGTTGCCCAGGGGGCATGGAAAGGAGCCACCAAGGCTTGAGAATGCTGGGGAGGCTGGGGCAGGAGGACATTTCATCCACTGAGGGTATCTCCCACCAGAACAAGTGGGCTTTGAGCTTGGCCAATGGCAGAAGACCCATGCCATTTAAAGAAAGTCACTGAGCTGTTTTGAGTCTGTCCCTTCCTCTTCAACATAGGCGGACACAAGGACACTCTGCCTCTCACTAAGCTCTTGCTCACTCTTTGGCAAATCACATGGATGGGAAAAAAGCTTTGTAAAGTTCATACGTGAGGTATGCTCACCATTTTCACTGTTGCCTAGCAACACAAGACAGGACCTAGAGAAAACCCTCATACCAGCTTTCCACATTCTACCTGGCAAGACCAGGAGGTGATAGATTCCAGATTGCCACCATCTTGTCCTTACCTCCCTGCAGGCACATGCTACTCCTCATGTCTAGAGACGTCTAATCCCCTTTCTTGAAAATGGACTGGCCTCAGTGACTTGCCTGGCCAGTACAACATGTTGGAAGTAATATCTAGGACTTCTGAGGTGGGGCCAAAAGAAGACTTGCAGCTGCCACCTGGGCTTCTTGGAACACTTGCTCTTAAGAAAGCATTCTTGGCTGTTCACGTGCACACCACACAGAGAAGTCCCAGCTAGGTGTTCAGGTATTGACCATCTCAGCTGAGCTCCTAGCCCATGCCCTGCAGCCACAGCTGGCCGTGTCAGTGAGCTGACTTGGATGTCCAGCCTAGCTGAGCCCTCAGACACTCCAGCACAGCCATCATCTGACTGCAGCAGCATGAGACAGCCTAAACAAGAACCACCCAGCTGAGCCCCATCAACCCAGAACAGGACCAGGAAGGATAATACTTGTTGCTGTAAGCCACTAAGTTTTAAAGTAGGATATTTAACTGAAAGAGGTTTTCACAGACTTCCAGGCATCTGGGTGCCCAGGTTCTCCCTCCTGAACCTAGTGCCTGAACTGATCCATCATCTTCCCAGTGTGGCTTCCTCTCCCTCTGCCCCATGGCATCTCTCCCCACTTTCTGCTGTCCTCGCAGACGAGCCCAGGGTTCGTTCTCAATTTAGAGCTCTTACAACAGGTTCCCTGCAAGGACAAAGATGAGACAACAGAGTGACAAGCATAAGGAAGTGACTTCAGGTGGGTCCAGTGCACCCTACCCACACCATTCCTAGCCTGAAGTGGTAACTTCCTCTTTAGATGATAACCAGGAGAAGTTCCTAAAGACTTGCAAATGAACTCTGAGCTCCTCCTGACCATCACCCACATCCCTGCCCTAGGAGCACCTTGGAGCAGAGCAGGGAGGTGGTCCCCACCTGAGGGTCTGTGGTCTGGAGCATTGCTGGCTTTGAACGCCCAGCCTTCAGCCAAGAGTCTGTAGTGTTTATCATCTCTGCATGCCTTCTCAGCTTTGGCCTTCACTGCCCTGGAGTGGGGAGACCAGCCAAAGTAAGGGCTTTCAGAAGAAGTGACTCCTTGTGGGCTGGGCTTTCTGGCTCTGACATCTGTGAAAGTGCCACAAATGTTAGGGCTAATTAGCCACATTCGGTGAGACCAGGCCTATCAAACATCCCAGGCAGAGAGGTCGGCTCTGGGCTGAAAGGTGAGCTGTTTGTTTAAGGGTGGTGGGTGGTCTCTGGCAGGACTTTCAGATTAACCTAAGCCCTCTGAAAATAGAAAATGCAAAGCTGGGCAGCCTGGGGTACCAATGGAGATAAGGGCAAGCCGGGCATGAGGTCCTCTTTGATGTCAGGATCCTCCAGGGGCGGGGGTGAGGAGAAGGGCAGAATTCTTTCTGGTTCCAGCCAGAGATCAGAAAGGCAGGCTGTCTTCAGCCAGGAAAGATAGAGAAATCTCCTGCAGTCCCATATTGCATGTCTGTGGAGGAATTTTCTGAAACCCTTGCATTATTGAGCAATACTACAAACTCTCTATTGATTCTTTGCTATTTCTAGGAGCATCCTGGGTAACAGGGGCATAAAATTCCAGCCCCTGGAGATAATGCAAAAGGTAGTAAATAACAGTCCAAGCTTCAGGGTTAAATACATCAGGGTTCTAAGCCTGTGAGATGTTGGGCAAATCACATCTATAGTCTCCTCTACCTTAGCTTTCCCTGTCTGGAAAATGGGTATCCTACTGCCTTACCCTCCGTGTAAGGGCTGAGATGAACCACACACGGAGGGCCTGCCATGGCTCTAGTAATAATCCCCTGACTTCCCCCATGATTCCACATGCAAGACTCAGACATTTTACTATAGGGCTTATCTCAGGGCATAGCATGCTTCCACACGGCGCTGGGAGGCAAATGTTCTCCCCAGCTGGAAGGTGAGGGCACCGAGAGACTCAGAGGGCCGGTGATGTAGCTGAAGAGTCTGAGTGTGAATTTCAGTCCATGTCCTGCTCATCAAAGCCCATGTTCTTGATTGCAGAGTCAATCTCACCCCACTGTAGCTGGGGTACAGCAAATGCCATTGCTGTCACCACCCGCGGGGTGGTCTGTGGTCCCCTTGTGCAGTTGGTTCGGTGAGGCCTTTGCTGCTTCTCCTATCTAAGGGTAGCCTGAGCCTCCTGATCCCACAGCAAGCCAAAGGGCTGTCTGCCACTCCCTCCCCAGCCCCTGGGTCCCAATAGGCTGGACTGAGTCTCTGACAAGGGAAGGCCACTGTGACCCTCAGGCCTAGTCAAAACATGGGGGGTGGGGAGCAGCAGACCCTGACAGGCCTCAGCTCAGGCCTGAGCCAGGGAAGAAAGTGAGCTTCTGCAGAGCCCCTGCCCAGAAGAGCCGAGAGAAGAGGCCCCACTAGGCCCCAAAGAAGGAACATAAACCTGGGAGGGGCCTCCTAGGATGCCCGGTCCAGTCTTCTGCCCCTGGGAAGCCCCACCAAGGGCAGGCAAAACACTCAGACCTCTGTTGACTTACAGTCCTCCAGGGACTGGGCTGTACCACCATGCGTGGAGCCAGTCACAGCCAGTTGTCACTTGTAATGAAGCAAAATGACGAAAGGGCCTCTCCACCCAGCAGGATCAGGCCTCGTTCAGAAGCATCCAGGGAGCCTCCTGTCCTGGGCCCACCAAGGCCTAGCACTCCAGGCTGGACTCCTCTTGGCCACCCAGAGGGTCCGTCCAGGCTGAGGCCCAGGGTCTGCCTCACGGTCCAGCTTCTGGCTACTAACGGGACTCAATACAAACCCAGGTGGCATCTTACCAGGGGGTCGTGGAAGCCGATCCACGCCTCTCAGGACCCTCGATGGTCGTCCTGACATGGCTCCACAGGCAAGGAACAAGTGAGGGCCGGGGTTCCCCAGAGGTCCCTGGCCAGAAATTCGTAAATCACTGCTCCACAGATCAACCCTCGCTTTACGAACCCCGCGCTCTTCCTCGGCTTCTCACCACAGGAATAGTTAATATGCCTGAGCTCTTTAGAGTTTATGCCCTGCCTCGCATCCTCTCCACCACCCTGCAGGAAGGCATTACTCTTCCTAATTGGCAGAGGAGGAAGGAGAGACTCAGGAGGCCAGGCCTGGGGTCCTGCTCAGGGGGCTCCGGCCGGCTCTTGCACACCTGGGTGTGGGCATCCGGGCGGGGACCTGGTGCGCCATGCGGATCCTGGACTTCGCTAACGTCCAGGCTGGGGGACAGTGCTCCCTCCTGATGCCCCCTCCACCCCATGCATGAAGACGAGGCCGGGGCATGTGCGCAGAATGCGATGCATGGAAGCCGGCTCACCTGTGTGGGGCTCAGGAGCCAGGCACGGCCCCTCCTGCACACGAGACCCTGGGCTCTTTGGATGCCCTCTGCATGCCACTCATTTTCCCATCCAGGTGAGAATGGTCCAGACTGATGCTCCATCCCTCGCTGCTGAGACTCAGAGACACAGGATGGCCGTGTCTCTTCTAGTGCTGGGCCCAAATTCCGGCTGCTGCCCCACTTGCCCTCTGGGATGCCTTTGGAGGGTCACCTAATTTCTACGCCTATTCCCTCACGTGTAAAACAGGGATCCCGGAGGGGCCGTGGGAGTCAATGGGACGGGAGGGGTGAGAGCACATCACGTGTGTTGGACACACACTCAAGCCGGTGCTTGTGCTGTGGCCTCCAGGAAGGGGCCCCAGCAGCTGGAGCACAAGGATGGGGCCAGCACCATGGTGGGCCGGGCTTGCTCCTGTGCCAGAGGTCCAGGTGTCCCATCCACACACCGTGCCACCGTGGACCCAGCTGCAGCCTCTTTGGGGCAACCCAGCAGGTGGGGCCTTCAAGTGTGGCACAGGCCTGAAATGCATGTCCAGTGAGCAGCACTTTAAAGCCAGACTTTGTCAGGAGGGAGGCCTGGTTGCAGTGTACACACTGTGGATGTGTATTGGAAATAGATACTCTAGACCAAAGAGTCCTTTTCCCTTTCTGTCGGGCTCCCTGGGCTTTTGAGACAATCCTCCAGGACAATGCAGGGCAGACGAGGCAAGGGCACAAACAGCTCTCAGAGGGGCAGCCTCTGCCTTCAGGGAGCCCCACCCACACTACCCATGTCCTGACCCCTGGGTTGTGGGACCCCAAGCAAGTTCCTTAACCATTCTGTGTCTTAGTCCTCTCTTATGATATTAAAACAATAACACCAACCTCATGAAGATTAAGCTGTGAGGATTAAGTGAAATAATTAGAACAGCTCCATCCATCCATCCGTCCATCCACCCACCTATCCGTTTTCCCCCATCATCCTCTCTGAGACCCCTTAGGTGCTGGATGCAGGAAACACATGGGTCCTAGCCCTGCCAGGCTGTCCCAAGTGGGTTTTCTGGGAAGCAAACCATGAGGTAGAGTTAGGCGCATAAAAGATTGGCTGGCAGTTACCCTCTATGAAGCAACGTGGGTTTGGGCAGGAAGAAGTCAGGCTGTGATGCAAATATAACCAAGTCTCTGCCAGGCCCACAGAGCTCTGGAGCAAAACCATTAGAGGAGACTCCGTTGCTTGGGGAAAGAGCTATGCCCCGGTACCTCGCCTTGCTCTGTTGATGGAGGCTGCCCCAGGGAAGTGTGACTAGGCTAGGAAGCAGCCAGAGGCCAGCAGCTCACCACACCACTCACAGCTGAGCAGCAGAGAGCCCTTTCCTAAAGGGGGACCTGCAGTGTGTCTCAGAGCCTGCCCTGGCAGTCCTACAACCAAGGGTGAAACATAGTTACAGCAGAGTCTCCTACACAGACAGGAGCTGGTGGGAGGCCAGGGCGCTGTGAAGATGCCAGAGACACCTGCCCTGGGGGGACAGCAATGCTTCTTGAGAGTGATAGCTAAGATAAGGGATAAATGGTGAGTGACAGGTACCCAGCAGGGACAAGGGAGGAGGCCACTGGCCTAGGATCAGCACTTACTAGGTAATGAGATGGTAGCTAGACACGGTGAAGGCCTTGGGCTGTGGCTGTAGGACTGTTCTGGAGACCAGACCTTGGCCGCTTCCAGGAGGCTGCTGGGAGCTCTCTTGTTCAGGCTTTTCTACTCTGCCTGAAACCATAAGAGCCCGGGCCTGTCCCAGGCTCACTTCCTCTCCATCCCTATCATCTTCATTGGGAGTGTGGGACCAGAGCACGCCGGCCCCACAGTGGGGCTCTTGTTTCTTGCAGACAGCCTTGGCCTTGTTTGCCCAGGCCCAGGGGTGCTGGTTACAGAGGCAGGGCTGGTGACGGGGTGAGTTACCAGCTAAACCCAAACCACTCTGTTAACGCAGAGCAGGAGGAGCTATTGTTTTTGGCCTTGGGAGCCAGCTCAAAAGCCAGAGTTGATTTTGGTCGTGTTCAGCCACGGAATACCCATGTGCTCGAGGTCCGTGGGACCATTTCGGGGGAGCAAAGGGTCTGAGCATTACCCTTGAAAGGCAGAGTGAGGGAGGTCTGGGGAGGCAGCAGCACCCTGAAGGGCCCTGCCCTTGGATGAAATTCAAAAGATGCATCCAGCCTCTCAAAGGAAATCCTCCCAATCTCCTCCCTGCAGAGTGTTATCAGACCCGGGCCTGGCCCCAAACCATGGATGGGAACAGTTCAACCCTGAGATCCTCCCGCCTTTGGCACAGCCAAACATCTACACTGCTACTGCTTTTTCTTTCTTAATTTGATTCCCCCAGTAGCCCACAAGGCGGGGGCAAGGGTTACTTTCAAACAAGAATCTCTTTTGTTTGCTGAGCCTAAGTTATCATTCCATTAGAAAAAAAATAGAGCTCCTTCCATCATATTTCTCTTGGAAACCTGGTCTCCATTTTGAGGCAAGAGCATTTTAAGAAATCATGTTCCCTGAGATTCTCCCTGCTATGCCCCGTTTTAGCAGACAGGCAGCTCGGACCCTGTTCAAGCTGAAATGGGCCCACAGCAGCCCCTCACACTCTGCTGTGTTTTAATCACCCAGGAGGCTTGTCAACAACCACATTCGGTTGCAGACCCTTGGGTGAGGCTCAGACCCTGCGTGTTTGACCTGCACCCGGGTGATGCCCACACTGCTGACCCACAGGCCACAGAGCAGCGAGGTGTGAGGATCTGGCCAGAGCTGCCCAGATCTTAGAAGCCAGAGTCTTCATGGCACCAGACCATGGCTGTCTGGCCGCCACACAGAGAACATTGGCAGGCACAACCCACAGTGTGCGAGGAAAAGAACATCTACCTCAGACCTTCCAGACCACAGGAGACCTCAAGGTGGACCAGACAACCCAGGGAGGGGAGAGGTGCAGGGAGAGAGAAGAGGCAAGGACAGAGTTGGAGACCCAGTGTCTAAGTCACCAGCAAGCAGGAAGGGAGCCTACAAAAGAACTGGAGAAGGAAACCACCAGGAGATTTGGGAGCCCCTTGAAGGAAGTGTCACCATGGAAACCAAGAAGGAAATGGTCCCCAAACTCCAACGTTGCAGAGAAATCACAAAAGCTAAAGACTGAAGGATGCCCTCCAGGTTGGGTTCAACAGCAAGGCACTCACTCAGCTTGTAGGGCTTCAGCCCCCATCGCTGAACAGCAGGGGCATTGGGGGATGGGAGGATGCCAGTGAGCAAAGGAGGAGCATGGGCAGAGGCTGGGAAATGACAAGAAATTTGGTCAAAATGGGAGCGAGTCAAAGCAGTGCTTGAGGGACTGTGGGGACAATCGGGGCTCCTTTCTTTGTGAGACGGAAGAGTGAGGCAGAAACCAGCAAAGAAAAGGTTAACAAAGAGTGATGGGAGCAAAAATGGGCCATCAAAGGGCAGAGCCCTAAGGCTGGCACAAGGAGGTGTGCAGGATACAGGGAGAGGAGGGGGAGGCCGGGCTTCCACGGGGCTGCAAGGAAGGAGGGGAGCCTCCTGCTGAAAGTGAAAGAAGTTTGGAAGCAGCCACTGTGGGGAGTGGGCTTCCCATGGCTCTGGTGGGCACATGTTAGTGGGCTAATCTTCTCAAGCAGCACAGAACTGCCCAGATATCAGCTCTGAGAAAGGAGTGCTTGGCTCAGTCCACGGCTAGGGTGTTGACTGGGGGACTCAATCCAAGGAGAGTGATGCAGGAGATGTGACGATCCCTGCAAGAGAGAGGCTGCAGTGATGCTTCACAGAGCCTAAGCAGGAGAGGAGCAGAGGAAGGCAGGAGAGAGCTCAGAGGAAGGGAGAAAGCAGAGAAAGCGGGGGTCCGGGATGTCTGGTGCTATTTCCAGAATGACTGATTGAGACAGGTGTAAGGGAAAAAGTTATGGAGAAAATGAGAATATTCAATTCTGGAAGATGGCAATGACAATAATTAGAGATGCCTGGGTGAGGAAGTGGAATTTAGGATGGTGGACACCACCCCCAAGGGTGGCCACCAAAGATAATTATTTACTAAGCCCACAGCTCAGGGGAGACCCATTCGGCACCCAGTCTCTGGGACATGCACGCATAGACAACCACATACTCATAGCAGCACTTTCCTCGTGCTGATGAACAGCCAGAGGTGTGGTGGAGACATCTGAGAGTCAGCCCTCCACTCATTCCGAGAGAACCATGGCTGGGACTGCAGTCAGCCACAAGGCACTGTGGTCTCCAGGGGAAGCTCCAGGGTAGCAGCTTTGCCTTCCCAGGTCAAGGGCTATCTCTGGGGGCTCGCCTTGTCCACCTGCATGACCCAGCAACAGGGGAGGTGCCACCAGCACACACAGAGTGAATGTGAGCAGAGATAGGGTACAGGGCTTTGCAGCAATGTTGTTGCAGAAAGAAACAAAGAGTGCGTAACACAGGCAAGTGAAGCTCCCCTGTAGGGAAGGATTCCTGTACCTTTTTTTCCTGGAAAGAGTCTGATAATTTATGTCCCCCACACTGGGCTTAAGTGCCGACATTAGGTTCCATTCAACTCTGTGCTACGTAAGTGTTACATACACCATCTCATTTAATGCTCATGGTAACCCTGAACTTGAAAAATGTGAACTGACTTACATGCATTTCTATGTGAACACTTTTGTATACCCAAATAGTGAAATACATAAGGACTCAGGCAGAAAAACCAGTTTAAATACTCCCTTTCTCAACCAAACACCCATTCATGTAGGTCAACTCGATATCCACATGCAAAGAATGAGTTTGGACCCTCACCTCACAACATATACAAAAATTAACTCAAAATCAATCATTGATCTAAAGATAAGAGCTAAAACTATTAAAATCTTAGAAGAAAACACAGGGGTAATTCTTCATGATCTTGGATTTGGCAAAGGATTCTTAGATATGCACCAAAAGTGGTAGCAACAAAAGAAAAATTAGATAAATTAGATTTCATAAAAATTTAAAACTTTTGTGTATCAAAGAACATTATCAAGAAAGTGGAGAGACATCCTATGAAATGGGAAAATTTTCACAAATCACATATCTGATAAAGGTCTAATATCCAGAATATATAAAGAACATTTACAACTCAATAATAAAAAGACAATTTAAAAATGGGCAAAGGACCTGAGTAGACATTTCTCCAAGGAAGCTATATACAAATGGCCAATAAACACATGAAAGATGGTTGACATTGTTAGTCATTAGGGAAATGCAAATCAAAACCATAATGGGATATCACTTCACACCTACTAGGATGGCTATACTCAAAAAGTCATATGATAATGAGCTTGGCAAGGATGTGGAGAAATTAACTCTCATACACTGCTGATGGTAATGTAAAATGGTACAGCTGCTTTGGAGAACAATTTGGCAGTTCCTCAAAAAGTTAAACAGAATTACCATATGACACAGCTATTCCATTCTTAGGCATATACCCAAGAGAATGAAAACATCTATCCACACAAAATCTTGTACATGAATGTAGCTGCATTATTCATAAAAGCCAAAACATGTAAGCAACCTAAATGTCCATCAATGGATGAATGAATAAGCAAGCTGTGGTTTATCTGGAATAGTATTCAGCCACAAAAAAGAAATGAAGTACTGATCCATGGTGCAACTTCGATACATCTTATCAACATTATGCTAAGTGATAGCATCCAGACACAAAAGGTCACATAGTGTGTATTTAGGTTTATATGATATATCCAGAATAGGCAAATTCATAAAGACAGAAACCAGAGGAGGGGAGGAAGGCAGAATGGAAAGTGATTACTTGTGAGTGTGGGGTGTTTTATGGGGTAATGAAAAACTTTTGGAGCTACAGAGAGCTGATGATTGCACAGCATTGTGAATACACAAAACAACACTGAACTGTACACTTTAGAATAGTTAATTGTATGCTATGTGAACTTCACCTGCCAGGAGTGTGGCAAGAGGCTGCATGAAGATGGAAAGGATGAACCACTTCTGAAAGGGACACAGCAACTGCTCTCTTCTCGCCTGAGGGCAGGTGGACTCTGGCTGCAGGTGAAGAAAGTCAAGGCAGACCTGGTCACTTTTCCAGGGCACGGCAGCAAGGGAAACCTCAAATCAGTGCCCTGGCATCCTCTGCCTGTCAGCAGCTACTGGTCACCAAGGTGACCAAATTCAGCTCTGAGAGTGCTATAGCCCCAGGCTCTGGGGGTTTAGGGAAGAGTATCAGGAAGGAGACAGCAAAGGAACTCACAAAGGAAAGATACAAGGACTTATTTCTTATCCTTCCTTAAACTGAACCGTTTGTTGCCTCATTCCCCAAGATTAAACATATTCTCCCAATCAATAGTCCACTACAGGTCATCATCTAAACACCTGACATTTTAGAATGGAAAGTGTCTCTGAGAACATCTCATCAACTCCTCATTTTAAGGATGAGAGAAGTGAGGCTCAGAAAGGAGAAAGGAGTTAGTGACAAAATGAGAATGCTGTGTTTCCTCATGCAGGCTCTTCCATGTTTACTGATGCATGAGTCATTGCTTCAGTGCAGAAGTTAAGGACTCTGGGAGGAAGGAACAAGAGTTCAGGATGGTGGGATAATAGGGAGGAATGATGTCAGGAAAATTCTTAAACCAGCAGGAAAGGGAAATGATGACATCTGCGAGTTTTTCCCATGTATTCCCATCCATGTGATGGATCCGTGCTTGGAGGGGAGAAGGCAGGGAAAGTCCACCGCGAGGGAATCACAAGACTTGAGTGCGAGCTCTAGGTCTGCAAGTCACCCCCAGGGTGATATCAGAGGAGCTGCAGCTCATTTCAGCATCTTGACTTTCCTTGGTCACCCTGGAAGAAGTGGGCCAGCAGTGGAGGGCCACAGTCACGTCAGAGAGTGACCTCGAATGCTGGGCCAGCCTCACTGTGATCATCACAGGGTCTGGGAACAGGTTGACGGGATGGAGGGGGCCAGACTGTGTCCTCAGGGAGAGACAGAAGAATCACCCCCAAGGCCATTTCTTCCCCTCTCTCCTGCCCCTGCAGTGCTCCCACCGTGGCTGACTCCTCCCCACACCATGGCACAGCGTGTGGAACCACCCCGCAGACACCCGCACCTCCCAGGTCTGGCTGGGAGCGGCCAGCTGGCCAGAGAGGTGTTTTTCCCCATGGCCGGGGACCTGGGGGGTGACTCACAGCTGGCAGGCCTCTGGCCCGGTGTTATTTTGAGATCCGGCTGCGTGATGGACTGATGTGACAGCTTTGGTCTCCCGGGCCTCTTTGATTTGTGAATCTCCCTTTGTAGCTCATGGCGGATGCCCGGGCCCTGCTGTTTCTGGGCTCCGGCGTCCCCCTCAGCTGCGCAGGCCGGGCCAGCTGCCGCGGGGGTGGCAGAGAGAGGGCGGGAGCATCAGGGCCCGGAGCTGAGCAGCCGCTGGCTTGGGCAGCTCGAGGCTTCGCTTCCAGGCAGCGTGGGACTGACTGGGTGGTCGTGGAAGAATGATAAGTGCCTGCTCAGAGCCAGTTCTGAATGGCCGGATCACAGACCGCAGGGCTGGACAAGCACTGCCCTGCTGTGCTTGGGCCTCGGCCCAGAGCTCTCCACAGCGTCTCTGAGGCTCGGGCCTGGACCCCAGAGAAGCCGCCGGGGACTCGCGGGGCAGCCAGCCCTTGGGAAAGAGTACTCGGGCCCTGGGAGGGCTCTGCCAGCCAGAAAAGGCTCCAGGCCTGTCAGACAAGGTCTGTGGGACCCTGTTTGTGGCACTTCCCTTCAAGGCAGGCAGTGTTACAGAGCAGAGAGAACGCGGAGCCAGGGATAACCGGGTGCAAATCCCGGCTCTGCTCCCAGCTGCTACTAAGACCCTGGGCCCGTTACTGAACCTCTAATCTCTCACCTGTAAAATGGAATTCTAAGATCCTCTCTGAGTTGTGAAAGGTTTAACTGAGCTATAACGCTACAGATGTGATGTGCTCAGCACTGTACCTGTTTGGTAAATGCAGTCTCTCTCTCACACACACGCCTGCCTCCTTCTGTGATCCATGGGGTAGGGATGGCTTCTTCTCAGCTGCTCCCTGGTTAGGTGTCCCCTCCAGCCTCATGGCTCCACAAATCCTTCCTGAAATTGATGTATTCCCAGGTCACTGAGGGCCTGTCTCCAGCCACCGGACTGGAAGCAGCTGAATTCAGCACATACCTCCTGACTTCCGACTCCCCGCACCAACTCAGTGGACACTTCAGTCAACAGGGCCTCTTTTGGCAGCTACTAATTTCACACTGACAGGTGTTTCTTCTAGCTAGACATCACCTTCCATGGAGGAAAATGGAAGACAGTCAGCCTCCTACAGAAGGGGGAAAATGCAGAGCCCACATCAAGGCTTGTTGATTGAGAGAAGGAGAAGGAGGAAACCAAGGAGCTCTATACATTCTGCAAGGTGTGGCTTGCCCCAGAGTTTCAGGGTCTCAGCCCCAAGGCATCCATCACCTGGAGGAGATGGCATGAGAGTCACACCTTATGATACACATGTCTGGGTTGGAAGAGGGCTTGGTTGGAAGCAGGTTGGTCCTCCTGCCTAAGCCCCATGAGGTGATGCACATCCTCACTGACAGCTGGACCAGCTTCCATTGGGACCCCGCCAGGGACAGGTGTTCACTCCCCTTTGGGCAGCTCACTACATGTGCAGGGCCTCTGAACAGTGAAACCCTGCCCCTTGTAGCTTATATCAATTGATCCTTATTCCACTGTGTGGGGCTATACAACACAGAGCTGCTCTTCCTTCCTCAGGACAAGCCGATGACGCTCTGCAGATCCCGTGAGTCTTCTCACTCCCACAAAACACATAAACCGTTGACCCCCCTTTCCTTTCAGGGAGTGGTCCCAAGAACCCCATTCTCTTCTGCTTTCACTAGGAAAGAACAAAGGCAGCATCCGCTTTACCCTGAAATAAGAGGGCTCTGAGGATGCCTCCAGGGAGCCGGCGCTTACAGCACTTCCCTGGGCCACCTCTCCTTGAGGACCTCTTTAAAGACCCGGGCCCCCTCCCCTTGGGGCCCAGGGAGCAATCTTTGGTCCTGCCTGGGGCTGGGGGCTGGCCTGGGTGTCTGAGTGCCTCACTCTCACCCCCAACCATGGCAGCTTTGATCCAGTAACTCTCAGCTTTTCCATCAGAATTCAGAGGGCAATAATAGTAACTGTTTGCTTGTAAAGTGCTTGGAGCTCAGAGGAGAAAAGGTGTCAGACAAGTGTGAAATGTTATTATTGGCACAAGCCAGAGAATGGAATGGAAATTCACCAGCAGAAGGTAGGAATTCAGAGGAAGCCATTCATCAGCTCCTCTGAACAAATGGATACAGGAAAGAGGGTCTCCTCTCTGCAGTCAGGCACACCCCAGGTCAGCTGGAGGGGCTGGAGGAGAGGCAGGTGAACCCAGAGGAAAATGCGGTTTTAACTCATTTAATAGATACGCCTTCAGCCTGAAGACTTGCTCTCCATTGCACACTACGGGAGGCTGCCAGCCCAGCATAGGTACCCAGAGCCCTCACGCAGCCAGTTCAATCAGTGAAGGAGCCTCCTGGAGAAAGGCGCCATTGTACCCACCATCTGGAAGAACCAACCTGGTTTTCAAACAGGGATGCACCAGGCAGATGGAGCAAGTCAGCTTATGTGACACGGAGAGAGAGTAGAACCAACTCCTGTGGACATACAGATAATTCAACCAACAAAAGAAATTTAGAAAACTCTAGTACTCTCAGAAGTTCAGGAAGATTGTACATTCATAAAAGAATATTCTGGGAAAAAATATTTTCTTAGACACTTTATGATCTACCATTGCACATCCTCAAAATAATCCTCAGTAAATGAACCAAAAGATAAAGTCAAGGAAATCTGCCAGTACATAGAGCAGAAAGACATGGAAAAGGAACTGTCGATGAAAATGACCCATACATCCTATTAGGATGAGTGAAAAAAAATACCATATAACATTTTAAAACATGAAAGGTAAAAAGAAAATCATAAACACTGAAAGAAAAACAGAATCACCTATAAATGAAAAAGAATCAGACTGGCATTTTGTTAACAAAAGTGGTTGGATATGTGGGAGATTTTAATGTATACCATGTTCCTAGATGGGAAAACTTCATATTCTAAAGATACCAATCCTCCTCAAATGAACCCAAATATCAGATTATTCTCCCTGAATCCTGACTGCTAAATCTTGTCGCTTTAGGACTTTGAACCTGGAACCATTACTGCAAAGAATCAGAGGACGGTTCAGAATTCTAATGGTGCTGTTGATGGAGATGGTGGTGGGAGGTGTTGTAGCAGTGGAGCTCATAGCACTGCGGCTGATGGCGGTGGTGGGAATGGTGGTGGGTGGTGATGATGCAATGACAGCAACCAGTACCATGGTCTGGGAGAGAGGATGGCAGCAGAATCGAGAGAACTGCCTCTTGACAGCAACCATCCAGGGGCAAGGGCACCAATGGCACTGACAGTCTGGAGGATATCATTTCACTGTGTTCTTGGTTCTCCAGCCTCCTCCTCATCTGACCTTTTTTCCAAAGCTTGTTTCCAAACACCCACTCCTTTCACTAAGCTATCCAGTATCCTTCTAATAAATCTCTTTTCTGCCTAAGTTAAATAACATTGGTTTCTATTGCTTGAAACCAAGAACATTGACTGGCAGAAAGAATTTTCTAATCTTGAGAAAAAACAGGCTTTTACAAGCAAGGCATGGAAGCAGAAATATTATTTTGAAAATAAAAGACTGACTAATTGAACCACAAAGCTTGAAACAACCCAACAGAAAAAGTGACACATCATAGATGAAGAGGAAAGATTCATAAAAATATGATAAGATGTCCTATCTCCCTAGTAATCAAGCAACTGCAGATTAAAATGACAGAATACAACTTCTGTCTCTCTGGTTAGCAAAAATTATAAATGATACGTAATATTCAAGGTATAAGAGGGTGGGGAAAATGAGCTCTCTTACAATGTATTGGGGAAAACAAAAAAGAATTACTTTGACTGGAAAGTGAATCGTACCTCCCAATACTTGACACAGGATTTCTTCTACTCAAAAACGTTATTTTGAAATATTTATCCTATAAAAATAGTTGCACAAAACAGATGTTAATAGCTGGATTATTTTTGAGTCAAAAATTGTAGATAACCTAAGCATCACCGACAGGGAAGAGGTTAAACAAAATATGGAAAACACAGGAGGAATTACAATGAGTTCAATTTATCTCTACTGATCTAGAAGACACCTTGGTGAATTGTTTAGTGGGGAAAAAAAGCAATTGAAAAACAGTCTATATGGTATGATTCAATTTCTGCTCTTAAAACTTTTTAAAAATTGCAAAAAGGTGGCTAAGGTTACATTATTTTCTTATACAACCTCTGTAACAAGCAATACCATAAAATGATTATGCTCTACTTTCGCAATTTCTCAGCAAAACTAAAAGTAGAAAGAAATGGAGTCAACAGGAATATCCCTTTAGGGGTAAATCACCACAAGGGTTCACTGTTGTCATGTGTCATTATGAACCTGCTGTGAATAGGCTGGATGAGGGGTGGACCTTCTGCTGTGTCCTATGCCTTCCTTCAGGGGTACATGGAAGAGGCAGAAGAGGTGTCTGGTTTTATCCTATGGCCTCAGAAAAATTCCTTTGCAGTCTAGATAAAGCTAAGGAAAGCACCACTGAAAAGAGCAATCATTACCCTGCTTAAGAACTGCCCAGGTCCCTTAATGTTCCATCAGAGGAGTGAAATTAACTAGAAGGAAAGCCCCCATACAATAAACGGAATCACAGACAGATGAAAAGATGTTTGTTTGACCCAGTAAGTACAATATACTGTGCCCACAGCACATCCTGATGGAATATTACTAGGGGCCTGCCTGGATTTTGCAACCTAAAGTCTCTTTGATTTATGGAGCCAAAGTAAATGACAGGCAGGGCCAATAAAAATTCTTTAGAGACTCAGGCTTACTTTCCCTTCCATTTCATAGAGGAGGTAAAAAGACATGCTTGCCTGTAATGGGACTTAGTGAAACTCGTGAACCGCGAGCGGGGCATTCGTTCATCTGTGTCCAAGGCATTTCTGTTGTCAGAAGGGGACTTTTGGCCGGGGTGGGTCCTGAGACAGGAGCATACCTCCATCAGGGGGAGGCCTGTGCTAGATAAACATTTTGTCCGCTGCTGGGAGTCCACTGGGCAGGCTCAGGGGCACCAGAGGAGCAGGCTTGTCCAGGAGCTTGGTTCCTGAAAAGCATGACCTGTAGCCCCTGTTCCCAGTGGGTCCACTTGCCTTTCAAAAGAACCTGGAGGAGAATGTCCATAAGAGAAGAGTTTTCATGAGCGAATGAATGATCTGTTCCTTCCCTAAGTTGAACCCTCACACAAAGCCTGAGAGGAAACACCCACTGAAATTCATGGGAGGTAGTGGGCTTGGACATGAGATGGATTTCAGTTCAAATCATACCTGTGAGTAACTTTGGGTAAGTCACTTCTCTGAATCCTGTTTTTTTCTTCCATTACATGGGCACGATACCATCTTCTTCATAGGAGTAGTATTCATATTACTAACCTACTGTGTTAGTTTGCTGGGGCTGCCATTAACAGAGGACCAAAAACTGGAGGGTGGGGCGGAGGGGGGTGGCTTGAACAAGAGAAATCTACTGTCTCACAGTTCCATTAAGGGAGGCCTGAGCTGGACAGAGACCTAAGGCTTGATCTCAGGAGGCTAGAAGCTACAGATCAAGGTGTCAGCAGACTGGGTTCCTTCTGGCGACTGTGAGGGACTGTGTCTTTCTTCCGCCTTCTGGTGGCTAGCTGCCAATCTTTGACGTTTCTGGGCTTCGTGAAGAAATTCTGCCTACATTTTCATGTGACATTCTCCCTGTGTGTGTATCTGTCTCCAAATTTCCCTTTTTTTCATAAGGACACCAGTAAATTAAATTAGGACACCAGTATATGACCTCATGTTAACTAATTACATCTGTAATGGCTCCAATCCAGATAAGGTCACATTCTGAGGTTCTAGGGGTTAGGACTTCAATATACAAATTTTTCAAGGACACAATTCAACCCACAAGTGAGAATAACGTAAACTGACTGGCATGTCATAGTTCCTCAATAAACATAAATAAAACAGTTGCATGTTGAAACACTAATGTTTTGGAATCATTGCGTTAAAAAAATTATTACTGGAATTAATGTCACCTGGTTTTTCTTTTTTTAATGTGGCTATGAGAACATATAATATTACATATTTGGCTCCTATTTGTGGCTCAGATTCTATTTCTATTGGACGACGCTGGTCTAGAGTCTGAAGCAGTAGACAAAGCGTGGGCTTTTGAGTCAACAGCTCTGCACTCCAATCCAAACTCTGTCATTACCAGCTTTGTCAACAAGGGCAAATGATTTAACCTCTATGACCCTCGGGTTTCCCACATGTGAAATGGAGATAAGAGTGGATTTCACTGTATTGCAGAGAGGATTAGGTGGGATCAGGTACACAAAATGCCTATCAGGAGTTTGCTACCTGGTAGAAACTCGGTAAATGTGTGTCTCCAACCCCCTAGGTAGTAAGAAGAGAAAATCTTGCTGTCAACACGCTCTTAATCAGCACCAGATGTAGGGCTAGTGGCTTTGCAAAGATGGAGTTCTGCTGGAGCATAGCGAAGGAGGGGAAGGAAGTTCAACCACATAGCCAAAGCCCTCTGTATTATTCTGTGTGAAAATTTTAGAGTTTGGGGGCAGGGGGAAAGTCTTTATTTGAATTTATCTTCTTGCATTTCTTTAAAGCTTGTTGTAAAACATGGACTGTGTCCTTGATAAGTAGAGAACTGGGATGTGTCAGTATGGGTGCTGCATGCGTGATGACGTCACTGCCGTACAGAGCATGCTCAACTCCTGTCCTCCCTGTCCCAACCCAAACCTTATAAACTCCGGGGAAGTCGTTTCATCTCCTGGTTTGCAGGCAGCGTCTGCCTCCCAGCAGCTCTGGGAACTGCACCTTAGGGCACTCACAGAGACAGCTCCAAGATAACCAGTCTCAAATATAATAATTGAGATGGAATTACAATTGAGAGAAACTGAATCTCTTGTCATGGAAAGAAGGATCTTATCTTGGTTTGGTTGCCTGTTCATATTAAATGCATGGGTGTGTTTGGGGTGGGATGGGGGGGATGGGGTGCTTATTGACTGTACATTGGGTCAAAGACCACTGTGAGCTGCTCAGTGCAGCAGATGGAGTCTGGAGGCACAGAATGTCCAGAACATAGGTACCAATAGCTCCGTGTGTGGGGTCTCATCTGAAGAATTGTTTAGTTCTACACAATGCATTCTAAGAGGGGAAACTGAAAAGTGGGGCTTGTCCTAAGGAAGATAAGCAGGTAGGAACCAGGTCACATGGAAACTCTTGGTGGAATGGGAGTGTTTAATCTGAAGAGGGGAGAGCTGGGAAGTCTATAAGAGTTGGATTTCCTACATGTAAAGAAAGTTCTAGCCTCACTCTGCCGGCTCCTTTGGATGGGAGATAGATGATTGGCTCCCATAGGGGAGAGTGTATTTAATGATTGCTGCTCTCCCTTATTCCTAAAAAGATTTAAAGTAAATGAAAGGAACAGAAAGGTCCCCCAATACAACAAGCTGCTTTGTTAGGCTGTGGGCTCCATGTGCCCAGAGACATCCAAGCAGTTTTCACCTGTGCGTCAGAGTGGAGGCCTTCGTTGAGTGAGAACCTGCAGCTCTGGGCTTGGAAGTGCAGACACAACTCCTGACAGCAGGTGGCATGTCCTCATGAGGCCCAGAGGACCCGTCACCTCCTGCACCTCAGCATCACAAGTGTCGGGGCCACTCTTGGGTACATGTGCCTGTTTGTGAAGTTGGGGATTTGGTTTGGAGCCTTCTTCTCTCTTAAAAAATGCATCCTTCATTGGTAAAGTTCAATTTTCCTGCCCCTTCTCCAGGCCCTGGTAACCTCGGGCTCCCAGCCCCACCACCAGGCCGAAAGGGACTCCCAGACCAGCCTTCTCTCTAATGCACACGTACAAAAGAAAATCAAAGCCAAGAGTGGACGATGCAACAGCTGGGGTGGATGGAGGAGGGGTGAGGCAGGGTGAAAGAAGAGTCTCCAGAGTCCCAAGTGGCCCTGGGCTGGGGAGGAGGCCCTGGGCTGGGGCGACCACGCGTGCCCACCCTGGCCTTTCTGTTATTGTTTTCACCAGTCCCGCCTGGACCCTGGACTGAGCCAGCCCCAGGGATGAGCTTCTTTTTGGGCAGGGTGGGAGGTGCTTTTAGTGTTTTCCAATTGCAGTTGCCTTTGGGGAATGGGAAAGAGTGAGTCAGAGTTCTTTGAACCTGGGACCCCCAGCCTGAACTTTGAGGAGACAGGAAGGCGCTCCGGTTAGTCACTGTGTTTCTGTGGGCCATGCTGGGGGCGAAGTGTGCTCACGTGTTCTGCCATCATGGGCCTTTCCACGGGTGGGACAGGATGCTCAGGAGCAAGGGCTTCCAGTGGAATTGTCCAGGGCCAGCCAAGCACCCTGGCCTGGAATGCTCTTCAAGGCCTCCAAAGACCACAGCTGGCCACAGCTCTGGACAAGAGAGGAGGGAGTGGGAACAGCTGGAGGGGAAGGGGCTCACAGAGTACCTCGTGGTCAGACCCAGGCCAATCAGCTGGTCTAGGACAGGTGGACAAGGGGACTGGGGCTGCTCCCTCTGGGCACGTGGAAGGTGAAGTCCCAAGGTTGGCCTTTCCCTTAGGAGATCAAGAACCTGAAAGTGTTTTCACATCCTTTGAAGTAACAGTTCCACTCTGGGAACCGACTGTAAGGAATTAATTCCAGATTTAAAAAATAAACGATCAAAGGATGGTCATTGCACTATTATTTCCAACAGCCAAAGCTTAAAATGGACTAATTAACTAATAAGAGGGGATTGACTAGTTAACCTAATGCATGTTCTCAGCCACTGCTGGTGGTATTTAGCAAAATTTTGTAATCACATGGTCATATGTTTATGTCTTTCAATAAAAGACATAAAATCACAATATGAACGTATACAATTGTATAGCCACAGCTGTGCAAAAAAACAAAAATGCACACAGGAAAAGTTAAGGATGGAAAAGTATCAAAATGGTAGTTAACACTATATGATAGCAATGAGTATTATATTTGCTTCTCTTTTTTTTCCAAACTGCCTCTGACGAGTGCATATGTCTGATCATTACTTCGATGTTTTATAAAGTAAGAGGAGACAGAGTTGAGGGTCAGGCTTGAGGCAAATCAGTAGCCCTTCCACGCCTCCATAAGTGGCCCTATGGGTGGTAACAGAGAATAAGTTTTCGAGGCAGGAGGCTTCTGTATTGATGGGACTCAATGGAATCTGAAGGCTCGTATCATAGAAAGTTGCCTGAGGACGAAGGTGTCGGTTCCACAAAGCGGCTGTTTGGTCAGGGCTTTCATCTTGCCCTCCCCCACAGGTCCCCACAAGCACTAGAGAAACCTGACCATTTTCCAGGGAGGATGCTCAGTCCCCCATGAGCCTGCAGGGGAGGAAATGTTTATCTTCCTGGTGTCCCTGACACAACCCAGGGATGGACAGACCCAGAGCATGGACTGACTGTGCATTCTTAGTCCCCTAACTCTCAACTCTGTCTCCTCTTCTCACATTGATGGTCATAGAATGAAAGATTTCCTCACTCTTCCCATGGGTCTGACCCCAGGACAGAGAGACACAATTGCCACATGTGTCCCATTTACCAGCCTCAGAGATGCTAACCTTCATTGTGCCAGAGGAGTCATGAGGTGACTCACGTATGGCAAGAATTGGCACACGTCTTTATGTTTCTCCATCACCGCTGTTATTTTCCTGTTATCCCCACCAAAAGAGGATGTTATTGTCCTTCAGTTGGGTGTGCTTCCGGACCCCACAGACTTGCGCAAAAATTATATTGTGGTCCTAACAAGGGCATCTGTCTCTTAAGAGATTAAGAAGAATCAGCAAAGTGATAAGCTACACAATCTCCTACTGATCAACATGAAGACTCAAGTGTTTCCAAATAGGACAGCTGAAGACTTTGATGGAGGATGGGGTCCCTCAGGGTGAGATCATTAGAGCTGTGTAAGTGAGGAGTCTTCATGCTGTGTACTCTTACCGGGGGGGAAACTGAGGTTCAGAGCAAGGGGAAGTGGCTGGCCCAACTTCCTTGCAGAACCAGGACAGAGTCTACGATGCATGCTACCATTGGCATCCTGGTGACCTAAGGACCACTGCTCACATGAATGCAGTCAAGCAGGAAAATGACCCACAGAACATGGATATTTGGAACTCTATGTATCACTTCTTCTGGGTGTTGGAATCTTTCTAGAATTACTGGGACCTCCAGAGCTCAAAGAACTCCTATTTTCTATCTGCAAGCTTGTCATCAGTTGCCAGACAGTGGACCACCTACTCCCTGCCCCCACCTCCATGAGACATTAAGGAAAGGAGCTCCCTGTTCTTCCCTCCTGCTCTCCATGGTGCCCATGAGTCCCTGCATGGAAACAAGTCCACCTTCTGCTTGAAATCTGCCAATGGCCCCAGAATTCTAATGGTGCATCTAGCATCTGCCTCAGGCAGAGACTCCACCTGGGTGAATCCTCACCAGACTCTGCTGTGGACACTCAGTCAGACCACAGATGTGACTGACCTATAACACATCTCTCCATGGTGGTGCTCAGAGTCCCAGGTTATATGTCCCTTAGGGAAGGAAATAACCTTGAATGAGCTCATGAACTCAAGGACCAGGACCCTGATGCCGAGTTCTCAAAGCCTAGAATGGGCCCTGGCAGGGACCGGAGGAACCTGGCTGAATGGACAGTGACACTTTCCTGCACCAAAATGCTTGCAGCCCTTTAGCTCCCACCAAGCCCAGGCTTCCAGGAGCCTGTATCTGCCTGCCCACCCCACGTCCTTCTCCACCCCCTCCACCTGACTCATCCCAGCCCTTTTGTGAACTAATGGGAACACACATTTCAGCAGAGAAAAGCTGTAGCCAGGAGGGCCCAGTCCCCCTGCTCTGTGGTTCGACCTGGGGGTGCAGTCCCCGGGGTGGGTCTGCTCAGATGGCTCATGGCTTCTGCTCTTGGGGCAGGCCCAGCCAGGAGCATAGACACCCCCAGCCAGCCACACGCCTTGTCAGACGCATATCTGCTGGGCTGCACCACAAAACCATAACTCGGCACATAAAAGCCGCCTGCCAGCCCTCCAGTGCCTCTGCTGGCTCCAGGGAGCCTCCAAGGCCAGCCAGGACAGAGGGCAAGGGTCCTGACACAGCGGCACCTGGTTACACAGGGTCCCCAGATGCCTGGCACCTTGGCACATGGCAGCAAGGCTATGGTGGCCAGTTTGAAGAACCACCTGGTTGTCCCCTCACACTGGGGTGAAAGAGACTTGGCATCACCAAAGTGATTTAAGGGATGATTTTTAAGCCTTGGGATCCACCAAGCAAGGTGATTACTACACCAGACACAGATACTGTGCTTGGGAAATTGAAGGCTGTCCAAGGTCACATAGCCAGGCAGGCAGAGGTGAGTCCTCCACCCCTTGCTGTCTGCTGGGAACAGCCACTGTCCCTTACTGCTCCCCTCCGTGGACCAGGCTTTACAGAACCACTTTCAGGTCTGTGGAAGGCCAGACCCCCTCCTCAGTGAGAACAGAGAGCTGTGGTTTCCAGAATCCCAGCTCCTGGGAGAGTGAAGACCCTGGGAGGGGGTGGGTGTGGAGGCAGGTTGTGTGGAAGGCAAGCCCAGACCTCATCCTGCTTAATGTCTCTCTTGGTTTGCTGCCTGGCCTGCAGGGAGGACCCCAGCCCTATGTCTCTGCCCATGAACAGTCTTTGTGTTTCTCTAAACTGCCCTGCAAAGTCACATCTCTGCTTCAGCAGATGCCACATGCCTTTGCCTTCTCTCCCAATGGCTTAACTCAGTGATCCTGGTAGCTGTGATTGCAGAGTCTACAAGGCCCAGGGGTTGCCTTTCACCTGACTTGTAGTTCTTGGAAAGACCATGCCAGGTCCACTCCTTCTGACTCTGTATACTCCCTTGGCCTGGAACACTTTTCCTTTCTCTCTCCCTATGCTGTTTCCTTCTCAGCCCAGTTACCACGTCCTCCAGGAAGCACTTCTGGACCTCTCCACCCAGGTTCAGTTAGGGTCTCCCACTGAGATCTCTACCATCACCCCTGGCTCCACACCTACCTCTCTGTCCTTATCTTGTGACCCACCCCACCTTGCTTTCAGTTCCTGGAAGCCTTGAGCCCACCTGCTCTTTCTGCATTCCTGGGACAGAACCACCAGTCCCAGTGCTCAACTCATCAGAAACATTGTCAGCTCAGCTCGGAAAACATTGTAAAATGGATGCAGAAGAGGAAAAATCTCCAAATGCCACTGGATGAAGTGAGAGTCCACAAACAGGACTCCAAAGGGCCCTGTGAGCTGGACTGGGACAAGGGCAGGACCAGGGCCAGCACCTCCCTGAGTGCCTCTTGAGGAATATTCTGGCACCTGCTCTAATCTCCTGTCATCTGCATGTGGGACCAGACCCCATGCTGGCCAACTGACTGCCTGGGATGATGACGGTGAGGGGCAGCCTGGATGCTCAGGGACCTATGGGTGCCCCAGAAAGAGGCTGAAGTGCAGGGATGCAGAGAGGACCACCAGGGAGGATGTGGAGTATAAGCGCTGCCCCTTCCACTGCACAGCCCTGCCAGAGGGCTCCATGGAATATTACAGCATCTCACACTTCCTTACAACCCCAAAAGGAAGCCCTTCTGCTTCACCAGGAAGGATGCACAAAAGCTGACGGATGGGTTCAGAGGAGGGAAGGTGGCTTGAGAGGTGAGTTTATTCCTAACTTTCATGCCCCAGGAAGGTTAGAAGCCAGCATTCAAAACCCAGCCACCTCACACGGTGGGTCAAAGAAATCCCACCCAGACCAAACAGGAAAGCATAACGACATATAATAATAAAAAGGAAATAAAATAAACAACACAGGACAAACTATAATTAAATATTTAACCTGTAGAAGGGGTTATAACAAGGCTTAGCAGTATAAATGATATCGGAAGAACCAGACTTGATTTTATAAAACATGTAAAACTTGATACATTAAAAAAAAATAAGGTTAGTAATGAGCTTACTGAATAGCAGTTTAAAATATGCACAAAAGTCCTGTAAATATTCATACTCTTTGATCAAATAATTTCATTTCTGGAAATTGGTATTGTTTTGCAAATTATTTGCAAAAGCCACAATTATTTTAAATATAGAAAAATATCTATTGCATGAAGATGTATCTTTTGGTATTGTTTAGGATAGGAAAAATTAGAGTAATCAATAAGGGAATATTGGTTAATTGAACCATGGTAAAGCTAACCAATGAAATATGCAGTCAATCAAAATATGCTTTTGTAAAGTTTTTTTGTGACATAAAGAAATATTTATGCTCCAAAGTTTAGTGACAAAAGGAAAATCCAAGCATGTGAATTCAGAATGATGTTAACCATGTGAAAACAAAGGACATTCACAGAGTAATAATGGAAGAGAATTGAATAATCTATTGACACTGAGCTTGGGTGGTACAAACATAGAGAATTCTTTTTATCTCTGCTTTTTGTATTTTTCATATATTCTTTAATGAGGTTTAAACATATTTATAATAAATAACTAAATATCTTTTTTCAGCAAAGCTAAAATGATTCTGCTTTACGATCTGACCCTGGGCTGACCTGGGTGTGGGGGACTAATACTGGCCATGGGTCAGGGCCCTTGGTCACAGAGAGCACCCCCACCAGCAGGGATGAACACCACAGCCTTCACCATGCACAAAGGTGGAAAAAAGTAAGCATGCAGCCACACAGAGGAACACATATTGAGAAGCACCACATCCTGGGACTTTTACCTGAAGTAGGCAAATTTAATAAATACTAGAATTCTGGGTTGGGTGAAAAAAGAATGCTCGTAAAGAAGAAACTCAGGCGGAAACTCTTTGTAGATCACCAGCTATCTCATATAGCGTGAAACTATCCCAGGTAAAATGTTAATGTGATTAATCTAAATCTGAGACAAGGGCACCACTGGCAAACTGGCTCTGGAAGAGCGGAGCATGGTCTAGTTTGCTTCGAGGGGAACTGGCTTTAACTCTGTGGGTCAGCTCAGCCTTGGTAGTAGGAAAAGTGCCAGAGACTGCAGGCCTTGCATCCTGGTGTCATGTGATGCATCTGCGGCCCTTAGCACACACCATGAGCATAGGAGGACAGAGGTCTACTGCCCAAGTCTTTGGGAAGCAGGTGGGGATGGGGGCAGCCCCTCACGACCTCTTGGCCCCTCCCCAGGCCTAGCCCCTCTCCAGCCAATCTTCTGAGCCCTTCCCCATCCAGCCCCTCCCTGCTGACAAGCCTCCCCAGGGCTCCCATGTCCACAGAAGATGCCAATCTGCAGCCTGGCAGTCAGGCTGCCTTCTCAGTCCAGCCCTCCCCATTTTGTTTCACCCAGTGCTCCCCACGGCCAGTCCACCAAACCATTATTCTTTCCTGAAAATAGCTAAATGTGGGGAAAAAGCCTAAATGGCTGTTATCACACACAGAGGGAGTCCCTGAGAGGTAGTACCTGGCATCCAGAGGAGGAGGGGGCCGTTTAGACAGAGCTTGGAAAGGCAGGTGTGTTGCATGATGCCCTGGCAATGCGGCAGAAGGGACATGAGAGCAGAGGGGCCTCTGCAGGCTGGCAGTTTTCATCAGCACGTTTATCCCAGGTCAGGCAAGCTTGAATACCAGCATGCACAGAGAGGAGCTGGGACTTGGGTTTGATGGACAGCAGGGCATGGCCACAGACTTACAGCAGGGCCTGGGTTCTCCTAGGATGGGCCAGAGTGAGGAAAACTAAGGCTGAGTACAGCACACAGAGGAGGACACCTAGGGTGTGGAATCGTCCCAGGGTCTGAATACTGCAGGCCAAGGAGCTGTTCTCCATGGGATGGCCTAGGGAAGTCTCAAAGCTGGCAATGGAGGTGTGTGAGGGCCACAGTGGGAGAGGAGGAAAGCTGAATTGATGGCTCCTGTAGCATTTACTGCGGTGTTCATTTGCCCAGGTCTGAGAGTTTCCTGGGATGCAGGACTTTCAGTGCTAAAACCAGGGAGGTTGTGGGTCAGTGGACACCACCAGTCACCCTAGCCCTATGCTGAGCCAAGAACAGTACTCATCTCCATTGTTTTACTCTTCACAAGCACGCTGTGAGGTCCATTCACTATTATCTGCATTTTACAGAAGAGGAAATGGAGCTTGTCAAGGCCTCATACCTGCTCCAGGTTGAAGCCAGGGGCCAGATCCTGGTCCACAGATCCCAATGTGATCTCTTTCCAGAGGGTCATCATGCTTCCCAGGGGAGCAGAGATTTAAATAGTGCACACTGAGGTCTAAGCTGAGGCTGGAGGTGAATGGAAGCCAGAGAAGGAGAGCAGTCAGCCAGACCAGACAGGCAGGCCCAAGAGGAAACTGCAGACAGGCGGGCTGATCCCAGAGGTGAGATGGGCATGGGGACCTTGGGCAGCCAGGGACGTAAGCAGAGGGCAGGGTCTCCTCCATGGTGTCTGAGGTGCAAGGGGGCTCAGCCACCTGCCTGAACCCGCAGCACTGCTTGCCTGGGCTGGGCTAGATGCCTGAGTCTGTGACAGGCTGGGCCAGCTCCACAGGTAGGGATCGAGGGGCTCAACCATCAGAGTCAGAAGCAGGAGGTCAGGGCATAGCTTTGGCCATGATAGGATCTGACCAGACACGAGCCTACTAATACCCTTGGGATAGAGAAGGGCTGTGGAGAAAGGGGGACATGTCAAAAAGAAACCAGGTAGGTCCAAGGAGACCGATCTGGTGAGTCCCTCCGGGTGTAAAATTACCGATCAGAAGACACACACCATAGCCTGGAGTGCATTTACAAAGAAGGGAAGGGATCAGGGGACCAACAAAACTCAGAGTGGACAACAATAGATGATGAAACACAAAACAGGTTTTTTTGTTTTTTTGTCATGCTGTAGTAATATCAAGACTAACTTCACGGGGACCTCCCCGGTGGTCCAGTGGTTAAGAACCTGCCTTCCAATGCAGGGGATGCAGGTTCGACCCCTGCTCAGGGAACTAAGATCCACATACCACAGGGCAACTAAGCCTGCACACTGCAACTACTGAGTCTGCAACTAGAAGAGAAGCCCGCACGCTGCAACAAAACATCCAGCATGCTGCAATGAAGATCCCATGTGCCGCAACTAAGATCCGACGCAGCCAAACAATAATTAATTAATTAATTAATTAGACTAATTTCACAAAAGCTAAGCGTGTGACCTGGATTCGTTTATTACCTAGCCCCATAAAACTCTACTTTACCAGGAGGTTAATGATGCTCTTGGTACCCAGTATCAATGCCAACCCCGTGTTCATCTATCCTTGAAGTGTCAGGATGTTCCTCTTCCCCCACATATAGTTGTTGTCTGAGTGAATCACCATAGGTCCCTTTGGGGAAGAATGGGACACATCACCATTTACCCCTGCTGTGCTATTGCAGGCTCCTTCTTCCTGGTGACCCAGCCTATCCAGTCAAGGTGTCCTGGGCTGAAAAACTGGCTCAGGTCCAGAAACTGGGCAAGAGAGTGTGACTTTTATCGAGGTGGCTGTCCCCAGCCTCCATCCTTGGTCTCATTTTGATCGTACACATTTAGCAGTACTCTCGTCAGGCTGCCTGTCTATCTGTCCCCTAGGGATTCTGTGTTCTACTAAGCACCTCCATAGCTTCATGTGACTTAGGCATCCTGACTGCACTCCAATCGTGCCTCTTTTGATAATTGTGTTTACCTTGATTTGAAGAGTCAAGGATTATTTGGGGATCCTTCTATCCCATTTCTGTTAGGGATCCCAGTTCAGTAGTAACATCTCCCACCTGGAGCCCCAGCTCACAGAGAACAGCCATCACTGGGCTTTTCGTAATGTTGATGCCCCATGCCCAAGTCTCAGGGTCTCACTTGTTCCCAACCAGCGCCCTGACTTGGGCATAATAGGCTTGCTGGGGTGAGAATTCAACCATCTCTGAAGCTCTGCTGCCTTAATATTGAAGTTCTGGGCCTGATCCTTAGCTGCACCCACTGCAAGAGATAAGGCTTTCTTATATGCTGCCAAGAAGGCCCTCTGATCTGCACATTTTGCCTTAAATTCATGATTAATCACCTTCAACCTTTAGTTATCTATCTCCCATGACTCCACCTCACTCAGCAAGAGCTAACCTCTTCCATTGTTTTTATTTTTTTTATTTTTTTTAATTAATTTATTTATTTAATTTATTTATTGGCTGCATTGGGTCTTCGTTGCTGCACACGGGCTTTCTCTAGTTGCTGCGAGTGGGGGCTACTCTTCATTGTGGTGCACAGGCTCCTCGTTGTAGTGGCTTCTCTTGTTGTGGAACACGGGCCCTAGACACGTGGGCTTCAATAGTTGTGGCACATGGGCTCAGTAGTTGTGGCTCACAGGCTCTAGAGCACAGGCTCAATAGTTGTGGCGCACGGGCTTAATTGCTCCATGGCATGTGGAATCTTCCCAGGGCAGGGCTCGAACCCGGGTCCCCTGCATTGGTGGGCGGATTCTTTACCACTGCACCACCTAGGAAGTCCTCTTCCATTGTTTTTATAATGACCACTTCCCCTGAATCTTTAATCAGAGATACTGAATCCTCCAGTTCACAGCACACATACCAAGGGCTATGCAGACTCCAGCTATACCAGTCATGGAGTCCTCTTTGCCACTGGGCAGTAGATGACTCAGCCTCCAGATCCCATCCCTGAGCCTACTTCCTCACATCACTCCTGGCACCGACTGTCTTAGGTCAGCCCGTCCCAGGAAATAGACTCTCAGATGGGAACATCCATACAGAGGTTTATGAGCAAGTGCTTGTGGGAACCAGGATTGGTCAGAGCGAGAAGCTGAATGCAATGTAGCTGCAACAGGGGCCTCAGCAGAGCCTGTAGGGCATCCTGGAGCTGGGTGGTCCTGCAGACAGTCCCACCTTGGGGCAAGGCATCCTTCAGGGCCTCAACAGTGCATTCGGGCTGTCCCAGGAAGGAGAACAGGTTTGGGTGAGGCAATTTCTAGAGGGCATGGAGGGGACTCAGCTGTGAGCCATCAGCAGGTGGCTGTCCCGGCAGCTGGGGGGATGAGGGCTTGTGTCCTGGAAGGGATACTAGGTGGTGCACTACAGCCTGTCTGTAGGAAAGCACTGCAGGGGGAGGCTGGGATGTGTGCTGAGTGCATGTGGACCCTTCTGAATTCTGGGGCACAAGAGGACTGGCAGGAAGAAAGAAACCAGAGAAAGGCTCTACCAAGACACTTGGAGCCAGATGAGCCAGATGGTGGGGGCTTAAATGCCAGCACAACGACAGCAGGCTTGGTTCCTCCTGCAAAGGTTCTGAAGAAGGTTATTTTGGGGTTGTAAGAAGATGGTGCAGCCCCTAAGGGGTGCTAATTTCTAAAGTGTCCCTTTGGCTGCCTCCCTTGCCAACTCCTAACTCGCTTGCTCTGGCCAACTCACACACACCACTGCCCCCTCCCCCCAAATCGGCTCCCTTCAAATTGTCACTCCCCACAGTGCAGCATTCATGCATCAGCTCTAAATAGTCCCACTGTTCAGTTTTAACGAGAAGTAATACCAATTCCCATGTTTGCTCAGAGAGCACCATATTTCATCAGACCAGAGCCCATGCCGGCTCAGATTACTGGCTGAGACAATGTTCTGTAATCCTGGTTTATTCACATGTCACGGGTATTTTAGCAAAACAGAAATGAATGGCCTGAGCCACCCTAGGAAGTAACGGGAGAGTTGGGTTCCCGCCCAGAGAAAGTCATGCTTTCTCCTGCCACGGTTCTCCGAGGAGCTGACTTTGATTCTCTGAGTTTTTCCCAACTTTCAGAAAGAGAATACGGGCTGAGGAGGAGTCACAAAGTGGGTAGTTATTTCCCTATAAAATGTTAACTCCGTGGATGGATTTTGCCAGAGCAAAAATAAAATCTGTCATTGATTATAAAGTCTTTTGTGCTTGTTATTTCACAGATTTATTACATTCAGGCCTGGCGGCCTGGGGGAGGCCCTGGGATTCTTGTCTCTAGCGCCCCAGCAAACTCTTCAGCTGCCTTTTCACAGCTCATGCCCCAAATGGGAAGAGGGATTTGCCTGCATTTCTTTTGTCCTAAGGGCCAAGAACTGAAGAAATTTAGATGAAGGGGCATGAATCATCCACCCTATCTTTGGATGAGGACTCATAGATACTGATGATACAGGTGCATTATTAGAGGTCTATGGCTTCCTAAACAAGAGAACATTCTCTTTCCTTTTCTTTATCTTTTCAGCTCTTGGCACTGTGCGCTAAGAAATGCATTTCCTCTGCAGATCAAGGAATAGCCAGGCTGAACTTCTCATCAAATCTTCCAGAATCGGGATCCATTTTAAATAGGCTACAACCTCTTTGAAACACACGATAAGTAAAAAGAGTAGTTAACAAGGATCAATGCTACTGAGTACCATCTCATGTTAAAACCTTACCTGTGTTACTCCTAATAATCTACTCTTGTTCCCATTTTAGAGTTGAAGAAACCAAGGCCCAGAGAGGTCAAGTAACTTGCTTAAGGCCATACAGCAAGGTAGGGGTGAAAATAAGGATATGAACCTCATCCCAGTTGCCTCTAAAAGGTCATGGAGATGCTCTCATTTCCAAAAATGAGTTGACATGAGGCCATAGACTTAGGCATAGCATGTTGGAGCTGAAACAGCCAGGACATCAGCCTCTTTTTTTAAACAGGAGGCAGCCAGGGTTCCAAAGAGATGATGGGGCTGTCTTAGGGTGACAGAGCTAGTTAGAACTGCAAACTGACTCTCCCGCAAGGTAACTGGACAATATCATGACACAGGTGCTCAGGAACATTTCCTTTGGGGTTTAGTTGGGGCAAGGTTCCGGATGAAACAGAATGAGCTTGCTTCCCAGACTGTCCAGAGTTTGATTTCTCCTTTATCCAAGTGTAGAGCTTTATAACTGTGAAGCCTCAGGGTTTTCTGAGCCTACAGAAACCCTGCTACCCCAAAGCATGTGGCAGACAGGCCTGGGAGACCAAGGGCCCCCAAACAACCTCTCACCACCCTAGAGAGAACACTCACCATCCCTGACAGTAAGTTCAAGACCTCAGAGCCGTGGTAAAAATAGCTCAGAATGCTCCCGGGACTGGGATCATTTTAGTAAGAAGCTGCAAGAAAGCACAGCTCTCAGGACTTGAATCCACCATCCGCCATCTCAACTCTTATTTTGAGCTGCAGCCTGAGCTATTAAAAACCAAACATTCTCATTGGCAAGCGCCACAATTAGCCTCATTTCTACGCTAGGAATACTGTTCTGCCTGAGCTGAAGTTGCACAGCGATTGTTTCTTGTCTCAGTGATGCTGTTTGCAGGCGATGCTGGGAGCCAGCAAGGATGTGACCCGGTGGTAATCTGAATTGCTTCACCAAACACATTTTTATCCCATCATCTCGGCTACATGAAAGGGGGCCATAGTGCTCCAGTGTTCAAGACTTTACAGTCCCGCTGTTCGGCAATAAAATGAGGCAAGAAATATTAGCCGTCCCCGGCCGATGCCTTAATTCTTTCCCAACAATGTCAGAGAATCTGTACCCTACAGGTTTTAGTGCCGGCTAAAGCCTGACCCTCAGGCTGGCTTGAATAGAGCGGGAATGAGTTAAGGAGAGCAAGGAGGCTTTAATGGACACAGACCCCGAATAGCCCAGCTTGTCCCTGCCTCCTGCGGACTCACCCTCCTTTTCACAGGCCTCGATTGTGTAGGGCCCCAGCAGAGACAAAACTACCCATGAGCAGAGGTTACCCCCAGCCGGTACAGGTCAGAGGCATTCTGGGGGAGAAGAGGAGAGGGGGGCAGAGGGGAAGTGAGGGGCACACGGAGAAGGAGGGAAGTGGAAGTGGGGGAAGGGAGCACTAAAAGTTGGTGTGGATCTTTTACAAGGAGAGATTCATCAAGTCCAAGACTGTGGCTGGTCATCTCACCTCCAGGCAAAACATTTTTGAAAACTGTTTCACGGAACAAATGGGAGCTGTAATAATGGGAAGCTGAAGGCAATGTGTGGGAATCATCAAAAGAAATAAAATGCTTCTCTACTGTTTTCCAAAAGCTACAGGCCTGAGGTTCCGAGGCTTTCAATAGGATGGCCTCTAATTTGACACTGTAAGATTCTGAAAAGTTACAAATGGGTTGTGTTTTACACACCAAACGGAAGCTTTCTCCAGCAATTTTTCAATTATTGCATTGTGAGCCCTCCAAGAAAAGTAACTATTCTGGCCCATACAGCCCAAAGTTAGCAAGTAAAGGGAACAGCATGTTCACAAGTTTGCAAATAGTCCTTAGAAATATAGTATGGACAGTATCCTGGACCTTGCTGGAAGAAATGGGTTTGAAGAGGTCCTGTCCCTCCCTCAGAAGTGTTCCTAAATCTTTTGTGGGACTCGAACCCCTAACTCAGACTGAGGAAGCCCGCAGACCCTTTCTCAAAAGAACGTTCTTAATATGCAGGGCTCCAGTGGAAGCCAATTACATCCAAATAGAGTTATCATAATGTTTTTTAAAGCAACTTTGCAACATAGTGATATATGTGCCTTTTAATTAATTCATTAAATAACTCTGCAGCAAGCTTAACTACTTTAATTTCAGAATGAAGCAAGAATGATATTTTGAGAAATCTGAAACATAAGATAATGTGATATGAAAATGTCTGTGGGTGGTGGCTATTGGTGACAAGGTCACAGGTATGGTTAATACCACTGTAGTTGGTTACCTGCATTTCTAATAATATGGAATGCTAAGTTTCAGGTACAGGTTAGTGAAAATAAAAATGTAAGTTTTCCCCATCCAAGTTCACAGACACCCTGAAATTCTATCAACAGACAGGAAACCCTGCTAAAGGCAAGATGAAGTTCAGGACCTTCTGCCCCAGGGTTAAACTGAGGGGTGGTGGGTTAGGGATTCGCTGCACCCTCACTGTGAAACCTTGTTGGGAAAGCCAAGCTTTTTCTTCTCTTGTCCTGAAGCTTTGGAAACGTTTTGTAAAAGTATTTGAAACCATATCCTTTTTACAGGACAAGCCTGATGGCTACATATCCAAAGATTAATAAACACCTTTGATGTGTTTCTTCAACAACCAGAATCATTATTGCCAAATAAAGAGTCAGTTAATCGACTGATTCTGAATTTTAATCAGGATCTTGTTCCAGTTGCCCTGGGTTGTTTGAGCTTTAGTGTTAGGGTTTTTCTTTTCAAAGGATGCCCAGGGAGGGTTCATGTTCCCCTCAGTCTTGCATTTTGGACACACACTGGCTCAGAGACAACTGGGCGCACACACATCCCCCCTCGGGTCCTCACGGGGGAGCTGTCATCTTGCAACCACAATCATCACATGCCTTTACGGGGGCAACCCGGCAGGAGGGCCCCTCTCTAAATGCCGCCCAGCCCCCTCGTAGTCCCGGCCAGGCCGAGGCGCCGACACACAGGAGCCGGGCCGGGTTGGAGTCGCCGGCTCTCCTCAGGGGAGCGGGGAACGCGCCTGCCCACGCCCACGTCCCCCACACTTTGGGCGCACACTCGGGCGCACACCCCTGCGCGCGCACGCCGCCACACTCGGGCGCACGCACACCGCGGCCGGGCCAGAGACGGCAGTGTCTGCCGCAGCCCGGAGTGGTCCGGGGCGCGCAGCAGGGTCCCCCCCGAGGGCGCCGCCGGCCGCCCCGCCCCGCCCCGCCCCTCGAACCCGCCGAGCCGGGCGCGCCTGGGGTTGCAAAGTTTCGCGGCTAGTCCGCGGAAGCAGCGCTCCGGCTTGGGCTCGGCTCGGCTCTGCGTGGCTCCGGACGGCCGTGACCGCTGGCTGTACCGTGCGCCCTGCTGCGCGCCCCGCGCGGGTCTCGGCATCCCGCGCCCCGCGCCCCCGCCTGCCCGGGCTGCCGGTGCGCCCTCCCGCCGCAGGGTCTGTTCTCAGCCTCCTGTGCGCCCTCCATCTCCCTCCTCCTCCTCCCCGGCTCCGGCCCCTTCGCCTCCGCCACCCATCATGGCCCGTGGCCCCGCTTGGACTAGCCCGGGACCAGGGTCCCAAGTGCTGCCGCTGCTGCCGCTGCTTCTCCTGCTGCTCCGGGACGGGGGCGGCAGCCACACTGCCCCCGCCGGGTCCGCCCCGCTCGCGGCCGCCGACGGCCGGGCGGGGAACAAGGACCCCCAGCGGTCTCCAGGGAACGCGGCTGCCGCTCTGGGCCCCGGCGCCCAGGACATGGTAGCTGTCCACATGCTCCGGCTGTATGAGAAATACAGCCGAAGGGGCGCACGGCCGGGAGGGGGCAACACGGTCCGAAGCTTCCGGGCCCGGCTGGGTAAGTAGAGGGGGTCCCAGGGCCCCTTCTCTTCATCCTGCCCTGTCCCCCTCCCTTGTCCATCCTCCTACCCCTGGACCTATGCTTTTCCTCCTCCTTCTCTTCACTGCCTTCTCTTCACTGTTTCATTCATTCTTTCATAAGCCATTCACCGGAGCACTCCATGCCCGGCCCCGAGCCTCCAGTGGGGACGCCCAAGTGGCAGATAAGGAGGGCTCCTGCCCCTGGGATGTCGCCAAGCCTGGGAGGGTGTCAAGCCTGCTGGACACAGACCACCCTATCCACAAGTCTCTAAGCACAAGGTGGAGATGGGCCTGGGCTGGGGGAGCTCATGGTGTGCGTGGGGGTGGGGTGGGGGGAATCCGTGTCGCAGGGTTCAGGTGTATTGGCTCTTGACAGATGAGGGAGGCACTGAGGAGAGCTCATCAGGTGGGTGTAGTGCAGCCCGGATGGAAGTGCCAGGCACGGGGCCCAGCCAGGGAGTATGCACCTCTAGCTGGCGCATTTAGTGGGTGTGGGGGTTGGGGAAGCGGGGCGGACTGAGAATGGCCTTGGGTGTCCAGCCTTGGGTACATGGGACTGCGGCCTGCTGGGCACTAGCATGAACTATTCAGACTATGGGAGTTTGAGGAAAGGTCTAGAAGCTTGGGTAGTGGGGGTTCCCAGTCCCTTTCCTGCCGTTGCCCCTCCTAAGGCAGATCCTTTCCCTTCTACCCACACCTTGGATGGAGCTGGACAGAGACCACTTGCAGAGCCCTCCCTGCCCTGCTTCTGAGAGCACTTCAGAATCCAGCCTCAGCTGTCTGTGCATCCGGGCTGGGCTACCTCTGCAGGCCCTGGGTGAGCAGAGATGAGGTTGAGCCTGGTGGCAGGGGTGGTGGGAAGACCCTGGTTGTCCTAGAGATTACTCAAGGTCTCAGAATGCCATGGCAGAAAATGTGGGTAGGGGTTCCCTGCAGCCCTGGTGAAGGAGGAGGCCATTCATCAGGAGAAAGACCATTGGTCTGTAGGGCCCTGTCTTGAGGTAGAAGGGAACAAGCCCAACATTGGGGCCAGACAGCCTGGGGACAGATCTTCCACCTCCCTGTTGATCACTGGCTGTGTGACTTAGGGTAGCACACCCGTGGCCTTACAGCCAGACACTGGAAGCTTGGCCTCACATAAACATGTACTGGGAGCTCCTGCCACAGAGAGGCGCCTTCCCCATCCTCTACTGGGCAGACTCTCTAGGTCAGTGTTCCTGTGTTCGGGGCCAACCAGATCTAAATCCATCCTCCCTGATACCTTTTATTCGCCTCTTAGGGCCCATTTCTGGAGCATCATCAATAAGTAACTACAGAATCATCTAGCATGACATGCTCTTGGACAAATCACCAAAGCTCTATGGACCTGAGTGTACTCATCTACAAAATGGGCAGGTCACAGTAGTATCTTCCTTGTGGGGTTGCAGGAAAGATGACATGAGTTGATATGTATAAGCCCTGAGCCCAGCACTGGCTGGGTTAAGTGTTAGTGCATCATGCTTCCCTGGAGTACAAAACACTTGTGTTCATATAGGTGTAGACTTGACTCTGCATCTATTAACTCAGTCCCCAAAGCCTTGCAGTTGAAAGCAAGGCTGGCAAGGTCACTGCTGTGATAAGGCGTGAGCCCACCCTGTTACTACAGGCCCAAGCATGGAGGTGCATAGTCTGTTTTTCTGTTTTCACAGGCTGGCGGTGGTATAAGCAACACTGAGCCCTGGGAAAGACCTGGTGACCATACTTCAAATCCAGCCCTCCCATTTTACAGATAGGGAAACTGAGGCCAGGGCAGGGCAAGCTGTTCATGGGGCAGTGGTTGGCACTGTCTATCTGTCAGGCTCATGCTGTTCTCACTGCTAGCCCCCTCCCCCAACCTCGTTCAAAACTGAGCCCAAGACTTAGGAGACAGAGGGTAGAACAGATCCTGGGATATCAGAATTATTCTGGATCTGACTGGGACTATCTGACAAATCCAATACTCCTATTTGGAACCATTTGACAGCCATGGGTACAAGTCCCAGCTCCACCTGCTACTAGCTGTGCGCACTGCGGTACACATCACTTTACCTCTCTGAGTATCGATTTCTTGTACACATAGTGGGGAGGTGAAGATTCAATGAGATGAGATGGGATTTGTGCTTGGCAGAGAGTAGGCCCAGGCAGCTTGGTTTCTCATCCCCTCCCTTGAGTGACTTAGTTGGTTCATATCCAGTCCTTCACCAGCCCTCAGAAATGCCTGCTTTGTTTTGGATCACAGGTTTTCTCTGGCATATACCCAGAGAAAATCATGATCCAAAAAGAAACAAGTAGCATAATGTTCATTGCAGCACTATTTACAATGTCCAGGACATGGAAACAACCTAGATGCCCATCAACAGATGAATGGATAAAGAAGATGTGGCACATGTATACAATGGAATATTACTCAGCCATAAAAAGGAATGAAATTGAACTATATGTCATGAGGTGGATAGACCTAGAGTCTGTCATACAGAGTGAAGTAAGCCAGAAAGAGAAAAACAAATACTGTATGCTAACACATATATATGGAATCTGAAGAAATGGTACTGATGAAACCAGTGACAGGCAAGAGTGGAGATACGTTGGAGGGCCAGGACGGGGATAGTGGGGGGGAGTCACGGGAGGGAGGGGATATGGGGATATGTGTGTAGATGCAGCTGATTCACTTTGGTGTACCTCAGAGACGGGTACAAGAGTGTAAAGCAAATATATTCCAATAAAAAGTTTAAAAAAAAAAAAAAAAAAGGAATGCCTGCTTTGTGAGCCAGCAACCAAGCTATGAGGAGCTGTGAGCCTGGGTAAGGACCCTTCATTTTCTGGATGAGCCACAGATGTGGGGGCGTCAGCTGTGGTCCAGGATCACACCAGTACCAGCCTGCTCCATGAAGGTGACCTCTGCTGCCTCAGTGGTGTGGTCCCTGCAACCCATGTTACATGGAACATGTCCCTTGCCTGCCACCAGGCAGCACAGCTCAGGTTCCAAGTGCAGGCTGTGAGCTGGACTGGTATGGGACAAATCCTGAGTCTGTGACTGGGCCAGGGACTGAACTTGTCCATGACTCAGTTTTTTTCATTTCTAAAATGGGACTAATAATGCTCTTTTCCTTATAGAGTTTATATATATATATACACATATAAATTTATTTATTTATTTATTTATTGGCTGCATTGGGTCTTTGCTGCTGCGTGTGGGCTTTCTCTAGTTGTGGCGAGTGGGGCTACTCTTCGTTGCGGTGCATGGGTTTCTCATTGCGGTGGCTTCTCTTGTTGCAGAGCACAGGCTCTAGGTGCATGGGCTTCAGTAGTTGTGGCACGTGGGCTCAATAGTTGTGGCTCATGGGCTCTAGAGCACAGGCTCAGTAGTTGTGGCGCACAGGCTTAGTTGCTCTGCAGCATGTGGGATCTTCCCGGACCAGGGCTTGAACCCATGTCCCCTGCATTGGCAGGTGGATTCTTAACCACTGAACCACCAGGGAAGTCCCTAGAGTTTTTTTTTTTAAAGAACTGAGATAGATCCTGTGCTCAACACAGTGCCTGGCAGATGTAAGTTCAATAATGTTTTAGCTCTGCTATTATTACTCCAGCCACGCAGCTCCTTCCCTCCCTTCCATTGCTCCTTGGAATATATCTTGTTCCCTTTAAGTCAACGTCAGAGGAGAGAGCTTCTGAACGTGACCATAAGGGTTAAGGTTAGACACCTCCAGCCTCAAACGACCTGCATTTAGATATAGGCTTTTCCACCTACCTCTGTCGTACTGGGCAAGTTACTTAACCGCTCTGAGGTTGGTGTTTTCATCTCTAAGATGAGAGTAATGATACATACTCGTCTGTCAACAATGCCAAAGTCACAGTGAGTCCCCGGATCTTTCCTGAACACCTCATTCAATGACAGGTACTGTAAGTTCAGAGGACACAAAAAAGCATAGACAATTAGCCCTGCCCAGAAAACTCAAGAGCTGGTGGAGAAGGGAGAAGTAAACAGAATGTGAACAGAAGGACAGGTAGAACAGTGGAAGAGAAAGGGCTGGGGGTGGGCTTCAGGAACCCCAAGGGACAGCACTGACCCAGCAGGGAAAGAGCTGGTGGGGAGGGGCCAGTGAAGCCTTCTTAGAGCAGGGGAGGCCCCAGACAGCCTCTGAAGGGCAGGGGGGGTTAGACCGGTGTAGAAGTGAAGCAGAGCCCTGTGTGCCAGGACCTGTGAGGCATTTGGTTTCAATGAGGAAATAACAGGAGGAAAGAGGCAGGAAATGGAAGTGGACCAGTGGGCCACCAAGGCCATCAAGGACTTTGAGTGTTATGAGTTTGCCTGTAGGCAGTGGGGCGGTACAGAGTGTGTGTATGGTGAGAGGGAGGAGAGCAAGGGGGAGGGGGAGGAAGAAAAGAGAAGAGGAGAGGGGAGAAGAAGAGGCAAGAGATTATAAGAGAAATGCATACTTATCCAGAAATCATAAAAAATCACAGTAAAGAAATCATCCCCAATCGCAACCCATATATAACCAGAGTTAATATTTTGTAGAATATTCTATGTAGTTTTTACCCTAATGGGATCATATTTCCAACATGCAGGTAAAACTTCTTATATCTTCATTCACATTTGAAGTTGCTGGGGTTTTTTTTTTTCCATTACTAGTCATCCTGGATTGTTTTTCATGCTTTTTGATCATTTGAAAATTTTCCTGTGGAAACAGCTTCATCCACTTGGGATTCTGGTCTTTTTCTTACTGATGTGTAAAGGTTGTGAAGGATGTTAGCTCTTCATCTATAATAGATGATTTCCTTGTGAAGCATGAGTGTGGTGTAAGGGTGACAGTGTCCTGGGGTCACAGTGGTAGGGCAAAGACGGAGGTGAAAAGACGCAGAGTTCAGGGTGGTTGTGGAGAAACAGGACACAGTGCCAACAGGAACTGGGGGATTGGTTGGATGCAGGAGGGGAAGGAGGCTGTGAAAATTCTCACGCTCCTGCTGGAGAGGATGGACAGGTGGCAATGCCTCCCGCTGGGCACAAGGACAGGAAGCAGGGATGTGGTGCCCCAAGTGGCAGTAACTTGTGACACCACATGACCAGTGTGTTCTGAGCATGTGCTAGGCGCCAGGCATCTTGCTGAGAGCACTGTGGAGATGATCTTACAATTTCAGGAGGCACTTATGTTTATTCTGCTTGATTAACAGGTGAGGACACTGAGGCGCAGAGAGGTTGTGTGACTTGCCTAAGGCCCCACAGCTAGTCAGTGATGAAGCAGGGTTTAAAGACTGACTCTGGAGCCAGCCTAAAAATAGACACTCAGTGCATGTTAGTTCTTCTCCCTTCTCTGCAGCACCACTGGCTGGCCCGCCACATCCATCCTTCAGCTTATTGTGTTGGTGCTTCATCTTCAGCCTGGTGTTCTCACTCTGGTCACCCTGACAGCTGTTTCAGGGGCAATGCGTGAAGGGACAGATCTCTAGATGACTTGGATTCTGTTTCTGTAGGGCAGAGTAGTCTGAGGGTTCTCTTGGCCTGAGAGTTGGCCAGCAGGGAGCCAGGGGACCCTCGGGCTAGGGTCCTTTCTCTATGTCTTTCTCCTCCAGTTCCATCCCTAGTGAGTTGGGAAGAAGGTTGAGTGCCCAGTAGAGCGGATCTAGCTAGGGTTTTAAGATTTCCAAAGGTCCGTAGACAGATCAGCTTGTCCAAATAAGGTCAAGCCTTTCTTTCCTGAAGAGTCAGAATGCAAATTCATCCAAATAATGACTTGTGTTTGCAAAATATTTTAGAATTCACAGTGAGTGATCTTTGTTACATTAGCTGTTAGGCAGACCCTGATTCTATCCAGAGCACCTAGTAGGACAGGGTGGAGAAGGGCATGGGCTTGGGGTCAGACAGGCCTGGGAGCATGCCCTGGCTCTGTCTCTCACCAGCTGGGGGATAAGTTATATTGTCACGTACCCTCTCTGAAGCTTCATCTTTTTGTCCATTTGCCATCTCTCCTGACCTCATTGTGAACACAAGGAATCAAACATACGTATGCTTGGAGCTTGGAGCTTCCTAACTGGTAAACAGTATTATACCCGTTTTAAAGATGAGAAAACTAAGGCTCAAGGGGAAGTAACTGGACAAATATCCTGCTGTGCTGTGTCTCCAGCTGGATTTGCATAATCGGCTGCATCTTTCCAAGGAAGGAGACTTTCTGGACTTCTTTCAGGGTGTTCCCTGAGCTCCAGGGCCACAGGCCAAGAATCCCCTTTGTTAAGTGAAGCAGACAGATCTAGCAAAGACCCCTCCCCTCCCCTGCCATTCAGCGTTTCTGAACATTGATGATCACTCAGGCCTTGTGCTAAGATCTAGGGATACAGCAATGCACACTGCTGGCAAATCCCTGCCCTCTTGGAGTTTGTGTTCTAGGGGGAAAGAGAAACAGTCACAACGAAATATATATCAGGGTGTCTCAAAGTGATGGGAAGACAAATGAAGCCCAGGACAGACAGAGTGATGGGGCTGCTTCTTCAGCCAAGGGAGCCAATGGTACCCTTTGCTGGGGATGCCGCTCAAGCAAAGACCTGAAGGAGAGAGGAGTGATTCCTGGAGGAGAAGTGATGACAGCAGAAGGAACAGCTGAGACAGAGCCCTGAGATGGAAGCCCTGCTGGAAGGACAGGAAGGCCAGGGTGACTGGGACAGAAATGGGGGGTGCGGGGAGCAGATGGAGTTGGGGAGGTAGGCAGGCCAGATCAAGTAGGGTCTTGGTAAGGGGCTGAGTTTTATTTGGGGGATAACAATGGAAGGCTGTGAGCAGGATGGTGACCTGAGGTTGAGGGCACTCAGCCCATCGGGGTCCTCACCTGCACAGTGCTCTGTGAAGCTGTGACAGGCGTTGCAGGTGGGAGTCCCCGCCATTACCTTCTGTCTCATCCTGGGCTGAGCTCCTCTGAGTACCTCTGACCACCTTTGCTAGGACCCCAGTCAGTCCAGCTCTTAGCCCAGAGTAGGAGTTTACCAGATGTTTAGCTGGAAAAGAGAGGGAGGCAGGGAGGGTAGCGGGGAGAAAGGAAGGGTCTTTTCTAGCTGACCATGAGACGGGAGCCTCAGCCACCAGCACGGTTCATGGGAAATAGGGACTTCTGTTTGGAGATTCTCCTTTGTAACCTGGGCTCATTCAAGCTGGGAGGCTTCAGGTAGATGGCCCTTCTCTCAGTCACAGCCTGGAGCCCCCTACAATGCAGGCATGCAGACACGGTCAGAGAGCTGGGCCAGCCTGTGGCCCTTCATGCCCTGGAGTTCCCAGCAAGGAGGGTCTTCATGTAGCAGGCTGCCCAGTGTGGAGTGAGCTTCCCAAGACCAAAGGTGTTCAAGCCAAATGGCAGAAGGACCCCTGCCCTGAGTGTAATTGATCAGGCAGCCTGACCTCTAAGGTTCCTCCCTCTGAGTTCCTGAGAGTGCTATGGTTTTCTATCCTAAGGGAAGGGCAGCATTTACTATTCCCCTTCTGCACCCCGTGCAGAAATAACCTCCAAGGCAGGCCACCCCGTCCCCCTTTGCATCACGTCTTGCCACCCTTGGGGCAGTCCTCCCAGCACCATCCTTGGGCCATACCCACCTCAAGCCAAGGTTGCTGTCTCTGCCTTGGTGGTCACACTTATCCTTCTTTATACCCTCTCTCATTCTTTACCTTGTCACTGGAAGTGGGGGGCCAACGTGCTTTCCTCTGGGAGGCCCCTTCTCGGTTCCCCCAATCTGCTGTTTTCCTTCTCACCAAGAGCCACATGTTTCTAGGCCAGAGATGCTTGCATCCTGCTGTGAAGAGCCAGCTCTTTGGAAAGAGTCAGAAATGTCTATCCTAGAGCCTCTTAAGTATTCTCCAGCAAAGAACCTGTTAGCAGAACAATGGACTTGAATTGGATAAAAGAAAAACACTTTTTCTGCTGTGTTAGCTGGACTATTGAGTGAGGGGCTCAAATTGGTGTAGGAGGAGTTTGCTCTGCCAGCCTTGTTCCTTTAGATGAAAGTGGCATTTAGGGGATTCCCCCTTTGTGCCTGGAACATTACATATATTATTTATTTAACCCTCCAAGCATTCAGGTGAAATAGAGATTCTGTTGTCCCTCTGAGGCAGATTGCAAGGTAAGTTCCCGTAAAGCCCTGGGAGCCTGGTTCCTAGAGCCTTTCCTAGCTTGGAAGGTGGGGGCTGCTTTGTTAGTGAACTTGCACCCCACCCACAGGTCAACCTCGAATGTTGCAGATATATGACCACTGCCCATCATTGCTTCCCAAACTTCCCTGATGTTTAGAATCCCCTTGGGATGCTGGTTAGAATACAAATTCCTGGGCTCCATTGTCCCAGACCCTCTGAATCAGCATCTCTAGGGGAGGAAGGCAGTGATCTGTGAGGTTTGAAAAATGCAGGACTCGAGGACCATGACCCTCAAGGCCGCAGTGTTTGGGGAAGCCAAGTTTAAATGTGCATCAAGACGTGCTGCTCCTTATGTGTGGACATGTTGAGGGGCCACTGTGGACATGCCGAGGGTTTGTTTTCTGAGAATTAGGTAAGGTAGGGTCTTTAGAGTGTCACCCAATCTTTGACTGTCATTTACTAGGCCTTCTGACTTCTCCTTCCATCCTCTCTCTCTTAGTTCCTTAAAAGTACATGAAAGTTCCCAACTGAACTATGCCTTCTTCCCAATAGAATTATGCCTTCTTCCCAGCAGGAACAAATAGCCTTAAACTGAAGAATTTGGTTTAAAAACATCCCAGCTGATCTATGGATGCAGGTGTCAGAGAAACTATGACCCATTGTCCACATACACACACACACACACACACACACACACACACACACACAAACACTTCTGCTCTTGGGAGCCCTGTACCTCTCCCAGCTTCTCCCAGCAGACAGACACCTGGCAGCAGGAAGTAGAGCGGCGGGAGGGAGACAGCCCACCTGGCAGCTCTGGCCTGCTCTTCTACAGCATCACAGGGAAACCTCGGGAACGACGCCTCCCTCCCCTCCTAATCCTAGAGAGAGCTTGCTCTTCCCAGAACTCATGCTGCCCGGGCTCGGGGCAGCTTTCTGTCCTGGCAGAACAGGTAGAACCAAGAGAGAAGGAAGGGCTGGTGGACCACCCCAGCGATGCAGGGGCCGGAGAGTTCTCAAGCTGCAGATGTGACGTTGGAGGGATCCCGGTCCTTATCACAGTTCGGGCCTCTGGAGAGCAACCTGGATGTTGGCGATTTTGTTGACTGACCTGGTACAACCCTGATAGTGCTCTTTCTTTGTAAAATAAGTTCAGAAGGCCCTAGGCAGAATAAATAGCAGACACCCAAATGGCTGTGCTCTTAAGCCCATTTTCCCTCAGAAGCCACTCAGAACGCCAGGCAAGTGTAGGCGCTTTACTTATTTTGCCTCATTTGGAAGGAGGGCTGCATTTAATGTCTATAAAATAGACAGCTGTGCAGATACAGGGGGGCTGCTGTCAGCAGGGCTTAGACCCAACCCAAGCTATCCTGAATATCTGATTCCACCTTATCTCATGAATGAAGGTGGGAGAGATCATTTGTTCACTGAGAGGCATTGGAGTGCAGGGGCAGGAATGGGAGCTTCAGGGTCCAGATGCCCTGAGCATCTACTCTGTCTGCCACCTTTTTCTTCTTCCGTTCTTGTCAATGGGATATGGACAATCTCCAGCCTCTCTGACCTCAATCCCTCATCTTCATCTGGTCACTGAAAATAACAAAGGGTGCCCTCATCAGTTCAATGTGAGGATTGCATGAGATGAGAAAAGCCTGGCTGGCCTGGAAGTGCTCCCTTGATGGAGAGAGCGTTCCTCCTCCACTCCCTTGCAGGAGATCTGGTAGCAGATAGCACAGGGGCCTATATAAGAGACAGCCTAACAGGCCGTGGTCTCTTCTTCCCTTGCAGAAGTCGTCAATCAGAAGGCCGTGTATTTCTTCAATCTGACTTCCATGCAGGACACGGAAATGATCCTAACGGCCACATTCCACTTCTACTCGGAGCCGCGGTGGCCCCGGGCGCGAGAGGCACCCTGCAAGCAGCGGGCCAAGAATGCATCCTGCCACCTGCTGCCCCCGGGCCCGCCCGCACGCCAGCACCTGCTCTTCCGCAGCCTCTCGCAGAACACGGCCACGCAGGGGCTGCTCCGCGGAGCCATGGCTCTGCCGCCCCCGCCACGGGGCCTGTGGCAGGCCAAGGACATCTCCCCCATCGTTAAGGCGGCCCGCCGGGATGGTGAGCTGCTCCTATCTGCCCAGCTGGATTCTGGGGAAAAGGACCCGGGGGTACCCAGGCCCGGCCCCCATGCACCCTACATCCTCATCTATGCCAATGACCTGGCCATCTCAGAGCCCAACAGTGTGGCAGTGACACTGCAGAGATATGACCCCTTCCAGGCTGGGGACCCAGAGCCTGGAGCAGCCCCCAACAGCTCGGCGGACCCCCGCGTGCGCCGGGCCACTCAGGCCACCGGGCCCCTACAGGACAACGAGCTGCCAGGGCTGGACGAGGGGCCGGCACACGCCCCCCACACCCAGCACTACCACAAGCACGAGCTGTGGCCCAGCCCCTTCCGTGCCCTGAAGCCTCGGCCCGGCCGCAAGGATCGCAGGAAGAAGGGCCAGGATGTGTTCCTGGCCTCCTCACAGGTGCTGGACTTTGATGAGAAGACGATGCAGAAAGCCCGGAGGAAGCAGTGGGACGAGCCGCGGGTCTGCTCGCGGAGGTATCTGAAGGTGGATTTCGCGGACATCGGGTGGAACGAATGGATCATCTCGCCCAAGTCCTTCGATGCTTACTACTGCTCAGGAGCCTGCGAGTTCCCCATGCCCAAGGTAGAGTGCGCCGGGCTCGCCTCGCTGTGTTCTGCCCCTGCTGGGTAATTGTGACTCTCAGCTCTGCCCCTGCTGGCACGTCCCGCTGCCTCCTCACTCTGTTTCCTGTCTGTAAATAGGGATAATAACACCTGCCATCTACTCAAGGCGGGAATAGGTAGACGGAGGTGCCAAAATGGCAGCCTCTTGGGTGGACACAGCCCACAGATGGATGCGGTCTGCTGTGCTTTTGAAAGTGTTGCCTTTGTTGAATTTGAATTTTAAATCAGAACGTTTCTTCTTTTGCAAAGCAGGAGATCCATCTCCTTAGGTGTGTGTTCTCACATAGCAAAATTCATAAGAGGTTGAGTAGACTCTGGCCCCCTGCACTCAGGTCAGGTCTCTTAAGCCCCCTCCTTGCCAAGTGTCTTCTAGAAACCTGGCCTGGATCTCAGGGCACTGGTGTCCATGACCAGCACAGGATTGGGCTCAGTGGCTTCCCAGTGTGACTGTCCCCACCCCTCGCTCAGGGCAGGGACCCACGGGGCAACTAGCTCTCATTGCACACGAGTCTGCAGGACATAGAGTGCAGGGCAGTTGTCTCCACTGCACTGGCCTGGGTTTTCAGATGCTCATCTTCCCTCCGGGCTGGGCCGTGGCTCTGTGCATCCATCTCCCCATGTCCTGAACAGCAGTGGGCTGGCTGCCAGCTGATGTCGACCTCGGCACAGAGCACACCCTTTCCTCCTACTTAGCTCCTCTGCTGAGTTCCAGGTCATGCCTTCCCCTCCAAGAAAGGAAGTCAGTGCGTAAATCCACTTGAACATAAATAAATCAGCCAGCTGGGAAATCCCAGACCCAGACATGGGGCTGCATTAACCTGTTTGGGAATTAAGAGGCTTCTCCTCAAAGCCATGCATGTGCAGGAGAGGAAGGGAGGTGCCTGACAGAGAGACAGGCGTCTGCCGGAAGGGCCCAGCCCTAGCGGATGCGGGGTGAGTACCGGCAGGCTTCCCCCTCTGGCTGGCCCTGCATTTACCTTATCAGTCAGCCTCGCTGTCTTCCCACCTTCCCTGACACCAGCCTGAACTCCCCAAAGGCTGGTGTCCCTACCTCGCTCTCCTCCCACCTCCCCACCTCCCCACCAGAGGCATCCTGCCTGTAAAACTCTGGCCCACAATGAGCTGAAGCCCCTGTGACGTGATCCTCTTCCTCTTGTAGGAGGTGTTTAAGGAACAGCATCCTCTGTGTTTGCCACTGGGACCCAGACTCTTCCAGATGTGAAAGACTGCCTGGGGAGGGAGGGGAAGAGAGCTGGTATGGGTCCAGTGAGCATGGTTTCCAAGCCAGAGTACTTTCTAACTGAGGGCTCTTGGTCCAGTTATTTAGTCATTTTAAGCCTCAGTTTCACCAGTAAAATTAAAGTCATACCCACCCCATAAGATTGATATGTTGACAAAATGGGGTGTTACAAGGGAATCAGCGCCTGACACCCCGAAGTCAAGACCCACCGGGAGCTGCGTTTCCAGCCCCATCACACTGATGCAGGCATGCCTCCAGGCCTTCCCTTCCAGAGCTGAGAACGCGATCGCGTGGCAAGTGTGTTGGTACTCTCTGGACTGTGATGTCTGGGAAGCTGTGGCCCCAGGCAGTACCGATGATCTTCTCCCCTGCCTTCCCGCTGGAGCTCCTGCCCAGCTCCAGGTGCTCCTCGGGGATGTGTGACGCGCGGGGGCCCCCAAGTGGCGAGTGCCACATAGGGGATGTGCCTTCGCTTTGGGAGCCCAAGGCAGGAAGGCCTTTTGCAAAGCTCCCTCAAACTCAGTCTGCCACTGACTTCAGAGGAAATATGTACCCAGCCCTGGGATCTCACCTTTTCTTCTAGGTCAATGCCTTTTCTGTGACCTCAGTCAAGGACATGTGGGCAGCGTGGTGGGTGGGTGAGGACTGCAGGGTGGGCACAGCTCGGAGGTGACCATGCTCCTTTCTGCCTTGCAGATGGTGCGCCCGTCCAACCATGCCACCATCCAGAGCATCGTCAGGGCTGTGGGCATCGTCCCAGGCATCCCAGAGCCTTGCTGTGTTCCCGACAAGATGAACTCTCTTGGGGTCCTCTTCCTGGATGAGAACCGGAACGTGGTTCTGAAGGTCTACCCCAACATGTCTGTGGAGACCTGTGCCTGCCGGTAAGACCAGCGCTCTGGAGTGGAAACAACTTGCCCCAACCACACACAGCAAGGCAGCCTTCTCGGAACTTTCTGGAGTGAGTGCTTGACTCAGGGTGCAGCTGCAGAGGCAGGGCAGAGCTCGCAGGCACCCATCTGTCACCCCAGGGCGTCATTCTGGGGTCTTTCATTGCTGGTGACTCAGGCCCTTCAATGCCAGTCCGAATCCTTTGAAAGGATCTGAGAATCAGCCCTGGCCTGACGGTTGCCCATGGCCCATCCCCTCTGCTCTGAAGGCCTGAAACCCAGACATGACCATGGGGTGGGTTTTGTGACCATCATCCCACAACCTGGAAAGAAGGCTACAAACCTGAAGGCATTCACTCCTTTCACATGGAAAGAACCTGTGTTTAAATAATCCGTTAAAAACATTTCAGGCCACAGAGTGATGCTGGAAAACAGAGCCTGAATAATGGTATAAGTGGATATTTTCTCTCAAAATCCACTGCAAACGCTTTTATACCTACAGTATGCACATTTAACCAATTTTGGTTTCTTTTTCTTAATATATATTTTATTTTAAAACAAAAAGGAGGGAGTTGACACCATTCCCCACAGAGGTAGTCATGCTGGTTGCGTGTGCATTGTTTAAACATGCTTATTGAAATAACCCATACAGCAATATGTTGGAATACTAAAACATAACCGAGATTTTATATTTTTGTAAATTATACTATCTATACTGTAGATTGTGTATGGTATGTGTTTTTATGGAAAGCTAATAAATTAAAGGGACAGTGGTAACTTGAAAAACTGAATGTCACCCATTCCAAAATATGGATGGATCCCCATGTGTAAGTATGACATCTGGGTTGCTGCTGGAGTCACAGCCTTCTTTAGGAGCCGAGGCCCCTGTAGGCCATCTCCGTACTCTCTCATCTTTATCCTAAGCTCCAGACACTGGCCACTCCTATGCCTTCCAGGGTCCTGCCCACACATATCGCACCACAGGTCCCCCCCGCCCCGGGCTCATCCAGGCAGGCACAGTGGCCTAGGCTCCTTAGTCTCAGAGGGGATATCAAGTGATGGGGAGGTACCTGAGATATTTAAAGGAACATCTATGCTGGCCTGATCAGAGGGCTTCTACTTGGGGTGGTAAATTCAATAGTAAGAGATTCAATAGAAGAAGTCAGGGGTCTGTCTGGAGATTCAGGGGCTCCTGAGGGACTGGAATGTCTGCTTCTCCCTGCTTCCTTGTCAGCACCCCTGACCCAAAATAGCCTCCCCCAAGTGGCTCCCTTATGCCTGAGTTGACATCGCCTTACAGTCCTAGTGCCTGAAGGTGACTGACTGGCAATACTAAAGGAGAAGCTAGGTCCAACTGGGGGCAGGTGTATAACAGTCCGTTGGCTGGGAACTAAGAGGATGGTATGGCCCCCAGTCTTACTTGGAGAAGGTTGAAAAGCCATGAGCAGTTCTCCAAGAGGGGACCTAGAAGGAGGAAAAGAGTCCACAGCTTCTGTCTTAGGTCGGGCTCCTGAGACCAGGGTTCCTGTGCGAGGGATGGATGAGGAAGTGCTCCCAGGAGAACAGGTGAGGAGTAGGTAGAGCAGCACAGGAGGGCAAGAAGCCAAGCATCCCAACCTTGCCTGGATCCTGTGGGGACCTCTGGCGCTTAAGCTATATATACCTCTGGGTTAGTCGAGTTTGAGGCAGAGATATTGGATGTTCAGAACCCCCCTCCCCAATTTCAGACCCCCTCCCCAGTGGAGAGATGGAAACTTCCAGTTCTCCGGCCTTCTACACAAACAGCCACTGTGGCTTAGGAGGCCCAGGGGGCCTCTGAAGAAGGCTGCAACTGCAGCCACTGAAAGCAAAGGGACTGACACTGAAGAGAGTACCCTAAAAAGGTAAGTAAGGGGAGCTGAGGGTACCTGGGTTGGTATCTAGGTGTTTTCCCCATAAACATCTTTGCTGCAAGCAGTTTCTTCGCAAGCATTTCTGCTGCATGTCTAATTGGCTATGAGGACATTTTGTCATAAAAGATAAAATAACTGGTTGACAGTTCCATTACACTAGAAAATATATCAGTTTTTACAAATTCTTCCCTGAGCCCAGTCATACATCCCACCCATCAAAACCAGAAGTTTACCAAGCTATCAAAAATATAAAAGAGGCAGCTACTAACTCACAACAGTCTTCAAGAGCATTAATGATGGATTCGTTAGCTCATTTAGGTATGACAGCTTGTACTCTCAAGCCGTCTTTACCAAATTTGTTATGCAGTATTAGAAGTTGGAGGCAAAAGAAGAATCATGCAGCTCCTATCCCTGCCAAAAGAAATGTTTATGTGATTCCTGATGAGTATGATTCTCTTGCAAATGAACATTTTAACAAAACCTGGCTTAGATTATCTCAACTAAGGGTTAGCAAAAATTGATGTGTTATTTTCTAGTGTAATATAACTGTCAGGCAGTTATTTTTTATGGCAAAATGGCCTTACGGCCAATTAGTCGTGCTGCAAAACCGCTCACGGCAAAGATGTTTATGGCGAAAATACTGGATACACCTGGCTGGAGCCCAGCAGCATCTGCTCAGCATCGCCTGATGGAGGTGCTCCAAATGGCCACGGGACATGTGTGTGAACAGCTGCCCCGGGCACAAGGCCCTGCCTCTTGGCAGAGATCAAGGTGAGGCGAGAGGGGTGGTCCTTAAGGCACACACTGCTTTATTCCTGCAGGACTTGTACTGGGACTAAATGATTCATTCATTGGATTGCTGGGCTGTCTCAAATTGGTCTGCAAATTGGTCATGGCTTGGTTTGCCATGTCTAATCCTTTTTGAAATATGACAGGATATAAATTACTAGCAAAATAAGTAAAAACTAGGACTTAATAAGGTTCCACATGCCTTTCTTCTCAATATTAGATCCCTCATTTTCCCTTCTCCCCTCAATTTTTCTCTCATCCAACTGCTCCCTTTCCATTTCTTGGTAAAGATGGAGTGTCCTATAATACTTTTATCTTATCCTTTCCGGCAGTTGTGATTTCTGGGAGCTCTCCTAGGTCACTATAAAAGCCTACAACCTCTCTGAGCCCTCATTTCTGGATTACAGGGGTGCAGGGAGCAGGCTGGGAGGATCACCCTTGTGTGCAGCCACAGACAGGGGCGTCGCGCTCATGCCGGGTTGGATGGTACCCAGTGGTGATGACTTTGCCATATGATGAAAGGAACTAGTGTCAGCAGGGACCCCTCACGTTTACAGAGCACCGTGCTGTTCGGATAAGGCACCTTGTTTAGCCTCATAGCAGTCTTGCAACTTACTCCCCAGTGGTGCTTCAGAAAAACAGTCTTAAGGTGGGTAAATAATACGGCCACCAAGGTCTTACCAAGATCACAGGTAACATCAGCTTTGACATGCAAGGCTGCCTGGTTCAAAGCCTATGTAGCTGGTGCCACCTCCCAGCCTCCTGGCCAGTGACCTCCACGACTGGCATATTAGGGTTGTCCTAATGGCACTGAGTGGCCTTCCAGTAAAGCAAGGCTTAAAAAGAAATGTAGGTATGAAAGAACTTTTTTTTCCTCTTAAAACCAAAATATCAACATCACATGATCACGAGAGCAGGAGGTCACAGCACACAGCCCAGATGTGCACTGCACATCCACGCTTACTAACTGCATCTGGGTCAGTCTGGAGGGAGCAGTGTGGTGGCCTGCCACTGAGCCCTGATCCTGAACTTATATGTCCCCTGAAAGGGTAGAGCCTTAGTTCATGTGGCAAATACAAACAGTACAGCTGCGAGCAGGACACTTTAAGCCTTGGGGAAAACTTTGGAAAATTTCTGATGCAACCCTTTTCCTCAACAGGCAGGGAAACTGAGAGTGGATACTACCAAGTGTCTTGCCTGAAGTGTCCCCATAGGAGCCTCTGTATGCCTATGTCACTCATGAAATGTCATCAGATCGTTTGTGGCTCAATTAAGGCAGCCCTCCTGAGGCCTCAGGAATGGAAAACTGGTGGCAGGAGAGGGCAGGGGTCCTTTTGCATGAGGACCCCACATCATCTGGGAAAGACAGAACAAGACCCAAACCTTGTTCCCTAAGACTCAGAGTTAAAGGGATCTGTTCAGCAGGCCCAAGGCCCACTTGTTCAGAAAGGTCTATAAATAACCTTGAGGAAAGTGGGAGTCTAGGCTTGTAACTCAGGCTCCCCATAAGAACCTAGAGATTTGTGGCAGCAGGCAGAATGGGATCACAGTGTGATCACAGCTGGCCTCTTCTCTTAACCCGAGCACCTGCCACAGGGGAGTGTCTTCTGGAGAAAGGGTAAGCCTGGGAGGATGTCCAAGAAAGCTGTTACCTTGGTGCCTGAAGGGAGACACCATGGGGACCTGGGCAGAAACCTGCGCCAGCCAGGCCATCCCAGCAGCTGTGCACCAGCAGCTATAAGATGTGTGGGACCCACCCCAACAGCAAAGCTGGGTGTCACTGAGAAGCAACAGCAGGTGGGACCTGCCAGGACCTCGATCCCACTTCCCTCTTCCCAGCATTAAGCAGTTGAACTGATACCATCCCACCTTCATATTCTTTAGACAAAATAAACCTACAGGGCTCTTGGACAATTCAGGAAAGGGATGACCTGAGAGAGAAAACCAGACTTTCTGATAATGTGGTTCAGAAGGTCGCATGCAATTACTTAAAAACAATAAAGGAGATGTGGACATATTGATACTCTGAGTTCGTGGGGCAGCTCATTCCAGAAATACAGAGGCGTGTTGCACTGCACAGTTCTGGGAGCACCACCCTCATCACAGTCTATGTGACCAGCACCTCCAGGCAGTGTTCACTTGCAGCCTCCACTGCCGGATGTGGTGACCCCATATGTAAACAAGTCTGTAGTCCTATATCTGACATCCCCAAATGCAAAACTATTAGAAAACCTGAAGTTTCTTTCAACTCCTTTCATGATAAGATCTAACCTGAATGGACACTTGTGTTTTTATTTATTTCACTGGAGAGATATCAACGTGTTTGATTATAAGGTGTCATCCCCAGCCCCACTGGGGATATTACAGTATACACCCCATACCAAACTTCCCAATGTTGAAGTTTTCTGAGCGTCAAAACACTCCTGGCCACCAGGGTTTTAGATAAGGGATTATGGAGCTGCATATAGTCTCAAAATGGTAATGGCGGCCATCACTGGATGGATGGTGAAATTTTTATCTCCTTTCTAATGCTTTTCCTTTCCCAAATTATCTGCACTATATATGACTGTTATAATCAGAAAAAATCTGTCACGTTTTAAGAACACATTGGATAGCAGCTCCTCCAGCTTCGAGAGCACGTTCAGGCCACCCCCACTTGCACCCCTTGGCTCCCCCTCTTGAATGTGACAGGCTTCTGGGCCGCCTCCAGGGGCTGGAGCACTGTGGGGGATGCCTGCCTAGCTCCCCAGCTCCTCCTAGCCCGCTCTCTGCTGCTGAGTTGCAGCCCCACTTCCTGGGCTGTGCACCCATTCATCTTTTCCCTGCCTCAGGGAGTTCTTGCACTGAACTGGCTGAAAGCCCAGCATCTTTCCGGCCCCCTCCGCAAGCAGCCCTTCTGAAGCTGCACCCGTCCCATCCATCCTCCCTGGCAGTGTCCCCAAAGGACGGGGACAGCAAGTTCTGTCCAGTCCTGGCCACTGGGGATTCCTGGTTTCACTCCACCCTCACTGGGGGTGGGGAAAAGCTGGGCGTACACCCGGGATCTCTGACCCCGACTTCCTTGGCCTCTTGTCCATCTTTCTGAACCAGCACCCCCCTCCCCAGAAGCCCCGCCAGCTTGGAAAAACTTCATATTCAAATCCTCCTCAGAGTAGACTCCCAGAATATTTTTATGCTCATTCTTTGCTGTGGTCAAACCCACACGTGTTGGAAATGGACAGATCTAAGTGTGGGCACGCCACTCTTAAAATAACACAGACCCTGGGGCCTCGCAGGGCCGGGCTGGGCCACAGCATCTCAGCTTCCTCAGGCAAGGGGAACATCTCTTGGGCATGTCCTGGCCTCAGAGCTTCCCCGCTCCTTTGTCTCCCAGATTACATGGTTCTCCTGACTAAGTGTGGCCCAGGCAGCCGCCCAGCTGACGTGAGCCAAGACCACATCCCCTGCCCCAGACCAGTGACAGAGCTCTTCTGGGGCCCCAGGGCCAGCAGGACTCGGTGTGTAAGTGGTGTTTTTAGAGAGCAGGCCGGGGAGTTGCAGGGCTTCCTCCACAGCTCAGTGAGACCCGGGGTGGAGAAGTGGCAGCCGTGACGCAGGCACCCAACGGACCGGGGCTTACGGCGACTACTGTGGTGGTTAGCACATCATCACCTCAAATCCTCACAACTCTCCTCTGAACCCAAGGCTCAGAGAGGTGAAGTGACTTGTTCCAGGTCATACGTGTGAGGAATAAGTGAGGGAGATGGGATCTGAACCCGCATCTGGTCGGACTCCAAAGTCTCCACCACCTCACTGAGTTACATGTGCCATCTTCACCCGTGATCTCTAAAGGCTCAGGAACTCGCTTGACAGATGAGAAACCAAGGCACAGAGTGCGTGAGCCACAAATGCACGTCCCAGCTCCACAGGAACCGGGTTTCTTACTAACCCTGATACAGCCCCCACGCCACCACTCACCCTGGCCCCAGTGGATAGCCAGAAGGCTTCTGGGAGTTTTGTGCTGTTGTTCCTATATTTGGAGGACGTTTTGGTCTTGTTTCCTGGATTCTTTGTTTCCACCGCCCAGGAGATGGAGCATATGTCTCTCTGTCTCAAGATTCTTCTGAACAGAGCTGGCAAGGAAATGAGAAAGAATCCTAATTAGGGGGCGATAACCCCACGGAGAAATTCAGATTCTTTGCAGCAGGCCATGTCCTTCCCACAAGCCCTGTGTGTTTGTCAGATGTTTATAGAGCCTTCATTAACAGAGAGCTCCCTTAGATAAGAGGCCTGAGCACAGCATCAAGGGCCAGATAAGAACAAGTGGAGGGCACTTCGTGGACGGCAGGCGGGCGAGAGCCTGAGAACTGGCCTGGGTGCGCTGTGCAGAGTGGTGGGCAGGACAATGCGGGCCGGCTCCTTCCGGGCTCCTCCCCGCACCCGCTAACACACCGCGGCTGCTGCAGTCTCCGGAATAGGGCGAGAGCATCCCAAGATGTGCCGCGGGGCGCTCTGGGTGGCCCTGCCTGTGCTCTCCCTGCTGGTCTGCTCCGCGCTGGGGAAGCCACTGGAGAGCCGGGGGCGGGTGTTGGCTGGGGGAGATACTCACCGCCTCCTAGGGGGGCCCGGAGGCGAGCGGGACGGGGACACCTTCGACCTGAAGATGTTCCTGGAGAACATGAAGGTGGATTTCCTGCGCAGCCTCAACCTGAGCGGGGTCCCTTCTCAGGACAAAACTCGAGTGGAGCCGCCGCAGTACATGATCGACCTGTACAACAGATACACCAATGACAAGACCTCCACCCCAGCATCCAACATCGTGCGCAGCTTCAGCGTGGAAGGTAGAGTAGCCTCCACCCACTGGTGCGCCCTGGGTGGGAGTGGGGGACTCAGTGGTCCAAGGCTGTGCTGCCAATATGGCGGCCACTGGACACATGGAACTCTTTACATTTCAATTTAAATTAATTTATATGAAATAAAATTAATAATTGAATGATTTAGTTTCACTAGCTTGGATGTAAGTGCTCAGCAATCATGCACGGCTATGGCTACCCTATAGGACAGAGGAGATTATGGAAGAGTTCCATCATTGCAGAAAGTTCTACTGGACAGCTCTGCTCTAGAAGATTCTCCCTCCCTGGGCCCAGAGCCACATTTAACATAGTAGGTGCTGAAGGAATGAATGTCAGTTCCCTTCCTTCCATCCCTTCCCTACCTCCTCCTTCCCGTACCGTACCCTTCCTACTTAGACACAGACAACTTATTTAGCCTCCAGCTAACTGGTATATTTTTAAACACTGAAAGAGTGTCTATTTCCCTCTCATCAAAAAGTGTTTAAAATTCAGATAAATTCCTCCAAGAGAGAAGCATTGAAGGACTACGTAATTATTTTTTAAATATAATTTCCCTGATTTAGGAGGAATAGAAGACAATGAATGTCAACTTAAGGTTTATGTTCACTAATCCACACAATATAGGTGACATGGTCTTGTGAGAAGGGAAGCCAATGCTTGCAGACGCTGCAGGAACTTGCCCAGTTCACATATTAGTTAAGCAGCTGGATTCTGACCCAGGCCTACCTGTCTGCACAGCTCAGGTTTTTCCTGTGGCTGCAGCCTCTGTCTAACCAGCCAGGCACTTAGAGCTTCTTGCCTCCTGGGCTTGAGACCTGCAGACTCTTAACAGGCTATGTCCTAGCTAAAGGATTTTATGGTCATGCTGCATGCCCAACAAGGCTGGATTTTTTTTAAAGAGTTTATTTATTTATTTATTTATTTATTTGCTGTGTTGGGTCTTCATTACTGCATGCAGACTTTTTTCTCTAGTTGCAGCGAGTGGGGGCTACTCTTCATTGTGGTGGCGGGCTTCTCATTGCGGTGGCTTCTCTTGTTGCGGAGTTCTAGACATGAGGGCTTCGGTAGTTGTGGCATGTGGGCTCAGTAGTTATGGCTCACGAACTCTGAAGGGCAGGCTCAGTAGTTGGTGGCGCATGGGCTTAGTTGCTCCGGGGCATGGGGGATCTTCACGGACCAGAGATTGAATCCATGTCCCCTGCATTGACAGGCAGATTCTTAACCCCTGCACCACCAGGGAAGTCCCAAGGCTGTATTTTCTGATGGCCCAAAAGAAGAAGAAAATTCTGGATTTTATGTGAACTTGCCTGATTTCTAAAACATTGGCTTAATTTTTAAAAAATTGTCTCCGGGGCCTAATTTTTTTTTTTTTTTAATGTGGTTCGCGGGTCATACAGATACTGCCAGCATCTCACTCTGCCCATGGGGTGTGTCTGTAACCTCTGCTTTAAGGAAAGGCCAGGCTTTTTTGGCTGGACCTAATCACCAAATCCTGTAGCCCAGGAGTCCAGCATTTGGAACCATCTCTGTGACCCCTCCCCATTGCCCCCATCATTGTCCATGCCCTGGAAACAAGTGCTTTGATCTGATCCCAGCTCTGCTGTGGAGACGATTATGCTTCCCTTCACAGACGGCCTGAGCACAGCTCAGTGAGGGGAGGGTACTTGTTCTCTAAATGTCTGTTGTGGTCCCATGGCCATTTTCTAGGCGTGCCACAGTAAGAGCACAGCGGGTGGTTAATGCACTGCTCACAGAGAGCTGTGTGAGAGGCCACATGCCTGGGGGTGGGCAGTGGCGGGGGGGGGTCGGCGGTGGGAGTTGTGCACAAGTAGGGAAGACAGTCTGGGGAGGACACAGAAATACTGATTGAGCAGCTGCTGTGAACCAGGGACAGTGTTGGGTAAGTTCCAAGTGCCTTCTTGTTGAAGCCTCACACCAACCCTGGAAGGTCAGTAGGATGAGTCCCATTCTACAGATGAAGAAACTAAGGCCCAGAGAGATTCAGGACTTCTCCAAGGTCCCAAGCCTAGAAGAGGGAGAGTCAGGATTCGCACTTCAGTCTGTCAGACCTCACTGGGTTTCACGACACCACACAGTCTCCCCTCATGTTGGCACATAGTAGGTGCTCAGAAGACACAACTTCTCTTCCCTCTTTGTGAGCAGGCCACGGTATAATAGAGATGTGCTAATGGCCGGGTATCAGCCAGAAGAGTGGGAAAGGGAGACAGTTGTGTGGCTAAAAGGCAGGCCCCACGTGGGCTTAACATGACCAAGCCGTTGAGATTCACAGATTTTTTTCTTCAAACATTAAAAAAAAGTCACCCACTTTCATTTTGCTCAGAAATTACAATTCCAAATGATTTTTACACCATTTAGATGCTGAGATTTTTAACACTGTTGCAATGTTGGAATTTCACCATCCCCTCCCATGATCTTTCCTTTAAAATCACACGCTCAGGATCTGCACTCTGAGGCTGACAGTGTGCTTTTCTGTTTTATTTGGTTCTTTTTTTCTTTTTAAGGGAGCTTCTTTACAGAATGTAAAGATCCTTTGGCAGTTAAACACCCTAAATCCCAGTCTCCACATCTGTAAAAGTGGACTAATAATTAGGTCCTCCTGGGGTCAGTGTGAAGAGAAAAGTGAAATGTAATATGCAATCCCCTCTAGTGCAAAGCTGGGCACATAGTAGATGCTCAGTAAATAGCTGGAGCCGTCAATTTCAATGCAGGCATCTCCTGCCTGTGTTTTTCTTTGGAAGATGCCAAATGTACCTTTTAAAATGCCCTTCTACATTACGGGCTTAAGTGAAACCAAATAGAGACTTGATAGAGATAGACAATGGTATGCCGGATGCCCTTTCATCTAAACCATGAGTCTCAGGTTTGGTGTCATGGAAACAGACCCTCCCAGCAGATGACTGTCACCATGTATTTGCATTTCAGATGCCGTCTCTATAGCCACCACAGAAGACTTCCCTTTCCAGAAACACATCTTGCTCTTCAACATCTCCATTCCCAGGCATGAGCAGATCACGAGGGCCGAGCTCCGACTCTACCTCTCCTGTCAAAGTCACGTGGACTCCTCTCATGAGCTGAAAGGAAACATGATCATTTATGATGTTCTGGATGGAGCCGATGCCTGGGATGCTTCTGGGGGTACCAAGACCTTCCTGGTGTCCAAGGACATCCGGGAAGAGGGCTGGGAGACCTTTGAGGTGTCCAGTGCCGTGAAGCGGTGGATCCGGGCAGACTCCAACAAAAGCAAAAATAAATTGGAAGTGACAGTAGAGAGTCACAGGAAGGGCTGTGACAAGCTGGATATCAGTGTCCCTCCAGGCTCCAAAAATCTGCCCTTTTTTGTCGTCTTCTCCAACGACCGCAGCAATGGGACCAAGGAGACCAGGCTGGAGCTGAGGGAGATGATCGGCCATGAGCAGGAGAGTGTGCTCAAGAAGTTGTCCAAGAATGGCCTGGTGGAGGCAGGGGAGAACAAGGACGAGGAGAAGGAGGATGTGCAAAGCCACACAGCCGTGAGCTCGTCTTTGGCTAGACGGAAGAGAAGTGCTGGGGCCAACAACCACTGTCAGAAGACCTCCCTGCGGGTGAACTTCGAGGACATCGGCTGGGACAGCTGGATCATTGCGCCCAAGGAGTACGATGCCTTTGAATGTAAAGGTGGCTGCTTCTTCCCCCTGGCTGATGACGTGACCCCGACGAAACACGCCATAGTGCAGACCCTGGTGCATCTCAAGTTCCCCATGAAGGTGGGCAAGGCCTGCTGCGTGCCCACCAAACTGAGCCCCATCTCCATCCTCTACAAGGATGACATGGGGGTCCCCACCCTCAAGTACCACTATGAAGGCATGAGCGTGGCAGAATGTGGATGCAGGTAGTGTCGGCCCATGGGTGGGGGAGGCAGGATGAAGGGGGCTCCTACTGAGGTCCTGTGTCCCCATGGGCATGACAGGGACTAAGTCCACCCACGTGCCAGCCTGAAGAAGGAAGGGGATCCGCCAGGTCCTCAAGGTAAAGACCTGCTCTCTCTCTCTCTCATGGCCCATCCCAAGCACACACCACTGGGTTGAACTGCAAGGGAGGGGATGCCAATGGGAAGTGGGGGTTTGGGGAGAAGAGGAACTCCTGAGGTAGAAGGGGAGATGAAGAAAAGGGGACAAGAGAAAAAGTAATCCAGAGTCCGCAGAACACTGAAGAAAAATGAGTATAGATGGGAGATGCGCAGAGATTAACGGAAATTAAAGGAGGCGAGAGGGATGGGGTTTATTCCAGTAACCTCAGGGAGTAAAGGGGCAAAGAACAGGCTGTGTGCGCCACACCCACTCCTTGTCATCCCCACAGCCCGTGAGATGGGCGTCGTGACTCCCGAGTCACACGTGCAGAAGCCGAAACTCTGGCAGTTCAAGTAGCAACCGTCAATGGCGTGATTCCAACCCAGGGGTTTCCATAGGTCTGTCGATTACCAAAGCCCAGGACCTCCCCACGTACCCACCCCTGCTGTGGTTTAGCAGGTCACCTGGTAGCTGAAGACAATTAGACTTTGGGAGGTGGGGAGTGTGGGGCAAACTGGACTGAGCCCGGCCAGGACCCAGCAAGATGACTGGGCTGCTCGTCACATCCAGGGCATGTTCGGACTGCTCCACGCCTGTGCTGATCAGTGTCCAAGTGCTTTTTAAGATGACCCCTGAGTCACTGAAAGCTGTCCTCTAAACCAACTGCAGCATGGAGAGAGTGGAGGACGGAAGCCCTCAGGCTGCAGTATGCACTGTGGCCGGAGGTACTTTGACCCACTGGCATAAGAGTTTATGTGACCAGCAGTTCATACAGCGTCACCCGCTGCCATGGATTCAAACTGCAAGATGGTTTGGGACTGGGGACACAGTTTACCCTGAGGGATGGGGCGGCCCATGGCCTGTGTCTCTGCAGTTACTTGGCATAACTAGCTCACCAGCATCACACACCTGTGCGCTCCCCTCCCTCAAGGACTCCATGGACGACAAGACCTGGATTTGAATTTGTTGGAGTCAGTGCACTCTTGCTTTGGTATTTGCAATGTCCAGTCTTCCTGTGTGAGGGCTCCCGGCCACTGCCGAACTCAGGTCCTTATTGGCCACATTTGGCTCTGGCTGCACTTGCCGGCTTTTTGAGGTTCACGTGCGTCCAGCCTCAGTCCTGGGCTTGGGCCTTGGTACCAGACCCCGACCCCACTGACCCCAAGAGAGGACCTCTGACTCTCAAGGTCACACATGGAATGGGGTGGAGTAGGAAGAGTCTGGAAGTGGTGAAGATTCCACTCCATGGCCCTTCTGACCGCTGGCCAGAGCAGAGCCTATGAGGCCTGGAGAGACCTGGGCCACGCCCTCTGGTTGAAGTTCCCAGAATATTTTTTTAAATGGTTTGTGTTAAATGTTTACATGGAACCAATGAACAGTTTTAACACAAACATACAATAAAACATTGTTGTTTAATTACTGGAGTTACAGAAAACACTAATTCCCGGTACGACAATGTTGCTTAATAGTAAGGATGGATAACAGGCATCTCTTAGTCTCGGTGGTGTATTTCTGTGCCTGCATCAAAGTTTCACTTGGAAATAAAGTCAAATGTCTAATCTGTGACCTTTCTTGAGTGTGAGACGTGGGCCTGATGATCCCCTAGACCCACACCTACTCACCCACCCCTCCCTGCAGGCCCTTCTTTCCCTTGGGGGAGGTGGAAGGGAGGAGCAGAGAAGGGTGGATACGTGCGGGCGGCGTCCCTGCAGGCTGGGGGGAGTGGACGTGTCTATGTAAGAGCCCGTGTGTGGGAACTTCCATGGCCGTCCAGTGGTTCAGACTTTGCTCTCCCACTGCAGGGGGTGCTGGGCTCGATCCCTGGTCAGGGTAAGATCTCACCTGCCTTGCAGTATGGCCAAAAAAAAAAAAATGATAAAAGAAAAAAAAAACAGAGCCCTGTGTGGGTATATGGGCTCGGGTGTGAGCCGGGGTGAGGTGGATGTTTGCAAGTGGACCACAGCAGTCAGCCCCATGCCTTCCTTGACCTCCGCACACGTCAGGGGTGGGAGGCTGGGCTCTGGCAAAGAGACACATCTGGCTGTAAGTCCTGTCTGCCCAGTGTCCTGGGGCCTGCACAACGCTTCCAGCCTCTGCTCCCTCAACATCCCTGCTCAGACACCAGATCCAGTCAGCTACCCTCAAGGCCACTCCTTGTTCTCAGCCCTCATGTGCCCAAGTTCATCTTCCGTGAAGGCCCGGCTCTAGTGTCCCCCACTCTGGCCCCTCTCTTGATGCTCCAGTTCTGACCTTCTTGGCTCTAAGGGACACTACAGTGCTTTTATATCCTGGTTGCCACTGGCCTGGTGTGGGGCCCTACGGACGTCTTGCCTTGAGTCTCTTGTAGCACCAAGTCCTCTGGGAGCAAGGCCCAAGAGCCTCTGGCCTCAGTCACTCCCTGGAGGGCTGACGTGGGTTGTGGCTCAGGACAAACTGACTTGAACAGATGTGCTGGGACAGAACTTGCAAGGAGATCCCGAGAAATGCCCTCTGGCTTCTTTTTCACTGGGTTCTTCTTTCCACCTGACCCTCCAAAACTTGTTCAGCCCCAGCCAGAGAATGAAATCCAACAGCGCCATCCTCTGGACGCTCTGGTATGTGGCTAATCAGCCCTCTGTCTAATGACCGCCGCTGTCAATGCTGCATTTATAGTGTGTCCCAAAGCGTTTTCATTTTTATCATATCAGGGTGATGATCACGGATATGAAGTGGCAGTCCCACAGCTGTCACGTTCTGCTCTTGCCATCTTGAAATTCATAATAAATTTTAAACAAGGGCCCCACATTTTCATTCTCTGCCTGGCCCCGCAAACAGTGTGGCCACTTCTACATGCTTGTGTGTGGTTGTCATCTTGGTCTCCTGAGTCCCAGAGAGTTCTGGCGGTTGCTTCAGGCCCAGACGTTGACGTGATCCTGCACAACAGGGAGGCAGATCTTGGCTGCTGAGAGCTTCCTGGGGTCTGAGTGCAAGGACCAGTCCTGCCTCTCCTCCCCGGCCCACGCTGAGGGGGCCCAGAGACCTCTCAGTTCTGTGACCAAAAGCAGCGACACTGTTTGGCTCTCAAAGGCTGGTCCATTCCATCTATATGGCAGCTCCCATGGAAGCAGCCTGGCGCCAAGGGGGTCCCACTTTTCCAGACACTCCTTAAAGAGGAGGCTGGAGACAGTACACTAGACTTGCACCCCTAGTGGCACACAGGTGGCTTCCGTCGGACCAGACTGAATAAACATTTTGGAACTTCTTTCCTTTTCAAATCAGATCATCTACCTCAGGCAGAAACCTCACACCATTGGTCTCAGCTTCCCTGAACACCTCTCACTAAGATGAGCACCCCTACCTGAGAGAACACTTTTCATCCGTGGACGACTCTACTCCTCAGAAAGATGTTCCTGAGCCCGAGGCTGATGTCTGCTCCTCTGCGGCTCCCTCCCATGAGCTTCTGTCCTGGATGGGGGTTCCCTTCCTCCCAGAGAGCCTGACATCCGGGCTGCCTTGATAGGGGCTGCAGGAGCCGGAGAGCATTGCTGGGTCTGCGGAGCTGGACAGTGCCTGTGTGAGCTCCATGGCCCTCTCAGGACCCCAGTATCATGCTCGCATTCTGGAAGCCATGCCGGGCCCCACCTCCAGTGCCTTCCAGGTCATCCACATCAGTGCCCAACTGTCCTTCCTCTGCTTGGACCATGCTCCTGCCAGGCAGTGCTTGGCCGGCCTCTTCCACTGGTTCAGTGACCATCACCCTGATTTGCCTGGGATGGTCCTGGTTAATGCGTGTTGTCCATGTATAATTGAAATTAGGGCCCCTGTTTGGATGACAGGTTATATGGTATCCATAGTCAGGCACAGCTCAGGGGCCAATAGCAGAGGACAGTTGGGAGCAGCAGGGTAGCTGGAAACCCAGCGGGTGTGGGGTTGCCTGGCCTGGGCTCAGGTCCTCACCAGCTCACTCACTGGTTCATGGTCACATCAATTGTCGCTGAGTCTGAGGCCTTACTTATCACCCCTAAAATGACACACAAATGCTTCCCAGGTACTTGGGAAAAGTTCATTTAAGTCCTTGCATCTCTTTCTGAGTAATGCTTAGAAAAATGTTAGGGCCATTCTATTACCTTCTGTTATATACTCTTTCATTCTGAAATCATCATTTCTTTCCTCATTACCCTTTTTCTTTTTTTTATCTCCCCCCTCTTGACTTCTCCCCATGCTCTCCCAGTATCTTTGGCCTTCCTACCTGTACCTTGGTTGGAAGCAAGAGTCACCTCCCCCTGCATGTGCCCTCCCCATGCGCACACACCAGAGGTCCTCCATGTGCTGGGCACCCAGCTCTGAAATGTAGCCAGACACTTGGGGACTGCAAAGACAACTCTCCGCTTCCTTGATTTGCCTGGACCCAGGGGTCTCATGAAGAAAATACTGATGCCTGTTAATTATTGGGGTTCAGACATAAGCAGACATATCTGATGAACCTCGGAGAAAGACATGCAAGAAGAACAGCTAAGTCATAAGGGAAAGTGAGGTCAGCATCTGGAGGGCAGGCCCTGCTCAACAGCAATGTACCAATGACCCCAGACACAGGGTGAGGCCACCCCAGGCACGACATGCTGTACAGAGAGGACTATGGGTAAACTAGGCCAAAGAGCACCATTGGGAGGGAAAGCTGGTAGAATTATAGCATGAGGGGTGCTAGTTCCCTGGTCTTCCAGAAAAGAGCTGGCACAAGAAAAGGAAATCCTTCCCTTAGTGGCTGGAGAGAGAGAGACAGAAAGAGAAAGAGAGAGAGAGAAATGAACAGGAGAGAGCAGGAGGCAGCCCTCCTGGAGAGCTGATGCTCAAGGGACATCAGAGGTTGAGGACAACTGAGCCCAGTGGCCTGAGCAGAGCCGCAGGCCCTCCAGGGTCTGCCCCCCAACCTGTTCCAAGGCCTCGAGGTGGACCCACTCTTAGATTTCCAAGGCTGTGTTCTATTCACCTTTCCCACCCCTCCCATCCTATCCTGTGTCATCCCGTCTCAACCTGTGGATTCCAACGGGATGGGGGATGGTGTTCTGGGGTCAGGCTTCACATCAGCATCCAGCAGACTATCTGCCCTGGAGTTACAGAGACACGGCATTGCTGGAGTTACTAAAGCCTTAGGGGATCTAGGTCCTGCTCATGTCCCCACCCCCACCTCCCACAAGTCCATGTCTGGGGTTATGACACAAGAGAGGAACCAAAGCCCAGGTAAGTGTGTTCAGAATTTTCAGAGGATGGCAGTGTCCTCCCTTTCTTCAGCCAATTCACTGCTCCTCAGCTCTGTTATCTTGGGCAAGTTCTGTAACCTCCCCAAGCTCCAGCTTCCTCACCCGTAAAACAGGAGGAAGGATGCTTTAGGAGAAATCACCTTAGAAGGAGGATGAGAATAAGACTTATGAATGAAGGCATCACCTGTGAACAAATACTTATTGCACAAGACCTTGCATACTTGGGAGAGCAGGAAACCTACTTGACCCTTATTTACCATTCTTATGGTTTACCTCTCTGGTAAAAATGACTGCTTAGGCATAAATTCTCTCAAGATTTAATTTAAAATAAATCTCATTTACTTCTAAAAAGCGTGCATTCCCAGAACCTTTTTAGGCCCTACACTCCTGTGCTTTGTCTTTAGGTTGGTTCTGGCCACAACTTACTCTCTTTGTCTGTAAATTTGAATTTCTGCCCTCACTGCGCAAAAGATGTTTGATGCAGGGAAGAGGCTAGACAGTCACGTGCTTCAGAGAGGCTCCCCCTGCAGAGAAATCATGTGGGTGATATTCCCACTGCTGTTAGGACCTTGGTCACTACTCTGAGTCCCCAACACACATCAGAGCTGATCCCAGTTCAAAACCCCCACCCCCACCCCACCCCACCCCACCGTGCACCGCCCCACGGGGCTCATTGCCTGGCACACAGCGCCCCCTGGAAGTGGCAGTAGGAGCTGTACCCACAGTTAACTCTAGTTCCCTTCCGCTTTCACATCAGGCAAATGATGTAATTTGGGGGCTCTGAGCACGTCTTGTGTGAACACTTTCATATGTGAGTAATTAACAGCTGAAATGATCTTTATTCTGGGACTTCTGTTATTGTTTTCCTTTCATGGCACAAAACTGTGACCATGCTTTGTTGGGAAGAAATAAACAGAAATAAGAAATAAACAGAAATAAGAAATAAACAGAAATAAGAAATAAACAGAACCAGCCCTCCTTTCTTGCCTAGAGCAGTACTCCTTAGCTCTTCAAATAATTAATATCAATTCTACATGAACTGTCCCATAAAATAAAAAAATTAAGGAATAGGAAGAGAAAAAAATGCTTTCCAATTGATTTTATGAGGTCAGCACTACCTTGAAACCAAAGCTGAAAGAAAAGACTACATATGGGTATCCCTCATGAGCGTGCAAAAATCCTCAAAAAACACACCAGTAAATCGAATCCAACAACATATAATAGGATAATACATCATGACCAAGAAAGATTTATCCCACAAATGCAAGACTGGTTAAAAATTAGAAAACCAATCTATGTAATCAACTGTGTTAACAAACTAAAGAAGAAAACACATGATCATCTCAATAGATGCATTTCACAATATTCAACATCTGTTCATGTTTTTTTTTTTAATTCTTAAATGCTAGGAGTATAAGAGAATTTTCTTAAACTGATAAAGAGCATCTACCAAACAAAACAAAACAAAACAAAAACAAAATTTAGATATTTCAAGTTTGGAAAACATTTAGATCTTAAAATGTTAAACATGCATCCTTGTCCCAGTGAAAATAAAACTATGCATCCACACAGAAACTTATACTCGAATATTCACAGGAGGTTTATTTGTAATAGTTACACTCGGGAAGCAAATTGTAGGTGTATAACATGCAAGTGGATAATAAATTGTAGTATATCTATACAATGGAATACTACTCAGCAATAAAACAAGTGAACTAATGGTACACTCAACAGCATAGGTGGATCTCCAAGTCATCATGCTAAGTAAAAGAAGACATACAGAATACAGTACACGTGGCCAAATTCCTTTTATACAAAATTCTAGAAAATGAAAAGTAAGGTATGGTGATGACAGAAAGCAGATCAGCGTTTGTCTGGAGATGGAGACGCAAGGGGGATGGATAACAAAGGGGCATGAGGAAAATTTGAGGGTGAGGACAAGATACATTACCTTGATTGTGGTGGTAACTTCATGGGTGTATACACATGTCAAAATTCACCAAATTGTACACTTCAAAGATGGCAGTTTATTGTATGTCAACCGTACATCAAGTTGTGTAAAAAAAAAAAAAGAAAAAATACACATTTATTATATAATTTAAAAGTTATTGCCAAACATAATAAAGAAAAAAACAAGTGCACAGCCCTTTGATTCAGCAAGCCCCGGTTTGGGAATTTATTCTACACAAGCAAGAAACACTTGTCCTTATCACAGTATTGTTTATAGAAGCAAAACCAGAAACAATTTAAAATATCTTTCACTAGGGAAATGTATCAGTAAATTGTCCAGGACTATTATGCAGCCATTAAAAGAATAAACTTTACGAATATGCTTCAACTTGGAAGGTGGTTGCTGCTATATGCTTAAGTGAGTAAAAAAATGCAAATTATCCTGTGTACTATTAAGAGATGACACTAGGTAGGTGGATGGATGGATTAGCACCATAGATAGACAGATCCATGGGTGAATGGACAGATAGATCTACTACATACGTGCTTCCACATATGCATACAGAGAAAAATGGGGACAGCTACACATTAAATGGTTATTATTGGCTGGATTAGAAAGGCTTTGGGAGAAGATTATTTATACATTTATGAGTTATTTAACTTGTGAATATGAGTATGTTTTACTGTTATTTTTAGAAAAGTAAAAAGAAAAAGGATTGCAATAAAATAAAGATAAGATTCAACTTGCTTTGTAATACATCCCAAAATATGTTGACTTGAGGGTTAGAGAGGGGACCAGAGAGACAGAGGTGAGATAAAGAAAGGGTAATAAAATGTCAGTGGTAGAATCTTGGTGCATAGGTCATGGATATTTGCTGTGCCACTTGAAAATGACCAAATGAACACTGAGGGGAAAACTAACATAAAACAATAGGTAAGTAGGTAGGTAGGTAGATGAATGGATAAATAACCAGACAGACAAGGCCTCTGACCACTGCAGAAAGTGCATCCATGATGTAGCAGGAGATTCACTTTTTCTGGGATTGTCTAGGCTCCAGGTGTGCTCCATTTGACTCCTAGCAGCATACTTTCTGTGTCATTGTCCCCCTTTCAATCTGCCTGGAGTATGCCCTGGAGTGAACCCTGGGTCTGGGCATTTCTCAGTGTACAGACTCTCAAGATACACAGAAGCCCGTGGAAGGTTCAGGTCCTCAGAAGCACTTGGTACCCCAGAGTGCCTAAGACAACCCCTCCTCTTAGGTTATCTCTCGCCAACCCCACAGGGCAGTTCTGATCACAGGCCGTCTGCCACTCATCAGCTCCTCCTTCTTCCTTATACCTGCTGACACTGTCACAACAATACTGTAAGGCTCTTCTCTTTATCTTGTTTTCCTTTTGAGGAAGCCAAGGCACAGAGCAGTCATGTCACGTAATTTGGGTCTGTACTTTAGAAAGAAGTAGGATTTGGGGGTGGCTCCTGAGCCAGTACTCTTAACACCTCTGCCCACATGGCTGCTTGTACAAGTGCAGGAGAAGCAGGGGCTTCTGACAGCATCCCAACTCCAAACTCAACCCTCAAGGTCACAATGGGACCCTCTGTAGCCCCTGGGCTGGCAGCTGGCAGAGGCTTAATGGAAGCTCCTCCTGGCTCCCACGATGGAACTTGCCCAGAACCTTAGACAGCTGCCACCTGCTTATACCCATCTCATCTGGGGGCCAGGACATCCCTTCTTCCTAGAGAGTCTGGGGAACTCTGGGGACAGAATTTTCTTCCCCTGACCTCAGGCCACACCCACAGGAGAACACATTACCTCCCCTTGCAGGCACTAACTCGGGCATCTCAGGGACTTGAAACAGACCCTGGTTCTGTTTCTGTGTCCTCCCTGAGGCTCTGGGCCATCCACACACATCAAAGCCCCACACCAGGTCCAGGCATCCCATCAAGAGACTGCATTTTAATGAGTCCAGGGGAAACACTTTTCCCAAAGAGATACTTATCCGTGCTCATCTTCACCCCCACATTTCCTGGTCCAGAGGCTCTGCCTGGGCTCAAATGATGATGGAAAAGTGCCCTCAGAGGATGAGGCTGACATACTCTGAGTTGTGATTCCCCAAGCGGAGGTGGAGCGGAGGGCTCAGCCTTCCCAGTGGGGACTAAGGAGGCCTTATTATTATAATAAATCAGTCTCACTTGATTGGCTGCAAACGGTGGAGTGATGTGACCATATGTCACTTGGGCATTAAACAAATCCTAATGAGCTAAGAATATGTTTGTTTTAGCTAATTGACCTCTTTGGCCTTCATCAACCATTTGGTAAACATCCTCAGTTAATGATTTCCAGAGAGCGGATTGTGGCTCTCGAGTGTGCTGAGAAGGCCCCCCGGCCCCAAGACCACCTCCTCTGGCTGCCGGCTGAGGCACACGTGTGCGCCTGCGTGCTGCTGCCCGGTCCAGGAGGGTGCACTGGCGGTAACAGGGCGAAGGGAAGAGAGTGGAGCCGGGCTGTTCTCCCAGCGCGCGTCCCTGGCTATATGACCACACTCTGAGCCATAGTTATCTCGTCTGTTAAGTGAGGGAAAAGCCCACCCCGAGAAGGATGGGGAGACAAAGCAGGGGTTCTAGGGTCTAGGCTCCATGGTAGGTACTTTTGGAAATCTGCAGCAAATCAATCACAAGCTGGACCCACATCACTTCTGTGTGAAGGAGCAGGAGTCCAGCAGTTCACTGGGGACTGATGATCTGGACACCTGTGGGACCTGGACCACAGGGACCCAAGTCCTCCAACACAGTTGTCCTTGCAAGCAGTGGGCCATGGGCTGAGCCCTCAACCAGCGAGGGTCTTCTTTAGCCAGGATAATGGATGCTTGTTGGATCTCAGAGCTAACTTCGTCTGCCCTGGAATCACCAATCCCATTCATCATGCCCCACGATGAAGTTCAGACATTTCATTTCTATCATCTGAAAGCTGTCAGGGGGAATCACTTCAGTTCCCAGGATGCATTAGCAAGATAAGGGAATAAACTTCAAGCCGTGAAGTAGATGGAGACTCAGATTCAATCTCGGCACGGGCTGAGTGACTGTGGTCCCACAGGCTTCTTCTGCCTGCCCTCATATCCTCCCAGCTAGGATGGTAGTCTTCCATTAGCTACTAAACTCTGTTTCTTCAGCCACAAAACAGAGAGAATATCTAACATGGAGAACTTATCAGTAATTGAGTGCTTCCTTCTTGCCTCATGCTGTCAAGTGCCCTGCACATGTTTTCTCACTTCATCTACACAATAAGTAAGACACTTCCCTAAGGCCAAGAGTAGAAGGTGGCTGAACCATGCTCCCACGTTCTCCCTAATTCCAGAGGTGTGGGTCACCCAGTGCAGTGGGGAAATGTTATCTACTTGCAGGTTAATAACTCTATTCTGCAAGGTGAAGACTGTCAGCCCTGTAAAGCGTGGAGCACAGTGCCTGGCATGTGGCAGGAACTCAGACAGTAGTTACGTTAGTCTACCAGAGATGGCTCAGCAAGGTGAGACCCCCACACAGCTTCTGGGTCAAACCCACTTCCGCTCCCTTCTCCCCAGTCCCCAGGGCTGACGCGCTTGAATTAGACAGGATTAAAAGCTTACTGGAGCTGGAAGCTGCACCCCAACTCCCGTGCTGAGCCCCAGACCTTCTGTCCACTGGCTGAGAAGGGCGCGGGAGAAAGGCAGCCGCACAGGGCAGTGCTGGCGCCTTGTGCACGGTGTCAAGAGAGCTTTCGTGCAGCAGCCAGCCCTCCCTCTGGATCCCCATGTGGAGAAAATGGGTCCTGCTGCTGCCCACGCTGCTCTGCAGCCTGGCTGGCCCCACACACATGTTCCAGCCGAGCCTGGTGCTGGACATGGCCAAGGTCCTCTTGGATAACTACTGCTTCCCAGAGAACCTGATGGGGATGCAGGAAGCCATCGAGCAGGCCATCAAGAGTCGTGAGATCCTGGCCATCTCAGACCCTCAGACTCTGGCCCATGTGCTGACAGCTGGCGTGCAGAGCTCCTTGAACGACCCTCGCCTGGTCATCTCCTATGAACCCAGCACCCTCGAGGCTCCCCGACAAGCCCCAGCACTCAAGAACCTCACGCTAGAGGAACTCATTGCAGGTCTGCAGAACGGCCTCCACCATGAGGTTCTGGAAGGCAACGTGGGCTACCTGCGGGTGGACGACATCCCAGGCCAGGAGGTAATGAGCAAGCTGAGGAGCTTCCTGGTGGCCAACGTCTGGAGGAAGCTCATGGGCACCTCTGCATTGGTGCTGGACCTCCGCCACTGCACTGGGGGACGCATTTCTGGCATCCCCTATGTCATCTCCTACCTGCACCCAGGGAACACGGTCCTGCATGTGGACACCATCTATGACCGCCCCTCCAATACGACCACTGAGATCTGGACCCTGCCTGAAGTCCTGGGAGAGAACTACAGTGCCGATAAGGATGTGGTGGTCCTCACCAGCAGCCGCACAGGGGGCGTGGCCGAGAACATCGCTTACATCCTCAAACAGATGCGCAGGGCCATCGTGGTGGGCGAGAGGACGGCTGGGGGGGCCCTGGACCTCCAGAAGCTGAGGATAGGCCAGTCTGACTTCTTTCTCACTGTGCCTGTGTCCAGGTCCCTGGGGCCCCTGGGCGAGGGCAGCCAGACGTGGGAGGGCAGCGGGGTGCTGCCTTGTGTGGGGACACCAGCCGAGCAGGCCCTGGAGAAAGCCCTGGCCATCCTCACGCTGCGCCGTGCACTGCCGGGAGTCATCCAGCGCCTGCAGGAGGCCCTGAAGGAATACTACACCCTGGTGGACCGCGTGCCCGCCCTGCTGCACCACCTGGCCAACATGGACCTGTCCTCGGTGGTCTCCGAGGAAGATCTGGTCACTAAGCTCAATGCCGGCCTGCAGGCCGTGTCCGAGGACCCCAGGCTCCTGGTGCAGGTGGTCAAGTCCAAAGGAACCTCTTATGGGCCCGAGGATGAAGCTGAAGAACCCCCGGAGGTGGAGCCAGAAGTGCCCGAGGACGAGGCTGCCCGGCTGGCCCTGGTGGACTCTGTGTTCCAGGTGTCCGTACTGCCGGGCAACGTGGGCTACCTGCGCTTCGACAGGTTTGCTGATGCCTCAGTGATAGGGCCGCTGGCCCCCTACATCCTGCGCCAGGTGTGGGAGCCCCTGCAGGACACGGAGCACCTCATCATGGACTTGCGGCAGAACCCTGGGGGGCCGTCTTCTGCTGTGCCCTTGCTGCTCTCCTACTTCCAGGGCCCCGACTCTGGCCCCGTGCACCTCTTCACCACCTACGACCGGCGCACCAATGTCACACAGGAGCACTTCAGCCAGACGGAGCTGCTGGGCCAGCCATACGGCACCCAGCGTGGAGTGTACCTGCTCACCAGCCACCGCACCGCCACGGCGGCCGAGGAGCTGGCCTTCCTCATGCAGTCGCTGGGCTGGGCCACACTGGTGGGCGAGATCACAGCGGGTAGCCTGCTGCACACACACACGGTGCCCCTGCTGGAGACTCCCAAGGGCGGCCTGGTGCTCACCGTGCCCGTGCTCACCTTCATCGACAACCACGGTGAGTGCTGGCTGGGGGGTGGCGTGGTCCCCGATGCCATCGTGCTGGCCGAGGAAGCCCTGGACAGAGCCCAGGAGGTGCTGGAGTTCCACCAAAGCCTTGGGGAGTTGGTGGAGGGCACGGGGCACCTGCTGGAGGCCCACTATGCTCGGCCAGAGGTCGTGGGGCAGACAGGTGCCCTGCTGAGAGCCAAGCTGGCCCAGGGGGCCTACCGCACAGCAGTGGACCTGGAGTCGCTGGCCTCCCAGCTCACAGCAGACCTGCAGGAGATGTCTGGGGACCACCGGCTGCTGGTGTTCCACAGCCCTGGGGAGATGGTGGCCGAAGAGGTGCCCCCACCACCTCCCCTCGTCCCCTCCCCGGAGGAGCTCTCCTATCTCATCGAGGCCGTGTTTAAGACAGAGGTGCTGCCAGGCCGGCTGGGCTACCTGCGTTTTGACGCTATGGCCGAGCTGGAGACGGTAAAGGCCATCGGGCCGCAGCTGGTGCAGCTGGTGTGGCAGAAGCTGGTAGACACAGCTGCACTGGTGGTCGACCTGCGCTACAACCCCGGCAGCTACTCCACGGCCGTGCCACTGCTCTGTTCCTACTTCTTCGAGGCGGAGCCCCGCCAGCACCTCTACTCCGTCTTTGACAGGGCCACGTCGAGGGTCACAGAGGTGTGGACTCTGCCCCAGGTGGCAGGCCAGCGCTACGGCTCCCAGAAGGACCTCTATGTCCTGGTGAGCCACACCAGCGGGTCGGCGGCTGAGGCTTTCGCTCACACCATGCAGGACCTGAAGCGCGCCACCATCATTGGGGAGCCCACAGCCGGAGGGGCGCTCTCCGTGGGCGTCTACCAGGTGGGCAGCAGCCCCTTATATGCCTCCATGCCCACACAGATGGCCCTGAGTGCCAGCACCGGTGAGGCCTGGGACCTGGCTGGGGTGGAGCCGGACATCACCGTGCCCATGAGCGTGGCCCTCTCCACAGCCCGGGACATAGTGGCCCTGCGCGCCAAGGTGCCCACTGTGCTGCAGACAGCTGGGAAGCTCGTAGCAGATAACTACGCCTCCCCCGAGCTGGGAGCCAAGATGGCAGCCAAACTGAGCCGTCTGCAGAGCCGCTATGCCAGGGTGACCTCAGAAGCCGCCCTGGCCGAGATGCTGGAGGCTGACCTGCAGATGCTGTCCGGGGACCCACACCTGAAGACAGCCCATATCCCTGAGGATGCCAAGGACCGCATTCCTGGGATTGTGCCCATGCAGGTGAGTTACAAGGGAGACTTGGTCCAACACAGTCCCGGGAGGGAGTCAACCAACTGTCCGCACATCCAGGGCTCTGTGCAGGGTGCAAGGCAACGGTTTCCAGACATGTTTCCATGTTAAGTTTTCCACCAGTCACATCTTTTCCTCTCTCTCATCCTGTCCTCCACTCTCCATGCCCATGAGGTCCCTGAGCATCTCTGTAGAACATTAGTACCCACAGGAGCTCAGTTTGAAAAATGCCAGTATAGAAGAAGCTTCACTCTTGGCTGGGTGGAAGGCAAGGGTTTATAGGACTTCTCATTGTCGGTGCTGGAGAAAGAGGTGGATAAGTCACATGAGGTTCCCGTGGTTTCCTGCTCTGGAAGTGCGGGGTTTGTGTCCATCCACATCGCCTGCCTGCCTCAGGGAGCTATAGTTTGTGTGAATGAGTCAGGGGTATGAAGACAGGGAATCCATCCAGCACAGGTCCTGGCCTCAGTTGCCTTGGAGCTAGAGCATGGGGCCTGGGGACAGGTCCAGGAGTCCCCATGCACAGCCAGACAACCCCTGCAGTGAGGCTGCCTTGGTTAGGCACCAACTGCCTTCTCCTCCCCTTCCCCAATGCCAAGTACTGTCCCTCAAAGGAGTTGCGCTGGGTGGGTGTGCACCCTGATATGACGGCCAGCTGAATGGGAACTTCTGCGCAAGGCTGTGTGGTCAAAATATTTGAAGCCAGTGCTGCAGGTCTGGGGCAACTGAACAGGTAAATCAAGGCTAAGGAGTTTTGCTGCAGGATAGATGAGGGAAAAATTCTCCTGATCAGGGGCCGAAGTACGCCGCAGGACTCACCAAGTACTCCCATCAGCAAAGAGCTCCAACAAAAGCAGCTTTACATTGTACAGCAGAAACTGGCACAACCTTGTAAAGCAATTATACTCCAATAAAGATCTGAAAAAAATAGAAAAGCAGCTTTACAACACCTCTGCATGGCGTTTATCATCTACGATTCCACTGCATAGTCACAACAAGTGGGCAGGGTAGCATTTCTTCTCGTTGCCTTGAAGGCAGGACCTGAGACAGGGGCTTGGGTGCAGGCAGTTGATATGGGAGGTGGTCCCTGAAGCAGGAGTGAGGGAGCAGGGAGAGTGGGATAGGTAGGTGCATTATTGAGGCTGCTGCTTCTGAAGATTGCAACAGCACCCTGACAAGTGTGGGGAATGCATCCCAGAGCTGTGCCTCTGCAGATGGAACCCAGCAGCTCCCACTCTCCGTTAGCTGAAGGTCTCCCAAGGACATGAACTCTCTCAGGCTCTGGGGATTGGAGAAGGTCCTGAAGTAGAGAGTAAAGAGACAAGGGTATGCTAGAGGCAGGGCCCTGTCAGCCCAGGCCAAGCTGTGGCTGAAATCAGAGGAGGGCTGTGGGCACCGAAAGCATCTGCTGCTGAATTGTTACCCCATTTCACAAAAGGGGGAACTGAGGCCCGGAGGGGTACAGAGGAGAGTGGCCCGTGGCTAAAGAGCTTGTGACTGAGGTCAGCACGAGGCCTGGAGGCCGAGCGTCCTAGTCAGCAGGGGTGCTCCTGGCTTGGCGTCACCTGGTATGGATTCATATTCTGGCTCTTCCACTTACTGACTGTGTGACCGTGGGCAAGTTATTTAATCACTCCACGCTTCAGGATTTTTTTCAGGGAAAAGATGGAGATAATAGTGTCCTCTCTACAGTAACCACTACAACATGCTCAGCACAGAGCCAGATCCCTGGTAAAGACTCGGGAGCCCAGTAGTTCATGTCTTCCCTTCCTGCCTCAGGGAGGGAGAGGATGATGAGCTAGAGACAAAAAGTGTCTGGGGAGCTCAGGAGTCAGAGTGGAGAGCATGCCTGGGCCTTTCAGCTCTGATGCCAGGGTGAGGGGGTGGCACCCATGGGCATTCCCTGTAAGGGGGCTGCTGACCACTTATAGGGTTCACATCCCAGGCCCACCACCCATATAACCTCCCGGATACCACCAGGAAAGGCCCTGGCACCTACTACCTCCTTAGGAAATGTTAGCTCCCTTCCCGTGGCTTCAGTATTTCTCATGATATAAAGGAACCCCTTGGCACCTGCTTCCATGTCTGAGCTTTCACTATATCTGGCAGAAATGACAGGGAGTGGATGCTGGGCACTGTACGGCAGGAGGCAGGGCACCACGGCTATGGGATACTTTGACCTGGACTTTCCTCTTTTTTTTTTTTCCTTTAGATAGCAATTTTTTTGGGGGGGGGGGTACACCAAGTTCAATCATCTGTTTTTATACACATATCCCCGTATTCCCTCCCTCCCTCAACTCCCCCCGCCGTCCCTCGAGTCCCCCCCACCCTCCCCATCACAGTCCTGGACTTTCCTCTTTAGCAGAGCTAATTGTCCATTTAAGTACTATGATCAATAATGAAATAAAGATACTCAGAACCTTAAAAAAATTTTTTTGAGCTTCCAAATCTCTCCTCTCCTAACATGGAGCCGACTCCCCACTCTTTCAGATCCCTTCCCCTGAAGGCTTTGAAGACCTGATCAAGTTTTCCTTCCACACTAACGTGCTCGAGGGCAACGTTGGCTACTTGAGGTTCGACATGTTTGGGGACTGTGAGCTGCTCACCCAGGTCTCTGAGCTGCTGGTGGAGCACGTCTGGAAGAAGATTGTACACACGGACGCCCTGATTGTTGACATGAGGTCAGTGGGCTAGGGCAGCTGCTGGAAGACAGTCAAAGCCATGAGTCTAGTAGGGAAGAAAGGACCCTGGGACACAGGACGGGACCCAAGTAGAACAGCCTGCGTGGCTCTCAGGGCTCTGGCCAGCTAGACTGGGGGTTCTGGTTTAATTAGCCAGGTGGGGCCCATCACTGGTGGTTTTTTTAAGCTCAGATGGCCTAGGCTGAGGATCACTGGGCTAATCCAGTGGTCCCCAAACTTACCTAGTCACAGGAATCAGTGAGGAGAGAGGGAAAGTGTGACCTTAAAAACACTGATTCCAGGGCCTTTCCCAGCCCTGCTGAATGAAAAGCCCCAGAAGTGAGGCCCAGCGATCTGTATATTTAATAGGCGTCACCCAGGTGCCTCTGATGATCAGCCCTGCTTTGGACAGTTAGGTTCCCGCCTGTGCTTTTGTCTGACACCTTACAAAATCAGCCCAGGACGGCCCTGGTCCTGAGAACCATAAAGCCAGTGGCCCAGAGAGAATTTGCAATTTAGCTACTATTGTTGCAAAAAGAACTCTTTGCATCACAAAATGATTGTCGGGGGTATGTTTTCAGCTAGATTTCTCATCTGCTTCTGTGAAGGAAGCCTCATACAGGGCGAGTTTCCTTCCTAGAGCTGGGGGAGGGGGCTTGGGTATAAGAATGCCCTTGGGCAGTGGACAGGCTTCTCGGCACTCCCAGGACCACCCGCAGACTTGCCCTAGGCACCTTCCATGGGCACTGAGAGTGGGGGGGGGGGGGGGGGGGGGGGGGCAGCCAGCTCCCCTGGGAATTGTACACTTCCCGCATCCACAGCAGCTGGATTGGCTGAGAGGGAGCTCTGGTTGCTGGCTTGCAATACTCTTGTGATGCTTAGTCATCACTAGGTGGCGCTGGACCCCAGAGGCAGGCTCTCCTCCCTGGAAGATGAACCATCTCCTGGGGCTTGCGTTTGGGTATGCCCAGAACTTAAGCGTGGGGACTCCGGTGGCACCCCTGATGACTTTATTCTTCAAACACTCTATTGGACATCCAAATGACCCTCACGCTAAGTCTCTTTCTGCTTAACTGTGCCGTCCACATTTTTCTAAAGAGGAGACCCAGCCCATGGGTGTGTGTTGCTTAAAGATCCTTCCAAGCCAAGGTTTGGAGGTTCAGATGCTGAAGTCATGGGCCCTGAACCCATCCAGGCCATCCTAGACCATCAACCGGAAGAGCATCCCAATACACTGTCAGCCCAGGATTCCTCCTTTCACAAATAAGGAGACAGGGGCCCAGTGAGGTCACATAGCAGTACAAATTCAAATGGCCTGGAATGATCACAGGCTCCCTCACCCCAGTGCAGTTCCACAACTCTGAGCACTCCACCACACTAAGAGCCATGTTAGGACACCTCAACTAAGATGCCTAGTGGGTTTTGTGAAATTATCAAGCATGAAACTAGGGAAGACAGTGTTCTCAAAATGAGCAGGCAGCATAGGTGCAGGGGAGCAGTCCATGGTCAGTAAGCTGGGGAAATTTATCAACAAGTTCCAGACTTCAGGACTTGTCAGAGCCTTTAATATAACATATGCAATATGTATCAAATAATGTATTAATGTGTGAACAGAAAAGGTGGGTATGTTGTGCAGTATTTTCTAAATGAATTTGACCACAAAGTCTCTTGTTCTCAAGAACCTTGTACTCTGGGAAATGCCAACCAAAGAATTCTGTAGGAAGAGGAACGGGCATCACACTGAGGCTGCCTGGAATTAGAACCCTCCACAGGGCAAAGATTCAGGTGCCCAGACGGGCATGGAGGGCTTGTCTGTGGGCTCCGTCCCTTAGGAGGCAACACTTCACTTCCCTCAGGTTCAACATCGGTGGCCCCACCTCCTCCATCTCCGCCATATGCTCCTACTTTTTCGATGAAGGCCCACCTGTTCTGCTGGACAAAATCTACAACCGGCCCAATGACTCTGTCAGAGAGCTCTGGACCCACACGCAGCTAGAAGGTGCGTGCAGAAGTCTTTTCTTCCTATTATCATTCTAGAAGCTTCTGGGAAATCAAGGAAAGACAGTTTGGCTTCGGGTAAAAGTATGCGTAATTATAGCTAGAATATAAAGCCCCTGTCCTATGCCATGTACTCTGTACATAAGACCTTTAATCTCTGCAAAACATGTACCATTATGCCCACTTTCTAGATGAGAAAAATGAGTCGTAACTAGGTCAAATATCTTGTCTAAGGTCATTCAGCTAATAAGTGATAGCTCCAAAATTGGAGCACTGGTTTTTCTAAAACAAAAACTCTTGCCATGGCAACCATCAGCCTGCAAAACAAATGTAGAGCTAGAAGGATCCCCTACCCGTCACCAAATCCCACAGAGTTTCCAGTGGTTTTCCACCTTACCTGAACTCTCAGCAGCTGCCCAGCACACCTGCCTAAAGAAAGTTCATAACTCTGACGGGGCTTCTGTTACCTGCCCTGGGCCCGGAGGAGTGGCCGGAGGAAGCAGTCCAGGCCCTGCGCTTTACAGAGCCGTGGCTCTCCCAGCCACACCCCAGGTGGATAGCCTCACTCCATCTCCCTTACCTAGCTTGCAAAACCAAGGAAGCCGAGCTCCCATTTGACAAGAGGGGGCTGGGAAACCAACGGGGGCGTGCATCCTCAGATCAGAAAAGCACCTTGCAATTTTCATTTGCACACTTCCTTATCACACGAGAATTTGGGGGGAATTTTCCAAGATATACATTCAATAATATTGCAAAATGTAAATAAAAATCAGGACCAGATGAACTCTCAATTCAAACATACATTCAAGACCAGGAGTTAAAAACAGATCTGCAGATCATGGGGTCCTAGAATTGCGATGTACAATACGGGAGCCACATGCCACACCACACATAGATTGAGATGCGTAAAGTGTTAAGTGCACACGAGATTCTGAAGACTTTTCATGAAAAAAAGGATGTAAAATATCTCAGTAATTTTATTGATGACATTTTGAGAGGAACATATTTTGGATTTATTGAGTTAGATAAAACAGTATTAAAACTCATTTAGTAAATTTCTTTTTACTTGTTTAACGTGGCTTCTAGAAAACTGGAAATGACATATGTGGCTCGCATCCGGGCTCATGTTGCATTTCTAGGGGACATCACTGTCCTAGAGGGTTGTCATCATTAAGTCACAAACTTCCCTCTTCTGAGGGTCCAAAGTGAAGAGAGTCTGGTCAGGTTGGCCCTTTTCCCGTATAACTGAGTCAAGCCTTTTCCCATCACTTGGTGAGAAAAGCTCTCAAGCGTTTGCATGCTCTGCATTCGGCACACATCCTTATCCCCATTTTACAGATGCAGAAACTGAGGCTCAGAAAGGTGGAGTGACTTGCATGACGACACAAGCACACACAACTAAATCCCTGGCCCTACCTTCTGTGAGTCAGGCAGTATGGAGAAGGCAGGTGCCCAGGGTGGGGACTTGACTCCCTATTTTGAAGGGCCTTGTACCTTGCAGGTGAACGCTACGGCTCCAAGAAGAGTATGGTCATTCTGGCCAGCAGTTTGACAGCTGGTGCCGCGGAGGAATTCACCTACATCATGAAGAGGATGGGCCGGGCACTGGTCATTGGGGAGGTGACCAGTGGGGGCTGCCAGCCGCCACAAACCTACCATGTGGACGACACCGACCTGTACCTCACCATCCCCACTGCCCGCTCAGTGGGGGCTGCAGACGGCAGCTCCTGGGAAGGGGTGGGCGTGGTGCCTGACGTGGCTGTCCCTGCAGAAACAGCCCTCGCCAGAGCCAAGGAGATGCTCCAGCACACTCTGCTAAGGGCGAGAAGGAGCCCAGGCCTGCGGGGCCGCCGCAAGGGCCACCGTAGGCAGAGCCAGAAAAGGGTGGGACCTACGGGCAACACCCAAGGGGCACTCAGGCATGAGGTCCTGACTGAGGCCCCCAAAGGGCAGAAAAGGGACCGGCTGCACTCTGGTTAGACTTAGAATCAGAGGTTTCCTTGGAGCTCATATATCTGATCTCTTCCCAATTGCCAGCATCCTCTCTGTTGGAACACCGAGGGAAAGGAAGCTCACCCCCTTCAAAGTCAACTCCCTCCAGGGAAGTGAAGTCCAGATTTATCCCCACCCGTGCTTCTTAATCGCCAACCCCAGGTCCTCCTGTTGTCAACTAGAGCATCTCTGTCCAACCGTGTCATAATGTGAGCCATGGATTCCAGGCACATGTGTCGCTTTACATTTTCTTGTAGACACATTAAAAAAAAAGTATAAAGGAGCAGGTGAAATTAATGTTAATAGTGTACTTTATTTAAGCCACTATATTCACAGTAGTATCATTTCAATGTGTACTCAATATAAAAATTATTATGAATGAGATGCTTTTGCACCAAGTCTTTGAGTTCAGGTATGTGGCCCTCACTTACAGTATGTCTCCACAGGCACACATCACAGCAGCCACCTGCTGCAGGCGGCTCCCCTGTGGGACAGTGCAGACCCAGAGATCAGGAGACCCCACTCCCCCGCCACACTGTCCCCATTCTGTCCTTCCTGCACCTGCATCTTCCCCATTAGAACACCTTTCCCACTCTGCCCTGGGATCATTTCTGTCCCTGCCATGCTATGTATCCTTTGGGGGTGGAAACTGTCCTACTCATCCTTGTCTCCTACTGCCCACCACCTGGCATGGTACCTGACACAGCCAGTGGATACACACTGAACACACATGCCTATCAAGCTGCAAAGCTACATCAGGGGGCAGCCCTCAGACACTTGAAGACAAGTTCAGGTTCACTTAGAATCCTCTCCTCCCTGCTCCAAACCCTCCCAATCCAATTCTACACAGCAAGTCTATCTTTCCTTCATGTTCCTCCCATGACCTTGTTCTCCTGCTTCCGCCAGGGACCCAAAAGTGAACTCTGGTGCCACGCAACATCCTGCCATGTGGCGTTGCTGCCAGAGGGGAGAGTGGCCCTGGGTGGAGGTCTGGGCACCTGCCTTGCTCGTCCAAGTGCAGCCTGTCTCTCTGCCAGCTCTGGTGACCAAGCTGACACCTAACAGGGTGAGAAGTTTTTAGCAGGCAGAGCCCAAGACCTCCCCCCAGAGCTGGGCCAGCCCTGGGGGAATGAGAGGTCCCTGGCTGGTGCCGTGGGACCATGCAACCCTGCTCTGCTAGAGTTACAGGGATCCAGAAATGAGAGACCTCTGAGGCCCTGCCCAAAGTCATGGTGGGGTGAGGCCAGGAGGGCAGGGAGATCCCAGTGCCCAATCCCTGCTCCAGGACCGCCTGGATGAGGATGAAGTTCTGGTCCTGTCTGGCCTGGCCCTCCGGTGAGTCCAGGCTGCAGCTGCCCAGACAACTCCCCCAGGGAACCAGGCACAGCCTGGACTTCATCAGCCCCCTCCCCAAACCTCAGAGATCTGGGGAATCTGGGCCACCACCATCCCTAGGAGCTTCTCCACTAGAAGACCTCTAACCAATCCTGTCTAAACAGGAAAGCCCTGATGGAAGGCAAGATTTCACTCCAGCTCCTTTTCCTCCTGCTAAATTCAAGTAAGATTCAGGGCACGATCGAATTTTAGTAATATCATATATACTGTGATCTTACCTTTTTCTTCATTAGACCTACTGCTATCCAGACAAATGGGTGACCACCTTATACTTGCACTCTAGGAATCTCTCGCCTCCCTCTTCGCCCCCCCCCCCACACACACACATACACACACACAGATATATATATATATAGAGAGAGAGAGACAGACAGACAGAGACAGAGACAGAGACAGAGAGAGCTATCTGAGGATTACCTAAAACAAACAATGGTTTCTCCTATATGGTAGTATTTGGGTGATATTTTAACTTTCTTCTTTATACTTTCTCTTTTTCGTACATCCTTATAATTAGCATATATCATTATTTTCAAGTGCAGCAGCCACTATTCCAAAAATATAACAAATAAGATGAAATAAATTCTATAACTGAGTCACTGTCCATACCTTAGTGATCATTAGTGGTTGTTCATTTTTTTTTATGGGTTTCCTTTCACATTATTTGGATTTCCTGGATTTGCACCACTGGCATTTACTACAGCTTATTTTGTTGAAGGTGTCCCATAGGCACAGCAGATGGCAAAGATCCTGGTGGGGCTTAAACAGGGGAAGGGGTGGAACAGCTCCTAGGGTGGGTACCACACATAGTTCTCTCCTCTGATCTTCACCACATGGACGTCCGTTATTACCAGTTCCACCGGAGTCAGCTCCGCCTCTGAGCCTCAGACAGATCAGTTATTCACTGGAGGTCACTAGCACAGTGGATGTTTCCCTCCTTCAGGCCACCAGCATTTGCGACCCCTTTGAATGTTTAGAGAATTGCTCTATATGAACCTGTGGGAAACAGGCTCCCTCAGAAGCAGAGAGGTTGTTAGGATCCCAGGTTCTGGCTTGAGCCTGCCCAGGTGGGAAGGCCAGTTCTGCCCATTTCCCAGCTGTGTGACTCTGGGCAACTTGCTTCACATCTCTATGCCTCAGTTTCTTCATCCATGTGATGGGCAAGAAAATAGCACCTTTGGGGCTGTGTAGATTGAATGAGTTAATCTCGTGCTCAGCCAATGCCAGCTGTTACCATTCTCCCACCACGAGACTGGAAGCCCTGGAAGCTCACTTTTTCACCTCCTTGGCAGTAGGGTATGGGTATGTGGTCCTGCCTGGGCCAGTCAGAGGCCCTTGTGCAGGATGGTTTTGTTTTGTTTTTTGTTTTCCTGGAGCAGTGACCCAGGGGAGCTGGGCAGCAGCAATGGCCAGATGCCCAGTGTGCAGGGCAGCAGGGCCATGCCCTGACTATCAGGGGTGGCAGCAGCGCCCTCCAGAGGCGGTTCCCCTGCCTGACCACAGCTGAGGTCCTGTTGAGTAGCTCCTTGCTTCTGCCCACTGTTCAGCCTGGGCTGCCAGCTTGCCCACCCAACACTGGGTGCAGCCCTGGGCCCCCTGAAGACATCCTTTTCTGCTTCAGCCAACATCAGACTTTGTTTTCTTATAATGAACTGCACTGTCCATTCCCTCTCCCTTGTCTTGAGGTCCTGGCTTGGTGCCTAAATCCCCATCACAGCCTCCTATCCCATTTCTGTGTCCCAGCCTGCAGCCAGGGCCACTGCGCTGCCATGCAACTTTCTCACATCTCCCCCTGCTTGAGGACCTCTCAAGGTACCCACTGATGTGCCGTGAGAGGGGCTGGACCAGGCTATCCACCCCCTCTCCCAAGGTATCCCCAGCCACAGACAGGCTGGACCTTCACCATCAGGATCATTGCTGGAGACTTGACCCAGCCCCCAGGCACCACACTGGAGCACCAGAGTGTAGGACCCCAGCTCTTCTCCCATCTCACTCACCCTCCTGCTTCCTGTATGCCCTATTCTGCCAAACAGCCCAACACGAAACAGATGGCCACGTTTGTGTGTCAGTGAGGGTCATGGCTACCCACACAGCTTTAATGCAATGAGAGGCTACAGCTCAGAAAGAAAAAGGATGCAGCCTGAATCACAGTTTGGGGCAAGGAAATCTGGCTCCAAGGTCCCCACTAGAGAGCACCCATCTCGCACCTACTGGTTTCTATAGGATTAGCTGACACCTGGCCTAAGGACTTCCTTGCTACCTAGCAGATCAGGGTGCCTGGCAGTGAAAATAGCCTCCTAATCCAAGCAGCTTAGAATAGCAAGGGTATCAGAGGCCACTGGCCTCCTTTCTCCTGCTCCAGGAAAACATAAGATGGCTGGAGAAGAAAAAGTTAAATTTAAAGAACAGCAACCCTCCTTCCAGAAGTCACTGCCTCCCCAACCCCCATTCAAAATTGCTTACCCAAAGGGAGGGAATACGGGGATATGTGTATAAAAACAGATGATTGAACTTGGTGTACCCCAAAAAAAATTAAAAAAATATATATTAAAAAAAAAATTGCTTCCCCAAAATTCTTCTTTTCTAGGATGTAGCACAAATCAAAACACATTGGAGAATAATTTGTTTTTCAACTAAAAGCTTTATTCTATGGGTTTCATATCTTACTACATGATCTTTAAACCTCCCACATGACTTCTACTACAAAAAAACAAAAACAAAATTATACATATAGGCAGGGTTTATAAAACCCCTTCTCTGAAGAGAAGTGGCCTGCAGGGGAGGGCTGCTGCCACCAGGGGGCACCAGCACCATCCAAGGAAAGAAAGGATAAGAAGCTCACCTTGGAACAACTCCTGCTGACTCTCACCCCTCTGCAGGGTTCCCTCCCTGTGCCCAGAGGAATAGGGCGATACTGTGAGGTCAGCAGGGCCAGGCCCAGCGCCCCGCTGCTTCAAAGGCTGGGAGCATAATAGAGTTAGGGGTCTCCAGCTGGTGGTTCCTGCCCCTCCCCACACCACCACCAGTAACGTGTTTCCTTAAGTCCATGCCATTTGGGCCATCAGTTTTTTAGAGACAACTGAACAAATGATAACTATTCCACATACTGTCCTGATTTGTGGCCTCTCTTGATGCCTGTGTTCAGCCTGGCGCTAAGGAGCATTCACCCAGGACACATGCGCTCCAGGTGTCTGGGCCTCCCCTACCTCCTCTTCCCTCCACTCCCCCCAAGCCCAGTGGGCTTCACTCACTTTCATTAACCTAATTATATAGTCATTTCAGCAGAATCCCTGGTCTAAGATTCAGGAATTGGCCAGAAGTGGCAATCTAGGACCCTGGCCTTTTTAAGGTTTTCTTTCTCTTCCAGATAAAAGCAGAAAGTAAAGCAAATCTTGGTTAAAATTGAGAACTCAAATGGATCTGAATTCCGAATGCCTTATTTTAGCCTCATTAGCACATTTGGGGGACTTTTAGAAATCTTAATTAAAGGGCTGCTGCTTGGGAGAGCATATAAGATATATGAATAATTTGCCATTCTTCCAGGCACTATAGGTATTTTCCCTCCCATTGTCCAAAAAGCAAGCCAAGACTTTCTGTTTATTGGCTCCTGTGTTACCTGCCTAATGGCAGCATTGCCAGAAAACCACCAGGGCCGAGATCCTGGGAGAAGATCCAAAGCACGTTGGAGAATAGAGGCAAAGACACCAACACAGCATGGGGACATTGCTTGATGCTAAGAGAGGGTATTCTTAGGTGGGAGGTGCTGGAGAACTTTCTGCAAACTGGAGAGACAGGAGGGGGGTTTTAAAAAGACAGACCGCCTGTCCTACCAGAATAGGATTAGGGCGCAGAACAGATTAAATTATGTATAGAGAATTTAAGGAATGTGGCAATTCTTACCCCAGAATTGTTGAGTAAAATTCATACCTACTGATGTGATGTTCTGTGGCAACATCACCCGCCAACTCTTAACTGGGATGGAAGGTGGCAGACAGAGCGTGGGTAAAGTCAAGATTAAAAGTGACTGCTCGCCAGTAGACAGGAGGGCAGGAGAGAAAAGGGACGAGACAGCCTTCAACTGCCATGGGGACTTTGGGAACCCAGCCTGGAGACAAGAAGGAACTGCCACATTAATAAACTGTAAGTCTTCACCTTCATAAGTCATCTTGGAGTCTGTCAGTTTGAATGGTTGCAAAGCAACTTGCATCTACATCAATTTTTACCAAAATGAACTCCATCTTAAAAAGCTGAATTGGGAAGAGATGTTTTCTTGTGCCTCTTCGTAAAATTAAATTAACCTTATTTGATTTTTTTCAAAATATCTCTCTTGCTTACAAATGACGTAGTCACTATTAGCAATAATCCTGTTTGCAGCCATAGCTGAGCTTCCCAGAGGATTGTGGCAGGGCCAGGGAAGACAGACTGGTCTAGACATCTCAGGGGTCCTAGCCTTGACCTCACCACCTCTTGCCCTGCATCACTTTACACATCAGCTCATCGTGGACCTCAGTGGTCACTGCTATTGTATTACAGTACACACCTGTCAAACTGATTTCAAAGAAATTATGAAGCAATCCAACAAGCCAGAGGAGGACAGCTGTGCATACAGTTTAACAGATGTCAGAACCCTTGTGCGAAGCTGGGGTGAGGCCAGAACCAGGCATCTCATTCATTCCTTCAACAAAGGTCTGCTGAACACTTGCTACTTGCCTACATTGTTCCAGCTACATTGTTCTAGTAGTGGACAAAACAGCAGAAATTCCTTACAGAACTTATATTCTAGTGATGGGACACAAGATAATTCCATAAAAATGGTATGCAAGATTGTGAAAAGTGCTCAAGGGCAATGGAAAATGCAGGGTGGCAGGCAGGGTGCAAGGTGAAATTTTAGACAGGGAGTCAATGCCTGGTCCTAAGGCCCAGCTTTTCAACCGTCCCCACGATGCCATGTAACCCGGCTGGGCTGAGCAGACGTATGGCAGGCTGGGAAGGATGGGAGCACAAATGGGGCAGTGCTGGGGTCTTATTCTTGTACTGCTTCTCTGGAACCCACGGTCTTAGGAAAGTCAGTGGACCTCTTGGAGTTCAGTTTCTTCTGCAGTAAAATGGGAATTAAATATCTACCTCCCTGGGATATCATGCAGATTAAATGACATAATGTACATCAGTATAGAGTGTGGAGTCTCAGGTTCAAATCCTATGAGGTGCCCTTTCCTGCCCCACGTGGGACAGCAGGAGAGGGAGGCTTCTCGAAGCTTCAGCCGCCTTCTGGGCACAGCCTCACTGTGGGCACAGCTCCCAAAGGGGCCCAGCCTGAGGGCTCCTCACCTCCTTCATGGAGGATGGGGCCTCTAAGCCTCTCTGTAGAAAAGGGGGTGCTTCCTCAGTGCCTCTGGGAAGCAATTCTGCTTCCTTCCAGATGCAGAGGAAATGGCTCAGGGGGTCCATCTCCTCTCCTTCTGCCCACCTTTCCTGCTGCAGCCAGAGGTCCCCTGGAAGGGCTTCTTGGAGCCGGCCCTCCAGGGCCCTGGTCTAAACTCTTTTCCTTCAATGCCTTCCCACGTCTCCATCTCAGAGGCCCACCTCCCCACTCAGTCCTCCCCACCTGGGCTTTGCAGCAGCCGCAGACACCTGCAGCACAGGACCATCTTCTCCCCAGCACTGCCCTCCCTGTCTGAATCACCAGCTTCTGCTGGACTCTGAGGCTCAGCTCACACCACCAACCTTCAGGAGGCCTCCAGGGGTACCCACTTCCCGTACCCACAGGTCTGAGTTGGGCATGCACCCCCCCAATGTGCCCAGTGCCCCAGCACAGGCCTCTGTTCTGCATCTGTCACACTGCACCCTAATCATCTCACACGCCGAACAAGGATCATGGGTTGAACTCACTGTGCCCCCACCAGGGCCTAGCAACACAATCTGACACAGCATGGGTGCCCAGGGAGGCCAAGAAATGAATAAATATAGGGCTGGCTGTGGAGAATGGATGGGAGGGTGGGTGTAGGTAGGGGAAGTGGGAGAGAGAGGGACAGGGTGGCTGGGCCGGATGGGACACGCGGCTGCCTCGGGCATGGTGGGAGCCAGCCGTGGAGACGGAGAGAAGAGGCAGAGTCTGGGAGTGTTTGGATGGCTGGCTGGCTGCTGGCTGAGGCCCCCAGCAGCTCCTTCCCATCCGCAAGCCTGAGCTCTGTGATCAAGGCCCCAACAGAGAAGTTGGAAACTGCAGGTCAAATGAACAAATCTTGAAAGTGAGGTGGAAACCAGCCAAAAGAACTGCACCGACTCGAAAGAAATTCCCACAAATGGCTTTCACACAAACCGGCTTGTGTTACAGCAGAGTTTATGACCTGAGGTTTGCATTGTTAGGAAGAAGGACAAACGTGGATAAACAGCACAGCTACTGCAATTCCACAAGCATCAGGTAATAAACGGTACCCAGAACTCTCCCAGGCCTCACAACACTTCAAGCCCTAAGGTTTTATGCGTGCCCACTTCCCGAGAGCTAGGGGTGTGTGTGTGGGTGTGTGTGTACACGTGTGTGCGCATGCATGTGTTTCATTTTCCCATTTTCACATATGCAGAATGTGAAGAATGGTGGACCGAATGTTGGTTGAATCATTGGTCCCAATTCCTCTGGACCCTATAGGATTATACACTCACTCACGACTTCCCTGTTGGCCACAAGCACACCTCACCCCTTAACTCTGGGCTTGGCCATGGACTTGCATTGGCCAAGGGGACGTTAGTGGAAGTGACCCAAGCAGAGGCTTGAGATGTGCTTGTGTATTTGGACTTATCCTACTGTGCTCTTGGCATACATGACAGAAGCATGATGCGGTAGCCCATCAGTCTCGAGAGAAAAAGCAACCTTGGAGCCAAGAGCAGCCAAGCCCAGCCCAAGCCCAGCCAACCCACAGACACATGACTGAGAAACAGGGGCTCCGCATTGTTTGCCACTGTAATTTCGTCACTTAACAATAGTTGTCTAACCTGGACCATGATAATAGTGCCATATACTCAGTGATGACGCTGCCAGGCACATGCTGGCCATTTCCCGCCCATCTTCCCACACAACCCTGATAACATCCCTCAGACACAGGTGTCACTATCTCCATTTTACAGATAAGAAAGCTGAGACTCAGAGCTATTTGCCCAAGCTCAGGACTAGTATGTGAAAGGGCCAGGATCCCAATCCAGGTCTGTCTGCCTCCAAAGCCCTTGCTGTGTGCCAAACTTGCTTCCATATGGAGCAGAAGTTATGGTGACAGGAGCAGATCTCCCGCTCCTGAAAGTGTCAGAAACACTTGGCGTCTGTCACCATACTCTGTGATTAGCAAAGTGCATCATTTCATACTTTCTTTCCTTTAAAACACATCATGGGGGCTGGTTGTCTTTTTCCAATTATGGCTGAGCTGTTCATCCTCAAATGCCCAAGGAGACGGCCCTGTGGACAACCACAACCAGCCTTTTCAGAGGAAGGCCCAGTGAGCCATCTCAGCCTCACAGCTAAGCGCTGGATACGCTTGTTCCAAACCACCTGTTAACTGTGAGAAGTCATGTGCCGGGAGAGATGGTGGCGCTCACGAAAGTACTCATGGCAAATGGGGCACGTGTGGGCCTCTTCTCTCAGCCTCTTAGACTGTAGGTCAGGCCCTGCATGCTCCTTTTTGCGGTGGGACCGCATGTGGAAGACCAGGTCGGAGGTCAAGCGGAAGGAGAGGTTGCATTTGGCGCACCAGTTCTGGGTGGACAGGCCCAGGGAGGTGAGCGTGGGGGGCAGCAGGGCCCAAGAGGCGGTGCAGGAGGACGATGGGGGCGTGGGAACCTGGGCCGTGGTGTGCGTCAGCCACAGTGTGGGGGCACCCACGAAAGTGCCGCAGAGAGGAGCATTTGGTGGTACTGTTTGCAGGTTCCAGAAATCACCCGCCAAAAGCTTGGAGTTGGAAAGTCGACCCCAGCAAGTGACACTGACCGTGTTGATGAGTCCCAGCAGCTCCCCCAGCACGTCTGCAGATCCACCTGCCTGGAAAACAGAGGCTGGACCTGGTCTCTCTGCCGGACCCCTGGTTGGCTTGCTAAAGGCACTTCTCTGCTCCCCGCGGGCTCCACTGGACCACACAGAGAAGCAGGTGCTCCCAGCTGGGTCCCTGGGAATGTCGAGGGTCAGCTGCTGGGGGCCAGGCTGTTCTGCAGGGCCACTGTGCTCCCTCTCCTGGGCCTGCCCACCCCCAAGCCTCTTCCTGAGTCGAGGCACCTCCGTGAAGGCGCTCTGCCCCTGTTCCCAGCAAGCCTTCCGGGGCATCAGCTTTCCCAGCCTGAGCTTGCCCGGCGCTGCTGACAGCCCCATCTCAGCACAGGCCTCATCCCGGCCACCGCTGCCTGGGACAGCCTCAGAGACCAGGTGGTTCGTTTTCTCCAGCAGCACCGGCTTGCGGACCCGGCCCTGCTCAGGTTCACTTAGCCGCCATCTGTTTTCAGCTGAAGAGCTCCACAGAGCTCCCTTCCCGGCAGCCATGGGCACGGCAGGGCTTGGGCCAGCTCAGCAAGGTGGATGCTCCGGCAGCTGTCAGTCTCTGGAGCTTCTGGAGAGCTTGGCCTGGGGAGGGGCCGTGAGATTGAAGGGCTCTCCTGGTGCCTGGGCCGGCACACTTGGACCACAGGGCTCTGCAGAGAGAGGAAGCAACAGGCAGTGAGAAGTGTGCTCTTCACTCAGGGACATACTGGAGCATGCAGTCTGTAGGAACTTATAGAAAGCCTTCTCCACCTGGGACCTTGGTGTCGCAGGTCAAGTGCTGATAGGAGCATGAACTTGGGGCAGACAAGGGTCCATGTGAGTCCAGGCTCTGCCAGTCCTCAGTTGTGTGATGTTAGACAAGCAGCCCTTCTAATTAATCTTCTTGGCTAATTTGGCCAGAGACCATTTTTGTCCTTTGCATCTGAAGAACCCTGACTACTACAGACGCAGCTGACTCAGAGTATCTCACCCTGACTCAGAGCACAATCCTTTCTGCCCCAGTACATCAGGGAGGGAGGCCCACAGTGCACTATGCTGCCACCTAGAGGCCAGGTGCAATAGTGCCCCGCATCTGTTAGCATCCAAGCAGCAACTGCTGTCTTAACAGTGACACAAGGCTTCCACCAGTCAGTTCTGACTTGGTTGACAACTCTAACATATTTGCACCCTGATTTATAGCAGCTTTTGTTCCTTGCTTCTCAGTATGCTAATTTTCTCCCAAATCAATAGAAATGCCAGGACACTTCAAATATTTGGAGACAGGAGCTCCTGCAGCACAGGTGACCAGAGGGTAAAAGCTGGACGATAACACCCAGCCATGGCAGGTTGGGTCTGCAGCTGTTCCTGGTCCCTCCTGCCACACCTGGGGTCAGCCACCTCTCCACCAGCGCCTGCCCCTGAAACAAGTGTGGGTTTCCCCTCTCCACTCTCCTGAAGTGACCACACTTGTTCTTCACACATTCACCCACTTGCTTCTCCTCTGCTCACCTGTCAACTATCAAATGTCCTCTTGTGGCAACCTGCTGGGCATTAACAGGGGAACCAGCCTCTGCTTTGCCCTCGAGGTGCTCATGGCTGCAGGGGAGGCACACGATGGCCATATGTGAGGGTGGCACCCAGGAGGAGAGGGAGCCATCAGCCCTGCTGGGGAGACATTCATCCCTGCCCTTCCCTGATCAGCTCCACCAGCAAGTTCTTGAAGCTTGAGACCCCCATCCTCATGTGCCCCCTCACCCTCAGCTTATGAGAGGTTTGCTGGACCACACCCCACTGAGTGTTCTGAGTTTTCATTATTAAGAAGTAGGTATCCTGAGCCCAGGAAGACCATGAGGAGTGAGCAGTTCAGGTCCTTCCTCACAGGGACATCACTTGGATTCAACTCAGCTCCTTCCTCTTGCCCTGCTCCTGCCCTGCTCCTGCCCCTCCTGTAAAAGGAAGCACAGGTACCTGCCCTCCTTCTCACTAGCTTGGCAACAGGAGTCTGTGACACACGTTTTGCATATGTCACTTCCTTCCATCTTCAGTACACCTGGAGGGTCATCACCCTCTTTCACAGATGAGGAGGACCCAGGTCCTGCAATACTAAACATCCTGCGCGATGTCACCTGCAAGGATGAGGCACAGCTGGGACTGAAACACAGATGTGTGTCCCCAAAGCCTGCTTTGGTTGCACTGGCCATGTCACCCTCCCAGAGGCCCCAGACGTGAACACCAAGTCAACCATGTGACCCAAACACCACATGAGGGCACTTTGATGGTTTAGGTCTCCTTTTCCTGCCTTGTCTCCAGCTTCCCCCAAGCTTTCACCCCATCAAAAAGTCAGATTCTTTGCCTAACCGCTGAGCTTTCAACAGTTCCTGGGAAACATACACCAGCCCTACCCTTCAGCCCACTCCTGTGTGACCCTGGTCTTGTGCTTTGTCATCCTGAAAGGACTTACAAGAAGGGGCACCAGGGGCATCCGAGCCTAGTCCTCAAAAGGGATGCCATTGACATCAGAGATTAGTGCCGGCCAATGTTTCTTGAAGATGCAGAGGTGGCCACATGAGTCCACCGAGTGACCCTGAGCGGACCACCCCACCTCTCTCTGCCTCCATTTCCCATCAATAAGCTGGGGTTAGGCTAAATTTCTCCACAGTCCTTTGCAGATATACCAGCATATGACTCCAGCTAGCACGAAGCCACTTCTCCCCTTTTGGCAAAGAATAACTGGTCTGCTGAAGTCCTGTTGCTGAGCTTCCATGAGCTCACAAAGACACACACATACCCAGGCACACTCGTACCACCCTCACATACACACACATTCACAACACATACACACTTATAATCTCACATACACACACTCATACATACATACACTCACATGTACACACTCACATACAGTCACATACATCCACATACCCTCAAACACATACACGTACCATCACACACTCAAATGCACACACACCCTCACACAAACTCCCCCTTTCCCTTGCTGTCTCTCACTGTTCTCCAGATGACAGTTTAGCACCACCTGATGTGTTTCCCACGCCTGGGCAGGAGGCTGCCCTGCTGACCCTGCTCCAGCTGCACCCCTTCATCCCACTATACACAGCCCTGCGACGCTGCCCTCATAGCTCAGGCAACCTTGTCCACAGCCATATAGGCCCCGTTGGCAGAACTGTCCAGAGTGCCCTGAGCCACAGATGGGACAACCTTCTCAGCTATAAAATTTGGAACATGTGGTCTTACTTCAGGATGGAATGTTTGCTACCAGGATGCTTCATGATATAAATATGCAATTCACCATTTATTGACTACGTAAGTGTCTACATGCCAGACATGCCAAGAGCTTAACATAGCTTATTTCATGGAGTTTTCACCACACCCACATGAGGAAAGTAGCAGGTCTCAATCCAAATGTGTTCATTTCCAACTTGCAAATGCCATATTGCTAAACTCTGGGCTGCTCCAGCTTACTGCAGATCTGGCCAACTGCTGTAGCCACCCAAAATCACTTCGGTCAAGGCTACCATCCAAATCTTAATAATGATAACGAGAACAAGGAGGAGGAGGAAGAAAAGGAGGAGACCAAGGTACTGAAATGACGGGGGACCTTAGCATGCTGCCCACCCTCCCTGAGGGTCACCACTCTCACATGCACCAGCACTGCCGAGTAAGGTCACCCAGGCAAGTGCAAAGAATGTCCTACCAAACTCCGTCTGGGGCCCCATCTAACCTTGGTCCATTCTGTCTACGACAATCAGCAGATGGAAATCTTTCAAATGGAAAATGATGGGCATCCGCCCTGGCTTGTTCTTGGGGAGCCCTGACAGCTCCTAATGCTCACCTCCCCTTGTGGAGAGATCGCAGGCTCTTTCCCAGTGTCAACATCAGACTTTGAGCCTCATCCAGCTCCAGGCTACATGAGCCTCTGTCATGGTCCCCAGTTCCTCTCAGGTGACCTCTGCAGATGTGTGAGGTCACCTCTAGGTCACTCCTGGCCCTCGACAGTGAGTTCTCCGTCAGGAGACCACATGCACAGCCGCTCAGGGCTGCCTCTGTCCCCCTTTCCTACGTGGACCTACCAGCGCTCTTTGCAACTGGAGGCTGGTTCCCTGTCCAGATAATCGCTGGGCAAAGCAGAGCTACGCCCTCCTCTTTCTCCTCCTACAGACACCAGTGGTTGGGGCAGCCAGTGGCTCTATGCAGCCCTTGTTCTTTTGCTCCCATCCAGTATTAAAGGACCTTTGCTGTCCTCCATGCCCCTCAATAGCCTCAGGTCATCCTGGGCTCTCGCTCCCTGATGCTGTTTACTCACCCCCGTCATTCTATTGTGTGTGTCCTGAGGAGGGGCTCTTCTTGGTCCTTTCAGTCCGAGCTCAGCAAGACAACCCTCTGAGTCACATGGACATCCTTCAGTACCACCGTGGTCCCACCGTGGTCTTCCTATTGAAAGAACCTGACTTCAATTCCAGGCTCTCCAACCTTTTCCCAGCCCTTAGATGAAGTGATGATCTTGGCAACCTTCTGAAGCTGAGCTCCCCAAGTCAACAGGGTGTCTGACCATGTCCAATTGTCCCTACAAATGGGGAGACTTCTCCCTCAGAGTTCAGCCCTCCTGGGCCACCAACCATGACTCTACTGACCAAAACAGGAAGTTTTCTGAGAGATGACACCTCACCCACCCCATAGTGTAAAAGCACTTGTTTCTCTGTCTATTATCTATTCCTGGGGCACTGGCTGCAGACTCCAATCATTCCTTCATCTGAGAAGCACTGGCCACATTCTACCTTTCTGTTCATGTTCTAACCAGGCGGTCCCAGGAAGCTTCCAGCCTCGCATTCACATAGAGGTTAAGTGTGTGGGTTCTAGGGTCAGAATGCCTGGATCAAATATAGCTCTGCTCTTACCAATCACATGGCCCTGGGCCAGCTGCTGATCTTCTCCCTGCCTCTGTCTTCTCATGGTGGGTCACCTTGGTGCCCACTTCATCAGGTGGTTGTGAAGATAAAATGGATTAGCATATCTACAGTGCTAAGGAGCCTGGCTCAATAAATGCTAGGTAGCATCGATTTATTATTGCACCCGTTCTGAAAGTTAGAAACAACCTCAGGGCTGCCTTCCCACTACTCATGCCCCCCAGGGCCCAGCGCCTAGTAGTGTTTAAAAAGTGACCAAGTGGCCTGGGCAGTTTCCACCTTCCCCCTCCAATTACAAAAGAAAGAACTCTTTGCAGACAACCGAATGACAGCATGTTACTGACATGACTGCAGATACTCACCACCCCAAGTCAGCCAGCCAGCCTCCAGCTGTCCCAAGCTGAAGCTCAGAAACTAGGTTTTATTTAGTGACACCATCTATACCAACAGTGCCTTCCTGTGCTGCCTTCCTCTTCAGCGAAAACAAATGAGAACAGAAAAAATCTGTGCCCCAATTCCTTGGTTTCCTCAGACTCTGGAGATGCTTCTCATGCCTTTTTGGAAGATTTCTAAGGATAATCATCTATCTATCTCTTCTGAATGTGGACTGTGAGGTCTGTGTTTTCCTGAAAAAGTAAACACACATATTTTCTAGACATCCTCCTAGCCCTGGAACTTTGAAAAAATGAAAAAATGCAGAGTTGTCCAGGCCTTCCTGGAGGCTGGATGATGGCTCCATGAGGTGAGAAAGAAGAGGAGGACTCCAGCCAGCCCTCGAAGGCTCCACGTTCAGCTATGCCTACACCTCTCTAGCAGCAATGCCTGCTATGTCCAAGCAAAACCAAATGCAGGATTCCCAGGATGTAGCCAGCTCCCAGGCCCACTGTGAGGTCAGTTATAGTCCTAACACAACTTGGCCACATGAGCCAATTCCAGTGACAGCCTTCAGAGGAAAAGTCCATGGTTTATATAACAGACTGCTCAGCCAGACTCTACAATAGCATCACTGGCTAGAAAGAAGAAGAGATGCAGCCTATTGAAGAAGGAAAAGAAATTTAAAAGCATTGCAGCTGAAGACTTAGCCCTGAATCAAAAAAAAAAAAAATGATGTGATCATCTGCTTTAAAGAAAACTTGTCACCTCCTAGATTTTTGGAAAAGAAATCTGTTAAGCAAAGCAGTCATGACGGTTCTAAATCATTGGAAAAGCATCCCTTTCCTCCTCCCTCCCAAAATTCTAATACTTGGGAAGTCAGTGATTAAATGATGTAAAAGACAATTTAATTCTTCAATCCAGAGAATAGTCTCCCAAATCAAAGTGCCATGCTTATACCTATGAATGTGTCCAACATTCTTTGATATAAAGTGTGAAAAAATTTCTTTCAATAAACACTGAAATCCTCTTCCATCATTTTTAATTTTTGTCCAATTCTGTGTGATTTATCTATTGACATATTTCCTTTTGCATATCAACCAAAAAGTTAAATAAGCTGAAATGATCACTAAAAATCATAACAAACTCAAAGGACAAGTTAAATTAATTATAAGAACCAAAAGCTTCAACTGTTGGGCAGTCATTAGCAGCTTTGAAACCAAACAAGTTTTCTTTTTACAACTTAATATATATATATATAAAATATACGTTTATGTGAGTGTTTGAACATATAGCTCTACATGCCATAAAAATATCATCTAATAATGAAATCGTCTCTCTGATAAGATTAAATTTTTAAGAAGCAAAAAATTGCTTTGTTATATAATACTTTCTACTTTATCTCTCAAAAATGAATCAGATTTGTTTTTCTATATTTCTTCACTTAGTATGTGTCTAAGACAATCTTTGATATGAAAATGAAACATTTCCACCGTGGTCCTACCTCATGTACACAAAAACATTAATTTCCAATGCCACAATAATTGTTATAAAAAGTCTGAATCATTCAACAGTAATTATGAAACCTAATTTCTGCACACTGATCAGCATTGACAAGCATGTACTTTAGAAATTTATACTTAATTTCTTATTTCAACTCTCACCTAAATGTTTCACATGCAAAGCCGTGGCCTATTGTCTTCCCACAACTGCACTCTGAGTCCCACCCTCACTCTCCCCACCAACCTGGCCTTGCAATGCCTCCACAGAAAGATGGTATGGGCCCCCATGCTCCCTAAATGTTCCTGCAAGGTTTAGCTTCCTGGTGCTGTGTGTGTCTATTACCAAAGGCAAAATGCCAAGAAAAGGATTCAATCAATGCCTTGTCTCTAAAGCCAAGTATTTCTTTCAACTCACCCTGAAAACTCAGAGATTTACAACTTGATCCTTCATGTATTTTTTCCCACAACAGGCACTGAACAGGTTACATGCCCAGATCTTTGGATATAATCTGCTGGAGAGAGGATCTGGGGCAAACGCATTGTTGTTACCCTGTGCCCAGCACAAGCCCTGGCTGAGAATAATGGAGCAGCACGGGGTGAGTGAATGGGTGGATGGATGAATTAAAAGAATTGCACCCCAAAAAGTCAATCTAGGAGGAAAAAAAAATCCAAGATGGAATTCTTGATGGGGGAAAGGAAAAAGGTACAAAGTGGGGAGGGGGAGAGAGAGAAGAAGAAGAAGGAGGAGAAGAAGAAAAAGAGAAAGGGAAGGACAGGGGACACAGGCAATAAAAAGATGGACAAGAAAAAGTGAGACAAATGAGAGAAAAAATACAGGAAGAGGCAAGGAGACAAAAGACAGAGGCACAGGCAGAGGGAGAGGGCAGGGACAGGAGTAGCAAGGGAGGAAAAAAAAAAAAAAAAAGGAGCAATGGAGAAAGCTGGTGACAGAGGGAAGAGAAGCACCCGGCAGTTAAAGGCAGGACTGAGAACCTGCCCTGGGGAAAGGCCAGGAGAAATGAGATGACTCCCGACCCCCACGCCCACTCGCGGGCCCGTCCCGGGGGGCCGGACAGCGCGTCTCACCTCGGCTTTCGCGCGGCGCTGGGCACTGGGAACGCGCTGGCAGCCCCGGCCGCCTCCAGGTCAAGGCCGTGACACGCGGGTCGGACCTTGGCGCGCGAGCCCTGGGGGCCGGCGGGGCCCCGCCTTCTCAGGCTGCCCCCGCCTCTGGGGCGGGGCATCGGGCGTCGCCCCGCCCCTAGGGGCCGGCAGGCCTTGCGGAGGGGCCTGCGAGTGGGCTGAACCCGCAGAAAGGGGCGCCTAGGAGACCGGCTTCCCCCGCACCGCCCGCCGCAGATCTGGACGCACCAGCGCACGCCGGCTCCGCGCCTGCTCGGCGGGGCCCGGCCCTCCGGCTAGCCCCTCGCCACAAACCCCGGCCCGCCGTCCCCGCTGGCTCAGGCCTTGCCCCGCGCCTCGCAGGTGCAGGACTGAGGAGGGTACCCTGGCACGGACCTGCCTTTGGAGGTGGCACTCCTCGCCACGGTGGAGGCGGCACTTGCCGCTGCTCCCTCGCCCTGTTCGCTGCGGCTTCTACCCTCTTGGGTCTCCAGGACCGGGCGACAGCCTGATGGTCAGTGCAGGGGTTGCGTGCCCTGCGGCTGCGAATCCTCCGTGCGCTGCCCAGAGACCCGCATTAGCGCTCTGGACTTTCTTTCCCCCTCCAGGCTGAGCGGCCACGCAAGCTCCATCTTTGTGGCTCCCTGAGAATCTCCCAGACTTCACTGGAGTTGACCCTCGGCCTCTCAGCCTTTCCCGAGCCTCCTCAGTTCTGAAATGGCAGCATTGTGCCAGATAAGGGTGAGTTCTGTGACTTCACAGAATGCAGAGGTGTCAGGGAACTTAACTACCCATGGGGGGTGGGACAGGTCAAGGCCTAAAGGGTGGGGACAGGAGGTAATGCCTTCTAAGTGACTTCATTCATGCCAGATCTTGGACTACCTAGGACATTTCCCCATAGTGAGGGTGAGAGGACATGGCAGTGGAGTCTCAGGTAACCAGCATCCTTGCAGTGGCAGACAGCCAGGTGTATGGGTCGCATTGTTTGAGCCCAGCAGGCGGTGGAGCAGGTTAGATAGGGGAAGAGAGAATCCTTGAGGGACTGAGGGGGAGCCTTGAGTCCCTGCTCCTTCGTTCGTTCGGTCAGTCACTCAATAACTGTTCTGGATGGCCCTGAGAGGAGAGGGCGTGAGGACATAAGGTGACAAAGCTCTGTGCTTTTCCCAAAGGTTTGGGAGCATCTGTTATATGGACGAGACTGTAAAGGAACAAAATTATGATGAGTCTGAGGTGGGCAAAGTGAGATTCAGAACAGACATTGAATATGAACATGAGAAGTCAAATTCCTAATGTGCAGCTCACTCAGCCTTAGTGAAATTATAGAACTTCTAGGACAACCTCGAAAATAATCTGTCCACTTAGAATTCTGTATCTAACCGAACTGTTATTCAAGAGTGCGCAGGAAACAGAGATATTTTCCGATGTACAAAGCCTAAGTTGAACACCCTCACAACCTTGGTGAAAGAATCACTAAAGAATGAATTTCAGAAGGAAGGAAACTGAACCCAGGTGAAAGGAGAGTGTTTCAAGAAACAATGAGTGGAAGTCCAAGATCAAGGTGTCAGCAGGGTTGGTTTCTGATGAGACCTCTCTTCCTGGATTTCAGGTGGCCACCTTCCCTCTGTGTCCCCCACTGCCTTTTCACTGTGATTGTGTGAAGGATGGCTCTGCTGTCTCTTCCTTTTCTTATGAGGATGCTAGACCTATAGGATTAGTGCCCAACACTTATGACCTCATTTAACTTTAATCACCTCCCTAAAGACCCAACATCCAAATGCAGTCACATTAAGGATTAGGGCTCAATATATGAACTTAGGAGAAAGGGCACAATTCAGTCCATAGCATTCAGTAAATATTAAATAAATTTATCAGTAGTTTAAAGACTTTACTCAAAGCAAACACCAGATATAGGAGATATCATACCAAATATTCAAGAAGCAGACTATTGTGATCACATTCAAAGTCTTTCCAAAGATAACATAAAACACTCCCAAGTGTATTTTAGGAGGCTAGTCTTACCTAATATCAAATCCAGATAAGAGCAGCACAAAAATAAGAAATTACAGGCCAGCCTCTCTCATGAGCATAGGCAAAAAAATCTAAACTAATATACTAAATTCAATCCAGCAGTGTTTAAAAAAATATCATGGCCAATTTGGGTCTATTTACAATATGTTAATATTGTTTCAGATGCATTAATTTAATTAGTCATTAATAGATTACTGGAGAGAAATATTTCTCACAAAATATACAGAAAATTTTAGATAAAATTAAGCATTTGTTCATGATATCTAGCACCCAAGAATATTAGTGAAATACCCTTGTCTGATAAAGGATTTCTACCAGAAGCTTTCAGTAAATATCATTCTTAATGTTGATGTATTAGAGACATTCTCTTTAAAATCAAGAATGCTTCCATCATAGATCTACACATTGGAGAAGTAGTCAAGACAATGTTTTCTTGTTTGTTTGTTTGGGGGGGGGTTTGGGGGGGTGTTTTTTATTTTTTTATACTGACCCAGTGGATTTTACAGTTAAATTTTTAGAATAAGAGAGCTTAGCAAGTTAAGTGAATATATCAACCAATAAATACATTTCTTTACAATACCAATAAACAGTTTAAAACTCTATTTAACAATACCATTTACACTAGAAGCAAAAATATAAGGTATTTAGAGAAGACACTTGACAAAAGAAGTGAAGGTCTTCGTAAGGAAATATAAATAAAAGGCACTGAAAAATACCTAAATAAATGAAGATATTGCCATGTTCACTGATAAGAGGAGGCCTGATTGCAAATTCAAATACCTTAAAATGTTTCTATGTATATGTTGATGTTGTAAACAAATATTAAGAGGGTTTTGGTGGAGTGAAGACTTGAAGAGTTGATTCTAAAATTTGCATGAACAAGCAAATGGCCAACAATTACCCTAATAAAAATTAGGTGGGTGATTTACCCTGTACTATCAAGGCTTGCTATAGCACTCTGTGTATGTTAGGTTAGGTAATTGAACCCTGAGTGTATCAGAATCTACTGGTCTTCTGTAACAAAACCCACCAAATCTAATAAAAGCACTAACTTTATTTCCCACTCATATATCTCACTGTCCCACATATACATGTCCATCCCAGGTTCCCAAGAGGGAGCAGCTCATCACAGTCACTCAGCTACCAGGCTGTTGGGCACCTGAGGAATCTCCTGGATTCGTAAAGATCCTGTCCAGAAGTGGTATATGTAACTTCTATTAATGTTTTCTTGGTGGAATCAAGTCCAAGCCTGCCATGAATGTGGCAGGGAAGCAGTCCTCCTCTGCAAGAGGAAGGGACAGTGAGGAACAGTAATACAATCATTCACATGATAATAATTTAGACAGTGTGGTGTCGACACTTTCAATATAAACCAATAGATGGGTAAAGGCAATGGAACAGAGGACTCAGAACCAGGCCCACAACCATATGGAATTTGAAACACATCAGAGGTGACATGCAAATCGTGAAGGAAAAAATGGAATAGACAACAAATGATGCTGGGACAATTTGTTCTATACATGGGAAACATGAAATCAGATCCCTGGCAAGAATCACATTTATAAATTAATTCCAGATGGATTCAAGACATCATTGTAAAAGGCAAATCTTTAAAACTTTTAAGATAAAATCTGTTTCACCTTAACTGGGAAGAATTTCTTAAATAAGATACAAACAGTGCAAATCTTAGCAATTTCTTAAAAGTGACAAATTCAGCTACATTAGAATTAAGAACTTAAAAAAGAATACATATATATACATAGAATACAAGAATACATATATGTATGTATTCAGGAATACATATATGTAAATGTATATGTATGTGTATTCCTGACTCACTTTGCTGTACACCTGAATCTAACACAATGTTGTAAGTCAACTGTGTTTCAGTTAAAACATTAAGAACTTCAACTTTATTAGAGGGCATTAAATAGAGCGAAAAAAGAGCCACACACTGAAGAAGATCTTTGCAACAACTGATAAAAGATTAGTATCTTAAATATACAAGGAATGCTAAGAAATCAATGCAAAAGAGAAACAACTGAACTGGAAAATGCATGCAGGCAGAAATAGGCGATTCACAAAGAAGGGGAAATGAATGACCCAGAATCTGTTGAATAGAAGACCAATCCCATCAGTAATGGGGGGAATGCAAATTAAGACCAAAACAGATGTTGAATCAATAGAAAAAAATATAAAAACATGACAATAGCAGGTGTCATAAAGGATGTGATACAAGGAAAACCTAACAGGCTCTAAGGAGAAGTACATCAGATTTCACCAATTCCAAATAACATTTGTTTAAGATAGTCCATCATTTAAAATACTACTTGAACAACAGCAACAAGAACTACAAAAATCGCCAACACAATAAATTTTACCATTTATATTTTTCGTATTTTTGTTATACATATTGAAAGATCTATTTTAGACTTATTACAGGTTGACTTTTAGCGTGTATCACTCTTCTTTTGTGCATACAAGAGAAAATAAAATAAATTGGTTAAAGTATTTGTAAAAATTTTTACATTCACAGTCTGAGTTTTTGAAACACTTTTGACTCAAAATTGTTAATGCCCAATGTTGATCCACGGAGTAGAGACAGACCATCCCCACTCAGCCCTCTCTGATTTCTAGTCACAGAATTTGTGGGCATAATGTAGTACTTCTTGTTTTACGTCACTCAGTTTGGGGTGGTTTGTTAAACAGCAAAAGATAACTGGCATGTCCTTCTTTCACAAGGGACTCTGACATCCTTGCAGGACCTTCTTCCCCTACTAGATCCTTCCATCCACTGGGTCACACCAATGACCATGGCAACACTCTACACTCCCAGCTCCTGGACCTCCTCGCCCACAGGGATGTCCTCACATAAGCCACCTCAGCTGCCCTCTTTCAGTTGACAAAAAGGCAGGACTTCTCCAGGATTTTAACGGCCACCTGAGAGGGTCTGGGATGAAGAACAGATGGAGGCCTCATCTTACCCGCCCCCAAAGGTCCCCTGACTCCCCCTGGGATTGTCAACAGGCAGGACACTGAGCAGAGCTGCAGGTCACAAAGTCACCATGCCAACCTTGCTGTCCATCATAAGGGACATCACAGGGAATTCTGCCCCCTTGGGGTAAGGAAAGGGCCATCCCCCAAGGCCAGCCATCTTTGCCTCTTCCACCCTCAGGGCAGGCACAAGGGGAGGCTCACAGTGCACTGTGGTTAGAGAGCTGGAGGGGTGGACGCTTCTGGGCACCATCAGAGATGGTGGAGGCCACAGCCTGAGGTGGCCTGGAGAGGCCGGGGTCCAACGAAGCCATAGGTACAGCCAGGTAAATGAAGAACAGCGGACCCTGGATGCCCAGCCCTGGGTTCTTCCTGCTGCTGTTGCTGCCACCTCCACTGCTGAGTGCAGGGAACTTCCAGCACAGCGTCCTCAACTGGAGAAATTTCCGCCACCTTGACCTTGACTGGAGAACCATTCACCGCTACCTCAGCCCAGACTGGAGAAGCTTCCACAGGGACACCAGTCATCACAGGAGCAAGGCGAACAAGTTGTATGACTGCGATGGTGTCTTCGACCTCTACTTTGTCTTGGATGCGTGAGTGGCCCTCCCATCTGGCCCCCTGTGCTTCTCAAGGCAGCACTGTCACCAAGGTCACTGATGTCAAGAAGTGGTCCAAGGGGATCCCAGGCTCTGAGAGACGGGAGGCAAGGACAGTCTTGATCAGACCCAAGGACAGACCTCTGTGACCTCCTTGTTCCTGGACAGAAAGAAAGCCCCAGGCATTTATTTCCTGGGAGTCTTACTTTTGGAAAGGAAAAAGGTCACCATAAGGTTTCTCAGTGGCCCTCAGTCTCTCCATCAACTTGGCCTGGATCTGTGACCTGCATGTCCCTCAAACAGTTGGAGGGGCAGGTGATTGCTAGGAGCTGCCTTCTTAGCAGCTATACGAAGCTCACAGTGCATTTTGGGGTTCTCTTCCTCTCTTCTCTTCTTTCTCTTCTCTTCTTTTCTTTTCTTATCCAAATGACCTCTATTTTTACTGGGCCCCAGAGAGATTGCTGTATCATCTATTAGGCATTCTCATAGCGTTATTGCTTAGAAAGTTCGTTACTTTGCTGGTTCTACCTGTTTTGCTGCTTTCTTCGACAAGTTGGAGATCCATGTTACAATTTGTGTGCACTTTCAGAACAGTTTGGTCTGTCTGAGTGTGGCCCTGGGAAACCTGGAGTGTGCATTAAGTACCTTCTGGCCCTCAAAGAAGGAAAAGGAGGGGTGAATCCTCAGGCTGGAGAGATGGCCTTGGTTCCATTTTCAACTCCTCTGAGGGGCTGAAAATAAACTACTTATTAAGTAGTAACAGTGGCATGACTCAATATCATAGAAACATTTTCGGTTTCCAAAGCCCATCACTGCACGTCTGTCATCCTCAAAACAGTCCTGGGAGGTAGAATGGGAAGGTATTTGTATATGCAATCTCTTAGAAAAGGGAAACGGGGCTCCAAGAAGTTGGATGAGGTATGACAGGGGCTGGTGGGGGTGACGGGACTGAATCCTGCTGGTTTCTGCAAATGGGAGGAAGAGCTGAGGGTGTCCAAGAAAGAGCCTTACACACCCATTTCCCAGTCTCAGGTAATCAAGCCTAGAGCACGGCCATGGTGGGCCAGGCAAGGCTTGTCTGAAACCACAGCAAATTCCTCAGTCCTAGGAGAAATAACATTGTCTTTCTGGGAACTGTGCTTACTCAGTCTGGTTGTAGAAATCCTTGCTGCCTTTGAAGCCATCTTGATGAGAATATTTGGAGGATGAAGACAAATTCCCTCCTGATGTCCCCAGCTACTCCTGGGGAGAGGGGGATAATGACCTCTGAGGAGACAGCCCAACTTTGCAGTCAGTCAGACTCCACTCATCAGTCATGTGGCTTCGGGCAAGTCACCTCACCGCTCTCTGCCTCAGTGTCCCCATCTGTACAATGGGATCTTCATACCCACCTCACCAGGTTGTTTTGAGGATGAAGGGAGTCTATATGGTTTGCCCAGCACATGTCAGATGCAGTCGTGGAGGATGAGCATAAGATCAACTTCCAGGGAAGCAGAGTCACACACCCTGGGAACCCCCCAGCACTGCAGAGGCCCCTGATCCAGCCCTGACTCCCTGGCTCACTCTCCCCTCATGTGCCCTTTGTGGGGAGGTGGGGTGCGGGCCAGACATCTCTGCTGGTGGCACTCCCAAGTTTCTCTGGATCTTTCATCCATTAGCGAGCAGTCTTATTCATTCTCTCGTTCCCTTGTTCGTCCACTCACTGAAATAATTACAGGAAAACTTCTATATGTCAGTCACTGTTTTGGGCAGTGGGGACAATGTAGCAAACAAAACCTGAAAAAGTCCTTGTTTTCTTGGAGCTTTCTTATTAGGAGGCAAGAAACAAATCAAAGAGGAACCAGGGTATTCGATGGGGATAAATCCGGACAGGGTTGGGGGGGGATCAGGATAGGAGGATGGGAAGTGCTGGGGGAGGGGCTATTCTAAAGAGTTGCTCAGGAAAGTCTATGCTGACAGACTGGGGTGGTGTCAGGGAGGCTTGGGTGATTTTTGAGCAGAGGAGGTGTGTGTGATTGGATCATGTTTAAAAGGGTCACAGTTGAAGGGCGCAAGAACAGAGCCTTCCAGGAGACCAGTGAGGGGCCTGGTGCAGAGATCCAGGGAGGAGATGATGGTGGTGTGGACCAGAAGGTATGGGTGGCAATGATGAGTAGATAGATTCTGGAGTTACTTTGAAATTAGAGGCTACAGGATTCCACAGAGTGTGGGTGGGGGAAAGCCAGGTGTGTCCCTAGATTGGGGACAGGGGTAGGGAAGGAAAGCAGTTTCATCACCATGTCTTCCTCACAATGTGAATAAATATTATCATCCCTATTCTACAGATGAGGCAAAGAGGCAGCTCAAGGCCTGGAGGTGACCCACAAAAGCCTCCATATAGAATACATGGATCCAGAATTTGAACTCTGGAGTCTTAGTCTTTGCCTTCAACAGTTTGAGTATAGTGTGTCTTGATGTGGATCTTTTTATTTTATTGCATTTGGAGTTAGTTGAGATTCTTGGAATTGTATGATCATGTCTTTCATCTAATTTTGGACATTTTTGGATGTTATTTCCTCAGAAAATGTTTCTTCTTCTTTTTCTCTTTTGCTTCAAGAATTCATACACTATGTATGTTGGTCTGCTTAAGCATGTCCTACAGGTCCCTTGCACTCTGACCACTTTTATTCATTCTTTTTTCTCTATGCTCCTGACACTAAGCAGTAGCAACTGTCCTGTCCTCCACTTTGCTCATTCCTTGCTCTGCCTAGTAAAATTTGTTACCCTAATGGATTTTTCAATCTATTATTGCACTTTTCTGCTTAGCTTTTTAATAATTTATGTTCTTGGTGATATTTGTTTTGCTCATATATCAGTATCCTGATTTTCTCTATTTCTTTGTCTTTATTTTCCTACCTCTGAGCATATTTAAGATGCTTTTAAGTGTTTGTCTAATAAGTCTGATGCCTTGGCTTCTTCAGGAATGGTTTCTGTAATTTTATTTAGTCCCTTTGAATGAACAATGATCCTGTTTCTTTGTATGTTTTGCAATTTTTGTTGTTGTTGTTGAAAATTAGGATTTTTACTACTATAATGTTGTATCTCTAAAAAGCAGAATTCACCACAGCTTACTGGGTTGTATTTGCTTTTATCTGTTAATGTAGACTTGTGCAGAAGTCCATTTATTATGAAACTTTCCCAAACTGCTTTTGCAAAGAATATCCCTTGTTGTGTGTAATCACTGGAGTTTCTGTTCCTTTCAGTGTTATTCACTGAATGCATTGACAGAGATTTTCCAAATGCCAAGATCTGAAATAAACATAAAACCATGACAAAACCGTAAAAAGACGCAGGGGTGGCAGGGAGAGGCCACCTCTTCCATTCTTTGCAGAATGTTTCTTTGCTGGGACACTCCTTTAGCACTTAGCTAGATTACCACTGAGCCTAGGGATCAGCCTAAGGTGAAAGCTTAAGGTCTTCTCAAGACTTTCCTGAGCACTCTCTTGACCTGGACATATGTGTCTGTTTCTAAATTCACCTATGCCCACAGCTGATTTTAAACATCCTAATTGACTCCAGCCAGATAAGGAGAGTTTAACACAATAATTGGTAAGTAAGGTTGACACTGCTCCCTCTGGATCAAGGACAACATGGGACTAGGCTAGTGATCAAGACCGAAACTGCCACCATGCCAGAGAAGGTGTGGGAGAAATGTGATGAAACATGCAACCAAACTCTCCTACCATTTTGAAAATAGCTATTTCTTGATTACACATTTGCTTTACTGTTGTAATCTTTTTTCGTTTCCTAGAGCTCCTACAAAGTTGGGGCTGACAGCTTATGGTTGTTTGTTCAATGTCTCCATGGGAAACAAGGGCTTGGATTTTCAGAATCTGCCATTTTGGTGACATTCTTCATGCTACAAGTTTTTGTCTGCAATTTTATTTTCACATTTAGGAGAAACTGCTTGAACATAAATTTTACAACAAACACTATTACTGTTCACAACAAACATCTTGAGGCTCCTGACCGTTTCCTCCCCACTTTTGATCCCACTTCCCAGAGGCAGCCACTTAACAAATCTTCCAGATTTTTCTTCTGATAATATGACCATGTTTCTAATGCTGTGCTTGTACTAACTGCTGTTTCCTGCTTTTTGAGGTTTATACATTCTCTATTGAGTTCTTATTAGGGGGGGAAGAAAATTAAGCTTTCTCATAGGTCAGCTCCCCTACATGACCCTACCAGAGCCACTTCCAATGTCGCAGCATAGCTATCTCACTAGGATGTTTTGGCCTCAAGCTTTAATATCAGAGATGTCCTCAAATTGCTGGTGATCCTTGTCTCTCCATTCTCATTTAAGAGCGGGGCACTAAATCATGTTTGAAGCTCTGTGTGCCAGAAGCCCATGTGGTTGCTCTGTTCCAAACGGTCTCCTTCCTAGGGACCTGAAGGTCCCTGCAGTATTTTCCACTGCCATAAGCTCTTGTGTTCTTCTGTGTTCTAGAATCTAGACCATCATTCAAAATAATCACACACTGAAACCTTTTCCAGAGGAGGTGGGTGGGTTGAAGCCTTTTGTTTCCTTTATATCTTCTTTGGGAGATCATCTTCACTATGTGAGAACACAGAGGAGAGAAGTAATGAGAAGGAAAGTGGAATGTGGTATGGATACTTAGGAAAGGAATTGCTTGCACTTAAATATAGGAGCTCCCAAGAAAAAGTCTGTATTGTGGTTGGGTTGACAGCATCTCATGCTTTGCCACCCACACTTGTCACACACAGCATTGTCTCCCAGATCTGCCAAGTTCAGAGGGTAAATCATGGGGTTTGCAGCTAGTTCTGGGTTCAGATCCATGGAAATTTTGGCAAATTCCTTGACCTTTGAGAGCCTCAGTTTTCTCATCTGTAAAATGGAAATGGTGATGTCATAGAACAGTTTTGGAATTGGAAATCAGGCATGTAATATGTCTGGTATACACATACTCCACGAATGATAACCATAGTATTGCTAGAGTTATAAATCCTTAGTCTACTTGCTATCTTTTGACAGTTTTAAATAGAGCAAGAGAAGTCAGAAGAAATGGCAGAGAGAAGGATGCTGTTGGGTATATGGGAACCACACATATACATATGACATTCAGGATGTTTATGGGCATGGTGGCCACTGGAGGTGAAAGGAAGGAACTCCTGGTGGGTTCCTCAGACTCACAATCCATATCAAAGACATGAGCCAACATTCACTGGGAAAAAGCCCAAGACAGGGCACCGGCCTCAGTTCCACCCCTACCGTGTGCAGAACCTTGACAGAACACGTAGCCAGTGAGACCCACATTTGCCCTCCATAACCTGGACTAGTGCAGACCTGCAGAGGTGTGGGATTGCAAGGACCTTTGAGCCCTGACCAATAGGGCACATGGAAGTTCTTCCATCTAGACAGAAGGGGTCATGAGGCCCCAGCCCCCTTCAGCCTCCTCATTCTCCATTCAGGTACTAAAGTCAGAGCCAACGGCAGTGAGAAACTGAAAGTAGGGATAGGAAGGTCCCACAGCTTTCCCTGCTGGTGGGATATGATGATGCCAGGACAGCGGTGTCGCAGGCCTAGTTCTGCCCCTCCGCATGAGTGTTCCCAGAAAAGGCCTTCAGTGTCCAGAGTGGCTCAGCTTTGCAGGCTGATAAGAAAGTAGTGAAATAAAATAGTCCGAATAGCGTTCTTGTTGCGTCAAAACTGGGGGACCAGGACAGCAAACATATTAGAATTGCTTAGGCTTCTCCAATCACTGTATCCTCCCTTATTCTTTGTGTATCAGCCATCCTGGTTTGCCACCCAAAGTCCCTTATCCCCAAGCACACAAGTCAGGTTAGTCACCCTCCCCACCACTCACACTGGTGAAAGTTACCACCAGGGTGACCCACTGAGCTTGCTGAGGGAGTGTGGCAGCCTTCAGCTACATGCAGTAGGGAAGAGTTGCTAAAGGGTCTGCTGGAAACTGGGGAGACAGAAAATCTGCCCACCAGAAGGAGGTGCCTCATCCCTCTTAATCAAGTCTTCTTTGTTTTCAGGTCGCAGAGCGTACACAGCTCCTGGAAAGACATTTGTGATTTAGTGGAAAAACTACTGAAGAGGTTTACAAAGTATGGCTGGTGTTTTCCTCTGACAGGCAGAGTACACAGCTCTTTGCAATCGGTGGGCATGGGAGTCCCTTGGGTCAGGAGCAGAGAGCCCAGGGCAGTGTTCTGAAGCAGAAAGAATCACCAATCACACTGGTTTTATTGGGCCCTGACATCCTTCTTGGGTGCTGCCTGGGAGTCAGGTCACAATGTAGGGGACACAGTCTGTCCTTGAGGACCTCACAGATTAGGAAACAGGCAAATCAGTAACTTAAAACCAAACACCGGGTTAAAGGGTGCCAAGGACAAAAAGAAAAGAGCAGAGGAGTAACCTGCAACTTTAAGGAAAAAGCAAGTTCTTAGAAAATTTATTTTAAAAAAAGGCAAGCATGGCTTCCTAGAGACTGCATAATTTTGAACTAGATCTTGAAGGATGAGGAAAGGCAGGGTAACAGAAACCATCAAGGAGACTTCTTCTGCAGTGAGTGGTCTGTTTGGCTGGAAAGAGGGGTTAACCCAAGGGAGGGCTGGGAGATGAGGCTGAGCAGGACAGCATGGGACCAAGTCCATGGGGCTCATAATGCCAGGCTTATGATTTCCTGCTGTGAGCAATAGGGAGCTGTAGATGATTCTAGGGCAGGGGTCTGACATGATCAAGGTTGTGCTCCAGGAGAAAAGTCTGATAATTATGGATTAAATGAGGTGGAACATGAACCAGGAGAAGTGGGGAACCCAGCAGGGACCTATCGTACCAATTTAGCTAAAAGATAATGAGAGTCAATGGACCAGAAGACAGTGGGGGAAAGAGGGAAGGATGTGTATGAATGGCTGATGAGAGGTAGAACAAGTTCCCTGAGATAAGAGACAGGTGGGGAAGTCAGGAGAGGAGGGAAGTGTGGGAAGGTCCAAAGAATTTTACATTAGAAGAGAGGCCAGTGGAGAGGCCTTCATGCAGGAGTGCATAAGTGTCCACCTTCTTGTGCGTGCAGGGAGCGTGTGCAGTTGCCTCTGTGTGTGTGTGTGTGTGTGTGTGTGTGTGTTTGTGTGTGTGTATGAGAGAGAGAGATGGGGGTGCGTACTTTGGGGGTGTTGGGAGTATAGAAATGGACCAGAATGCCATCCTAGCACCCACTTTCAGCAAGATCACGCATCTTACAGGCCTCCAAATCCTTCACAAAAGTAATGGAACTTCCAAGATTTGAGCAATGCACACCAAAGCAAAAGAGTTGGGGTGGAAGGAGGGAAGTTGACATGCACCCCTCCCTGGCTGCTCATTGGTATTCATTTTGACCAGTGTGCATGGCTTCTTATGAGCCCGTGCTTCCTCCCCAGCCCTAAGCTGCGGATTTCCCTCATCACCTACTCCTCATACGGCAACGTGGTCCTGAAGCTCACCTCAGACAGGTAAGTGCCATTTTAAACCCCCAAGGTAGGCCTGGTGGACAGGGTCACAGAGAGACACAGGGAACTAACAGTTTCCACTGGGTGCAGGCTGAGCCGTCCGGGGCTCCCTTCAGTGCCCACGCTGGCCCCCAGCCCCGGCTCCCACTGCCCCCTGGCTGCGCTGGCACTGGCAGAGCCCTGTGCTGCTGGACCATCTCCGCCCCCTCTCCGCCCTGCCCTCCACCTGTCCTGCGTGCTCTCAGCACTCTTCCCTTTTCTCAGAACTGGCTGGCTGTGAGGACGCCTGGGACCTGGTGGAGCAGATGCGGGGGCCCTTTGTGAACACTGGCCTGTGTCGGGCACCTGCTCTGGGTGTGACTCTCTGCTCTGGGCCAGTGGGGGCAGAGGGGAGGCAGAGAGAACCAGGAGGCAGGGGTGGGCAGTGTTGAAGTGCTGGAGCTTCAGTGGAGGGGAGCTTGGTCCCTTGGTGGGTCTGAGACAAGGGAGCCCCTGAGTGTGGTTCCAAACACGGGGCTGGGCTAGGGTGCAGGAGGGAAGCCTGACACACTAGCATTCTAGGTGGGCCATCAGATGAGCCCAGCGGTGCGCCCAAACTCCTGGAGGTGGGAAGATGAGGAGCTCCTGAGCAGCCGGGAGGCGAAGATGCTCATGATGTAAATGACTGGCACCCAGTTCAGTCGGTGAAATACCAAAGAGAGGTTGAGGATATTTAGAACTGAGTGGGTCCAGAATTTGTGACAGAGTCACTGTTCAGGACCTTGGAGAGAAGCCAGGAGCCGCAGCTAACCAGGAACAGCAAGGCTCAGGGGAGGGAGTGTGGTGGTGCCAGGGCCTGGAGACATCACTCCCCATGCCTGGCTCCCAGGCGAAGCAGGGGCTGGCTGCTCAATGAGTTAGGGGAAGGCATGGTTTTGTGCATACTTTAGTTGGGAAGAAAGACACCAGAGTGGGTTTAAAGTGGGAGAAAGAAAGTCCATGGGGAGGGATACTGGCATGTGGCAGAGAGAGGCAGTGGGGGCTGGACATGCACCTCTGGGGGAGAAGCTACCCATGGGGGAGAGGAGGACCACTGCCTCCTCCAAGGCAGGAGGCTCAGGCCCAGACCAAGAGAGGTTTGGTGAGGCTCTTGGAGGGCCTCACTGGTCCTGTCTGGAAAGTGAAGGAAAAGAAGTCTTCCATGGTAGAGGGTTCAGGAGAGGGAGTTAGGCTCAAGGGAGAGGAAAAGATGTGAAATCCTCTGTGCGTGTGTGTGTGTGTGTGTGCACGTGTGTGTGTGTGTGTGTGTGTGTGTGTGTGTGTGTCGGGATAGGGGGATGGATATATACCCAGGAAGATAGCCCCAAATCAACCATGGCCCTAATGCTTCCAGCTCAGGAGGAGCCCGCAGAATCTTGCTGAGAGCAAGGCTCAGCCCAGAATTGGGAATTCCCAAAAGTGTTTCCCTGCCTAGAAGTGTAGGAAAGTGTGGCAAAGGGCTGGGGTGGGTCCTGGTGTGCAGGGTGGGTCCAGCAGTGGCCAATGGAGCCTGATTAGAGGTGTGACTCTGGTTGGTCTGCAGAGACTGTGGGGCCAGGACTGGGACCAGGGATGGTGCTTTCTGAGCCCTGCCACTAGGGGGAGCAGGCTGAGGCTGGCACAGTCCACACAGGGCTTGCTCTGGGTGCTGGAGAAGCCAGACAGCACAGGGCTAGGACACCCCAGGGGTGATGGCGGGGGATGGGTAAGAACTGGGAAGAGGTGGAAGGTGCCCTTATGGTGTGAGAGGGGTATTTGAAGAGCAGGAAGGATTGCTGAGGGTGCTAGGAGCCTGGTGTCCCCGTATGAGAAGAGCTGGCAGGGCAGCACTAGGGAGAGCCACTCAGGTGAGAACTTTGCCTGGTGACATGTGTCCTGGGCAGGAGGCTGGGGAGGGCTGAGAGTTCCAGCATATTTCAAGGTGCAAACGACAAAACTGAAATCTTCTGAAAGGTGCCAAGACGTGTGTTTGTGCTAGACTAGGCAAAGCCTGCTTTGGCCTGCCCTGAGCCTTGGTCCCAGGTCTCCTCTCCTCCTGGGCTGGGTTGAACAGGTCTGGGGTTCTCAGATCTCACCGCACATGAACGTCTCTTCTGCCCACAGTGAGAAGCCAGCCCTCAGGGTCCAAGCTCTCCTTAGACTTGCTGTGACAGCTCAGCCCATCACACTGGATTAGCCTGAACTTAAGCCCCACCCCTGCTGTGTCCCAGGCCCAACCCCTGCTATCTGCTTTAACAGAGGCCACAGCCCATCCCCGTGGCAGCCTGGGGTCGGTGCTCTTCCGCCCACATGGGCAATCCTCAGGCCTCTTTTTCAGTTTATGGTCTATTTCTTCAGGAGAACATGAAGCCCAGGAGCCCTAGACTCTAATGGAGTATCTTGGCTACTTCCTTTAGCACTGATTCAGAGGGGAAAGTGGCTTGGAGGTACCAAGTCCACCTCAGGGGTCTGTGGCAGGGGAGGAGGGGACAGGGCAGGGGTACCAGCAGAGTGACTTTTCCAAACTCAGCCTTGCCTGTTGGAGGATAACGTGCCTTTACCAGGGACCCCTCAGGGCCCAGCAGTACCATCAGTCACCCTGGGGGTGCCAGATTCACAGGTGCACATCTGTGGTGCACATCACAGGTGCTCCCCCTTCACCACAGACGGTCAAGGTTGAGTCCCCTGAGGTCTGCATGCCTGAGACAGGGATGAACGCATTGAAAGCCAGGCCTTACCCACAAGACCAGCAAAGCAGCATCCTCCACACTCACCGACTGAGGGACAGAGAAGCGTTAGGTTTAGTCCTGTCAGTATCAAAGACACAGGCAAAAGGGTCATGACAGGATGACTTACGTCCTCTCTGGTCCAGGCAGGTCTCCACAGGGCAGAATGGAGCCAGGGCAACTGGGGCTCTTTTATAGCACTCAACCCTCATTCCTCCTCAACGCTCTTTTCTGATTTGTTTTCAGAAATGAACTAAAACAAGGTCTTAAAAGGCTTCGGGGGGTAGTGCCCGCAGGACCCAGAAACATGCACACAGGATTGAGAAAGGTATAGACTCTACAGTTGTGAGAGTTTATTCTGCTTTGTCAAGTTCTTAAAGAATTGTTGGGTCATCTCAGTGCCCTCCCCCAACTTTCCTTCATTTTGTTGCAGGCGAGTGAGCAGATTTCGAGAGTTTACTACAATAGTAAGTTGTGTGCTTGTGTCACTGTGCTCAGGTGGGACAGGGCAGGCCCAGGCCTAACGAGGGCTGGTGCAGACCCACTGCAGCCAACTCCTAGCACTGACCCTGGGAGCGAGTTCCTTGCCCTCCCTGTGCTGTAGGTTCCTCCTCTGCACAGCGAGGATGAAAACCACCCCCAGGGATGTCTCCGAGAACCACACGGGATCATGGGTTACATCCCTGGTTCTTGCTAGATATCAAGTACTTGACCTACGGTTGGGCTGCATGAAAAGGAGAAGAGAAATTCCAGGGCCTGCGAGCAGATGGGGTTCCGTTTAGGGAACAGAGACCTTGGTGTCCCCCTGGCTGCCCACACTCTGTCCACCACCGTTCTGGCTCTGCCTCCTTCCCTCCAGCCTCTTCCCTCTGGTTGACTCTCGTCCTGTGACTGTGCCTCCAACAGTGGAAAAGGCTGTGCTCGGCCCAGACCTTCTGCATCTAGACTGTCGGGTGGCAGCCCTTGTCAGGAAACATGCGTGGGCTGCTGGGCGAAGGCGGGAGTTGAGCAGGGCCACTGCCCAAGCACCTTGACTGTCATTCTGGTGGCTCCTCCCTGTGCTCCCCTGAGAGGCTTGTCCTCGTCCAGTGAAGTAGCTGAGCTGCCTTTCAGGGCAAAGGCTGTGCTGTCTGCCCGTAGTGAGGGTCCACTAGGAAGAGCTCTGATCCGGTCTCAGGCTCCTTATCTGTCCAGTGGGTCTTGGGTTGAGGTCCCTTCCCCCTTCAGGTGCTCTAGGTGGTGGGTACCCAGGTCAGGGTGGCCTCTCCCCAGGAGGAGGAGGTGTGGGAGCAGTGCTGCGGGCCTGGCAGCCTGAGGCAGGTCACTCCAGGTGCCTTGCCGACCAGGACACTCTCTGCTTCTTCTGCAGACAGGAAAGCTGCCAGCCTAGTTTACGCTGTGACCGCTGGACCACTGCTGCCATCGACATTACGGGACGCTAAGAATGAAGTGAGTCCAGTCCATCATTACCAGCTTTGTGCACCATGCATTTGTGTATTTTATACCCAAAGTCTTTTCCCTGTTAGGCCAGCAGGCTTCGGAATATGAAGACGAAGGTTTACTGCCTGGGTGTAAAAGACTATCAGAGAGACCAGGTAATTCAGAACAGGTAACCAGGTGCCACTCTTGAGCCCAGCTGGGGAAAGCTTTCAGAGACAGCTGTCCCAGGGTCACCCAGAGGATGGCCCTCTACCCACCCCACGTGTTTGGACAACAGGTAGCCACGGCAGATGGATAGCAAGTGTTGTGAAAACCTACACACCAGAGGTGCGGGTGGAGGCGCTTCCCACTCCCTAAGGGTGGGCTGCTGGCCAACGCCAGGCTGTGGCCCTTGGGGTCCAACGTGGCAGGAGGCAAGAGCCTGTCTCCTGGAATGGGACCTTCTGTGTCCTCAACCCCTGACTGTTTACCAAGCCATCGTCTCTCCCTTGTAGCTGAATCAAATTGTAGCAGGAAAGACTCACATGTATGATGTGCCCAAATCCAGTGACCAGGAAGGCTTTATTATATCGGTGAGTGTGGGCTAAATGTGAGTGGGAGTGTGGGGTGGCTTCTCACCACTCTCACACCTGTCACTCGCTCTGACCCTGCCACCCATCCCTCTGTTCCAGCTCGTGGGAAATTCCTGTAAGGAAGTTGTGGGTGGGGACACATTCTATGCCTGCGTAGGAGGTACGTGCTCGGGTCACTGTTCTAGACTGAACGGCATTTGTGTGTGTGATGTGAATGTGCCTGAGTGTGTCTGTTTGAGTGTAGTATGTGTGTCTTTGGTATAACTGTGAAGTGTGTGTGTGTGTGTGTGTGTGTGTGTGTGGTGTCTGTGTGTGTGCTGTGTGTGTGCATGGGGTGTTTTTACAGAAATACATCGGGTATGTTGTGCATTGAGTATATAAGGAAGTGTGTGTTTGTGTGAGGTGTGTCTGCCATGGACTGTGGTTTGGATATTGTGTGTAATTACCTTTTCTTCCTGTTTTATTGAGATATACTTGACATACAGCTCTGTATAACTTGAAGGTATACCACAAAATGACTTGATGTATATATGTTAGGAAATAATTAGCCCAGTAAGTTTAGTGTAATTACCTTTTTAAAACTCAAAACCAAAAGTTTTATTTAGACATAGGAAAAATAAAGCACAGAATGCCTCATCCTGTTAAAAAAAAAAAGAAAAGATATTTTTAAACCCTGAACAGAACACTAGCAAGTGAAATCCAACAATCTATAAAAAGGACAACACGTGAAGACTAATTAAGCATCACCTCAGAAATTCAAGTCTGTATTTAAAATATCAAGGCTTCCCTGATGGCGCAGTGGTTGAGAATCCTCCTGCCAATGCAGGGAACACTGGTTCGAGCCCTGGTCCAGAAAGATCCCACATGCTGCAGAGCAACTAAGCCCGTGCACCACAACTACTGAGCCTGTGCTCTAGAGCCCATGAGCCACAACTATTGAAGCCCATGTGCCTAGAGCCTGTGCTCTGCAACAAAAGAAGCCACCACAATGAGAAGCCCAAGCACCACAATGAAGAGTAGCCCCCACTCTCTGCAACTAGAGAAAGCCCATGTGCAGCAACGAAGACCCAACACAGTAAATAAATAAATAAATAAATAAATAAATAAATAAATAAATAAGAATAAAATATCAGTGTAAGTTACCACATTAGCAAAATGGAGAAGGAAAACATGATGTTTTCAATGGATGAAGAAAAGAATTGGACAAAGTTCAAGTCCAGCATCATAAGAGGAAAACAGCTTGGCAAAGGCATCCACACAAATTCTCACAGCCAGCACTACACCCAATGCTTCAATGGGGTCTGCCTTCCCATGAGATCTGGAACTTGACAAGGATGTCCTCTCTCCCCCAGGAGGGTCCCTGTGTCAGTGTGGGGAGGATCCCTTGCAGATGATTTTCTCATAGACGCCCTCTCTCTCTCAGTGAGCGCTGTCTGTGCCGGCTCGCGCGTCCACATCACTGGGATTTGTGGAGCTGGGGTGGGTGGACAAGCACACCTCCCACTGGTAACAGCACCCAGCTGGATGCAGCTGCACGCAGACCCAGGGAGCTGGTCCTGGCCGCTCTGCTCTGAACGGCAAGGCTACAGTGCAATAGGCCGAGAGGTCAGACACGGCAGCCTTCATATCTGAGCTCTGCTGCCCACGGGCACAAAACCAGGGCAAAATGCTGAGTACCTGTCAACTCCCCTTTTGTCACAAAGGAGTAAAAACAACACCCACTATCAGCTCTGCAGTAAGACATAGATGCAGTGGAGTTCACAGTGACTGGCGCAGGATCTAGAAGCCGCTGGCTCTCGACTTCTATCCCTGACCCCTGGCACTACCCCCACCCCCATGCTGAGCCCAGGTTGGGGAGGGAAGTGGTTAAAGAACATCCAGGATGAAGGCATCTCCAGCTGAGCCTACTGTGGGTAGCAGCTGTCTGAACTCCTGAATCTGACCCTGTGACCTGCCGTGTGAGGTATGGACGTGGGCCAGAGACCCCACACACATGCTGGGTCTTTTCCTGCTTCTCTGGTGTCACGTGCCAGCTGTGCAGCAGCCTGACAGCTTCGATTCTCTGCCTGTGTCCCTGGGACACACACAGGCCTGTCACACCGCAGGGGAGGATGCCCGTTGTCATTCATGCCCTGTGGTGGCCCAGCTGAGGTGACGGGTGCCCACTGCACACCCTGCACGCATGGCCCAGCAGTGCTGCTCGGACCTTTACAGCGGCTGTCAGCCTGTCACCGGCTGCCACACGGCATGACCATCACCTGGAGCGCAAGCTCAAGGCAGGAACCTAGACCCCAAATAAAGCAAAAGAAGCTGCTCATCAGGCTGTCCTTCTGAAGCAGTCAGTGCAGTGGGCGGGTGTGAGGAAGCCGGGAGGGGTGAGCGTGAGGCACGTGGCCTCTTCAGCCCCTCGGGCTCCCTCCAGGCCTAGGCAGAGGCCTCCGCTGGCCTCCCTGCCTCCAGGCCTGGGCCCCAGCCCATCCTCTGCACAGGGCCCGAGGGGCAGAGAAGGCCACTTCCCTCCCTGACCCTGACCACGGAGGCTGAGGCCCCCAAGCCAGACAACCGGGCCCTCCAAGGTCCAGCCTATGCTTCAAGCCCATCTGCTTCAAGTCCTTCCTCAGCTTTGCAGGATCCAGCCTACCATCCTGTTAGGCCTTATTCTCAAGGTACCTCAATCCCAAAGCCTTTCCTGGTCAGTTGGCCCCTCTGGCTTCCCACAGTTCTTGATCTTTTCTTGTCATTAGTCACTTGTCACACAATTTGTACCATGACTTCTGCTTCACTGTGTCCATGGCTTTATTTTTAAATTTTTATCATTTACTCATTTTTTTCTCCTAACTTTTATTATGGAAATTTTCAAAACTCCAACAAAGTGGAAACAATTATACAATGGACACCCCTCTCTCCACTACCTGGATTTGCAATTTATATCTGACAGCATTTCTCTTATCATTTATCATCGGGCTACCTCATCTCCAAACCCTTCATTGTGCATATCTTTACCTGGGGAACAAGTTTTGGTAAGATTTCTCTTTTTGAAATGCAACAAATTTAAGTGCATCATTTGACGAGTTCTGACAAATGCACACAACACTCGTGTAACCCCAAACTCCGTGAAGACTCACAATGTTACATTTGCCCCCAGAAAGTCCCCTCAGCTCCCTTCCGAGATAATCCCTGCCCCTGCCCCCTGGAGGCAGGCTGCTCCCTGATTTCTTCCTCCACAGGCTGGTTTGCTGCTTTAGATCCTCTCCCCAGGGACTCACAGGGGATGAGCGTGGGGTCTGTCATGGGACACACAGCGCCGAGGTTTGGGGATTCATCCCTCCTGTGTGTTGCTGGGTTTGCTCAGGGCTTTGACCCCAGAGGCAGGCTGGAGGCAGCGCCTGGTCACTCTTTTTCCTGTATGTGACCAGGCCGGTGTGAGTGTCTGCAAGAAGCCCAGCAGGTGGGGCCCAGCAGTGGTGGCCATAGTGGGACACAGTGCAGGGCAGGGCTTCCCTCTGAGGTCCGGCGTCCAGCTCTGCGCCATGGCCGGAGACCCTCTGTGGGGGTGGGTGGGGCAGGCTGTGTGGGGCAGGAGGACCTGCAGCATGAAGGCAGGACACCCGGGGTAGACAGGGACACCCCTGCAACCAGCCTGGGTAGAGGCTGTCCCTCCACCATGATATGGTCCCCCCTTGTCCCATCCTACTCTCTCCAGAGATGGCAACCCCAAGAGTTCAGCTTTTATCTGTAAATCCCTACCTAAGTATACTTTACAAGGACACTTTTACATGAATGGGATCATGCAGTACATACTATTTTCCAGATTTCTGCACAGTATTCCATTGCATGGAACAATTTATTTCATTAGTCTCCAGTGTTCAATATGCAGATTGTTCCTAATAAGGCTATACTACAAGTCACATTGTAGGGACTGTCTTGATGCTTACTCCTCTTGGGTCAGAATATCCCTGGGTCAAGACCAGAAGTAGAACTGCTGCCTTAAGGGGACACCCTGGTCACAGTTGGGCAGTGTTCATTCTCTCTCAAAGTGGCTGTCCCAAGCAGCATGTGGTGCTTCCAGACCCACCCTCCCCAGGGCAGGTCGCATCCACTAATAAGGTCCCATTTGTTTATTTTTGGTTTTGTTTCCCTTCCTCTAGGAGACAAATCAAAAAAAAAAAAAAAAAATACTGCTACAACTTATGACAAAGAGTGCTCTGCCTTTTTTCCTTTCTAGTAGTATTATGGCTTTCAGACTTATATTTAGTTCTTTCATCCATAACGAGCGTATTTTTGTACACAGTGTGAGAAAATGTTCTAATTTCATCTTTTACATGTAGCTGTCCAGTTTTGCCTGCTCCACTTATTGAAAAGATTGTACTTTCCCCATTGTATATTCTTGTCTTTTGTGTCACAGTTCAATTGACCATATGTGTGTGGGTTTACTTTGGGGCTCCCTATATCTATGTGTTTGTTTCTGTGTTAGTACCATACTGTTTTGGTTACTGTAGCTTTGGAGTATAGTCTGAAAATAAGAATAATACCTACAGCTCTGTTCTTTCTCAAGAAATTTTTGGCTATTTGGTGTCAAGAGAGTATGTAGACTTTTAATTTTTTGAAGACACTTGAAAACCTAACAAACTATGCCATCAGGCCAGCTTCAGCCCACAGGCCAAGAATCTATTTTCTGCAAGCAGAGAAATTACAAACTTTGCCTTGATCTGATGGGAACTGCAGGAAGACCTGAAGCATGAGGAATCAGACTGCCAGGTCTAAGGCTGTGCTGGCATTTCTGAGGAATGTTCCTCAAGTTAATTGACCTTGGGCAAATCAAACATCTGGCACTGGAATTAGCCAGCCTGGGGAAGGAGGCAGAGGTGGAGGCTAATGACCTTGGACTTGCAGCAGGAGGACTTGCATGCTATCCTGGGAACAGGCCCAATAACTGCCTTCTGGATCCCCTGGTGTCTGCTTCAGGGACCAGAAATCCCCAGCAGCCTGGTGAGAGGCTCTGATCCAGAACTACATCTTAGCATATCAGTGTCTCCCACCCTGGCAAAAGGAAGTGCTTGGTGAATCCCTGGGGGTGTTGTGTGAGGCACATGAAGGGTCAAAAAGAGGGGTGGGGAGAGCAGGCATTGCAGACTTCAGAACCACAGCTAAGCTAGGATTTTACCTTCCATGGTGGATTCTCCTGTGCAGGGTCCTCAACTCCTTGCTTGCCTCACCAGGTCCTGGCCTTGCTCCTGGAGTCTCCAGCCTAACATAGCCACATAGAAACTCAGGGAGGAGGAATAGACCCCTAAGTGTCAGAAAGTCCCACAAGCACCCAGGCTTGCATGCTCAGTTGAGACAAGAGTCAGGACTGTCTTCAGCTTGTGTTATTTTGGTTCCCCTGTCATTTATGTAAGGGAGGGTCTGGTGGAGAGCACTGCCTGCCCCTCTTAGGGAAGGCCTTGGGACATCTGGGTCAGAAACCCATGGCTGGATTTCGCTCTGTGGAGGAGACAACATTGGGTACCTTTAATGAGCTTGATGAGTCAGAGGCGGTGGTGAGAGGCCCCCCGAGTGCTCAAAGCCCAGTCCCACTGCCTCAGGGTGGACCTTCAGTGACAATAGGTGAGACCAGGAGGCAAATAGATGTTGATTCAGATACAACTGCTTCCTCAGAGGAGTCCCCTAGGAATTCAGTCATGGGGTGGCCTGCAAAAATTGTGAGATAAGAGGGAAGTCAGCACTCAGCCACTCTAACACAGACCTTTGGATGTTGTCCTTGTAGAATCCTACCAACTTGGGTTTTTTGCATATGGCCTAAGTCTACACAGAATGAAAGAATATGCTTGCAGATATCAGCTGGACAAAACCAAAGTCTTCAGTAAGTACCCACCTTGGTGCCTCTAAGTGACAAACTTCCCACACCACGCTACATTCCCTCAGCCAACCAAGCCTTCAGATCCCTTCCCAACCATTCTTTATGGACACTGTGAGGATGGAGGCAGTGTGGACAATGGAAGGAGGGACCTGGCTTGGAAGCCTGGCCACCTCTCCTGTCATCTTAGGCCAGAAAGTGATCAGTCCCCAGCACATCAAAAGCATCTTGGATCAGTACACCTGCAGAGGCTGGGATTGGGTCTCTGGGTATGCCCTCACTGCTACGCTCCACCCCCCCCCCCCCCCCCCACACACACACACACACACTTTCCTTGCCCTCACTTCCCTCGAGAGACAAGGACTTGAATCTCATGAGTCTGTTGCTAGGAAGTGGAGGCAGCCCCAGGGTCCTCAGTCTGTGCCAGGTGCACTGAGCTCTCCCAGGACTGTGTGGTCACCTGGGATTGAGAGAAGATGCCAACTGCCAAGCCTGGGCCCTGGAATCCTGGCCCAGGGCCACATTACATGTGTGATCTTGACCTAATGAGTGTTCTGTCCTCAGCCTCTGTTATCTGTACGGTAAAAGGGGGTCAATATGGTAGGTGCACTAACTAAGCTCTATCACGTATGTAACCTACTGTTTGGAAATACTCAGGTACCAGGTGTCCCTCCAGGATGGGTGAGTGGCGTGAGGAATCACACAGATGGGGCAGCAGATGTGCCCTCAGTGCTGAGGTGGGTCAGATCTCCCCCACAGAGTGCCCGGGGACAGTTGAACTTTCTCTTGCTCCTCAACTCTCCCCTGACACACTAATTTGATATGATTATATTATGTCCAATGACTCCTTATTCCAGGGCTATCTGGTAAACCCAGAGCAAGTCCTCTCCCCCATCACACATCTGGGCCATCTCTCCTTCTTCCACAGGTGCATAGGACGGGCAGGGCTCTGCCATTGCCACACTCCCACTCCCCAGAGTGTGTAGATGGCCTCAGGGAGTTAGATTTCCCTTGGTCTATAATCTCTCAGGAGTGATTAGGACTGGGTAACACATTTACATGGAGACCTAATGTTTATTGAGCACCTACTATGTCTGCTAATGTGCTAAGTGTTTTACATGCACTATCCCAGTTAATTCTCCAAAGAAACCTACTATTATTGCTTTGTACAGAGCTGATGCAACAAGAGCTGGAAAGTAGACACAGGTGGTCTAATTGCATAGTCTGGGCCTTCAGCCTTGATGATGACAGTTCTTTAGAAAGGTTGGGAGGAAACCTATCCTCTAAGAAATATATTCAGATGCCTCCTCTAGGTTCGGAGGCTGTACTGTTTTCTCACCCTTGGTTTCACCAGTGTTTCTCTGTGAGGTGGACCAGCACGAGGGTCTCATGTGGGAGAGCCCATCCCACAGTCCTGGGCTCCTCTGCTGACCGCCACACTGCACATGGTCGGAGGCTGACCAGAAGTGGCGGATAAGGGCTGTTTATTGCCAAGAGCAATGATGCATCGATAAGGATTGATTTGGTAGTCTCTAACTGTATTTTCCTCTGATTAAAACATCTGGGAAAATATTTTAGTAAATATAGAAAAGCATAATGAAGAATAATTTTTGAACCGATATTTCTGTATGTCATCTTGTCTATCTGTAATGCCTAATGATTTCATGTATTAGGAAATCTTTAAAATACAGCAATGGAAATGTTTGGTTTAATCAGTTAATATTGGTTTGCAAGCTTCTCTGCAGTCAACCATGCCTCTCTTGGCCCTCGGTATGTGAGGTGCCTGCCATCACCTCACTCTCCCTGATCTGTGAACACGATGGAGATTACACCACATTTCCTTGTGATATTTTCCCACACTAATCCCAACCATCCTACCCCTCAGACACAAATCCTTCCCCCTAAACATACTTGGTGATTAGTTTCAATGTCTAATGAAGGGGAACATGGTTCAGAAGTTCCTAGCTAATGTGAGAGTTGAGTTATGGCCAGAAGCTGGTCACCTGGAAGGGAACCATCCGTGGGGAGCAAGTCTGACCTGTGGTGTGAGGAGAGTTAGGGCTCAGGAGAGAGAAGGTTCCACAGCTACGAGTCGTGGCCTGTCTGAGCCTCCCGAGTGCCACCTCCCAGCTCCCACAACGTTGCAGAACAAGCACAAACGCAGGAGCCCTGTCCCCTCAGGCCCCCTGGGGCCATAGATGGCGCCTCACCCGCCCAGGCGCTCTGCCCACTAACCTGCACGTCGCCCTCGACGCCTCTTCCCTCTCAGCCCACATCCAGTCCAGCTGCGGCTCCTGCTGCCTCCGTGTCCCTACCTGGACCTGGGCCGCCCCCGACAGGCTCACTGTACTTAGAGTAAAGCCCAGACCCCTGCCCGGGCCCACGAGGCCCCGCCCCCACCTCACTCACCTCTTTCCCTCAACGGGCTCAGCCAGTTATGCTTCAGCCTCGGCACAGACGCCCACAGCCCGGACCCTCTTCCATGCACCTTGCCCTGCCTTTCCCCTCATCTGGTTTCAGCTCCAGGAGCACCGCCTCAGACAGACCTTGTCTTTAGTGGGAATTTTCAGTAACATACAAAAGTAGCAAAAATCCTATAGGGCCCTTGAAGCCGCCTTCCCCTCCTTCCAGCAATCGTCAACCCTGGCCAATCTGGTTTTGCTGATACTCTCTCCATTGATTACTGTGAAGCAAATCCCGGACATCCATCATGTCCTCTGTAAATGTTTCCCTTTCTCCTAAAGAGAAACTGAGTCTCTCAAAGCCAGGACAGGTCACCTGCTCCTAAGCGGCTGTCTCTTCCCCTCCCTGCTCTGTCCCTTCCCCTCCTTATTGATGTCACTGCACTTCTCACTCAGGCATTTGTTTTGCTCATTGTTTGTTGCTTTATTGTCTGTCTTCCTCTCCAGCCCCGCAAGTGTCAGGTCCTTGAGAGCAGGGCCTCTGCCTGCCTTCTTCCACTAAACACCAGAGCCCTGCATAGTGCCTGGTGCACTGTAGGTTTCAGAAGAAGGCAGAGCAGAGAAGCTGCTTCTGCCAAAGTGGTAGCTCTGCTTCCGAGGGCAGGGAGAAGGGGAGGGGCGGATGGATGGACAAGTCCACTGACATTCTTCTCATGTGATTGTCTTTTAGCTAAACCACCTGACTCAGTGACTGGAGAAAAAATAATTTGCCCAGGACATGTTTTTCTCAAGGCTGGACAGTAAGTGTTTAGGTTCGGGGGCCATTTGGGCAGGTTTCCCTACCATAAGGAGTCCAGAAAGTGGGATGCTCCCTTTACTGGGGCAGCACATGTCTGTCTTCAGGAGGACTCAGGGCCTCCTCTGCACCTGCCCTGGTTGACAATCCCCTGAGGTGATCAAGGATCCACTGTGGCCCAGGCTCTGCTGAGGAGGGCAGGATGTGGGAGATGATGTGCCCCAAGGATGGTACCTTTGCTCCTGGCAGCTTTTCCAAGTGAAGCCAACATACTGTGTACATACAGAGGAGTTGGGATGGTGACACCATACAGCCATCCCTGGTCACTTAGCTCATGACCAGGAAGACATCTGACCCAATGCAGGGCCCCTCACTGCCTGCTCAGCCTTCATTGCAGAGGTCGATCTCATGGTGCTTGGCATGAGCTCTCTTTACCCATAATCCCTCTCTCTGGTAGCCCCGAATGCCTGATGTTTAATGTCATTACAATGAGGAGATCTGGGGCTATAGGTTGAGCCAAGTGCGAGAACTGTGTCTACCTGAGCTCTTGGTCACCATCTGCCCTTTCTGTGCTTTAGGATGGTCATCATTGATTACAGTCTGGACCAGGGCAATACCTGGAGTGAGCGAAGCTTGAAAATCACCAGCAAGGACTGTGTGAGTGAATGCCAGAGTGCAGCCTCCCTCTAGGGCTGGCCTGAAACCCTGCTTGGGAGGGTGGGACAACCAGGGATGCAAGAGAGGGAACACAACATCACCGGTGAAAGGTCAGCAAGTAGCCTGTGCAGACACGCACCTTGGGCAGCATTTCACAGCCAGCCCGGTGCCCTTAGTCCTACTCTGGTTTGTGAAATTCATTGGAATGCTGCTACAAGATTCTTGGGATACAGCCAACAGTCCAGGTCCTTCAGAAACACTGCCCTCTCTGTGAACCAAGTATCATTGAAGGTGTGTGGAAGGGAACAATTAAAGCTCTAACCAGACTCTAGAAATGGTCTAAGGCTCCGGCCACCCAGGACCCACTTTGCCACCTCCCCTGGCCCCGGCCTTGTTATGGGGAGCTCAAGGCTCCATCCTGAATTCAAGCCAGGGTGAGTGGGAGAGTCTGGGACACTGTGTACTAGGAGACAGAGTCCAGGACCTCTGGGACCCCCGGGCCCTCCAAGTCGGGGTCCCAGGCACAGGCATCTGGAGAGGGAGCAGCTGCGGCCGAGCGCAGTCAGGGTGTGGTTGCACTGTGTTGGTGGAGCAGCGGGCGGGGCTCTGAACCCACCCCTGACCTTCACAGCCACGGCCTCCCACGCCTGTTTGGGGAACACCGGCTGTCACTTTGCAGATGTCATGAGCCTCCCTTCGGCCGCTCCTCCTTTCTGCTGCTCCTCAGCTGCCCCTCTCTGCTAACTGGCTCTGACCTCAGCAGGGGGCCTCTCCCCTCTGTTGCTGGGAAGCTGGCAGGGCCCTGGCAGGTGCGGGCCTCAGCTCAGGGAGAGGAAGCTGGGAACAAAGTGCTGCTCCCGGGGGCCCGCTTGTCCCAGCTCCACAACATCCGGGCCCCTGAGCCTGGAGCAGCCCAGCATGGGGGACAGAGCGTGTTAGCCTGGAGTGAGGTTTCCCTGGGAGGAGGGACGCCTGTGCCTAATGCCACCACCCTTGTGTCCAGTCCCAGCTCGTGAGGGTTCCCCAATGTGTGTCTGTCTCTGCTGGTCCCTGCACATCCCCCCATGGAACCCAGATTGAACCTCCACATTTCCCAGCAGGAGTCCCCCCACCTGTCGGCCGCCCGACCACAGGCACATTGAGAAGAGAACTCGGGAGCTGCCTGTGGTTCCTGGCCCAGCACAGGGTCACCCTCAGCCTGACTGGTCCTCTCCCCTCACTCCCCCTGTTTCCTGGGCACAGGCTCTGTCTGCTCCCTTCCCTCCCTGCTTCTCTCGGGCAGAGCCTTGATGTAGGGAAGGGCTGGCCAGCACAGGTCAATGGACACAGCACATGTGTCCTTGGTTATGAACAACCAGAGACCAGAGCCCATTCTTTAAGCCCCCTCGTGGACCTGGCCTGTGCGCAAACTTTCTATAGCCTCTCTCTAATGTTCTCAAGTGCCTATTCACTTCCTCACTCCAGATGTGGAGACAGAGGTTCAGAAACAGGGGAGAGCTTTGCCAGCGGTGGGGCCCGTGGCCCAGGGCTCCACGGTGGCTCTCCGGGAGCTGGCCGAGATCTCCTCGCCCCACTGTGGCCCCTCTAGATGAGGCGACGTGAGGAGAAGGGGAATCATGAGGTCTGGTGTGGGAAGCAGATTTGGGTTCACAGGAAGAGGTCACCCAGGCCAACCCAGGACTTCGTCCTGTGTGCTCTGTACAGTATGAGCCGACGCAGCCCACAACTGTCCCAACAACCACCACAGCCACCACAGCGCCCACCACTGTCCGGACGAGGAGGCCGACATCCACCACAGCAACCACGACGACCACAAAGCCAACCACTGTCAGGACCACCACCACCACCACCACCACCACCACCACCACTACGACCACGACCACCACCACCACCACCACCACGACCAGGAGGACCACAGTGCCCACCACTGTCCGGACGAGGAGGCCGACATCCACCATAGCAACCACAACGACCACAGTGCCCACCACTGTCAGGACCACCACCACAACCACCACCACCACCACGACCACCACCACCACCACCACAACGACCACGACGACCACCACCACCACGACCACAACCACCATGACCAGGAGGACCACAGTGCCCACCACAGTCCGGACGAGGAGGCCGACATCGACCACAGCAAGCGTGACGGCCACAAAGCCAACCACGATGACGACCACCACCACCACCACCACCACGACCACCACCACCACCACCACCACCATGACCACCACCACGACCAGGAGGACCACAGTGCCCACCACTGTCACCACAGCAACTACCATGACCACTCTTGTCACCACGACGACCACAGAGACTACAGATGTCCCAGAGGAGGAGACCACAGTGCCCACCACTGTCCGGACAAGGAGGCCGACAGCCACCACAGCAACCACAACGACCACGGTGCCCACCACCTTCACAAAGACGACAACACTTGTCACGACAACCACAGTGCCCACAGTTGTCACCCAGAGCCCGGTTCCCAGCAATGCTCTCCTGTACCCTACACTCATCCCGTCCCTGGTCGTGATCCCGTTGCTGCTTGTCTGCATCTGCTGCTGCAAGAGGGTGAGTGCCCCCTGCCCACCCAGCCTGTTCCCGCCCTCACCACCCCCGAGGGACCAGCCACGTGATCCTGCCTGTGGGCAGGTTCCCATCAGCTCAGGGTCCTCACACCAGCAAACAAGGCACAGACTCTGTCCTCCCATCCCGAGCATAGACACAGCCTGGGCTTCTCGGGGGCCACCTGCTTCATGCTTCCACCTTCACAGGGAGGTGGTCCCAGGCCCTGGGGAGAAGGGACACCAGACCCCCTGGACCAGGGCTGCCCCACAGCAGTCAGGCTTCTGAAGGACTCAGGTGGACCAAGGCCCCAGGAGTCTCAGCTGTTGGGGGAAGAAGAGGGGTCTGCAGGGGCACTGATGGGCCAACGGGAGAAGGATGCTGGCCAGGAGGATGCTAACCCTGGGGGCAGCTGCACCTTGGAAAACAGCTTGGGTCCCTGTCTATCACTGCTGCCTCCCGGCATTTCTTCATCAGTCATCCCTGAGTCTCCAGGATATACAGGGCCCCAAACTGGGCACAGAGGGGCAGAAATGAAGCAGCTGCCACCCTTGCCCACAGGAGCCCACCGGCTGGTGTCTGGTCTGGTATTGGTTCCTGCGGGGCATTGAGGGTAAATGTCACCTTCAGAGGCTGAGGCAGTGCAAAGGACAGAGACTGGCCCCAGGGAGGGAGGCAAGGCAGAGGCACTGGCTGACTGCGTTTGCAAGGACATAGGCCAGAGCTGGGTGAAGAAGAGGAAAAAGCAGAGCTGAGAAAGGACAAGCAAAGCAGCATAGATGCCAGCAGATCAGATTTCTGCAAAGGGCCCGAAGTGAGGAGAGAAAGTGCTGGGAAGAGGGAAGTGGACTGCAATCCCTGAGGGCTGGGAGGCAGGGAGGGCTGCAGGGGGATGGGAGGGAAGGGAAGGGGAGGAGGGGTGTGGGGAGTGTTCTCTTGTCTTCATATGATGTGGGGGCTGCTGCTGAAAACTCCCAGGTGGGGCCTCTACCAGGGACCAGGGGCCTTCGGCGGCCTGTCTCCCCCTTGACCCTGCACAGAAGTACCAACTCTCATTGAAAACCCAGGGGCCTGAGGCCCAGCAAGGTGGAGCCTGTTGGCCACAGACCCCCAGGCCGTGGGCACCTAGGTGGACACCCCAAGGCCCATGTTTGGGTCCCCTGCTGCTGCAGGGCAGGGTCCCCTCCTGTCTGCACGGCTGAGCCGGAGCCCGCCACGCCCCCTCCACCTGTCTTTCTGTCTCTTTAACACCCTAGATGGTCAAGGAGCCACCACCAGCCCAGAAACCAGAAAAGGTAGGTGGTATGTTAAGTCCTGATGGTGTCAGCACGCCTGATGCACACACTGACCTGCACAGAGAGGCCCCCTGCGTGAGTGGGGCTGTGTCCTCCCCCGTCCCTCCAGCTCCCACCTATCCGGGCAGCAGAGCTCACAGAAAGAAGAGGTGACAGAGGGCAGGTTGAGACCCCAGAGAGGACATGAGACTCAAAAAATGTCACCAAGACAATACCGTTCCCCAACTCCCAGCACTGCCCGATATAAGGCCCTGATCCCTGAATCAGCACCGCGGGGCAGCCTATTTCCGGAACAGCTATGATCCCTCTGGAAATCAAGGGCTTTTGGACAATTCCCAAAGGCCTGTTTGTAGGCTGCTCCTTCCCAGGACTGAGGTGCGCTTTTGGAACAGGATGCTCAGGTTTCAGGGACCTGGTGCCCCTCCCCAGGCTCTGAGGTATGCTGGGCTCCATTTCCTTGGTCTACATCCCTGTCTCATGTCAGGGGGAGGGTCTTGGCAGGGTTGCCCTTTAGGGACTGGGGGGCTGAGGGAGGAGGAGGGAGTCTTCCCTGGCATTGAGCTGTGAGGGGGACACAGCCCAGGTGAGCATAGGGACCACAGGTCAGGTGAGGAGCCCGTGGCTGACCCCAGGTAGGGGCCCAAACCAAGGCCAATAAGACGTAGTTAAACCAGCGGCAGTGTGTCCCAAGGCAGGGGCACCTGGGCCTGAGTTCTGGTGGGAAACAGGGTCGCTGCCCAGGCTGACGTCTACACTGGCTGCAGTGTGGCCTGGAGAGGCTGGATCTGCCCGAGTCGGGTGAATACAGCCCTGTCGCCTGCTAATGCCGCTCCCCTGACAGCCTCCATCACACGGCACAGACTCACGCCCAGCTTCTCCGACAAGGGTGGCGTGCGGGAACCGAGGGTCAGGACAGAGTTGGTTGATATTTGGAGAAAGGCCATCTTTGGAAAGCAGAAGGAGCTGGTGTGTGTTTCCCACGCAGGCCGCTCTCTGACTGTGCCGGGTGCTGCTCATTTGTCCTTGATTCTCCCACAAACATTTGCTGAGTGGCCAGTACCTGACAGGTGCCCGGGCAACAGATGTCATGTGTCTGCGCCCAGGAGCTGCCAGACAAGAAAGCCTGCGATTGTGTTCTCTTTCTAGAAGTCATGCCCCGTACAGCCCAGGGTGATTATCTCCTGCTGTGGTTGCCAAGAAGACAGGATAAAGCAGATGGAGGTGACAAGGGCCCTTAGGAAGGGAGGGATGACCCCCTCAAGGCTGGGGCTTTGGAGGAGGAGGGGCCAGTTCAATCCACACAGGCCTGGGCCTGAAAGACCTGGCTTGCATGCAGATGAGCTTTATGAGCTCTGGTCTCCCACCACGTGGTGACACAGAAAATCCAGAGGCTTTCCCGACCCTAGTGGCCCGGGGGAGGACAAAGCGTTGAAGGCTCAGGTGCCCACGGCCTCCGGGCAGTCCCAGCACCAGGCTCTCCCCCTGGGAACGGGCCCGGGATTCCGGATGTTGGCGGCTGGCTCACAGCCAGCCAGTGCCTGCTCCTCACAGAGGCTGTCAGCAGCTCGGGGAGTGCCCTGGGTTTCGCTGGCCAGTGATTGGAGGTATGAAAACTGCAATGGCAAACAGCCACACACAGGCCAGGTGGGGACAACACAAAAAGGAAAGAACTTCTCAGCCAAGATCTCGCCAGCATTAAAGGACCCGGAGGTGCCCGTGGCGCCTGTCTGCTCAGTGAGCGGGGAGAGAGCTCACTGCATGGTCCGTGTGGCCCCTTGAGATGGGGTGACCAGGGCCACACGAAGGAGGGGGCCTGAGGACACTTCCTGCCCCGGGTGACTGAGATCGCAGCTGGCAGGGCGCTGAGAGATGAAAGGGACAAAGAGGGCCCCAGGTGGCAGGAGTGAGGAAGAAGGAGCCCACCATCTCTGCCCAGCTTTGCCCTCCTCCCCCTGGTCCTGCCTCTGTCCCTGTGGGTTCCAGTGATCCTCCCCCAAGCTTCAAATCTCAGCTGGAGGGCCAGCCCCGTGTCTCCCCTGACAGTCAGTGTGGGGGCACAGAGAAGCCCGAGCTCACCTCCCAGAGAGCTTGTTCCTGCTCACAGGCCCCGCCCCACATCGCACCCCCACTAGGTCCACTCTCTGGTCTCTTCCTTGTTTTCCTCACCTCTCTCTTCCCCCAGTATCAGGACCTCCCCTGTGGGTAGGGCCTGGGTCTTCCCTGCCTTCTCCTTCTGAGCCCCCCAAACGCAGGCCCTCTTCCCGCTTCTTCAAGCTCCTCCCCGGTCCTCGTGCCCACCTCACGTTTCTGCTTGAGGATCTCTCCTTGGCTACTGCATATCTCCTCCAACCTTTGACACTTTTTTCAAAAGTGGCTACAACTCCTCCTCCTCCACCAAAAGTACTGATTTGTTCCAGAATCCAAAACAGTCTCTGACCCACAGTGACCACCTCCCAACAAACACAGAAGGTTTTTAATCGGCCTGCCCCCCGTGGGAGCTACAGGGCTGTCACAGCCAGTGTGGGGGGACAGAGCCCTGGGGAGCCGTGGGAGATGGACGGGACACGACCCCTCTGGAGGCAGTGTCTGTGCCTGTAGCTTCCTCACACCCACATCTGCTTTTCAGGGAAAACTGGATACGTTTTATGACTTTGTTCAGCGCTGCAGCCAGATGCCAATGATACAGTATCCAGCCAGGAACATGGTAAGCGGGGCACAGGGTTGCTCCCCATTGGCTGGGGTCTTGGTTTTGCCCTTGACAGTTGCCCCTTGAGACTGTGGGTCAGAGAGCCCTGTCTGGGCATCACCCGAGAGGAAGGCCCGAGACATGGAGACCTGGAGCTCCCGAGCCTCCAGACGATTCTCAACGTGGCCCCCGTGCGTTTCCCCTGCGTCCTCATCTCAAGGATGTCAGGACCTTTTTTCTCCAGAGCAAAGCCCTGAAATGCCAATCTTAAGTGAAAAAGGCTGGAGAGGCTTACTGGCCTCCAATCCATCATCCCCCACCACTGCTCACCTGAACCTATGGGACTGCTGGCTGCATCCCATCCATGAGACCCTCCTGGGCTGGTCACTCAGGTGCCAGGAGTGGTGGAGGACATGGTGACACCCCCTCCCCAATGTTGCCTGGACAACACTGACTATTTTCACCAGGCAGTAAAGATGCTCTCGTTGTGTCAGTGCCTGTGACAGTGGGGAGAAGCCTCATTGTTCCAGTTGTCATCCTTGGAAGTTAATCGTACAGATGGATGATTTTACTGAGTCCTTCCTGTGGGCCAGTTGCTCAACTAAGACGTTTACATGTTTTCCCTGCTTTAGCCCTCCCAGTAACTGTACAGGTAGATAATACTATTATCCCAGCTTTACCGAGGGATGACTGACCCACAGAGAGGCTGAGGGACTTGTCCCAGGTCACAAAGGCTGGGAGGGGCAGAGCTGGGCTTGAATTCCGAGGCTGGCTCCACACGTCTCACTGCTCGGCCCCCCTTTCGGTTCAGCGCTCATGATCTCATGATGGTTACCCCCAAACCACCAGAGCCTGCCCTACTCAGGCCTCCAGGTCCAAGGAGGGCAGTGCACCGGGGAAGCGCCTGCCTGGCATCACATTCCTTGGTGTCCCCATGCTCACACCTTTTGTACAGACCGGGCCAGAGTCCTGGAGGGTGTTCCAGCCCCAGGGTCTTTAGTGAGGGCTGCACTGACCGCATTCACTGAATCAGACAATAGTGCCTGTTGGTGGCTAAACAGGTGGGCAATGAGACGCTCTGGACAGGCCTGAAAGCCTCTAGACACTGCTGATGACACAGCCAGGCATGCTCACACCCAGCAGGGACATTGTCTGGTGAGGGAGGTGCCAGGGCTCTTACTGCAACTGGGCTTCCGGCTGCGAGTCTGAATTGAGCTCTGAGGCCCAGCTTTCCTTGCACAGAAGCCCAGGTCTCCACCTGTCTCTAGAGCTCTCTAGAGACCTGAAGTCAGGAATGTGTGAATGAGGGCTTGTTTAGCCAGATTAGAGTCTGTGACAGGGTGACAGTTAAGCTTAGAAATAATTTTTATGAGTTGGTGAAATGAAAATCCAGAGAAGTCCTTCCAAACAGAGGAAACACCCAGGGCATATGCCCTGGGGCTATTGGGCTTGGTGAATTGAAAGGCTGGAAATCAACTACTGTCTGACTTAATACAATGGTCAAGATGTTCACAGGACACCCAGTGTCACCCCGTGGGGTGTGGGGAACACACACACTAGCCTACAGGTCAGAGTGTCGCAAGGGCACCAAATCGAGTTGTTTCCCTGCATGTGGTCCGCACACACAGAGTCCTCTGAGGATGAATGAATGGGTGCATCTAGTCACACGTGCTCCTGCGCAGGTGCTTTGGGTCGTTTCTCTGACAGGAGGAGGCATTTTGGATCTGAGAATATAAAGCACAGAAATCTGCTTTGGGGGCACTGTGCAGGGATGGGGAAAGGTCCCTTTGGCATTTTCAGGAGTGATGATAGGAAAGTACAGGATTCTACATGTTACTAAGTCGGCGAAGTCAGCCTAGTTTCTTAAACGCCTCAAGCCTTACTTTTTATCTCGAAAACAGGGATAATAGAATAAAACATCCCTGAACTAATAATGCAGTTATGAAGAATGCTAGGTGAATTTTTGGTGAGGCTAAGGGAGTGTCCAGGTGAGTCTGAATAACCCAAAGCCCAGAGGTCCTGGAATCCCATTGACAGATCCAGTCCAGGGCTGGAAGTGATTACCACTCCAGCATCAGTATACACATGGCTGACTCTGGCTCCCTGGTCTAGCTGGGATGGACCTCAGGAGAACAGCAGCATGTCTGAGAATCTCGCATGCTCGCTGACACCCATCTCCCCTAAGAGCTTGGCTGGGAGGATAATGGAGACAAGGACGACTCTCTGCCTGTTCTGGAGAAGAGCTTGCCTGCTGGGTCCCCACCTTGTCCTACTCTCCCTCCTCACAGTGAGAAAGGGAACAACCTTAGCTCCCACCCCAGAAAAGTCACCAGTCACCAGGCATTATATTACAACCTGGAGTGTCTCAGGGCTTTCCCCCGAGAAATAAAAAAGATATGGTGTGGGAATGCACCTAACATGAAAAAGGATGTGGAGCTCTTGGGAATGAACCAAGAGAATCTTAAAGGAGAAGGAAAGAGGTATGGGTTGGACCATGCCTAGAAGGAGATGGTAACCAGGAGAAGGGCCCCAGCATGGCAGTTGGTGGAAGCCGTGGGGAGAGGCGGGTGGTCAGCAGCTGGCAAGTCCCCAGGACCCTCACGCTCCATAGCTGGCACCTCCTGCTCACACAAGGATTAGCACAGATGGTCCCCTCTCAGCATCGTCACAGACCCTACCACTGGGCGGGAAGAAGTCGAACAGGACAAGGAGCCACCCCTTCCTGGCTCTTGGCATTCCTCCCCGCCCCTCGCCAGGAAAGAGTGCCTAATCAGTTATGATCCTGAAGCTGGTGCCATTACAGGGAGCATGCACCAGGTAAGGATGGGCTGAAGGGCCTCAGCCTTCCAGCATACTTCACCGGAAGTGCTCCCTTCTTTCACTGTACGTCCTCTGCATGAGGCCTACCAAGGCCCAGTATGTTCTAAAGACAACATGTTCTCAGACCTGTGCCTTAAAATATGTGCAGAGCACAAAAGAGAAGACAATTAATGAGGAGCATTTATTCTGGGGGAATTTGGTTCGCATCACAGTCCAGTCTTTTGTTGGACCGGGGCATGTGACCCAGTGGTCACTGTGGCAGGCCTCTGCTTCGCCTCCCTGCAGGCCGTCCAGGTCAGAAATCAGAGGCTCCACCCCACCCACTCCTCAGTTGTCACAACTCCCCAGGGACAGACAAGTAATGAAAGAATCTCAGAGATCCGACTTCTTGCTAGAAAAGAAACATGACTGCAGGGTTCATAAGAAAGACTGGGTAGGAACAGTCAGTTTTGTTAGAAATGAAGTTAAGGGGATTCATGGAGAAGGTAGGGCTTGGGGTGCATCTTAAAAGGTGATTAGGATCACGCTAGGCAAACAAGGTAAAGAAGGACAGTCCAAAGAGGGATAATAGCCCATGTAGTACCTTAGAAATGGGAACCTTAGTTGTTCCAAGAAACATTTTCATCTGACTGACTAAGTCTCCTAAGCAGCCCATACATGCTGTCAGCTGGTCAGTGGGCTCAGGCCACCCTCCCTCTCACATCCAGGGCCCTCAGCTGGGGATGTGTGGGAGATCACAGCAAAGCTGGGGCAGTTGGTGCTGCAGAAAGATATGCGGGTCCAAAGGATCTGAACCAGTTTTCTCCCCAAACCAAGGGGTCTGTATGTCTTGCTGCCTTCACAGCCCATCACCCATCTGAGGGCCCCATCACCTGCCCTTGTCCTGTGGGCCCATAGCCCAGCCTGAGGGCTGTGCTGAGGACTCGTCATTCGGCACAGACTCACCAAGAGAGCCTGGGCAATGCTGGGGCTACCGTGGCAATCAGCCCTTATCCGCGCTAACTAGGCTACCAGTGCAGAGGGGAGCAGACAAAGGAACACCAGAGCAAAGGAAGACCAGAGTCAGAACAACAGGGCTCCCTGGGGAAGGGAGGCCAGATGTCCAATGCCTGAGCAGAGTCTAGAGATAGGAGCGCAGGCTGTAGGCCAGCACCTAGGGAGAGGAAGGGCATTAGAAAGTCCACTCTGGGGATCCTGATGGGTGCTGAGCCTGATCTCCTTGAGCCAAGGAAACCACAGCCTTCTGCTTCCAATTCCAGAGGCTTCTCAGTGACCTTCTCTCTCTACTCTTCTTCACACAGGGGAGGTACATCAACTTCGCCTTAATGAATCCCCACTGCGCACAAATGCTCTGTGGCCCAAAGATCTGCCTTCAATCCAGCCAGGAGTGCTTCCCCCTCAATAGCTGCTGCTCTCATTGTCAACGTCCCCCACCCATATGCTCTCAGCCGCCCTCCAGGATTTTGCCGCTGATCCCTTCCCCTACCCCGGAGTGTAATAGATGTACTTTGTCTCTCCCACCCCCATAGCTCAACATCTAAAGCACCAAAAACACAAAATTGTTAAGAGCCCCTTTAGTACTGAATTGGACACGTATATTGTGTTTTGGTTTACAGTCAAAAAGAGTTGAGATTTGTTGCTGATCGGCAAGATAGTTTGTTACCTGGTGAGCTCCGCTTCACTGTATGAGAGGCAGCTACACTGCTCCTGCCAGGCCAAAGCACCCTGGTGTCCTGTGGATGTAGACATGAGTCCCACTCCCACAGTCATGTCTTCATCTGTCACCAACAGTTGAGATGCATGGGGTTTTAGCCAAAATATGCTCTTTCAAAAAGCCCAAAATATCTTTGATGTATGAATGCTGTCTGGTGTCCATTACTCACCTGCTGTTACTTAATCCCCCTGGGCAAGTTACTTAATCTCCCTGTGCTTCAATTTCCTCACTGAAAAGATGTGGATAATGGTGTCTCCTCTACAGGGTGCTATGAGAGTGACAGTAACTGCTAGAATGTGCTCAGCACAGGGCCAGGTCACTTGCAGAGACTCAGGGGCTCAGTAGTTAATGTCTTCTCTCTCTGCCCCAGGGAGGGAAGGATGATGAGCTCACAGGCATCAAGCCATGTCTGGTGAGGACAAAGGTGTTAGAAAAATTCACGACTGGGCCTTTCAGCTCTGGCTACCAGGATGTGGGCTTGCCACACATGAGAATTCTCTCTAAACTGCTGACCACATGTAGGGTAACATCCAAGGCCACCACCCATGTAATCTCCAAGACACCTTCAAAAAGGGCCTCACACCTACTACCTCCTTCAGAAATGTTAGTTCCCTTCCTGTACCTTAATATTTCTCATAATATAAAGGTAATTCCTGGTTCCCAATTTCCCATCAGCTCCTCTGATGACAGAGAAAGACCTCTCAATTTTTTAGATCCCTCCCAAGGAAGCCTTTGAAGACGTGATCAGGTTTCCTTCCACACTTACATGCTAGAGGACTATCAATAGACAAGAATTCACTGTGACAATCACAGAACATACATGTGAAGATGAAGCAACACCCTGGACCACAGAGTTCAAGAAGGGAAGAAGGGACTGCTTACTCAAATGTGCACGTATCAATGCACCAAATCAGGGACCATGAAGAATCATGTAAACATGACATGATGAAAAGAAATGAATAAAGCTCCCTAAAGAAATAGAGATCTATGAACTCTCTTATAAAGAATTCAGAACAATCCTCTTAAAATACTGTAGTGAAATACAAGAAGTACACATGGGTAGACAAATACATGAAATTCAGGGAAAAATGCCTCAACAAAATGAGATGCTCAACAAAGAAATAGAAACCATCAAAGAGCAATTGGAACCTAGAGCTAAAGAATACAGTGACTCTACTGAAGAACAGAATAAAGAGATTCACCAACAAACCTGAGGAGGCAGAAGAAAGAATCAGTGAACTAAAAGACAGCTCATTTGAAATTACCTGTCAGAGGAGTGAAAAGAAAATGTAAAACTGTGAAGAAACACTATGGGACATTATCAACAGAAACAATAGTAAATTATGGGAGTCCCATAGAGAAGAGAAAGAGGAAAAGATGGAAAGTATATTTGAAACAAAAGAGTTTAAAACCTACAAAACATGGAATGAGCGGTGTACATCCAGATTCATGGAGCCCAAAGAATTCCAAATAGATTGAACCTGCAATAACTACAGGAATCCACATTGTAAATAAATTGTCTATGGTCAAGAACACAAGGAATTTAGAAAGCAACAAGAGGAAAACGAATCCCCACATGTGAGACTTAAGAGGGACTTCTCAATAGAAACTTTGTAGTCCATAAAAGAGAGGGATGATGTATTCAAATATAGAAGAATAACATTAACAACAACAAAAAAAACCCAAACCTGTCAACGAAGAATACTGTTCCCAGCAAACCTGTACTTCAGAAATGAAGGAGAGATTGAAAACATATCAAAACAAACAAAACTGAAAGAGTTCATCACCAGAAGACCTCCTGTACAAGACATGCTGCAGGAATTTCATCAAGCAGGAATAAATGAATAATAAATAGCACCGTGAAAATATAAGAAGTTTGTAAAACTCACTGGTAAGGGCACATATTGTCAAAATCAGATCCTGTATTATTGTAATGGTGGTGCATAATTCACTTGAATACTAGTTAAAAGGTTAAAAATGTATTAAAAAACCATAACTACAATCATTTCTTTTTGGATACAAACCATAAAAATATGCACATTGTCATAATGATATCCTAGCATGTGAAAGAGGGAGAAATAAAGGAAAAATTTATGTATGGTATCAATGTTGTTATCAGCTTAAAACAGAATGTTATAAATATGAGATATTTCAGGTACGCTTCATGATAACCACAAAGAAAGACTCTCTGGTAGATATACAAAAGATGATGAAAGAGGAGTCTATGCATACCCCCTACAAAAAGTCATCAAACAACAAAAGACAGCAAGATAGAAGCTAGAATAAATGGATTTATAAAACCCTTGGAAACATTAACAAAATGGCAATAGTAAGTACTTACATGTCAATAATTACCTTAAAAAATAATTAAATTCAATAAAAACACATAAAATACTTGAATGGACCTCCCCCCTCCACTCTGAAAAAAAAAAGGAGAGGTCCAGCAATATGCTGCCCACAAGAGAATTACTTTAGCCTTAAAGACACACAAAGACTAACAGTGATGGAACTGAAAAAGACACTCAAGCAAATGGTAACCAAAAGGCAGCATCGATATCTATATATCAGACAACATCGACTTTAAGCCAAAAATGCTCCAGGGACAAAGAAGGTCTTCTATGGTGATAAAAAGTCAATCCATCAAGAAAACATTGCAATTGCTCACATATATGCACCCAACATCAGAGCACCTAAGTATATAAAGCAATTATTAACAGAACAAAAGTAGAAATAAACAATATAATAGTAGGCGAGGACTTTAATACCCACTCTAAACAATGGAAAGATCCTCCAGGTGAAGAATTGATAAGGAAGCAGCGAATTTGAAAAAACCATAGACCAAAAGAAACCTAAATGACAAAAAATACATCACAAATTATAGCAACTGGTACAGTAGATACTGGCTTTAAAACAGACACATAGGACAAAAGAACAGAATAGATGCCCAGTAATAATTCCTTATAGGGATGGAAAGATGGCAGCGAAGCAGAAGATTGTGGAGTGCATCTGTTTCCACAGATGCATCAGGAATACATCAAAAGATGCAATAATTCCCACAGAAAACTGGCTGAACACTAGCAGAAGACCTTGGACACCAGAAAGGACTGCAAAGATCCTGACATAACTGGGTAGCACAGAGGGAAGATTTTTTAAAAAGGAGAAGGAGAAGAAAGGAAAGGGATGGGTCGCACTTGGGACTGTCCAAAGAGGGTGAAGTGGTGGATCTGCGGCAGACGGGAAAGAGTAAGAAACACAGAGGGTCCATACCACGGCTCTGTGGGTCCCGGACTGAGACGTGGGTTCACAGCTGTACAAGGGGTCTAGGAAGTGGAACATGGGAACTAGAGAACTGGTTCAGGGTGAGAAACATCATTGGCTGTGGGGAGATGGACTGAGGTGACAGGAGGGAAGAATCTGCAGCTGAGAATGCCTACAGTGGAAAGCTGCGGGGCCACGGTGATGGCTCGCTACTGCTGACTCACATGCAGCGGGGAGGAGCCACTGTTGTAGCCTCTCTCTAGGCACCTGGGACCAACAAAGGGAGGCTCCCTCTGGCCCTAGCTATCGCAGTCGACAAGGGATAGGAAAAGCCCCCTGGCAGGGCTGGCCTGGTGTGCTTGCAGCTGTGAGCCAGAAGAAGTCCACGAAGAAGAACATCTCTGGAGACATTCCTATTACACTTGAGCCCACCAGATTCTCTCTGCAACTGGCGCTGCTGCCACCACCAGGGCTCCTGTGACCCAGGCAGGGCGCTACTGCTGGCTTACACACAGAGGAAGGACCACTATTGTACCCTCTCTCTTCCCACACACCAGCACATACAGATGAACAATAAAGGAAGTTCTGCTGGTCATAGAGTAACACAAAGAACCCCCGAGGGCTGCCCTCAAGCACGTTTGCGCCAGCCACCAGTAAAGAGCCACACTAAGGCTAGATTTCCTAAACCCATAGCTGCCAGCATCCCTGAGCATTTGGCACCATCCCTGGGGCCCCCATGATTCAAGAAGGGTGCTACTGTTGCATCACACACAGGGAGAGGAGCCACTATCAAAGCCTCTCTCCCCACACACCTGCAACTGCAGATGAACAATAAAGGAAACCCTCACTGAGGCAGACCCAAAGAGCTCCAAGGCACCCTCAGGACCAGACTCTGGCAGTTAGACAAAACCAAAGCTGAACACCAGGCACAGGGGGACTAAGGAAGAGGTTTTAAAATCTTTCCATTAGATATACATGCTGCAGACTAAATGATTGGCTAGGTAGACCCTATGTTTTTGGATTATCTGAGTAGACAGTGAATGTTCCCACAAATGAAAAAGGTCTAGCTCTGGCAGCTGTGGACTGTAGGAGCCAGCACACATAGGAATCAGGCCAGTGGACACCATAGGACCCACAGCAGGTCCAGAATCCAACCAAGAGGCAGAAGAGGGTCTCTTGGGGAGGTGAAGGTGGCCTGAGGCTCAAGGCGTGTACAAGGATACTTACAGCTAAGATCCCAAGGAATCAGAATTATTATTATTAATTCTATTGCTCTGATCCATTCTGTGGTCAGTTCTAGCTTTTTTTTTTTTTTTTTTTTTTTGATCTGAGTCCTAAGGGATCTTCACATTTTATAACATATTTTTATTCTATTTTTTACTTTTATTTTTATTTTTAGCCTTTTCATGTATTTCTATTTATCTCCCCTAATTTCTTTTCTTCTTTATCTTTAATACATTTTGGTTTTATTTTATTTTTCTTTCTCTTTTTATACTTCCAGTCATACTTTGCTCTTCTGTTGCTCTGTGTTCTATCCCTTTTTCTTTTATTTTATCTTATTATACTTTTAATCAATGTTATTGACCTGCTCAGTTTCCTTGCTTTATTCTTCAAATGACACACTGCTTTGGTTTTTGTTATTAGGTTTTGTCTTTATCCTAGCTCTAATTAAAATCATTTGAAGTCATTTTGGGGATCTTCAATGTATCTGGTTGTTCTCTTCCTCTTTGTTATATTTGCTCCCTTTTTCTGTTTGGTCCTTGTTTTCACAGTTTTCCTGGGGGCTTTTTCTTTGTTTGTTTGTTTTTGTTTTTGTTTTGAACTTTTGTTGATTTTCTCTTTAATACTTTTGTTGATTTTCTCTTTAATTGTCTGATTGCATTCTGGGTTCTTCTATCAGGTTGTTCTAGTGCTTTATGTTCTATTGGGTTCTGTTTTTGTGCCTCTTGTGTGTGTACATGTATCCTTGACTCAGTATTTGTTTGTTTGACTTAATCTTTTACCATTAGTCTGGGGCTTGGATAGTCTTTTTAAATTCCCTTTACTGCCAGGATGAGCAACCTCTGGAGTATGGATTCCTCAAGCAGAAGTCAAGCTGGAGTCTCTGAGGAAGGAGCACCAAGTCCAGGACTCTAGACCACTAGAGAATCCTCAGCCACGGGGAAGATTAACCATAGAGAATTCTCACAGAGCCCTCTATAGACTCTAAGACCCAGCTTCGCCTGATTGCCTGCAACTGCCAGTGCTGGATACCTCACATCAAACTACAAACAAGACAGGAAGAAACCCACCCATCAGCACACAGACTACCTAAAGACATATTAAGCTCACAGATACCCAAAAATGCACCACCTGACATGGCCCTGCTCAACAGAGAGAAAAGACTCAGATCCACACACTAGAAAGCACGCACCAGACCCCCCCCCCCCCCCCAGTCAGGAAGCCTACTCATGACAGGGGACTCCATCACAGGGGACAGAGAACAGAAACAAGAGGAATTACTACCAGGCAGCATAGGGAAAGAAGAGAGCAAATGCTAAAAATTAGACAAAATGAGAAAACAAAGAAACAACTTGCAGGCAAAGGAGTAAGATAAAAACCCACAAGACTAAATAAATGTAGAGGAAATAGGAAAATTGCCTGAAAAAGAATTCAGAGTAATGATAGTAAAGATGATCCAAAATCTCAAAAACAAAATAGAGAAAATACAAGAAACACTTAATAAGGACCTAGAAGAACTAAAGAGCAAATAATAATGAACAACACAATAACTGTAATAGAAAATACTCTAGATGGTATAAACAGCAGAATAACTGAGGCAGAAGAATGAGTAAGTGAGTTGGAAGATAGAATGGAGGAAATAACTGCCACAGAACAAGAAAAAGACAAAAGAATAAAAAGAATGGAAGACAGTCTCAGAGATCTCAGTGACAACATTAAGCACACCAACATTCAAATCATAGGCATCCCAGAAGAAGAAAAAAAGAAAAGGTCTGAGAAAATATTTCAAGAGGTTATAGTGGAAAATTTCTGCAACATGGAAAAGGAAATCAAGTGCAAGAAGCACAGAGGGTCCCATACAGAATAAACCCAAGGAGAAACACACCAAGGCACATATTAATCAAACTAACAAAAATTAAACACAAAGAAAAAACATTAAAAGCAGCAAGATAAAAGCAACAAATAACATATAAGGGAAAACCCAAAGGATAACAACTGATCTTTCTGCAGAAACTCTGCAGAACAGAAGGATATACTTAAAGCCTTGAAAGAGAAAAACCTACAGCCAAGAATACTCTACCCAGCAAGAATCTCATTCAGATGCAACAGATAAATCAAAAGTTTTACAGACAAGCAAAAGTTAAGAGAATTCAGCACCACCAAACCAGCCTTACAACAATTGCTAGAAGAACTTCTCTAGTCAGGAAACACAAGAGAATGAAAAGAACTACAAAAACAAACCCAAAGCAATAAAGGAAATGGTAATAAGAACGTACACATCAATAATTATCTTAAATGTAAAGGGATTAAATGCTCCAAGCAAAAGACACAGACTGGCTGAATGGATACAAAAAACAAGACCCTTCTATATGCTGCCTACAAGAAACCCACTTCAGACCAAGGGACACATACATACTGAAAGTAAGGGGATAGAAAAAGATATTCCATGCAAATGGAAGTCAAAAGAAAGCTGAAGTAGCAATACTCATATCAGACAAATTAAACTTTAAAGTAAAGACTATTACAAGAGACAAGGAAGGACACTGCAAAATGATCAAGGGATCAATCCAAGAAGAACATATAACAATTGTAAATATCTATGCCCTCAACATAGGAGCACCTCAATACATAAGGCAAATGCTAACAGCCATAAAAGGAGAAATTGACAGTAACACAATAATAGTAGGAGACTTTCACATCCCACTTACACCAATGGACAGATCATCCAAGCAGAAAATAAGTAAGGAAACACAAGCTTTAAATGACACATTAGACCATCTCGACTTAATTGATTTCTATAGGACATTCCACCCAAAAACTACAGAATACACTTTCTTCTCAAGTGCACACAGAACATTTTCCAGGATAGATTACACCTTGGGTCACAAATCAAGCCTCAGTAAATTCAAGAAAATTGAAATTGTATCAAGCATCTTCTCCAATCACAATGCCATGAGACTACATATCAATTACAGGAAAAAAGTATAAAAAATACACATCAAGGCTAAACAATACATTATTAAACAATCGGGAAATCACTGAAGAAATCAAAGAAGAAATCAAAAAATACCTATAAACAAATGACAATGAAAACACAATGACCCAAACCCTATGGGATGCAATAAAAGCAGTTCTAAGAGGGAAGTTTATAGTTTATATATCCTACCTCAAGAAACAAGAAAAATATCGAATAAACAACCTAACCTTACACCTAAAACAATTAGAGAAAGTAGAACAAAAAAACCCCAAAGTGAGCAGAAGGAAAGAAATCATAAAATCAGATCAGAAATAAATGAAAAAGAAATGAAGGAAACAATAGCAAAGATCAATGAAACTAAAAGCTGGTTCTTTGAGAAGATATACAAAATTGATAAACCATTAGCCACAATCATTAGGAAAAAAAGAGAGAGGATACAAATCAACAGAATTAGAAATGAAAAAGGAGAAGTAACAACCGACACTGCAGAAATACAGAAGATCATGAGAGACTACTACAAGCAACTATATGCCAAAACATTGAATAACCTAGAAGAAATGGACAAATTCTTAGAAAAAATACAATCTTCCAAGATGGAATCAGGAAGAAATAGAAAATACAAACAGACCAATCACAAGTACTGAAACTGAGAATGTGTTTAAAAATCTCCCAACAAACAAAAGCCCAGGGCCAGATGGCTTCACAGGCGAATTCTATCAAGCATTTAGAGACTAGCTAACACCTATCCTTCTCAAACTCTTCCAAAATATAACAGAAGGAGAAACACTCCCAAACTCATTCTACAAGGACACCATCACCCTGATACCAAAACCAGGCAAAGATGTCACACACACAAAAAAACTTACAGGCTAATATCACTGATGAATATAGATGCAAAAATCCTCAACAAAATACTAGCTAACAGAATCCAACAGCACATTAAAAAGATCATACACCATGATCAAGTGGGTTTATCCCTGGAATGCAAGGATTCTTCAATATACACAAATCAATCAGTGTGATACATCATATCAACAAATTGAAGGATAAAAACCATATGATCATCTCAATAGATGCAGAAAAAGCTGCATTGATGATAAAATTCAACAGCATTGATGATAAAAACTCTCCAGATAATGGGCTAGAAGAAAATTACTTCAACATAATAAAAGCCATATATGACAAACCAACAGCCAACATCATTCTAAATGGTGAAAAACTGAAAGCATTCCCTCTAAGAACAGGAACAAGACAAGGGTGCCCACTCTCACCATTATTATTCAACATAGTTTTGGAAGTTTAAGCCACAGCCATCAGAGAAGAAAATGAAATAAAAGAAATCCAAATTGGAAAAGAAGAAGTAAAATTGTCACTCTTTGCAGATGACATGATATTATACATAGAAAACCCTAAAGATGTTACCAGAAAACTGCTAGCACTAATCGATGAATTTAGTAAAGTAGCAGGATATAAAATTAATGTGCAGAAATCTTTTGCATTCCTATACACTAACAATGAAAGAGAAGAAAGAGAAATTAAGGAAACAATCCCATTTATCATTGCAACAAAAAGAATAAAATACCTAGGAATAAACCTGCCTAAGGAGGCAAAAGATCTGTATGCAGAAAACATAAGACACTGATGAAAGAAATCAAAGATGATACAAACAGATGGAGGGACATACCATGTTCCTGGATTGGAAGAATCAACATTTTGAAAATGACTATCCTACCCAAAGCAATTTACAGATTCAATGCAATCCCTATCAAATTACCAATGGCATTTTTCACAGAACTAGATCAAGAAATTTTACTATTTGTATGGAAATGTAAAAGACCCCAGATAGCCAAAGCAATGTTGAGAATGAAAGATGGAGCTGGTCGAATCAGGCTCCCTGACTTCAAACTATACTACAAGGCCACAGTGATCAAGCCAGTATGGTACTGGCACAAACACAGAAATATAGATCAATGGAAAGGAATAGAGAGCCCAGAGATAAACCCACACACATATGGGCACCTTATCTTTGACAAAGGAGGCAAGAATATACAATGGAAAAAAGACAGCCTCTTCAATAAGTGGTGCTGGGAAAATTGGACAGCTACATGTAAAAGAATGAAATTAGAACACTTCCTAACACCATACACAAAAATAAACTCCAAATGGATTAAAGACCTAAATGTAAGGCCAGACACTATAAAACTCCTAGAGGAAAACATAGGCAGAACACTCTATGACATCCATCAAAGCAAGATCCTTTTGGACCCACCTCCTAGAATCATGGAAATAAAATCAAGAATAAACAAATGGGACCTCATGAAACCTAAAAGCTTTTGCACGGCGAGAGAAACCATAAACAAGACAAGACAACCCTCAGAATGGGAGAAAATACTTGCCAACGAAGCAACGGACAAAGGATTAATCTCCAAAATATACAAGCAGCTCATGCAGCTTAATAGCAAAAGAGCAAATAACCCAATCCACAAATGGGCGGAAGACCTAAATAGACATTTCTCCAAAGAATACATTCAGGTGGCCAACAAACACATGAAAAGATGCTCAACATCACTCATCATCAGAGAAATGCAAGTCAAAGCCACAATGAGGTATCACCTCACACCGGTCAGAATGGCCATCATCAAAACATCTAGAAACAATAAATGTTGGAGAGGGTGTGGAGAAAAGGGAACCCTTGCGCACTGTTGGTGGGAATGTAAATTGGTACAGCCACTATGGAAAACAGTATGGAGGTTCCTTAAAAAACTAAAAATGGAACTACCATATGACCCAGCAATCCCACTACTGGGCATATACCCAGAGAAAACCATAATCCCAAAAGAAACGTACCACAGTGTTCATTGCAGCACTATTTACAATAGCCAGGACATGGAAGCAACCTAAATGCCCATCAACAGATGAATGGATAAAGAAGATGTAGCACATATATACAATGGAATATTATTCAGCCATAAAAAGGAATGAAATTGAGTTATTCGTTGTGAGGTGGATGGACCTAGATTCTGTGATATAGAGTGAAGTAAGCCAGAAAGAGAAAAACAAATACCGTATGCTAACTCATATCTATGGAATCTAAAAAAATGATACTGATGAACCCAGTGACAGGGCAAGAATAAAGATGTAGAGGACGGACTTAGGACATAGCAGGGGCGGCGGGAAGGGCTGGGGGTTGGGGTGGTGTGAAGGGGAAGCCAGGACGAAGTGAGAGAATGGCATTGATGTATGTACACTACCAAAGGTAAAACAGATAGCTAGTGGGAAGCTGTTGCATAACACAGGGAGATCAACTCGATGATGAGTGATGACATAGAGGGCTGGGATAGGGAAGGTTGGAGGGAGTCATGGGATGGAGAGGATATGGGTAAATATATATAAATGCAGCTGATTCCCTTTGTTGTACAGCAAAAACTGACACAACAGTGTAAAGTAATTATATTCCAATAAGGAGCTTAAAAGTAAAATAAAATAAAATAAAATAAAATAAAATAAAATGAAATGAAATAAAATGAAATAACAAAGGAAAGAAAAATCACAAGGGAGATTATCCTGGGTGAACCTGAATTGATCAGTTGGAAGGCACTTAAACAAAGGCTTAGGTCTTCCTTGAGGAAGAGACTCAAAACGGATGCTGAGACTACAATTTCTCTCCCTTCCCTCTATATCTTCCTTCTAGATGGCCATGTGTGGACATGGCCTGTGATGCTTATGCCTGTGGTGTTCCAGCTTGCTTGTGATTTTTCTATGTTTGACTGCTGGTCTTACAGACTTTGGATTTGCTTGACCAGTCACACGATTGCAAGGCTAATTCATTGTAATATGTCAATCTGTCTCTCTCTCTCTACCTACACACACATGTGTGCACATATAATCACACAAGCATCCTCTCCTACTGGTTTTGCTTCTCTGATTGAACTCACCCTCCTTCCAGATTACAAGGACCATGATATCAGGGATGTGGTTTTATTCATCTTGGCATCTCCTGCGTACATAGTAAGTGCTCAGTGAATGTTTATGGACTCTTCTTATTAGTTATCTACAGGGAAATCTACTCAAATCTACTATGCTGTAATGAACTATATGGGAATAGAATCAAAAAGAGTAGATATATGTATATGTATAACTGATTCACTTTACTGTACACCTGAAACTAACACAACATTGTAAATCAACTATACTCCATTAAAAATTAATTTAAAAAATTAAAAAAAAATTCCTTATAGGTACAGTCAACAACTATTTGATAAGAGAGCCAAGAATACTCAACAGAGAAAAGTCTCTTTAATAATGGTGCTGGGAAAATTGGATATTCACATGCCAAAAAAAAAAAAACAGAAAGAAAGAAAGAAAGAAAGGAAGAAAGAAAGAAAGAAAGAGAAAGAAAGAAAGAAAAAAAGAAAGAGAGGGAAAAACTATACACCTAACTTACACTGCTCACAAAAATTAACTTAAATTGGATTAAAGAATTAAACATGACCTGATACCACTATACTCCTAGAATAAAACAAAGACATATAGCTTCTTCACATAGGTCTTCGAAATAATTTTGTATATGACATGAAAAGCTCAAGCAGCAAAAGCAAAAATAAACAAGTAGGACTATAAACTAAGGGCTTTTACATAGCAAAAGAAACAATGAACATAATATAAAGGGAACTGACAGAATGGGAGAAAATATTTACAAAACACCTGTGGGAAAAAGTTAATATCCAAAATATATAATGAACTCACACAACTTAGTCACATAAAAAATTAATCAGAATTTAAAGTGGGCACCAGACATGAATAGACATTATTCCAAAGAAAATATTCAATGACCAATAGGTACATAAAGAGTGTTTAACATCCTACTCATTGGGAAAATACAAATCCAGAAACCCATGTTTAAGCACCCCCTCAGCTTGTGAGAGGTTTGCTGGACCACACCCCACTGAGTGTTCTCAGTTTTCATCATTAAGAAATAAGTATCCTGAGTCCAGGAGGACCATGAGGAGTGAGCAGTTCAGGTCCTTCCTCACAGGGACATCACTTGGATTCAACTCAGCTCCTTCCTCTTGCCCTGCTCCTGCCCTGCTCCTGCCCCTCCTGTAAAAGGAAGCACAGGTACCTGCCCTCCTTCTCACTAGCTTGGCAACAGGAGTCTGTGACACACGTTTTGCATATGTCACTTCCTTCCATCTTCAGTACACCTGGAGGGTCATCACCCTCCTTCACAGATGAGGAGGACCCAGGTCCTGCAATACTAAACATCCTGCGCGATGTCACCTGCAAGGATGAGGCACAGCTGGGACTGAAACCCAGATGTGTGTCCCCAAAGCCTGCTTTGGTTGCACTGGCCATGTCACCCTCCCAGAGGCCCCAGACGTGAACACCATGTCAACCATGTGACCCAAACACCAAACGAGGGCACATTGAGGGTTTAAGCTTACTTCTACTGCCTTCTCTCCAACTTCCCCCAACCTCTCACCCCATCAAAAAGTCAGATTCTTTGTCTAACCTCTGAGCTTTCAGTAGCTCCTGAGGAAACATACACCAGCCCTACCCTTCAGCCCATTCCTGTAGGACCCTAGTCTCGTGCTTTGTCATCCTGAAAGGACATCCAAACTGCGCCACAGGGGCACCTGAGCCTCTCCTAACATCCTTTGCTGATTCCTCAAAGGAGATGCCATTGACATCAGAGATTAGTGCCAGCCAGTTTCCTTGAAGAGGCAGAGGCGGCCACATCAGTCCACCGAGTAACCCTGAGCTGTCCTTCCCACCTCTCTCAGCCTCAGTTTCCCAACGATAACCTGGGATTGGGCTAAATTATCAACACAGTCCTTTCCAGATCTACCAGCGTATGACTCAAGCTGAGATAAAGCTGGAGTGATTACTTTTCTAAAACTCAAAACCAAAACTATAATTAAAAAATAAGAAAAGATATTTTTTCAACCCTGAACATAGCACTACCAAATGAAGTCCAGCAAAATATAAAAAAGGGCCACACATCAAGACTAATTAGGGAGCACCCCAGAAGTGCAAGTCTGATTCAGGTTTGGAATATTATAATTCGCCACATCAGCGAAATGGAGAAAGGAAACATGACTATCTCAGTGGATGAAGAAAAATGTTGGAAACAGTTCAAGTCCAGCATCATAATAGGAACAGTCTGACAAAGACATCCACACAAATTCTCACAGCTAACATTACCCCCAGTGGGTCAGCGGGGATGGCCTCTCCCTGAGATCTGGAACTTGACAAGGATGCCCTCTCCCCACCTGGGGGCGGGGGGCGGTCCCCTGCGTCAGTGTGGGAGGATCCTGTGCAGTTGCTTTTCTGATAGACGCCCTCACTCAGAAACATCAACAAGCGTCTGATGACGACAGGGGCGTAAGGAAAACCATGACTGGGACTTTCAGTTCTGGGTACCAAGACATGGGGTTCCTGCACATGAGCATTCCCTGTGAAAGGCTGCTGACCACATGTAGGTTCACATTCCAGGCTCACCAAGCACATAAACTTCAAGAAGTAATTGGAACAGGCCCTGGAACCTATTACCTCCTTCAGAAAGGACCCTAAATCTCTGGAACAGAAGACCAATCCCATCACTAATGAGAGGAATGCAAATTAAGACCCCAAAGAGATGCTGAATTGATAGGAAAATACGTAAAAATATGTCAGTACCGAGTGTCATGAAGAATGTGAAGCAAAGAAAAGCTAATAGGCTATTGGGAGAAGGACACCAGATTGTCTCAATGCCAAAACACCATTTATTTAAGATATGCCATTATTTTAAACACCACACCAAAAATGCTCTTTGTTCACTTCTAAGTTATGTTTTACGTATTGAAAGAATTAAACTTAGAAGAGAAGGAGTTTCAGCATATATCACCCTTCTGTTATGCATATAGAAATGAAGGAAATAAATTGATTAAGATATTCTAAGAAGTTTTACATTCACAGCCTTAGCTTTTTAATCACTTTTGCTTGGAGTTGTGTATGCCCACGTAGAACAGAGACAAGCCATCTCCACTCAGCCTCCTCTGATTTCTGGTCACAGAACCTAGGAACATAATAAAATAGTCCTTGTTTTATGCCACTCAGTTTGGGGTGATTTGCTACACAGAAAAAGAGAACTGAAATGGCCCCATTCACAAAGGACTCTGACATGCTTCAAAGAAGGCAGGCCTTCTTCCCCTTCTAGACCCTTCCATCCACTGGGTCACACGAGTGACCACTGCAGCACTCTAGGCTCCCACGTCCTTGACCCAACAGTGATGTCCTTCTCTAAGCCACCTCAGCTGCCTTCTTTCAGTTGACAGAAAGACAGGGTTTCCAGAGGAATTTAATGGCCACCTGAGAGGGTTTGGGTTAAAGCACAAACAGAAGCTTCATCTTACCCCCACCCATGCCTCCCCACTGGGATTGCCAACAGGCAGGACACTGAGCAGACCTACGGGTCACAAAGTCACCATGCCGACCTTCCCATCCCTCATAAGGGACGTCACAGGGTGGGGGAGGATGGTGCAGGGAGTGGGGACGGCCCCCACGGCCAGCCTCTTGCCTATTCTGCCCTCAGGGCAGATTCCAGGGGAGGCTTACAGCACCAGTGCACCTTGGTGAAAGGGCTGGAGGAGTGGTGGTCCCTGAGAACCAGCGGAAGTAGCAGGTGCCACAGCCTGAGGTGGCCTGAAGTGGCCAGGGTCCAGTGGGACCACAGGGGGTGGCCATGAATATGGGGAATGTTGGGCCAGGGATGCTGGGCTCCATGCTCTTCCTGATGGTGGTGCTGCAGTCTCTGCAGCTGGGCCCAGGGAGATTCCTGCACCACCTCCAAAGCCAGAGAAGCTTCCACCTGGGCACCAGACATCACAGAAACACCTGGGAGAAGCTGAGGTCCTGCGAGGGTGCCTTTGACCTGTACTTCATAGTGGACGCGTGAGTGGCTCTCCCGCCTGGCCCGGATGCTCCTCAGGGCATCTCTGTCCACAGGGCCACTTGATGACAGGAAGTAGTCCCAGGGGACCCCAGCCTCTGAGAGAGGGGAGACAAGAACCATCTTGACTAGACCCAAAGAACAGTCCTCTGTGGCCTCTTGTTCCTCACTTGGAAGGAGGGCCCCAGGACTTTGCTCCCTGGGGCATTTATATTTGGAAAGTAAACAAAACACCATAGAGTTTCTGGATGGCTGTCAGTCTCTCCATCAGCTTGACCTGGATCTGTGACCTGCATGTCCCTTAAACAGATGGAGGGGCAGGTGATTGCTAAGAGCTGTCTTTTCAGCACTTGGGAGAATCTCACTGTGATTTCTGGTTTGTTTGGTTTTTGTTTTGTTATTTACCCAAATGACTTCTATTTTTGCTGAGCCCCACAGAGATTGCCGTATCATCTGTTAGGCATTCTCATAGTGTCCCTGCTTAGAAAGTCCTTTGCTTTGCGGCTTCTTTCTTTGACAACCTAGAGATCCACATAACAGTTTGTGTGCACTTTCTGAGCAGTTTGGTCTGTCTGCAGGTGGTCTTGGGAAACCTGGGCTGTGCATTAGGTACCCTCTGGCCCTCAAGTAAGGAAAGGGAGGGGCAGGTCCTCAGACTGGAGAGATGGCCTTGGTTCCATTTTCAACTCCTCTGTAGGACTGACGATAAATTTTACGTATTCAGTAGTAACAGTGGTGTGACTCCCAATATCACTGAAGCACTTTAGGGTCCCCAAAGCCCTTTACTGCACATCTGCCCTCCTCAAAACAATTCTGGGAGGTAGAGTAGGGAAGGTATTTGTGTATGGAATCAACTGGAAAGGTGGAAAGCTACTAGACATTGAATGAAGTAGCCCAGAGTCTGGTGGGGGTGACCGGATTGAATCCTGCTGAATTCTGCAAATGGGAAGAGGAGCTAAGGGTGTCCAAGAAAGGTCCCTAAGCACCCATTTCCCAGCTCCAGGGCACCAGTGAGAAGTAAGCCTAGAGCATGGCTACAGTGGGATAGGCCAGCCTTCTCTGAAAGCACAGCACACTCTTGAGCTCTCCCCACCTTCAGTCTCCTCAGTCTCCATCCTGGCACTAAAGTTCAAGACAATGGGAGCAGGAAAGTGCAAGGAGACCCAGGAAGGGCCGCGGCTTTCCCTGCTGGTGGAGGGTCATGAGGCCAGGCCGGCAGTGTCCCAGGCCCAGTTTGCCGGCTGATGAGAAGAAAACGGAAACACAATAGTATGAGTAAACATCCTTCCTGGCCTGAGGCCACGTGCCTGTTTGGTGTCTGCACATGAGGGACAACCAGAGCGAATGTATCAGAATCTCTGGAGGCGTTTCTAACCAACACATCCTCCCGCATTCCCTGTCTTAAAGCCCCAAGTAAAATCACCAACCATCCTGGTTTGCCACCCAAGGGCCCTCATCCCCCTGCACGTGGGTCTGGTTGGTTACCCTCCCCAGCACTCACAATGATGCTGGTCACCAGCAGGGTGACCACGGAGGTCGCTGAGGGAGTCTGGCAGCCTTCCACTACCTGGACTGGGGAGGATTTATTGAAGTGTCTGCTGGAATCTGGGAAGGAGGAAACTGCGCCCCCTGGATGGAGGTGCCTCATCCCTCTGACTCAGGTCTTCTTTGCTTTCAGGTCACAGAAGGCGAATGATATTTGGAAGGACATTTACGAATTAGTGGATGAAATAGTGAAAAAGTACACAAAGTACGGCTGGTGTTTTCTTCTGCGGGGCAGGGTACATGGCTCTTTAGACTCGGTGGTCACAGAATTTAGAAACACAGAGCCCAGGGGGTGTTCTGAGCAGAAAAGACAGATCACACTGATTCCATCAGGTCTCAGCAGCTTTCTTGGCTCCTGTCAGGGAGTCAGGCCATGTTATAGGGGACACAGTGTGCCTTGAGGACCTCACAGGTTAAGAAACAGGCAAACCAGTAACCAAACACTGAGTTAAATGGTGCCAAGGGATAAAAGAAAAGTGCAAAGGAATTACTTGCAACGTTAAGGAAAAAGCAAGTATTCTTATCTTTTTTCAAGTCAAGTATAAGTTCCCAGGGTCTGTGGAGCTTAGAACTAGATCCTGAAGAATGGGGAAAGACAGGGTAACAAGAACAATCAAGGAGATGTCTTGTGGAGTGAGTGGTCTACTTGAATAGAGAGTAGGGTGAACTCAGGGGAAGGCTCAGAGATGAGTCTGGACACAACAGCATGGGGCCAACACCACTGAGGCTCATAATGCCAGGCCGAGGGGCTTAGAATTCCTACTGTGAACAATTGGGAGCGACACATGATTCTTAAGCAATGATGTATGATGTATGATGTTCTGCAGGGAGAAAAGTTTGATAATAGTGGCTAAAATGATTTGTAACAAGAGCCAAGAGCAGGGACCTATGGTAGCAATTAAGATAAAAAAATAACGAGGGTCAATGGACCAGAGACAGTGAGGGACAGAAGAGGGAGGGATGTGTGAAAGGCTAAAAGGAGGTCCAATGATTTCCTGGATATGGTCAGGACATGGGGAGTGTGGGCAAGAGGAATAGCGTGAAGATACAAAGAATTTTTTAGTAGAAAAGAGTCCACGTGGGAGGCTCAGCAGAAGTGCATAGGTATCTATCTTCTTGTGCAAGTACCATGTGCACACCTGTGTGTGAGTGTGTGTGGGAGAGACAGAGAGAAGGAGATTTGGGAGTGGGGGGAGCATAGGGATGGAGCAGGAAGGCCCCACATCTTCACAGGCCTCAGAATCCTTCAGGGTTCTAGGAACTTCCAGGGTTCAGGAAATGGCCCCCAAAGCAAAAGACTTGGAATGGGGGCAGGGACATTGGCATGCACCCCCTTCCTGGCTGCTCATCGGCTTCCTTTTCACACTTCTGCAGCCCTAACCTGCGGATGTCCTTCATCACCTACTCCACACAGGCCAACACCATCACGAAGCTCACCTCAGACAGGTAAGAGCTGCTTTCACCCCCCACGGCAGGCCTGGTGGGCAGGATCACAGGGAAAAACAGGGAACTGAGGGTTCCTGAGACCTCAAGAGGACCCACTGGACGCAGGCTGAGCCGTCCGGGGCTCCCCTCAGTGCCCACGCTGACCCCCAGCCCCGGCTCCCCGGCTCCCCGGCTCCCACTGCCCCCCGGGCTGCGCTGGCACTGGCAGAGCCCTGTGCTGCTGGACCATCTCCGCCCACTCTCCGCCCTGCCCTCCACCTGTCCTGCGTGCTCTCAGCACTCTTCCCTTTTCTCAGAACTGGCTGGCTGTGAGGACGCCTGGGATCTGGTGGAGCAGATGCGGGGGCCCTTTGTGAACACTGGCCTGTGTCGGGCACCTGCTCTGGGTGTGACTCTCTGCTCTGGGCCAGTGGGGGCAGAGGGGAGGCAGAGAGAACCAGGAGGCAGGGGTGGGCAGTGCTGAAGTGCTGGAGCTTCAGCGGAGGGAGCTTGGTCCCTTGGTGGGTCTGAGACAAGGGAGCCCCTGAGTGTGGTTCCAAACACGGGGCTGGGCTAGGGTGCAGGAGGGAAGCCTGACACCCCCACACCCTGCGTGGGCCATCAGGTGGGCCCAGCGGTGCGCCCAAAGGCCTGGAGGTGGGAGACGTGGAGCTCCTGAGCAGCAGGGAAGTGAAGAGGCTCCTGATGCAGAGGCCTGGCACCCAGGGAGTGTGGAGGCGCCAGTGCCTGGAGACAGCGCTCCCTGTGCCTGGCTCCCAGGAGAGACAGGGCTGGGCTTCCTGCTCAGTGAGGGAGAGGAAGGCAGGGTTTTGTGTGTTCCTCTCATCTGCATTTCTGAGACAGAGACCTGAGTGAGTTTGAGGTGGAAAACCAAGTCACTGGGGAGCTGTCAGGCAGATGGCAGAAAGAGAGGTGGGGGCTGGGCGGGGGCCTCTGGGGGAGGAGCTGCCCATGGGGGAGAGGAGGACCACTGCCTCCTCCAAAGCAGGGGGTCAGAGCCTGAACCAAGAGAGCTGTGGGGAGGCTCTTGAGGGTCTCCCGGGTCCTCTCTGGAGAGTGGAGGTGAGGATGTCTTCCTCAAGGGAAGGTGTCAGAAGTGGGAGTGGGGCTCAGGGGAGTGGAAAAATGGGGTGGAATTTTAGGAAGTGAAGGGCTTGATGAGGGCATGAGCAGCCTAGTGTCCTCTCCACGCACAGAGCTGGGAGTAGGCCCTGGAGAGCCGGTCTGTTTTCTAACAATCAACCCTCATCCCTCCTCACCCCACTTGACTGATCTTTTTCAGAAATGAAATTCGTGCTGGTCTTAGCAGACTTCAGAATATAGTGCCTACAGGAGCCACAAACATGCAGGAAGGATTTAAAAAGGTACAGATCCTACAGCTCTGAGAATTATTCTGCTTTGTCAAGTTCTTAGAGCATTATTGGGTCATCTCACTGCCCTGCCCCAATTTCCTTCATTTTGTTGCAGGCAAATGAGCAGATTGAAAGAGTTTACTCCAAAAGTAAGTTACCTGCTGACGTCACTGTGCTCAGGTGGGACAGAGCCAGGCCTGGACCTCAGCGAGGGCTGGTGCAGACCCACCGCAGCCAACTCCTAGCACTGACCCTGGGAGCGAGTTCCTTGCCCTCCCTGTGCTGCAGGTTCCTCCTCTGCACAGCGAGGATGAAAACCACCCCCAGGGATGTCTCCGAGAACCACACGGGGTCATGGGTTACATCCCTGGTTCTTGCTAGATATCAAGTACTTGACCTACAGTTGGGCTGCATGAAAGAGGAAAGAGAAATTCCAGGGCCTGCGAGCAGATGGGGTTCCGTTTAGGGAACAGAGACCTTGGTGTCCCCCTGGCTGCCCACACTCTGTCCACCATGGTTCTGGCTCTGCCACCTTCCCTCCAGCCTCTTCCCTCTGGTTGACTCTCGTCCTGTGACTGTGCCTCCCACAATGGAAAAGGCTGTGCTCAGCCCAGACCTTCTGCATCTAGACTGTTGGGTGGCAGCCCTTGTCAGGAAACATGCGTGGGCTGCTGGGTGAAGATGGGGAGCTGGGCAGGGCCACTGCCCAGGCACCTTGACTGTCATTCTGGTGGCTCCTCCCTGTGCTCCCCTGAGAGGCTTGTCCTCGTCCAGTGAAGTAGCCGCAGTTGCCTTTCAGGCCAAAGGCTGTGCCACCTGCCCATCGTGAGGGTCCACTAGGAAGAGCTCTGAGCTGCTCTCAGGCACCTTGTCTGTCAAGAGGGTCCTGGGCTAATGCCCCTTCCCCTCCAGGCTCTCTGGGTGGTGGGTACTCAGGTCAGGGTGGCAGTGGGAGCAGTGCTGCGGGCCTGGCAGCCTGAGGCAGGTCACTCCAGGTGCCTTGCTGACCAGGACACTCCCTGCTTCTTCTGCAGACAATAGTGCCTCCAGCCTGATTATCACTCTGACTGCTGGACCACTGATGCCAAAGACGTTACAGGAGACTAAGGATGAAGTGAGTCCTCTCTGTTGTTACCAGCTCTGTGCTCCCTGTATTTGGGTGTTTTTACTCAAAGCTCTTTCTTCCTCTTAGGCTGACAAAGCTCGGGATATGGGGGCCAAGGTTTACTGCCTGGGTTTAAAAGACTATAAGAAATACCAGGTAATTTGGAACAGCTAACCAGGTGCCACACTTAAGCCCAGCTGGGGAAAGCTTTCAAAGGCAGCTGTCCCAGGGTCACCCAGAGATGGCCCTCTACCCACCCCATGTGTTTGGACAACAGAAGGACAGCAAGTGTTGTGTAAACCTACACACCAGAGGTGCGGGTGGAGGAGCTTTCCACTCCATAAGGGTGGGCTGCTGGCAGACGCTAGGGTGTGGCCCTTGCGGTCCAGTATGGCAGGAGGCAAGAGCCTGTCTCCTGGGATGGGACCTACTGTGTCCTCAACCACTGGCTGTGTGACAGTCATCTCCTTTTCCTTGTAGCTGTATTATATTGCAGGAAGAAAAGACCTAATGTATGGGATAGATGAATTCAAGTCCCTGAAAAGGTTTGTTACCTCGGTAAGTGCAGGCTACATGTGAGAAGGGAGATGGGGTGTCTTCTCCCCATACCCCTGCCATCAGTCTCCCTGACCCTGCCACCCCCTGTCTGTTCCAGCTCACGGACAATTCCTGTAAGGATATGATAGGTGGGGACACTTCCTTTTTCTGTGTAGGAGGTAAGAGTCAGAGTCTAGACAGAAGTGTGTGTAAAGGGGACACATTTGGGTAGTGTGTGGGTGTTGCGACTGTGGGGTATGTGTATGTGCTGTGTATCTGTACATGGTGTGATTGTGTGTGTGGTATATATGTGGTTTGAGTGGAGTGAGTGTGTATGTTTTGTGTGTGTGGTATGCATGATGTGGTGTGTGTGTGTGATGTGTCTGTGTATGTGGTGATTGTATGGAAATCTTTCCAGGATATCAGTGTGCATTGATATATAGGTCACTGTGGGATTGTATGACGTGTGTATGTTGAGAGCTGTGTGTAGATATGCATGTGTAATTACTTTTATCATCCAGCTTTATTGAGATGTAATTGAAATATAGCTCTGGATGAGTTTAAGGTATGCCACATAATGGTATAGACATGAATACATATATTGCAAAAAGGTGTCCATTATAAATTTAGTTCTTAAAATCTAAAACCAAAAGTTCTTTTAAAAATTAAATATATACATTAAAATCCTCAACTATATTTAGCCAATAAAATCGAACAATACATAAAAAAGAGAATGCATCAAGACTAATCAGAGATCAAGCCAGAAATGCAAGTCTGATTCAGTATATGAAATATCAGTATAATTTACCATATCAGCAAAATGGAGAAGTGAAACACGATTATCTCAATGGAGGAAGAAAGAAGTTGGACACAGTTCAAGTTTGACAAAGGCATCCACACAAAGTCTCACAGCCAACACTACCCCTAATGCTTCAATGGGGTTGGCCTCCCCATGAGATCAGGAACTTGACAAGGATGCCCTCTCTCCCCCAGGAGGGTCCCTGCGCCAGGGTGGGGAGGATCCTTTGCAGGTGCTCTTCTCATAGACGCCGTTTCTCTCTCAGTGAGCGCTGTCTGTGCCAGCTCATGAGTCCACATCACTGGGATTTGTGGAGCTGGGGTGGGTGGACAAGCACACCTCCCACTGGTAACAGCACCCAGCTGGATGCAGCTGGACGCAGACCCACGGAGCTGGTCCTGGCCGCTGTGCTCTGAACGGCAAGGCTACAGTGCAGTAGGCCGAGAGGTCAGACACAGCAGCCTTCATATCTGAGCTCTGCTGCCCACAGGCACAAAACCAGGGTTCCTGGTGTCACGTGCCAGCCGTGCAGCAGCCTGACAGCTTCGATTCTCTGCTTGTGTCCCTGGGACACACACAGGCCTGTCACACTGCAGGGGAGGATGCCCGTTGTCATTCATGCCCTGTGGTGGCCCAGCTGAGGTGACGGGTGCCCACTGCACACCCTGCACGCATGGCCCAGCAGTGCTGCTCTGACCTTTACAGCGGCTGTCAGCCTGTCACCAGCTGCCACACGGCATGACCATCACCTGGAGTGCAAGCTCAAGGCAGGAACCTGGGCCCCAAATAAAGCAAAAGAAGCTGCTCATCAGGCTGTCCTTCTGAAGCAGTCAGTGCAGTGGGTGGGCGTGAGGAGGCCGGGAGGGGTGAGCGTGAGGCACATGGCCTCTTCAGCCCCTTGGGCTCCCTCCAGGCCTAGGCAGAGGCCTCCGCTGGCCTCCCTGCCTCCAGGCCTGGGCTCCAGCCCATCCTCTGCACAGGGCCCGAGGGGCAGAGAAGGCCACTTCCCTCCCCCAGCCTGACCACAGAGGCTGAGGTCCCCAAGCCAGACAACTGGGCCCTCCAAGGTCCAGTCCCTGCTGTAAGCCCACCTGCTGCAGGGGCTGGTGGGTAGGGGCCTGGGCTTCCTGCAAAACCTTCCTTCGCTTTATAGGCTCAGCCCTCCCAGCCTCGACCCCAAAGCCTTTCCTGGTCAGCTTGCCCCTCCAGCTTCCCACAGCCCTTGCTCTGTTCCTGCCATTAGTCACTTATCATGCAGTATGAACCATGACTTCTGCTTGGCTATGTCCATGTCTTTATTTTTATCGTACAGGAAATTCTTTTTCTTTCAAATTTTATTATGGGTAATTTCAAACCAGCATCAAAGTGAAAACAATTGTACAGTGGGCACGCTTATCTCACTACCTGAATTTGCAATTAATACCTGACTGTATTCCCTTTCATATTAATCTACCTAGCTCTCTTTCTTTCTCTATCTCTCTGATTCATCAGTCCATTTTCTTTTTTAATTCATTTCCAAATAAATTACACTCACGAGGCCACCACAACATGTATCTTTAATTGGGAAACAATTTTTGCTAAGATTTCTCTTTTTGAAATGCAGCAAATTTAAGTGCATCATTTGATGACTTCTGAGAAATGCACACAACACTCGTGTAACCCCAAACCCCATTACAACATTACATTTGCCCCCAGAAAGTCCCCTCAGCTCCCTTCCCAGGAAATCCCTGCCCCTGCCCTCTCTGGAGGCATCTGCTCCTTGATTTCTTCCTCCACAAGCTGGCTTGCTGCTTTAGAACCTCTCCCCAGTGACTCACAGGGGATGAGCGAGGGGTCTGGAGTGGGACTCATGGCACCGTGGTTTGGGGATTCATCCCTCCTGTGTGTTGCTGGGTTTGCTCAGGGCTTTGACCCCAGAGGCAGGCTGGAGGCAGCGCCTGGTCACTCTTTTTCCTGTATGTGACCAGGCCAGAATGAGTGTCTGCAAGAAGCCCAGCAGGTGGGGCCCAGCAGTGGTGGCCATAGTGGGACACAGTGCAAGGCAGGGCTTCCCTCTGAGGTCCGGCATCCCGCTCTGCGCCATGGCCGGAGACCCTCTGTGGGGGTGGGTGGGGCAGGCTGTGTGGGGCAGGAGGACCTGCGGGATGAAGGCAGGACACCCGGGGCAGACGGGGACACCCCTGCAACCAGCCTGGGTAGAGGCTGTCCCTCCACAATGATACGGTCCCCCCTTGTCCCATCCTACTCTCTCCAGAGGTGGCAACCACAAGAGTTCAGCTTTTATCTGTAAATCCCTACCTAAGTATACTCTACGAGGACATTTTTACATGAATGGGATCGTGCAGTAGTTAGTATTTTCCTTCTGTACAGTATCCCACGGCATGGATGGAACAGTTGATTTCCTTAGTCTCCCCTGATCAATATTCACATCGTTCCGAACAAGTCTATACTAGAAGCCATGCTGTAGGACCATCCTGATGCTTACCTCTGCGAGCTTGGGAAAGGAATTCCCTGGGATCAAGACCAAAGGAGACCTGCTGCCTTAAGGGGACACCAGGTCACAGTTGTTCAGTGTCCAGTTTCTCTCAAAGTGGCTGTCCCAAGCAGCATGTGGTGCTCCCAGACCTGGCCTCCCCAGGGCAGGTCACATCCACCTGTGTGCCCATGTCAGTCTCAAGGAGGTTAGATGCCTCCTCATGCACAACTCCTCCAGCCTTCTCCCAGAGAAGCCTGCCTTCCCAGCTCCTCTCTCCTTACAGCCCCCAGATGGCCTGGTGTACAACTTTCCTTCCAGAGAGAAAGCTCTCTGTTCCAGTAAGGATCAGTCTCCCTTCCACGAACCGTCCGTCCTTCTGACGCCTAAGAGCTGGTGGGCAGGGGACCATACATGGAACGTGAAGCCCAGCAAGCTGATTTTGGACCTTCCTGTGACCTCATTTTCTTCCTGTGGTTGATACCATTGGAGGAATTGGGGGATGGGGGAGGGGTTTGGGAAGCAAAAGGAGCAGCTTTCTAGACAAAGCAAAAATCCTTCACCTGGAAGTCTCTTTTGCTGAACTATTGAAACCATCACCCTGCCACCACTTCAGAGACTTGCCAGAGTTCAGAAGCCCCCCTTTGAGAGCGGCAGTGCCTGGGACGGGGGGGCTCTGATGCAAAGGGGAAGCAGCCCCTGAGCGGGGCTGAGGGCAGCAGGAGACACAAGGAGGAAGGAGGGCGTCCAGGCAGAGGGCAGAGTGCACAGCTCCTGAGGGTACCAGCTCGGCACGTGTGCTGGGCTATCACACAGCCCTGCCCTCCCCTGATGCCCTCCCTCCCCTCACCTTTGTGGAGGAGGAAGCTGGATCCAATCTGCACCATATGACTGGGACCGCCAGGTCCTCTATGGGGGCTTTCTGCTTCGGAAAGCCTATCAAATCATGTTAGCAGGCCAGCTTCAGCCCACCGGCCAAGCATTTGCTTCAAAAGACAGTTTGCAATCTCTGCCTTAATCTGAGGGGAGCTGCAGGAAGATCTGAAGCAGGAGGAATCAGCACTCCAGGTCCAAGGCTGCACTGGCATTTCTGAGGAATTGTCTCAAATTAATTGACCTTGGGCAAATCAAGTACTGTATCTGGGACTGGAATTAGCCCGCCTGGGCCAGGAGGAAAGGGTAGAGGTTAAAGACCATGGACTTGCAGCAACAACGCCTGCCTTTATCCTGGCCAGCTCCAGGGGTCAGGCCCACTAGTTGCCCTCTCTGGATCCCTAGTATTTGTTGCAGTAGTCAGGAAGCACCAGTGGGGACCCAGAAGGCTGGGGAGCGGCTGTGGACCAGAATTGCATATCAGTGTCTCCCACGCTGGCAAAAGGAAGTGTTCCGTGAATCTCTGTGGTGGGGGTGGGGGTGGGGGTGGCGGGGCAGCACATGGAGGGGCAGGAAGACGGAGGGGAAGAGCAGTCACGGCAGATTTCAGAGCCACAGCTGAAACAGGATTTCACCTTCCATAGAGGATTCTGCGGGGTGGGGTCCTCACCTGGCTGGCCTCACCCTTGCTCCTGGGGTCTCCAGCCTGTAATAGACACAGAGAAACACAGGGAGGAGGAACAGACCCCCAGGTGACGGAAAGCCCCATAGGCACCCAGGCTTGCGTGCTCAGCTCAGACAAGAGTCGGGGCTGTATGCAGCCTGTGTTGTCTTGGTTCCTCTGTCATGTATGTAATGCAGGGCCTGGTGGAGAGCACTGCCTGCACCTCTTAGGGAAGACCTTGGCACTTCAGCCTGGCTTTGCCCCTGTGCAGGCTATGAGACTGGGTATATTTAATGCACGCAACAGTTCAGAGAGGTTTGTAGCAGCAACCCGAGTGCTCCCAGCCCAGCCCAGCAGCCTCACAGTGGACCCTCAGTGATACCAGGTGAGGATCTGGCACTGGAGGTACACAGATATTGGTTGAGAGAGAGCTGCTTCCTCCGAGGAGTCACTTGGGAGTTCAGTTTTGGGTGACCTTCTGTAATTGTAAGATCAGAGGGAAGACAGCACTCAGCCCCTCCTAACACAGACCTGTGGATGTTACTCTTTCAGAATCCTATGAAGTGACATTCTTTGCATCTGGCCTAGATCCACAATGGAAGGATGAAATTTTTTGCAGATATCAGTTGGGCCTCAGCAAAGTCTATAGTAAGTAACCCCCTTGCTACCATCACACAACACACTGCATTCCCTTCATCCAACCAAGCCTTCAAAGCCCTTGCTACCCACTCACTGTAGACCCTCTAAGGATAGAGGCAGTGCGGACCAGTGGAGGGAGGGACCTGGCTGGAAGCCTGGTAACCTCCCCCTTCATATGCAAAGCTGGGAAGTAATCAATCCGCCAGCACCTCAAGACCATTTTTGAAAAGATAAAGACAATGGATAATCCTTTAGCCAGGCTCATCAAGAAAAAAGAGAGAGGACCAAAATAAACAAAACAAGAAGTGAAAGAGGAGAAATCACAACTGATATCACAGAGATACAAAAAGTCATAAGGGAATTCTACAACCAGTTGTATGCCAACACATTGGATGACCAAGAAAAAATGGATAAATTTCTAGAAACATATATGCTTCCAAGACTGAATCAGGAAGAAACAGACAGTCTGCACAGACTGATCACCAGTACTGAAATTGAATATGTAATCAAAAAACTCCCAGCAAACAAAAGTCCAAGATGAGATGGCTTCACAGGGGAATTCTACCAAACTTACACAAAAGACCTAATACCTATTCTTCTCAAACTATTTCAACATATTGAAGAGGTGGGAACACTCCCAAGATCATTCTACAAGGCCACCATTACCCTGATGCCAAAAGCTAACAACGTCACTAAGAAAAAGAAAATTACAGGCCAGTACCTCTGCTGAATATACATGCAAGAAACCCCAACAGAATATTAGCCAACTCAATTCAACAATATACAAAAAAGGATCAAACACCATGATCAAGTGCAATTTATTTCAGGATGCAAAAATGGTTCAATATCCACAAATCAATGAATATAATTAATCACACTAACAAAACAAAACAAATCAAAAGGATAAAAATCTCATGACCATCTCAATAGACACAGCAAAAGCATTTGACAAAATTCAACATCCATTCATGATTTTAAAAAAAAATCTTATCAAAGGTGGTAGCGAGGGAACATATCTCAACTTAATAAAAAACCATTTACAACAAACTCACAGCTGACATGATACTCAACAGTAAAAAGATGAGAGCTTCTCTTTAAAATCAGGAACAAGACAAGGATGCCCACTCTTATCCCTTCTACTTAACATATACTGGAAGTCCTAGGCACAGCCATCAGACAAGAAAAAGAAATGAAAGTCATCCAAATTAGAAGGAAAATGTAAAACTGTCACAGTTTGTAGATGACATCATACTGCTTACAGAAAACAATTTAAAAAACTCCACCAGAAAAGAAAAACTATTACAAGTAATAAACAAATAAATAAAGTTGCATGGCGAAAGATTAATATACAGAAATCTGTTGCATTTCTGTACAATAATAATAAAATATCAGAAAGAGAATTTAATAAAATAATCCCTCTTACAATTGCATCAAAAAGAATAAAATACCTAGAAATAAACTTAACCAAGTTGAAAGACCTGTGCTTGAAAACTATGAGAGATTGATGAAGAAAATGCAAATAAATGGAAAGAAAGGAGATGTTCATGGATTGGAAGAATTAATATTGTTAAATGTCCACACTACCTAAAGCAAGCTACAAAGTTAATGCAATTTCTAGGGGAAAATACATGACATTTTTCACAGGAATAGAATAAGTAATCCTAAAATTTGTATGTAACCACAAAAAAACCCAAGTAGTCAAAGCAACCTTGAGAAACAAAGAAGAAAGCTAGAGGTACGGTGCTCCCTGTGCTCAGACAATACCACGAAGCTGCAGTCACCAAAACTGCAGGGTAATGACACAAGAATTGACACATAGATCAATGGAACAGTAGAGAGATCCCAGAAATAAACACATGCACATATGGTGAATTAACCTATGACCCAGGAGGCAAGAATATACAATGGAGAAAAAGTCAGTCTCTTCAATGTGTGGTACTGGGGAAGCTGGACACCTGTGTGTAAAAGAATGAGATTAGAATATTTCCTCAGGCCAAATACCAAACAAACAAACAAAACAAACAAAATAAGATAAAATAGAATAAAAAGGCATTAAAACAATAAATGCTGGAGAGAGTGTGGAGAAAAGAGAACCCTCTTACACTGTTGGTGGGTATGTCAAATGATACAGCCACTATGGAGAACATTATGGAGGTTCCTTAAAAACCAAAACTAGAACTACCACATGACCCAGTAATTCCACTCCTGAGCATATTTTTCCCAGAGAAAACCATAGGTCAAAAAGATACATATACCCCAATGTTCACTGCAGCACTATTTACCATAGACAGGGCATGGAAGCAACCTAAATGTCTATCAACAGAGGCATGGATAAAGAAGATGTGGTTCATATAGACAATGGAATATCACTCAGCCGTAAAAAGGAACAAAATTGTGCCATTTGCAGAGACATGAATGGACCTAGAGACTGTCATACAGAGTTAAGTAAGTCAGAAAGAGAAAAGCAAAGATTGTATATAAATGCATATATGTGGAACCTAGAATGATGGTATAAATGAACTCATTTGCAAGGCAGAAATAGAGACACAGATGTAGGGAACAAATGTATGAATACCAAGGGGCGAAGGGGGTGTGGGATGGATTGAGAGAGTGGGATTGACATATATACACTACTGTGTGTAAAATAGATAATTAATAAAAACTCACTGTATAGCACAGAGAACTCTACTCAGTGCTCTGTGGTGACCTAAATGGAAAGGAAATCCTAAAAAGAGGGGATATGTGTATACTCATAGCTGAGCTGCTTCACTTTCCTGTACAGCAGAAACTAACGCAGCACTGTACAGTAACTATCCTCCAATTAAAACATTCACAAAGATGTAAACACAAGACCTGAAACCATACAACTCCTAGAAGAAAACAGAGAGAGAATATTCTTTGACACTAGTTGTAGCAATATCTTTTTGGATCTGCTGCCTAAGGCAAAGGAAACAAAATTAAAAATAAACAAATGGGACCAAATTAAACTTGAAACCTCTTGCACAGTGAAAGAAACAACTGAAAAAATGAAAAGACAACTTCCTGAAGAGGACAAAATATTTGTAAATCACTTGACTGATGCGTCAATATCCAAAACATATAAATAGCGCAAACACTTCAGTATCAAAAATGAACAAACAAACTGGTTAAAACATGGGCAGAAGACCTGAATAGACATTTTTCCATCAATGATATACAGGTAGCCAACAGGCACATAACAACATGTTCAATATCACTAAACATGCAAGTCAAAACCACAATGAGATATCACCTCACACCTGTCAAAATGGCTGTTATCACATATTGGCCAGGATGTGGAGAAAAGGGAACCCTAGTACACTGTTGGTGGCAATGTATTGTACCGATAACTTGGTACAGCCACTAGGGAAAACATTATGCAGATTCCTCAAAAAAGTAAAAATAGAATTACCATATGATCCAGCAATTCCACCGTTGGATATATACCTGAAGAAAGCAGAAACACAAATTCGAAAAGATACATGTACCCCAGTGTTCACAGCAGCATTATTTATAATACACAAGATATGGAAGCAAGCTAAGTGTCCATCACAGAGGAATAAATAAAGAAGATGTGCTACACACCTACACACACATATATACACACAAGGGAATATTACTCAGCCATAAAAAATAATGAAATTCGAAAATTTGCAACAACATGGCTGGACCTAGAGGGTATTATGCTAAGTGAAATAGTCAGACAGAGAAAGAAAATACTCTTGCATTACCACTTGCATGTGGAATCTGAAAAATTAAACAAATGATTGAATGTAACAAGACAGAAACAGGCTCACAGATATAGAGAACAAACTAGTGGTTACCAGAGGGAAGAGGAAAGAGTGAGGGGCAAGGCTCAGGGGTAGGGGATTAAGAGGTACCTATTGCTTTGTATAACTCAAATAAGCTACATGTTATACTGCACAGCACGGGGAAAAAAGCCAATATTTTGTAATAATTTTAAATGCAGGATAATCGATTAAAATTTTAAATCACTATGTTATACCCCTGAAACTAGTGTAATATGTGTAAACAAACAAACAAAATATACTTCAATTTAAAGAAACAGAAAACGTCCCTGCATCAGTCATGCCTCTCTTGGCCCTCAGTATGTGAGGTGCCTGCCATCACCTCACTCTCCCTGCCCTGTGAACATGATGGAGGTTACACCACATTTCCTTGTGATTTTTTTTCCACGCTAATCCCAACCATTCTACCCCTCAGACACAAATCCTTCCTCTAAACATACTTGGTGATTAGTTTCAATGTCTAATGAAGGGGAACACAGTTCAGAAGGTCGTAGCTAATGTGAGAGTTGAGTTATGGCCAGAAGCTGGTCACCTGGAAGGGAACTATCCATGGGGAGCAGGCCTGACCCGTGGTGTGAGGAGAGTTAGGGCTCAGGAGAGAGAAGGTTCCACGGCTACGAGTCGGGGCCTGTCTGAGCCTCCTGAGTGCCACCTCCCAGCTCCCACAACGTTGCAGAACAAGCACAAATGCAGGAGCCCTGTCCCCTCAGGTCCCCTGGGGCCATAGATGGCGCCTCACCCACCCAGGCGCTCTGCCCACGAACCTGCCTGTCGCCCTCGACGCCTCTTCCCTCTCAGCCCACATCCAGTCCAGCTGCGGCTCCTGCTGCCTCCGTGTCCCTACCTGGACCTGGGCCGCCCCCGACAGGCTCACTGTACTTAGAGTAAAGCCCAGACCCCTGCCCGGGCCCACGAGGCCCCGCCCCTGCCTCACTCACCTCTTTCCCTCAACAGGCTCAGCCAGTTATGCCTCAGCCTCGGCACAGACGCCCACAGCCCGGACCCTCTTCCCTGCACCTTGCCCTGCCTTTCCCCTCATCTGGTTTCAGCTCCAGGAGCACCGCCTCAGACAGACCTTGTCTTTAGTGGGAATTTTCAGTAACATACAAAAGTAGCAAAAGTCCTATAGGGCCCTTGAAGCCGCCTTCCCCTCCTTCCAGTAATTGTCAACCCCGGCCAATCTGGTTTTGCTGATACTCTCACCGTTGATTACTGTGAAGCAAATCCCAGACATCCATCATGTCCTCTATAAATGTTTCCCTTTCTCCTAAAGAGAAACTGAGTCTCTCAAAGCCAGGACAGGTCACCTGCTCCTAAGTGGCTGTCCCTTCCCCTCCCTGCTCTGTCCCTTCCCCTGCTTATTCACGTCACTGCACTTCTCACTCTGGCCTTTGTTTTCCTCATTGTTTGTTGCTTTATTGTCTGTCTCCCTCTCCAGCCCCGCAAGTGTCAGGTCCTTGAGAGCAGGGCCTCTGCCTGCCTTCTCCCACGAAACACCAGAGCCCTGCACAGTGCCTGGTGCACTGTAGGTGTCAGAAGAAGGCTGAGCAGAGAAGCTGCTTCTGCCAAAGTGGTAGCTCTGCCTCCAAGGGCAGGGAGAAGGGAAGGGCAGATGGATAGACATGTGCACTGACATTCTTCTCATGTGGTTTTCTTTTAGATAAAAAACCCATCTATATGGACCACGAAAAATTAATTTGCCCAGGACATACATTTGACAAGGCTGGACAGTAAGTATTTAGGCTTAAGGGCCATTTGGTCCAAGAATATCAGAAACCAGCTGTGCTGGGGCAGAACATGTCTGTCTCTGGGAGGGCTCAGGGCATCCTCACAACTGCACTACTTGGTGGCCCCTCGAGGAGCTCAGAGATCCGCTGTGCCCAGGCTACACTGAGAAGGGCAGGATGTGGGAGATGGTGTGCAACCAGGGATGGTACCTTCGCTCCAGGCAGCTTTTCCAAGTGGAGCCAATATACTCTGTACACACAGAGGAGTCAGGATGGTGACACCAAACAGCCATCCCTGCTCACTTAGCTCATGGCCAGGAGGACATCTGACCACATGCAGGACTCCTCACTGCATGGTCAGCCTTCATTACAGAGGTCACTCTCGTGGTGCTTGGGGATGAACTTCCCTTACCCCTGCTGTCTGCTCTCTGGTCGCCCTGAATGGCTGATGTTCAAAGTCATTGCCCTGAGGAGGGCTGTGTGCTATGGACTGAGCCAAGTGTAAGAACTGTGTCTATTCAATCTGGTGGTTACCCTCTGCCTTTCTGTGCTTCAGGGAGGTCATCGTTGATTGCAACATGAACAAAGGTGTCAGCTTCTCATGCCAAAGCTTGAAACTTACCAGCAAGGACTGTGTGAGTGACAGGGTGTGTCTTCGCCTCCCTCAGTGGATGGAGGCAGAGACATTCTCACTGGAGGAGGTGAGGGGAGCAAATTCCTCAGGGAAGGCTGAGCAGGTAGTTTATGAGGCAGGCATCTCTGGCAGCACCTCACAGCCAGATAGGTGCCCTTAGCCCTTCATCAGGTTTGTAAAATTCACTACAAATTCTACTACAAGAGAATAAGTTGTAGGCAGCTGTCCTGGTCTTGCAGAAACTCTGCTCTCTCTGTGAACCAAGTGTCATTGAAGACACTTGAAAGGGACGAATTCATGCTCTAAGCAGAATCCAGAAACGGTGCTGAGGCTCCGCCCTCCCTGGACCCACTTTGCCACCTCCCCTGGCGCCGGCCTTGTGGTGGGGAGCTCAAGGCTCCATCCTGGATTCAAGCCAGGGTGAGTGGGAGAGGCTGGGACACTGTGTACTAGGAGACAGAGTCCAGGACCTCTGGGACCCCCGGGCCCTCCAAGTCAGGGTCCCAGGCACAGGCATCTGGAGAGGGAACAGCTGCAGCCAAGTGCAGTCAGGGTGTGGTTGCACTGTGTTGGTGGAGCAGCGGGCGGGGCTCTGAACCCACCCCTGACCTTCACAGCCACGGCCTCCCACGCCTGTTTGGGGAACACCGGCTGTCACTTTGCAGATGTCATGAGCCTCTCTTCGGCTGCACCTCCTTTCTGCTGCTCCTCAGCTGCCCCTCTCTGCTAACTGGCTCTGACCTCGGCAGGGGGCCTCTCCCCTCTGTTGCTGGGAAGCTGGCAGGGCCGTGGCAGGTGCGGGCCTCAGCTCAGGGAGAGGAAGCTGGGAACAAAGTGCTGCTCCCGGGGGCCCGCTTGTCCCAGCTCCACAGCGTCCGGGCCCCTAAGCCTGGAGCAGCCCAGCATGGGGGACAGAGCGTGTTAGCCTGGAGTGAGGTTTCCCTGGGAGGAAGGACGCCTGTGCCTGATGCCACCACCCTTGTGTCCAGTCCCAGCTCGTGAGGGTTCCCCAATATGTGTCTGTCTCTGCTGGTCCCTGCACATCCCCCCATGGAACCCAGATTGAACCTCCACATTTCCCAGCAGGAGTCCCCCCACCTGTCGGCCGCCCGACCACAGGCACATTGAGAAGAGAACTCGGGAGCTGCCTGTGGCTCCTGGCCCAGCACAGGGTCACCCTCAACCCAACTGGTCCTCTCCCCTCACTCCCCCTGTTTCCTGGGCACAGGCTCTGTCTGCTCCCTTCCCTCCCTGCTTCTCTCGGGCAGAGCCTTGATGTAGGGAAGGGCTGGCCAGCGCAGGTCAATGGATACAGCACATGTGTCCTAGGTTATGAACAACCAGAGACCAGAGCCCATTCCTTAAGCCCCCACGTGGACTTGGCCTGTGCGCAAACTTTCTATAGCCTCTCTCTAATGTTCTCAAGTGCCTATTCACTTCCTCACTCCAGATGTGGAGACAGAGGTTCAGAAACAGGGGAGAGCTTTGCCAGAGGTTGCAGAGCCGGGAATTACCGGAGAGAGGCTATGGGGAGGTGGGCAGGGTGTCCTGCCGCTGCTCTTGCACCCCCACCTCTCAGGGAGCCCTGCAGCCCCTCCCTCACACATCTGTGTGTTGCAGCTTTTGGTGGTCCTCACAGAACCCCTGTGTCCTCCGCCAAGGCAGGCAGTGAGGGCTGGGTGGTCATTCTTGGAGGATTGGCCTTGCTTGACAGCGCTCTGGGGAGAGCCTCTGAGCAGGGCCAGCGGTGGGGTCCGTGGGCCAGGGCTCCACGGTGGCTCTCTGGGAGCTGGCCGAGATCTCCTCGCCCCACTGTGGCCCCTCTAGATGAGGCGACGTGAGGAGAAGGGGAATCATGAGGTCTGGTGTGGGAAGCAGATTTGGGTTCACAGGAAGAGGTCACCCAGGCCAACCCAGGACTTCGTCCTGTGTGCTCTGTACAGTATGAGCCGACGCAGCCCACAACTGTCCCAACAACCACCACAGCCACCACAGCGCCCACCACTGTCCGGACGAGGAGGCCGACATCCACCACAGCAACCACGACGACCACAAAGCCAACCACTGTCAGGACCACCACCACCACCACCACCACCACCACCACCACTGCGACCACGACCACCACCACCACCACCACCACGACCAGGAGGACCACAGTGCCCACCACTGTCCAGACGAGGAGGCCAACATCCACCACAGCAACCACGACGACCACAAAGCCAACCACTGTCAGAACCACCACCACCACCACTGCGACCACGACCACCACCACCACCACCACCACCACCACCACCACGACCAGGAGGACCACAGTGCCCACCACTGTCACCACAGCAACTACCATGACCACTCTTGTCACCACGACGACCACAGAGACTACAGATGTCCCAGAGGAGGAGACCACAGTGCCCACCACTGTCCGGACAAGGAGGCCGACAGCCACCACAGCAACCACAACGACCACGGTGCCCACCACCTTCACAAAGACGACAACACTTGCCACGACAACCACAGTGCCCACAGTTGTCACCCAGAGCCCGGTTCCCAGCAATGCTCTCCTGTACCCTACACTCATCCCGTCCCTGGTCGTGATCCCGTTGCTGCTTGTCTGCATCTGCTGCTGCAAGAGGGTGAGTGCCCCCTGCCCACCCAGCCTGTTCCCGCCCTCACCACCCCCGAGGGACCAGCCACGTGATCCTGCCTGTGGGCAGGTTCCCATCAGCTCAGGGTCCTCACACCAGCAAACAAGGCACAGACTCTGTCCTCCCATCCCGAGCATAGACACAGCCTGGGCTTCTCGGGGGCCACCTGCTTCATGCTTCCACCTTCACAGGGAGGTGGTCCCAGGCCCTGGGGAGAAGGGACACCAGACCCCCTGGACCAGGGCTGCCCCACAGCAGTCAGGCTTCTGAAGGACTCAGGTGGACCAAGGCCCCAGGAGTCTCAGCTGTTGGGGGAAGAAGAGGGGTCTGCAGGGGCACTGATGGGCCAACGGGAGAAGGATGCTGGCCAGGAGGATGCTAACCCTGGGGGCAGCTGCACCTTGGAAAACAGCTTGGGTCCCTGTCTATCACTGCTGCCTCCCGGCATTTCTTCATCAGTCATCCCTGAGTCTCCAGGATATACAGGGCCCCAAACTGGGCACAGAGGGGCAGAAATGAAGCAGCTGCCACCCTTGCCCACAGGAGCCCACCGTCTGGTGTCTGGTCTGGTATTGGTTCCTGCGGGGCATTGAGGGTAAATGTCACCTTCAGAGGCTGAGGCAGTGCAAAGGACAGAGACTGGCCCCAGGGAGGGAGGCAAGGCAGAGGCACTGGCTGGCTGCGTTTGCAAGGACATAGGCCAGAGCTGGGTGAAGAAGAGGAAAAAGCAGAGCTGAGAAAGGACAAGCAAAGCAGCATAGAAGCCAGCAGATCAGATTTCTGCAAAGGGCCCGAAGTGAGGAGAGAAAGTGCTGGGAAGAGGGAAGTGGACTGCAATCCCTGAGGGCTGGGAGGCAGGGAGGGCTGCAGGGGGATGGGAGGGAAGGGAAGGGGAGGAGGGGTGTGGGGAGTGTTCTCTTGTCTTCATATGATGTGGGGGCTGCTGCTGAAAACTCCCAGGTGGGGCCTCTACCAGGGACCAGGGGCCTTCGGCGGCCTGTCTCCCCCTTGACCCTGCACAGAAGTACCAACTCTCATTGAAAACCCAGGGGCCTGAGGCCCAGCAAGGTGGAGCCTGTTGGCCACAGACCCCCAGGCCGTGGGCACCTAGGTGGACACCCCAAGGTCCATGTTTGGGTCCCCTGCTGCTGCAGGGCAGGGTCCCCTCCTGTCTGCACGGCTGAGCCGGAGCCCGCCACGCCCCCTCCACCTGTCTTTCTGTCTCTTTAACACCCTAGATGGTCAAGGAGCCACCACCAGCCCAGAAACCAGAAAAGGTAGGTGGTATGTTAAGTCCTGATGGTGTCAGCACGCCTGATGCACACACTGACCTGCACAGAGAGGCCCCCTGCGTGAGTGGGGCTGTGTCCTCCCCTGTCCCTCCAGCTCCCACCTATCCGGGCAGCAGAGCTCACAGAAAGAAGAGGTGACAGAGGGCAGGGTGAGACCCCAGAGAGGACATGAGACTCAAAAAATGTCACCAAGACAATACCGTTCCCCAACTCCCAGCACTGCCCGATATAAGGCCCTGATCCCTGAATCAGCACCGCGGGGCAGCCTATTTCCGGAACAGCTATGATCCCTCTGGAAATCAAGGGCTTTTGGACAATTCCCAAAGGCCTGTTTGTAGGCTGCTCCTTCCCAGGACTGAGGTGCGCTTTTGGAACAGGATGCTCAGGTTTCAGGGACCTGGTGCCCCTCCCCAGGCTCTGAGGTATGCTGGGCTCCATTTCCTTGGTCTACATCCCTGTCTCATGTCAGGGGGAGGGTCTTGGCAGGGTTGCCCTTTAGGGACTGGGGGGCTGAGGGAGGAGGAGGGAGTCTTCCCTGGCATTGAGCTGTGAGGGGGACACAGCCCAGGTGAGCATAGGGACCACAGGTCAGGTGAGGAGCCCATGGCTGACCCCAGGTAGGGGCCCAAACCAAGGCCAATAAGACGTAGTTAAACCAGCGGCAGTGTGTCCCAAGGCAGGGGGACCTGGGCCTGAGTTCTGGTGGGAAACAGGGTCGCTGCCCAGGCTGACGTCTACACTGGCTGCAGTGTGGCCTGGAGAAGCTGGATCTGCCCGAGTCGGGTGAATACAGCCCTGTCGCCTGCTAATGCTGCTCCCCTGACAGCCTCCATCACACGGCACAGACTCACGCCCAGCTTCTCCGACAAGGGTGGCGTGCGGGAACCGAGGGTCAGGACAGAGTTGGTTGATATTTGGAGAAAGGCCATCTTTGGAAAGCAGAAGGAGCTGGTGTGTGTTTCCCACGCAGGCCACTCTCTGACTGTGCCGGGTGCTGCTCATTTGTCCTTGATTCTCCCACAAACATTTGCTGAGTGGCCAGTACCTGACAGGTGCCCGGGCAACAGATGTCATGTGTCTGCGCCCAGGAGCTGCCAGACAAGAAAGCCTGCGATTGTGTTCTCTTTCTAGAAGTCATGCCCCGTACAGCCCAGGGTGATTATCTCCTGCTGTGGTTGCCAAGAAGACAGGATAAAGCAGATGGAGGTGACAAGGGCCCTTAGGAAGGGAGGGATGACCCCCTCAAGGCTGGGGCTTTGGAGGAGGAGGGGCCAGTTCAATCCACACAGGCCTGGGCCTGAAAGACCTGGCTTGCATGCAGATGAGCTTTATGAGCTCTGGTCTCCCACCACGTGGTGACACAGAAAATCCAGAGGCTTTCCCGACCCTAGTGGCCCAGGGGAGGACAAAGCGTTGAAGGCTCAGGTGCCCACGGCCTCCGGGCAGTCCCAGCACCAGGCTCTCCCCCTGGGAACGGGCCCGGGATGCCGGATGTTGGCGGCTGGCTCACGGCCGGCCAGTGCCTGCTCCTCACAGAGGCTGTCAGCAGCTCGGGGAGTGCCCTGGGTTTCGCTGGCCAGTGATTGGAGGCGTGAAAACTGCAATGGCAAACAGCCACACACAGGCCAGGTGGGGACAACACAAAAAGGAAAGAACTTCTCAGCCAAGATCTCGCCAGCATTAAAGGACCCAGAGGTGCCCGTGGCGCCTGTCTGCTCAGTGAGCGGGGAGAGAGCTCACTGCATGGTCCGTGTGGCCCCTTGAGATGGGGTGACCAGGGCCACACGAGGGGGGGCGCCTGAGGACACTTCCCTCCCCGGGTGACTGAGATCGCAGCTGGCAGGGGGCTGAGAGATGACAGGGACAAAGAGGGCCCCAGGTGCCAGGAGTGAGGAAGAAGGAGCCCACCATCTCTGCCCAGCTTTGCCCTCCGCCCCCTGGTCCTGCCTCTGTCCCTGTGGGACCCATTGATCCTCCCCCGAGCTTCAAAGGGCAGCTGGAGGGCCAGCCCCGCGTCTCCCCTGACAGTCAGTGTGGGGGCGCAGAGAAGCCCGAGCTTACCTCCCAGAGAGCTTGTTCCTGCTCACAGACCCCGCCCCACATCGCACCCCCACCAGGTCCACTCTCTGGTCTCTTCCTTGTTTTCCTCACCTCTCTGTTCCCCCAGTATCAGGACCTCCCCCGTGAGTAGGGCCTGGGTCTTCCCTGCCTTCTCCTTCTGAGCCCCCCAAACGCAGGCCCTCTTCCCGCTTCTTCAAGCTCCTCCCCGGTCCTCGTGCCCACCTCACGTTTCTGCTTGAGGATCTCTCCTTGGCTACTGCATATCTCCTCCAACCGTTGACATTTTTTTCAAAAGTGGCTATGTCTCCCCCTCCTCCACCAAAAGTACTGGTTTGTTCCAGAATCCAAAACAGTCTGTGACCCACAGTGACCACCTCCCGACAAACACAGAAGGTTTTTAATCGGCCTGCCCACCGAGGAGGCTGCAGTGCTGTCGCAGCCAGTGTGGGGGGACAGAGCCCTGGGGAGCCGTGGGAGATGGACGGGACACGACCCCTCTGGAGGCAGTGTCTGTGCCTGTAGCTTCCTCACACCCACATCTGCTTTTCAGGGAAAACTGGATACGTTTTATGACTTTGTTCAGCGCTGCAGCCAGATGCCAATGATACAGTATCCAGCCAGGAACATGGTAAGCAGGGCATAGGGTTGCTCCCCATTGGCTGGGGTCTTGGTTTTGCCCTTGACAGTTGCCCCCTGGGACTGTGGGTCAGAGAGCCCTGTCTGGGCATCACCCGAGAGGAAGGCCCAAGACATGGAGACCTGGAGCTCCCGAGCCTCCAGACGATTCTTAACGCCCTGAGCATTTCCCCTGCGTCCTCAACTCAAGGATGTCAGGACCTTTCCTCTCCAGAGCAAAGCCCTGCAATGCCAATCTTGAGTGAAAAAGGCTGGAGAGTCCTATAGGCCTCCCATCCATCATCCCTCCCCACTGCCCCCCAACCCTCTAGGACTGCTGGCTGCATCCCATCCAAGAGACCCTCTTGGGCTGGTCACTCAGGTGCCAGGAGTGGTGGAGGACATGGTGACACCCCCTCCCCAATGTTGCCTGGACAACACTGACTATTTTCACCAGGCAGTTAAGATGCCCTCGTTGTGTCAGTGCCTGTGACAGTGGGGAGAAACCTCATTGTTCCAGTTGTCATCCTTGGAAGTTAATCGTACAGATGGATGATTTTACTGAGTCCTTCCTGTGGGCCAGTTGCTCAACTAAGACGTTTACATGTTTTCCCTGCTTTAACCCTCCCAGTAACTGTACAGGTAGACAATGCTATTATCCCAGCTTTACCGAGGGATGGCAGACCAACAGAAAGGCTGAGGGACTTGTCCCAGGTCACAAGGCTGGGAGGGGCAGAGCTGGACTTGAATTCCGAGGCTGGCTCCACACGTCTCACTGCTCGGCCCCTCTTTCGGTTCAGCGCTCATGATCTCATGATGGTTACCCCCAAACCACCAGAGCCTGCCCTACTCAGGCCTCCAGGTCCAAGGAGGGCAGTGCACTGGGGAAGCGCCTGCCTGGCATCACATTCCTTGGTGTCCCCAAGCTCACACCTTTTGTACAGACTGGGCCAGGGTCCTGGAGGGTGTTCCAGCCCCAGGGTCTTTAGTGAGGGCTACACTGACTGCATTCACTGAACCAGACAATAGTGCCTGTTGGTGGCTAAACAGGTGGGCAATTAGAAGCTCTGGACAGGCCTGAAAGCCTCTAGACACTGTTGATGACACACCTAGGCATGCTCACACCCAGCAGGGACATTGTCTGGTGAGGGAGGTGCCAGGGCTCTTACTGCAACTGGGCTTCTGGCTCCGGGTCTGAATTGAGCTCTGAGGCCCAGCTTTGCTTGCACAGAAGCCCCATTCTCTACCTGTCTCTAGACAGCACCCTAGAGACCTGAAGTCAGGAATGTGTGAAGTCAGCATACATGACAGGGTGTCATTTAAGTTTAGAAATAACTGATAAAAAGGAGTTGGTGAAATGAAAATCCGGAGAAGTCCTTCCAAACAGAGGAAAGAGCCAGGGCATATGCCCTGGGGCTATTGGGCTTGGTGAATTGAAAGGCTGGAAATCAGGTACTGTCTGAATTAATACAATGGTCAAGATGTTCACAGGACACCCAGTGTCACCCCGTGGGGTGTGGGGGACACATGCACACTTGCCCTGCAGTTCAGAGTGTCGCAGGGGCGCCAAATCCATTTGTCTCCCTGCATGTGGTCCACACACAGAGTCCTCTGAGGATGAATGAATGAATGAATGGGCACATCTAGTCACACGTGCTCCTGTGCAGGTGCTTTGGGTCGTTTCTCTGACAGGAGGAGGCATTTTGGATCTGACAATATAAAGCACAAAAATCTGCTTTGGGGGCACTGTGCAGGGATGGGGAAAGGTCCCTTTGGCATTTTCAGGAGTGATCATTGGAAAGTACAGGATTCTACGTGTTACTAAGTCTGTGAAGTTGGCCTAGTTTCTTAAACGCTCCAAGCCTTACTTTTTTTTGTCTGAAAAACAGGGATAAAGTAATAAAATGCCACTGAACAAATAATGCCATTATAAAGAATGCTAGGTCAATTCTTGGTGAGGCTAAGGGAGTGTCCAGGTGAGTCTGAATAACCCAAAGTCCAGAGGTCCTGGAGTCCCACTGACATATCCAATCCATGCTTGCCCAGAGATGATGTCAACTGCTCTGTATGCACAGGCCACCCTCCCTGTCCCATCCAGGATCCTCATCTGGGGATGAGCGGGAGATGACAGCAAAGCCAGGGGCAGTTGGTGCCTCAGACAGATTTGCTGTCCCAAGTGGTCTGCATCAATCTCTACCCAAACTAAGGGGTAGAGATTTGATGGGTGCAAATGGGACCTCCGCAGCCCATCACACATCTGAGGGCACCATTACCTGCCCTTGCCCTGTGAGCCCAGTGTCCAGCATGGGGGTTGTTGGTGAGGCCTCATCCCTTCAGTACACACTCACCAAGAGAGCCTGGGCAATTCTGGGGCTACAATAGCAATCAGCCCTTGTCCTTCCTCCCCAGGCTCCCAGCCCAGAAGGAAGTGGATAAGTTCAACACCAGAGCAAAGCGAGGCCAGAGTCAGAACAATAGGGCTCCATGGGGAAGGGAGGCCAGATGTCCAATGCCTGAAGAGAGCCTAGAAATAGGAGTGCAGGCTGTAGGACAGCACCTAGGGAGAGGAAGGGCATCAAGAAAGTCCACCTGGGGGTCCTTACAGGTCCTGAGCCTGATCTCCTTGAGCCAAGGAAACCACAGCCTTCTGCTTCCAATTCCAGAAGCTTCTCAGTGACCTTCTCTCTCTACTCTTCTTCACACAGGGGAGATGCATCAACTTCACCTTAATGAATCCCCACTGCGCACAAATGCTCTCTGGGCCAAAGATCTGCCTTCAATCCAGCCAGGAGTGCTTCCCCCTTGATAGCTGCTGCTCTCATTGTCAACATCCCCCACCCATATGCTCTCAGCCACCCTCCAGGATGCTGCCGCTGATCCCTCCCCCTGCCCGGAAGCTCTGCAGAAGTACTTTGTCACTCCCACCCCCATAGCTCAACATCTAAAGCACCAAAAACACAAAATTGTTAAGAGCCCCTTTTTGTACCGAATTGGACATATATATTGTGTTTTGGTTTACAGTCAAAAGGAGTTAGAATTTGCTGCTGATCAGCAAGCGAGTTTGTTACCTGGTGAGCACTACTCCACTGTATGAGATGCACCTATACTGCTCCTGCCAGGCGAAAGCACCCTGGTGTCCTGTGGATGTAGACATGAGTCCCACTCCCACAGGCATGTCTTCATCTGTCACCAACAGTTGAGATGCATGGGGTTTTAGCCAAAATATGCTCTTTCAAAAAGTCCAAAATATCCTTGATGTATGAACGCTGTCTGGTGTCCATTACTCACTTGCTGTAACTTAACCTCCTAGGCAGTTTACTTAATCTCCCTGCGCTTCAATTTCCTCACTGAAAAGATGTGGATAATGATGTCTCCTCTACAGGGTGCTGTGAGAGTGACAGTAACTGCTAGAATGTGCTCAGCACAGGGCCAGGTCACTTGCAGAGACTCAGGGGCTCAGTAGTTAATGTCTTCTCTCTCTGCCCCAGGGAGGGAAGGATGATGAGCTCACAGGCATCAAGCCATGTCTGGTGAGGACAAAGGTGCTAGAAAAATTCACGACTGGGCCTTTCAGCTCTGGCTACCAGGATGTGGGCTTGCCACACATGAGAATTCTCTCTAAACTGCTGACCACATGTAGGGTAACATCCAAGGCCACCACCCATGTAATCTCCAAGACACCTTCAAAAAGGGCCTTACACCTACTACCTCCTTCAGAAATGTTAGTTCCCTTCCTGTACCTTAATATTTCTCATAATATAAAGGTAATTCCTGGTTCCCAATTTCCCATCAGCTCCTCTGATGACAGAGAAAGACCTCTCAATTTTTCAGATCCCTCCCAAGGAAGCCTTTGAAGACGTGATCAGGTTTCCTTCCACACTTACATGCTAGAGGACTATCAATAGACAAGAATTCACTGTGACAATCACAGAACATACATGTGAAGATGAAGCAACACCCTGGACCACAGAGTCCAAGAAGGGAAGAAGGGACTGCTTACTCAAATGTGCACGTATCAATGCACCAAATCAGGGACCATGAAGAATCACGTAAACATGACTTGATGAAAAGAAATGAATAAAGCTCCCTAAAGAAATAGAGATCTATGAACTCTCTTATAAAGAATTCAGAACAATCCTCTTAAAATACTGTAGTGAAATACAAGAAATACACATGGGCAGACAAATACATGAAATTCAGGAAAAAATGCCTCAACAAAATGAGATGCTCAACAAAGAAATAGAAACCATCAAAGAGCAACTGGAACCTAGAGCTAAAGAATACAGTGACTCTACTGAAGAACAGAATAAAGAGATTCAACAACAAACTTGAGGAAGCAGAAGAAAGAATCAGTGAAGTAAAAGATAGCTCATTTGAAATTACCTGTCAGAGGAGTGAAAAGAAAATGTAAAACTGTGAAGAAACACTATGGGACATTATCAACAGAAACAATAGTGAATTATGGGAGTCCCATAGAGAAGAGAAAGAGGAAAAGATGGAAAGTATATTTGAAACAAAAGAGTTTAAAACTTACCAAACATGGAATGAGAGGTGTACATCCAGATTCATGAGGCCCAAAGAATCCCAAATAGGTTGAACCTGCAATGGCTACATGAAATCACAATGTAACTAAATTGTCCGTGGTCAAAGACAGGGAATTTTAAAAGGAACAAGAGAAAAATGACTCACCACATGTATGACAACACCGTAAGACTTAAGTGGTAGTTCTCAACATAAACTTTGCAGTCCAGGAAAGAGAGGGATGATATATTCAAATATAGAAAGGAAAAAAAAAAAACTGTCAAATAAGAATATTGTACCCAGCAAATCTGTACTTCAGAAATGAAGGAGAGATTGAAAACATAACAAAACAAACAAAACTGAAAGAGTTCATCACCAGAAGACCTGCCGTACAATAAACATGCAGGAATTTCATCAAGCAGAAATAAATGAATAATAATTAGCATTGTGAAAATGTAAGATGTTTGTAAAATTCACCAGTAATGGCACATACTATCAAAATCAGATCCTGTAATATTGTAATTTTGGTGTGTAATTAGAACACTAATCAAAAAGTTAAAATATATTAAACAACCATAACAACAATAATTTCTTATTTTATACAAAACATAAAAATATATAAATTGTCACATTGATAATCTAGCACATGAAGGATAGAGAAGTAAAGGGAAAATTTATATATACTATCAATGTTCTTTTCAGTTTAAAACAGGATTTTATAAATATAAGATATTTTAGGCATTCTTCATAACAACCACAGAGAAAAAAACCTCTGGTAGGTATAAGAAAGATGATAAAAGAGGAATGTAAGCATACCCCCTACAAAAAGTCAAATAAGGAAAGACAGCAAGATGAGAAGTAGAAAAAAAGGATATATAAAACAGTTGAAAAAAATTAACAAAATGGCAATAGTAAGTACTTACATATCAATACTTACTTTAAACATAAAATAAATTCAATAAAAACACATAAAATAGCTGAATGGACCAAAAAAAAAAAAAAGATATAGCAATATGCTGCCAACAAGAGAATTACTTTAGTTTTAAAAACACACAAAGACTAAAGGCAATGGAATTGAAAAAGATACTCAAGTAAATGGTAACCAAAAGGCAGCATCGATACCTATATATCAGACAACATAGACTTCAAGCTAAAAATGCTTCAGGAACAAAGGTCATTATATAATGATAAAAAAAAAAGTCAATCCAGCAAGAAAACAATGCAATTGCTCACATATATGCACCCAATATCAGAGCACCTAAGTATATAAAGCAATTATTAGCAGAACAAAAGGCAGAATAAATAATACAATAGTAGGCCAGGACTGTAATACCCACTTTAAACAATGGAAATATCCTCCAGATAGAGAAGTGATAAGGAAGCAGCAGATTTGAACAAAACCATAGACCAAAAGAGACCTAAAGCACATATACATTACATTTCAACCAATAGCAGCAGAGTAAACAATTTTCTCAAGCACCTATAGACCAATTTCTAGGATAGATCATATTTTAGGCCACAGGCAAGTCTTTATAAATTTAAGAAGACCGAAATCATCCAAGTATTTTCTCCAACTACAATGGTATGAAACTAGGAATGAATATCATAAGGAAAGCTGGAAAATGCTCAAATATATGAAAATTAAACAACACACACCTCAGCAACCAACAGATCAGAGAAGACTTTTGTAAAAGCAAACAAATATCTTGAAAAATGAAAAGGTAAACACAGTATGTAAACCAAATCATGTGGTGTGCAACAAAAACATTTCTAAGGATGAAGTTTATAGAAGTAAATGCATATTATAAGGAAAGGGAAATATTTCAACCTAAGGAACTATTGAGAAATAAGCACAAAGTTAGTAGAAGGTAGAAAATAATCAAGATTGGAACAGAAATAAATGAAATAGAAAATAGGAAAACAATACAAAAGATTAACAGAACTAGGAGTTGGTTTTCTTGAGAAGATAAACAAAATTGGCAAAAGTTTAGCTAGACTAATCAAATAAAAGAAAAAGGACCCAAACTGATAAAAATTATAAATGAAAGAGAAGACATTAAAACTGATATCACAAAAATTAAAATAATTATAAAACTGTATTATTAAACTATACATCAGCAAATTGGACAATATTGAAGAAATGGGGAAAGTCCTAGAAAGTACAACCCATCAAGACTCAATTCTGAAGAAACAGAAAATCTTAACAGACCAATAATGAGTAAGGAGATTCAATTAGTAAGCAAAAACTTCTCAACAAAGAAAAGCTCAGAACCAGATGGTTATACTAATGAAGTCTATAAATGTTTAAAGAAGAATTAACAACAATCTTTCTCAAACTTCTCCCCAAAAAATGAAGAGAAAGAAACACTCCCAAAGTCATTTTACAAGGCCAGCACTATCCTGAATCCCAAGCCAGAAGAGGACATTTAAGAAAAGAAAAATACAGACCAATATCTCTGGTGAATATAATGGAAAAATTCCCAAAGAAATACCAGTGAAATGGTTCATACACCATGATCAAGTGGGATTTCATCCTGGAATGGAAGGATGGTTCAACATACACAAAACAATAAAAGTGATACATCCCATTAATAGATCGAAAGAAGAAAATCATATATTCATATCAATAGATGCAGAAAAAGCATTTGACAAAATTCAACATCCATTCCTGATAAAAACTCTCAACAAATTGTGTATGGAAGGCCACATATGACAACAAAAAGGCCATATATGACACTTCACCAACTAATATTAGCCTTGGTGATGAAAGGTTGAAAGGTTTTCCTCTAAGATCAGGAAAAAGACAAGCTAGCCCACTCTCACCACTCCTATTCACCACAGTACTGGAAGTCCCAGCCAGAATAATAAGTCAAGAGAAATAAATAAAAGGCATCTGAATCTTAAAGGTAAAATAAATTGTCTCTAATTGCAGATAACATGATTTTGTATAGACAAAATCTGAAGGACTTCACAAAATCATATTAGATTTGATCAACAAATTCAGTAGAGTTGCAGAATACAAAAATCATACAAAAATTATTAGTGTTTCTATGAAGTAAAGTGAATCATCTGAAAAAGAAATAAAGCAATCCCATTTACAATAGTATCAAAATCAATAAAATAATTAGGGATAAATTTAACCAAACAGGAGAAAGATCCGTACGCTAAGACTGTGAGACATTGATAATAGAATATAGATATAAAGAAATGGAAAGATGATTTATGTTCATGGATCAGACTAAACAATATTGGTAAAGTGTCCAGACTCCCTAAAGTCATCTATACATTCAATACAATCCCTATCAAGATACCAATGGCATTTTTTACAGAAATAGAAAAAAATGTTAATTCGGTTGGAACAGCAAATGATTCAAGTAGCCAAGGCAAGGTGAGAATAAAGAACCTACCTGGAGGTATCACACTTTCTGATTTCAAAATATATGACAAATTAAAGCAGTCAATACAGTAGATACTTGCTTTAAAACAGACACATAGGACAAAGGAACAGAATAGGTGCCCAGTAATAATTCCTTATAGGTATAGTCAACACCTATTTGATAAGAGAGCCAAGAACACTCAATGGAGAAAAGCTAGTCTCTTTAATAAATGGTGCTGGGAAAACTGGATATTCACATGCCAAAAAAAAAAGAAAGAAAGAAAGGAAAGAAAGAAAGAAAGAAACTACACACCTAACTTACAACTGCTCACAAAAATTAACTTAAATTGGATTAAAGAATTAAACGTGACCTGATACCACCATACTCCTAGAATAAAACAAAGATATATAGCTTCTTCACATTGGTCTTGGCAATAATTTTGTATATGACACGAAAAGCCCAACAGCAAAAGCAAAAATAAACAAATGGGACTATAAACTAAAGGCTTTTACACAGCAAAAGAAATGATGAACAAAATGAAAAGGGAACTGACAGAATGGGAGAAAATATTTGCAAACCACATGTCAGAAAAAGGTTACTATCCAAACTATATAATAAATTCATATGACTCAGTCACAGAAAAAAATAATTATCGGAATTTAAAGTGGGCACCAGGGAGAAAAAGATGGCGGCGAAGTAGAGGGACGTGGAATGCATCCCTCTCCACAGATGCACTGGGAATGCACCAAAGGACGCAATATTTCCCACAGAGAACCAGCTGAACACCAGCAGACGACCCTGGACACCAGAAAGGACTGCGAGAATCCCGACATAGCCGGTAGGGAGGCATCTACGATGGCTCAAAGAGGGTGAAGCGGCAGAGCCGTGGCAGACGGGAGGGAGTCAGGAACACACGGAGGGTCCGCACCGCAGCTCAGCGTTCCCGGACATCGATTCACAGCTGAACAGAGGGTCAGGGAGCGGGAGCATGGGAACCAGAGAGCTGGTTCAGGGTAAGAAAAATTGTTGCCAGAAAGGTGATGGACCGAGAGGACAGGAGGGAAGAGGTCCGCGGCAAGGAGTGCCCACCCCTAAGAGCTGCCCGGCCATGATGGCGGCTGGATGCTGCGGGCTCACGGGCAGGGAGGAGGAGCTGCGGGCATAGCCTCTCTCTCTCTTTCAGCGCCTCTGCAACAGGCAGTGCAGAGACGCCCTGTGGGCCACCTAAGGCGCTCAGGGATCACAGGGACCCTCAGGCCCTCAGGCGAGGCTAGATTAAAACCCCTTGGAATGCTGGCAGCAGGGAGGCTGCCGAGAAAGAAAAAAAAAAAAAAAAAACCCGAGAGAGGCCCAACTCTGAGACTTTCTGTTTACAGCTGAGCCACCGGGGTCCCTCTGCAACAGGCACCTCCAAGCCCAACTGAAACAACAGTGTGTCACTGCTCACTCACTCCCAGGGAAAGGAGCCACTATTGTACCCTCTCCCTCCCCACACACCGATGCTTACAGACAAACAATAAAGGAAGCTCTGCTGGTTACAGAATAATGCAAAAAAACCCAAGGTGAGTAGAAGGACACTTACAGCTGAGACTCTAAGGAAACAGAAATATTAGTATCAATCCTATTGAACTGGTCCATTCTGGGATCAGTTCTGGATTTTTTTTTTCCTTTATTAATTACGATCTTAGTCCTAAGGGATCTACAAGTTTTATAACATAACTTTAATGCAATTTTTTATTCTATTTTTATTTTTTTGCCTTTTTATATACTTCTATTTCTAGCTAAGTTTTTGGTAGTACGGACAATATATCTCTCATAATTTCCTTTCATCCCTATCTTTTATACATTTCTATTCCTTTCTTTTTATTTGCATATTTCCAATCACACCACGCTCTTCTGTTCCCCTTTCTTCCAGCCATTTTTAGTTTATTTTATCGTAACATACTTATAAGCAACACTATCGATATGCTCAAACTCCTTGCTCTATCCTCCAGATGATGCACCGCCTTGGTATTTAATATTAGGCTTTTGTCTTTATCTTAGTTCTTAGTACAATTGTCTAATTTCATTCTGAGAATCTCCATTCTGTCTGGTGGTACTCTAGCTCTTTTTTATATTTGATCCTAGCTTACAAAATCTCCCTGGATTAGTGTTTGTATGCGTAAGATGTTATTTGTTTGTTCGTTTGCTTTTGCTTTTGTTTCTGATTTGTTCTGTTTCAGTTGTCAATTTCTGTTGGGTTTCTCTTTGAATATTTGATAGCATACTGGGGTTCTGTCAGGTCTTTCCAGAGCCTTATGTCCTAATGGATTCAGTAATTGTGTGTCTTATACATGTATGTGTTTCCTAGACTCAGTATTTGTTTAACCCAACACTTGGACATTAGTCTGAGGCTTGGACAGTCTTCTATAAACACCTCTATTGCCAGGACAAGCAACCCCAAAAGTTTGGACAACCATGAGGAAACAAGGAAACACCAGGCAGGCAAAGGAGCAGGAAAAAAACCCACAAGACCAAATAAATGAGGAGGAAATAGGAAAAATGCCTCAAAAAGAATTCAGAGTAATGATAGTAAAAATGATACAAAATCTCGATAACAAAATAGAGAAAGTACAAGAAGCAGTTCATAAGAACTCAGAAAAACAAACAGCAATGGATAACAAAATAACTGAAATTAAAAATACTCTAGATGCTATAACCAGCAGAATGACTGAGGCAGAAGAATGAATAAGTGAGTGAAAGATAGAATGGGGAAATAATTGCCACAGAGCAGAAAAAGAAAAAAGAATAAAAAGAATAGAAGACAGTCTCAGAGACCTCAGTGATAACATTAAACATATCAACATTCGAATTATAGGCATCCCAGAAGAAGAAGAAAAAAAGAAAGGGTCTGAGAAAATCTTTGAAGAGGTTATAGTGGAAAACTTCCCCAACATGGGAAAGGAAATAATTAACCAAGTCCAAGAAGCACAGAGAGTCCCATACAGAATAAACCCAAGGAGAAATACACCAAGGCACATATTAATCAAACTAATGACAATTAAACATAAAGAAAAAATATTAAAAGCAGCAAGAGAAAAGCAACAAATGACATATAAGGGAAAACCCATCAGGATAACAGCTGACCTTTCTACAGAAACTCTGCAGGCCAGAAGGGAATGGCAGGATATACTGAAAGTCCTGAAAGAGAGAAACCTACAGCCAAGAATACTCTACCCAGCAAGAATCTCATTCAGATTGGAGGGAGAAATCAAAAGCTTTCCAGACAAGCAAAAGTGAAGAGAATTCAGCACCACCAAACCAGCCTTACAACAAGTGCTAAAGGAACTTCTCTAAGTAGGAAACACAAGAAAAGGAAAACACCTACAAATACAAACCCAAAACAATTAAGAAAATGGTAATTGGAACACACATGTCAATAATCACTTTAAATGTAAATGGATTAAATGCTCCAACCAAAAGACACAGACTGGCTGAATGGATACAAAAACAAGACCCTTCTATATGCTGCCTACAAGAAACCCACTTCAGACCAAGGGATACATATAGACTGAAAGTCAAGGGATGGAAAAAGATATTCCATGCAAATGGAAGTCAAAAGAAAACTGGAGTAGCAATACTCATATCAGACAAATTAGACTTTAAAGTAAAGACTATTACAAGAGACAAGGAAGGACACTACATAATGATCAAGGGATCCATTCAAGAAAAACATATCACAATGGTAAATATCTATGCCCCCAACATAGGAGCACCTCAATACATAAGGCAAATGCTAACAGCTATAAAAGGGGACATTGACAGTAACACAATAATAGTGGGAGACTTGAACACCCCACTTACATCAATGGACAGATCATCCAAACAGAAAATAAATAAAGACACACAAGTTTTAAATGACACATTAGACCATCTCGACTTAATTGATATATATAGGACATTCCATCCAAACACTACAGAATACACTTTCTTCTCAAGTGCACATGGAACATTCACCAGGATAGATCACATCTTGGGTCACAAATCAAACCTCGGCAAAGTCAAGAAAATTGAAATTATATCAAGCATCTTCTCAGACCCCAACGCCATGAGACTAGATATCAATTACAGGAAAAAAACTGCAAAAAAGACAAACACATGGAGGCTAAACAATTCACTATTAAACAACCAAGGAATCACTACAGAAATCAAAGAGGAAATCAAAAAATATCTAGAAACAAACGACAATGAAAACACAACAACCCAAAACCTATGGGACGCAGCAAAAGCAGTTCTAAGAGGGAAGTTTATAGCAATACAGTCCTACCTTAAGAAACAAGAAAATGATCGAATAAACAACCTAACTTTACACCTCAAACAACTAGAGAAAGAAGAACAAAGAAACCCCAAAGTGAGCAGAAGGAAAGAAATCATAAAGACCAGAGCAGAAATAAATGAAAAAGAAAGGAAGGAAGCCATAGCAAAAATAAATAAAACTAAAAGCTGGTTCTTTGAGAAGATTAACAAAATTGATAAACCATTAGCCAGACTCATCAAGAAAAAAAGGGAGAGGATGCAAATCAACAGAATTAGAAATGAAAAAGGAGAAGTAACAACGGACACCTCAGAAATACAAAACATCATGAGAGACTACTACAAGCAACTATATGCCAATAACTTGGATAACCTGGAAGAAATGGATAAATTTTTAGAAAAATACAATCTTCCAAGACTGAACCAGGAAGAAATAGAAACTATGAACAGACCAATCACAAGTACGGAAATTTAGGCAGTGATTAAAAATCTCCCAACACACAAAAGCCCAGGACCAGATGGATTCATGGGTGAATTCTATCAAACATTTAGAGAAGAGCTAACACCTATCCTTCTCAAACTCTTCCAAAATATTGCAGAAGGTGGAACACTCCCAAACTCATTCTACGAGGCCACCATCACCCTGATACCAAAACCAGGCAAAGATGTCACAAAAAAAGAAAATTACAGACCAATATCACTGATGAAAATAGATGCAAAAATCCTCAACAAAATACTAGCGAACAGACTCCAACAGCACATTAAAAAAATCATACACCATGATGAAGTGGGGTTTATCCCTGGGATGCAAGGATTCTTCAATATACGCAAATCAATCAATGTGATACATCATATCAACAAATTGAAGGATAAAAACCATATGATCATCTCAATAGATGCAGAAAAAGCTTTTGACAAAGTTCAACATCCATTTATGATCAAAGCTCTCCAGAAAATGGGCATAGAAGGAAATTACTTCAACATAATAAAAGCCATATATGAGAAACCAAATCCAACATCATTCTACATGGGGAAAAACTGAAAGAATTCCCTCTAAGAACAGGAACAAGACAAGGGTGCCCACTCTCACCATTATTACTCAACATAGTTTTGGAAGTTTTAGCCACAGCAATCAGAGAAAAGAAATAAAAGGAATCCAAATTAGAAAAGAAGAGGTAAAATTGTCACTCTTTGCAGATGACATGATATTATATATAGAAAACCCTAAAGACTCTGCCAGAAAACTGCTAGCACTAATTGATGAGTTTAGTAAAGTAACAGGATACAAAATTAATGCACAGAAATCTCTTGCATTCCTATACACTAACAACGGAAGAGCAGAAAGAGAAATTAAGGAAACTCTCCCATTCACCATTGCAACAAAAAGAATAAAATACCTAGGAATAAACCTGCCTAAGGAGGCAAAAGATCTGTATGCAGAAAACTTTAAGACACTGATGAAAGAAATCAAAGATGACACAAACAGATGGAGGGACATACCATGTTCCTGGATTGGAAGAATCAACATAGTGAAAATGACTGTACTACCCAAAGCAATTTACAGATTCAATGCAATCCCGATCAAATTACCAATGGCATTTTTCACAGAACTAGAGCAAGAAATCTTACAATTTGTATGGAAATGCAAAAGACCCCGAATAGCCAAAGCAATCTTGAGAAGGAAAAATGGAGTTGGTGGAATCAGGCTTCCTGACTTCAAGCTATACTACAAGGCCACAGTGATCAAGACAGTATGGTACTGGCACAAAAACAGAAAGGAAGACCAATGGAATAGAATAGAGAACTCAGAAGTAAGCCCAAACACATAAGGGCACCTTATCTTTGACAAAGGAGGCACGAATATGCAATGGAAAAAAGACAGCCTCTTCAATAAGTGGTGCTGGGAAAATTGGACAGCTACATGTAAAAGAATGAAATTAGAACACTTCCTAACACCATACACAAAAATAAACTCCAAATGGATTAAAGACCTACATGTAAGGCCAGACACTATAAAACTCCTAGAGGAAAACATAGGCAGAACACTCTATGACATCCATCAAAGCAAGATCCTTTTTGACCCACCTCCTAGAATCATGGAAATAAAATCAAGAATAAACAAATGGGACCTCAAGAAACTTAAAAGCTTTTGCACAGCAAAAGAAACCATAAACAAGACTAGAAGGCAACCCTCAGAATGGGAAAAAATAGTTGCCTATGAAACAACAGACAAAGGATTAACCTCCAAAATATACAAGCAGCTCATGCAGCTTAATAGCAAAAGAGCAAATAACCCAATCCACAAATGGGCAGAAGACCTAAATAGGCATTTCTCCAAAGAAGACATACAGATGGCCAACAAACACATGAAAAGATGCTCAACATCTCTCATCATCAGAGAAATGCAAGTCAAAGCCACAATGAGGTATCACCTCACACCGATCAGAATGGCCATCATCACAAAATCTGGAAACAACAAATGTTGGAGAGGGTGTGGAGAAAAGGGAACGCTCCTGCACTGTTGGTGGGAATGTAACTTGGTACAGCCACTGTGGAAAACAATTTGGAGGTTCCTTAAAAAACTAAAAATGGAACTACCATATGATCCAGTAATCCCACTCCTGGGCATATACCCAAAGAAAACCATAATCCCAAAGGAAACATGTACCATAATGTTTATTGCAGCACTATTTACAATAGCCAGGACATGGAAGCAACCTAAATGCCCATCAACAAATGAATGGATAAAGAATATGTGGCATATATATACAATGGAATATTACTCAGCTATAAAAAGGATGAGATGGAGCTATATGTAATGAGGTAGATGGACCTACAGTCTGTCATACAGAGTGAAGTAAGTCAGAAAGAGAAAGACAAATATTGTATGCTAACTCACATATACGGGACCTAAAAATGGTAGTGGTGAACTCAGTGACAAGAACAGGGACGCAGGTGCAGAGAATGGACTGGAGATCTCGAGGTTTGGGAGGGGGCGGGGGGTGAAGGGGAAGCTGAGACGAAGCAAGAGAGTAGCACAGACATATATACACTACCAACTGTAAAATAGATAGCCAGTGGGAAGTTGTTGTATAACAAAGGGAGTTCAACTCGAGGATGGAAGATGCCTTAGAGGACTGGGACGGGGAGGGTGGGGGGGGACTCAAGGGAGGGTGGGGGGGGAGTTGAGGGAGGGAGGGAATACGGGGATATGTGTATAAAAACAGATGATTGAACTTGGTGTACCCCCCCAAAAATAATAACTAACTAACCAACTAAATAAATAAATAAATAAAAAATACATTGAGACAAATGAAAATAGAAACATGACATCCAAAAATCTATGGGACGCAGCAAAAGCAGTATTAAGAGGGACGCTTATAGTGATACAGGCCTACCTCAAGAAACAAAAAAATCTCAAGTAAATAATCCAACCTTAATCCTAAGGAACTAGGAAAAAAAAACCCAAATTTAAAATAAAGAAGGTTATAATATCAGAGTGAAAATAAATGAAAATAGAGACTGAAATAACAATAGAAAAGATCAATGAAAATAAGAGCTGGTTTTTTGAATAGATAAACAAAACTGACCAACCCTTAACCAATCTCATCAACAAATAAAGAGAAGGTGATTAATAGGCACATATATTCAGTGATAAAGTAAATAATGGGGGTATAATATACAGAATGGAGAATACAGTCAATAATATCATAATAACTTTAAATGGTGACAGATGGTAAACAATTATCATGGTATACGTCAAATCACTATGCTGTACACTTGAAACTAATATAATATTGTATGCCAATTATACTTTGATAACATAATAATAAAGGTGAGCACTGGTCTTTGAGGAACCACCCACTGGAAGTGTCTGGGAAAGACCAGAGTGGTCTTCTTCCTCACAGGGTGTGGCCTCATGGAGTGTGGAGGGCCTTTCCTACTCACTGTCTGCAGCTCCTGAAGCTGAGTGTCAGAGAGGCTGCCAGCCACCAGGGTGCTTAGCCCACCCTGCCTGACCTTCAGGGCCCTTCAGCTAGGAGTCCTCAGCTGAGCAGGAGATGGGGACAAGGAGGAGATGAGAGTAAAGCCAGGGGCAGTTGGGGTTGCAGTCATATTTTGCTATTCAAAGGGTCTGAATCATTCTATTCCCAACTTAAAGGGCCTGTGATGCTGGTACCTCCACAGCCTATCACCCATCTGATGGTGCACCTATCTGTCCTTGCCCTGTGGGCCCAGAGTCCAGCCTGAGGGTTGTGATGAGGATTCATCCATTTAGCACACACTGACCAAGAGAGCCTGGGCAGTGCTGCGGCTGTGATCAAGCCTCATCCTTGCTTTCCAGGCTCCCAGCCAAGGGGGAACAAAAAAGTTCAATATTAGAGCAAAGGGACTCTAGAGTCCGAAGCCTGGGGCTATGGGGCAAGGCAGGGCAGACTTTCAATGCCTGAACAGAGTCTCAAGAGTAGAGAGTGGAGGCCAGCAGCCAGGGAGAGAAAGGGCATCAACAAAGGTTAACCTTGTGGGTCCTGAGCCTCCTTGAGTGGAGGAAACCACAGCTTTCCAATGTCTTCTCAGGGACTTCCTATTCCCTTCTCTTTCCTATAGCAAAGCTGCATCAGTTTCACCCTACTGGAGCCTCACTGTGAACAAATGTCCTGTGGTCCAAAGATCTGCCTTCGACCCAGCCAGGAGTTCTTCCCTCTCAACAGCAGCTGCTCACGGTGCCAACATCCTCCACCCATATGCTCCCAGCCACCCTCCAGGATGCTGCCACTGATTCCTCCCACTGCCCAGGAGTTTTACAGAACCTCTTTGTCACTCCCACCCCCATAGTCTAACACATAAATCACCAAAACCACAAATTTTTAAGAGCCCTTTGTGCACTGAATTAGACATATAGAGAGAGTCTTGATTTACAGTCAAAAGGAGTTGGAATTTGTTGCTGATCAGGAAGAGAGTTTGTTACCTGGTGAGCTTTGCTCTTCTATGTGAGATGTATCTCTACTGCTCCTGCCAGGACAAAGAATCCTGGTTACTATAGATGTACCTGTGGATGAGTCCCAGTTCCTACAGCCAGGTCTTCATCTGTCATCAAGGGCCTGGACACATGGGATTTTAGCATAATTCTGCTCTTTAAAAAGAGCCCAAAATGTCTTCTAAAAGGAATATGATGCATTGTCCCAAATTACTGGCTGTTACTTAATCTCTGGAGCAACTAATTTAATCTCCCTGTGCTTCAATTTCCTCCCCCCAAAAGATGGGGATAATAGTGTCTCCTCTATAGGCTTGCCATGAAGATGATGGTAGGGCAGCAAAGTACTCAGCACAGGACCAGGTCTCTAGTAAAGACTCGGGTACACAATAGTTAATGTCTTCCTTCTATGCTCCAGGAGAGGATAGGAACTTGAGCTCAGAAACATCAAGAAGTATCTGATGAGGACAGGGGTGTAAGGAAAATCATGACTGGGACTTTCAACTCTGGGTACCAAGACACTGGATTCCTACACATGAGCATTCTCTGTAAAATGCTGCTGATTCACATTCCAGGCTCACCAAGCACATGAACTTCCAAGAATAAACTGGAAAAGCCCTTGGAACCTGTTACCTCCTTCAGAAAGGACCATAAATCTCTAGAACAGAAGACCAATCCCATCACTAACGAGAAGAATGCAAATTAAGACCCCAAAGGGATGTTGAATCAATAGGAAAAATATATAAAAATATGACAATACCAAGTGTCATGAAGGATGTGAAGCAAAGAAAACCTAATAGGCTATTGGGAGAAGGACACCAGATTGTCTCAACTCCAAAACAACCATTCATTTAAGATATTCCACTATTCTAAATACCACTCAAAAAATGCTTTTGATCACTTCTTATTCTTTACACATTGAAAGATCTAGACTTATAAGAGAAGGACTTTTAGCATATATCAATCACTCTTCTTTTTGCATATAAAAATTAAGAAAATAAATTAAATTGGTTAAGGTATTTCTAAAAAATTTTGCACTCACAGTCTTAGCTTTTTAATCACTTTTGACTTAGAGTTGTGTATGCCCACATAGAACAGAGACAAGCCATCTCCACACAGCCTCCTCTGATTTCTGGTCACAGAACCTAGGAACATAATAAAATAGTTCTTGTTTTATGCCACTCAGTTTGGGGGTGATTTGCTACAGAAAAAGAGAACTGAAATGTCCCTCATTCACAAAGGATTCTGACATCCTTGCAGGCCTTCTGCCACTTCTAGACCCTTCCATCCACTGGGTCACACGAGTGACCACTGCAGCACTCTAGGCTCCCACGTCCTTGACCCAACAGTGATGTCCTTCTCTAAGCCACCTCAGCTGCCTTCTTTCAGTTGACAGAAAGACAGGGTTTCCAGAGGAATTTAATGGCCACCTGAGAGGGTTTGGGTTAAAGCACAAACAGAAGCTTCATCTAACCCCCACCCATGCCTCCCCACTGGGATTGTCAATAGGCAGGACACTGAGCAGACCTACGGGTCACAAAGTCACCATGCCAACCTTCCCGTCCCTCATAAGGGACATCACAGGGTGGGGGAGGATGGTGCAGGGAGTGGGGACGTCCCCCAAGGCCAGCCTCTTGCCTATTCTGCCCTCAGGACAGATACTAGGGGAGGCTTACAGCACCAGTGCACCTTGGTGAAAGGGCTGGAGGAGTGGTGGTCCCTGAGAACCAGCGGAAGTAGCAGGTGCCACAGCCTGAGGTGGCCTGAAGTGGCCAGGGTCCAGTGGGACCACAGGGGGTGGCCATGAATATGGGGAATGTTGGGCCAGGGATGCTGGGCTCCATGCTCTTCCTGATGGTGGTGCTGCAGTCTCTACAGCTGAGCCCAGGGAGATTCCTGCACCACCTCCAAAGCCAGAGAAGCTTCCACCTGGGCACCAGACATCACAGAAACACCTGGGAGAAGCTGAGGTCCTGCGAGGGTGCCTTTGACCTGTACTTCATAGTGGACGCGTGAGTGGCTCTCCCGCCTGGCCCGGATGCTCCTCAGGGCATCTCTGTCCACAGGGCCACTTGATGACAGGAAGTAGTCCCAGGGGACCCCAGCCTCTGAGAGAGGGGAGACAAGAACCATCTTGACTAGACCCAAAGAACAGTCCTCTGTGGCCTCTTGTTCCTCACTTGGAAGGAGGGCCCCAGGACTTTGCTCCCTGGGGCATTTATATTTGGAAAGTAAACAAAACACCATAGAGTTTCTGGATGGCTGTCAGTCTCTCCATCAGCTTGACCTGGATCTGTGACCTGCATGTCCCTTAAACAGATGGAGGGGCAGGTGATTGCTAAGAGCTGTCTTTTCAGCACTTGGGAGAATCTCACTGTGATTTCTGGTTTGTTTGGTTTTTGTTTTGTTATTTACCCAAATGACTTCTATTTTTGCTGAGCCCCAGAGAGATTGCCGTATCATCTGTTAGGCATTCTCATAGTGTCACTGCTTAGAAAGTCCTTTGCTTTGCTGATTCTAAATGTTTTGCTTCTTTTTTTGTCAACTTGGAGACCCACGTTATAGTTTGTGTGTACTTTCTAAACAGTTTGGCCTGTCTGCATGTGGCTTTGAAAACGTGAGTTGTGCGTTAGGTACCTTCTGGCCCTCAAGTAAGGAAAGGCAGGGGCAGGTCCTCTTCTGGAGAGATGGCCTTGGTTCCATTTTCAACTCCTCTGTGGGACTGAGGACAAATTTTACGTATTCAGTAGTAACAGTGGTATGACTCCCAATATCACTGAAGCACTTTCTGGTCCCCAAACCCATTACTGCACATCTGTCATCCTCAAAACAATTCTGAAAGTTAGAGTAGGGAAGGTATTTGCATATGCAATCAACTGGAAAGGGGGAAAGCTTCTAGACATTGAATGAAGTAGCCCAGAGTCTGGTGGGGGTGACAGTACTGAATCCTGCAGGATTCTGCAAATGGGAGGAGGAGCTGAGGGTGTCCAAGAAAGGGCCCTACACACCCATTTCTCAGCCCCAGGGTACCAGTGAGGAGTAAGCCTAGAGCATGGCTATAGTGGGCCAGGCCAGGCTTCTCTAAAAGCACAGCATTCCCTGGGAGCTGTGCTCACTTAGTCAGTTGAAGAAAGTCTTGCTGTCTTTAAGGACTAGCTTGATGAGAATTTCTTTGAGTAGAAGGACATGCTTCCTCCCACGGATTTCTGTCAAGTGTATGGTCCATGGCTGTCCCCTGCAGCTCTTGGGGAAAAGGGAGTAATGAGCACTGAGGAGGCAGCACCAGCTTTGCCCTCAGGCAGACTCAACTCACCAGTCACACTGTCTTGGGCAAGTCGCCTCACTTCTCTCTGCCTCAAGTGTCACTATCTGTACAGTGAGGGTCTTCATACCCACCTTGCCAGGCTGTGATGAGGACGAAGCACAGTTTATAGGTGGTTTTCCAAGTACAGCATCAAATACAATAATATAGTAAAAGTAGGAGATGAACTACCAGGGAAAGCAGAGTCACACACTCTGGACACTGCCCTGCACTCCAGAGGCCCCTGATCCAGCCCTGACCGCCCTTTGTGGGAAGGTGGGGTACCAGTCAGATGCCCCTTCTTGTAGTATTCTCAAGGTCCTCTGGCACACTTCACTCATGTTATAAGCAGTCCTGTTTATTCATTCACTGACTTATTAATTCATCCATTTACAAATGATTACTAAGCAATGCGATATTTTAGTCACTGTTTGGGGAAGTGGGGATAGGGCGGCAAACAAAACTCAGCATAGTCTTTGTCCTCCTGGAGCTTCTATTTTAGTAGAGAGACAAGTGATAAATAAAGAGAAGAGTAAGTAATGTTTTACATGGGAATAAGCACAATGGAGGATTTCCGGGCAGGAGAATGGCAAGTGCTGAGGTAGAGACTATTCTAAGGAGTTGGTCAGGAAGGCCATACTCGCAGACTGGAAGGTGGGGGGTGGGAGAACTTGGGTGTTATTTGTACAGAGAACGTGTGTAATTGGATCACAATCTAAAAGAGTCGCAGTTGAAGGGCGCAAGTGTAGAGCCTGCTAGGAGACCGGTGAGGGGCCTGGTGCAGGGATCCAGGGAGGAGATGACGGTACTATGGCCCAATAGAGTATGGCTGGCGATGATGAGTGGCCAGATTCTGGAGCTCTATTGAAGACAGAGGCCACAGGATTCCAGACAGAACTGATGAAGGGAAGTCAGGTGTGTCTTATCCATGAGGATAAGGGTAGGGGAGAAAAGTGGTTTTATCATGGTGTTATCAATGTGAATACATGTTATTAGCCCTATTTTAAAGATGAGGCAAGGAGGCTGCTCAGGGCCAGAGAAGGACACACCAAAGTTCTCAGATAGGAAAACATGGATCCAGAATTGAAACCTGGATTACCTGATTTCAAACCCCATTCCAAAGACTCCAAGCCTGGGTGGTTTCCTGAGAATCCCTGTGCTGGTCTTGGAGGAAACCAATCTCTCATCTACAGGAAGGTTTTAGGTGGTTCATTCCCAGCTATTTCATTAGATTCCTTATTCACTGGTTGAATTGGTTAAAAATGACAGACCGTCCCAAGTGCCCCCAGTACTGGCCAGTGGTCTATGAAAGCCAGGGAGCTACAAGCTGATGGAGTGGCCTGTGCAAAGGCCTGAGCAATGAGGCCTTCAGGTGATCCCAGAGGATCAAAGTGTGAGGATGGAGGGAGAAAGAAGAAAGAGGGAGGGGAATAGGCTGGTGGTAGGGCCTTGGGCCTATGCAGGAGGTGTGTTCTTCACATTTTGGGGTCATTAAAAGAAAAGTTTTTATCAGAGAAGAAATGGATCAGAGCTGCATTTTCAAAAGAACCTGTTGGATGCCTTGGGCAGGATTGATCAGAGCAGGAAGGATGGAAGAAGCAGGCAGAGTGAAAAGAGAAAGAGTTCAAGGAGGCCCAAGGAGAGGTAGGGAAAAGGCAGACAGGAGCTCAGGTGCAGGTCTGTCCAATGAGAAAATGGGAACACAGACATCAGAGGACCACCCACATGAGATTTAGGAGTGGAGGAAGAGAGGGGCTAGTGTAGAGGAGGGAAGCAGGCCTTCAAGATCCACCCACATCAGGGACATGAGGGCTCTGGGCAGTGTCACCTTGGATGCACTAGGGATGGGGGAGGGGCTCATATCTGATATTAAAAGGTAAATTGAGGCATAATGTAACTAAGAATTTATTGGAATTTCTGAGCTATAAAAAGGAATGAGGTGGAGCTATATGTAATGAGGTGGATAGACCTAGAGCCTGTCATACAGAGTGAAGTAAGCCAGAAAGTGAAAAAAAAAATATTGTATGCTAACTCATATATACGGAATCCAAAAAAAAAAGAAAAAATGGTACTGATGAACCCAGTGACAAGACAAGATTAAGGATGCAGATGCAGAGAATGAACTGGAGGACACAAGGTTGGGGGTGGCTGGGGGCAAAGGGGAAGCTGGGATGAAGTGAGAGAGTAGCATAGACATATATATATTACCAACTGTAAAATAGATAGCCAATGGGAAGTTGCTGTATAACAAAGGGAGATCAACTCGAGGATGGAAGATGCCTTAGAGGAGTGGGACGGGGAGGGTGGGGAGGAGTCGAGGGAGAGAGAAAATATGGGGATATGTATATAAATACAGCTGATTGACTTTGGTGTACCTCAAAAACTGGTACAAGAGTGTAAAGCTATTATATTCCAATAAAGAGCTAAAGAAATAAAAATAAATATAAATAAATAAAAATTTAAAAAAAGAAAAGAATTTATTGGAGCATACATGGAGCTGAATTAGGGAATGCCAAATCAAAGTTGTTAGGAGCACTTCACTGCCAGGTCACTTCAACTCTAAACACTTTGCTTCATTCTTTTTCTTTCTGCTCCTGACACTTGATAATTTCAATTGTCCTATCTTCAACTTTGTTGATTCTTTGTTCTGTCTGCTCAAATCTGATATTGAATCACTCAAATGAATTTTTCGATTTAGTTATGGAAATTTTCAGCTCCAGAATTTCTCTTTAGTTTGTTAATAATTTACATCTTTTTGTTGATATTATCATTTTGCTCATATACTGTTTTCCTGATTTTCTTTATTTCTTTGTCCTTATATTCCTTTGACTCTGACAATATTGAAGGTAGTTTCTTTAAGTCTTTGTCTAGAAAATCTGATGCCTTGGTATCCACAGGAATGGCTTCTGTAAATTTATTTAGTTCCTTTGAATGAGAAATGTTCTATTTCTTTGTGTGTTTTATTATTTTTTTGTTGAAAATTGGTTTTTTCTATTACTATAATGTGGTAACTCTAGAAGTCAGAATTTTGCATGTGTTATTTGGATGTTTTTTTTCCTGTTATTGTAGAAGTGTGTAGCAGTCTATATTGAAACTTTTCCAAACAACTTTTACAAATAATATTCCTTGTTTGTGTGTGATCACTGGAATTGCTGTTTCATTAGCTGATATTCAGCTAATTTTTGATAGAAATTTCCTTGTTTTCCAGAGGTTGAACAAACATAAAATCATCATAAAAAGAAACAGAGAGAGAGAAAGAGATAGAGGACAGACAGACAGACAGACAGAACGCTACCTCTTCCAACCATTGCAGAATGTTTACTTGCTGAGGCATTCCTTCACCACTTAGCTAGGCTTGCTCTGAGCCTAGATATCAACCTGACATAGAAGCTAAAGGTCCTCTCAGGACTTTTCTAGCATACTTCTGGCCCAGGACTATGTGTGGCTTTCTAAATTCTCTTGTGTACACACCTATTTTTGAACATTCTAATGTTCACACAAACAGGCTTAAAGAGATATACATAATAATTTGTAAGTAAGGTCTACGCTGATTCCTCTGGTTCAAGGAGAACTTGCAACTGGACCATTGATCACACTCAAAACGGCCACTATTCCAGAGAAGGAGTAGGGGAAGGGTGAATAAAATTGCTGCAAAACTCTTGTACCATTTTGAAAATAACTATTTCTTGATCACACATTTGCTTTATTGTTGTTAACCTTTTATTGTTTTCTAAAGCTCCTACAAAGTTGGTGCTGACAGCTTACGGTTGTTTGTTCAATGTGTTCATGGGAGAACAAGGCCTTGAAGTTTCAGAATCTGCCATGTTAGTGCCATTCTCCATATACAAGTTTTTGTTTACAATTTCATTTTTAAATTTAGGAAAACATGTTTAAACATAAATTTAAAATCAAACACTATTGCAAAGTTTACAGCAGAAAAACCATGTGGCTTCTGCCTATGTCCTCCCCACTTCTGACACCACTCCCCAGAGGTAGCCATCTACAAATCTTCCAGATTTTTCTTTTGGTATTATGACCATGTTTCTAATGCAGTGATTGTACTGACTTCTATTCTCTGCTGTTTGAGTTTACACATTCCCTAGTGACATTTTACTACGGGGGATGAAAATGGAGCTTTCTGATAGCTCAGTTCCCCTATAGGACCCTGCTCCAGCAACTTCCAATCTCCCAGCATGGCTATATTACTAGGATGTTTTGACCGCAAGTTGTAATAGTGGAGAGGTCCTCAAATTTCTGATGATCCTCATCTCTCCATTCTCTGTCAAGAGTGGGGCGCTAAATCGTGATTGAAGTTGTGTGTGTCAGAAGCCCTCATAATTGCTCTGTTCCATACGGCCTCCTCCTTAGACCTGCAGTCTTGGCGGTGTTTTCCATGTGCATAGCTCTCAAGGGTGTGTGTGCGTGTGTGTTCTAGAATCTAGACCTTCTCTCAAAATAATCACAAGCTGGAAATTTTCCTGGAGTAGGTGTATGTGTTGAAGGCACTTGTTGCCTGAAAATCTTCTTTTGAAGATCCTCTTCACTGAGGGGGATCACAGAAAAGAGGAGTAATAAGAAGGAAAGTAGAGAGTGGTACCAATACTTAGGAAGAGAGTTGTCTTACACAGTAGCACAGGAGCTTCTAAGAGAAAGTCTGTGTTACGGGTGGGTTGAGAGGGTATAATGATTAGCCACCCAGCAATTGTCAAACACAGCAATAACACCTAGATCTGACGAGTGTGATGGGTAGAGCATGGTTTTACAACCAGATTTGGGTTCAAATTCATGGTATCCATGGAAATTTTGGCAAATTCCTTGACCTGTGTGAGCCTCAATTTTCTTACTTATAAAATAGGAATACGCCCATATCATAGAACTATTTTGGAATTGGAAATCATGCATGTAAAGTGCCTGGTATATACGTGCTCCATAAATGATAATCCTCATATTATTAGAGTCATCCAACAACTAATTTACTTACCATCTCTTGACAGATTTAGATGCAGCCTAGAGGAGTCAGAAGGAAAGGTAGAGACAAGGATGCTGTTGGGTATATGGGAACCACACATAAAAATATGACATTCAGGATGTTTATGGGCATGATGGCCACTGGAGGTGAAAGGAAGGAACTCCTAGAGGGTTCCTCAGACTCACAATCCATATCAAAGACATGAGCCAACATTCACTGGGAAAAAGCCCAAGACAGGGCACCAGCCTCAGTTCCACCCCTACCGTGTGCAGAACCTTGACAAAACACGTAGCCAGTGAGACCCACATTTGCCCTCCATAACCTGTGCAGACCTGCAGAGGTGTGGGATTGCAAGGACCTTTGAACCTTGCGCAGATAGGACACATATAACTGCTTCCCACCTAGATAGAAGCAGTCATGAGGCCCTCACCCCCTTCAGCCTCCTCAGCCTCCATCCTGGCACTAGCAAGAAACTAAAAGGAGACCCAGGAAGGGCCTGTGGCTTTCCCTGCTGGTGGGGTACCATGATGCCAGGACAGCACTGTCCCAGGCTTAGTTTAGCCCCTCCCCAGGCAGTGGTCCCAGGAAAGGACTTCAGCGTGCAAACTGGCTCAGCTTTGCAGGCTGATGAGAAGAAAACAGAAACACAATAGTATGAGTAACACACGCTCCCTGGCCTGAGGCCACGGTGCCTATTAGGTGTCCATACATGAGGGACAACCAGAGCCAACATATCAGAATCACTGGAGGTGTTTCTAACCAACACATCCACCCTCATTTTCCTGTCTTAAAGCCCCAAGTAAAATCACCAACCATCCTGGTTTGCCACCCAAGGGCCCTCATCCCCCTGCACGTGGGTCTGGTTGGTTACCCTCCCCAGCACTCACAATGATGCAGGTCACCAGCAGGGTGACCACGGAAGTCGCTGAGGGAGTCTGGCAGCCTTCCACTACCTGGACTGGGGAGGATTTGTTGAAGTGTCTGCTGGAATCTGGGGAGGAGGAATCTGCACCCCCTGGATGGAGGTGCCTCATCCCTCTGACTCAGGTCTTCTTTGCTTTCAGGTCACAGAAGGCGAATGATATTTGGAAGGACATTTACGAATTAGTGGATGAAATAGTGATGAAGTACACAAAGTACGGCTGGTGTTTTCTTCTGCGGGGCAGGGTACATGGCTCTTTAGACTCGGTGGTCACAGGAGTCAGGAGGACAAAGCCCAGGGGGGTGTTCTGAAGCAGAAAAGACAGATCACACTGATTCCATCAGGTCTCAGCAGCTTTCTTGGCTCCTGTCAGGGAGTCAGGCCATGTTATAGGGGACACAGTGTGCCTTGAGGACCTCACAAATTAAGAAAGGCAAACCAGTAACCAAACACTGAGTTAAATGGTGCCAAGGGCTAAAAGTAAAGTGCGAAGAAAGAGAAGAGGGAGGATGTGTGAAAGGCTGAAAAGAGGTACAAATTTACGAGATGGTCAGGACATGGGGATGGTGGGCAAGGAGAGTAAAGGAGTAAGTTATAAAGAATTTCATAGTAGAAAAGAGGCCAGTTGTGAGGCTCATGCAGAAGTGCATAGGTATCTATCTTCTTGTGCAAGTACCATGTGCACACCTGTGTGTGAGTGTGTGTGGGAGAGACAGAGAGAGGGAGATTTGGGAGTGGGGGGAGCATAGGGATGGAGCAGGAAGGCCCCACATCTTCACAGGCCTCAGAATCCTTCAGGGTTCTAGGAACTTCCAGGGTTCAGGAAATGGCCCCCAAAGCAAAAGACTTGGGATGAGGGCAGGGACATTGGCATGCACCCCCTTCCTGGCTGCTCATCGGCTTCCTTTTCACACTTCTGCAGCCCTAACCTGCGGATGTCCTTCATCACCTACTCCACACAGGCCAACACCATCACGAAGCTCACCTCAGACAGGTAAGAGCTGCTTTCACCCCCCACGGCAGGCCTGGTGGGCAGGATCACAGGGAAAAACAGGGAACTGAGGGTTCCTGAGACCTCAAGAGGACCCACTGGACGCAGGCTGAGCCGTCCGGGGCTCCCCTCAGTGCCCACGCTGGCCCCCAGCCCCGGCTCCCCGGCTCCCACTGTCCCCTGGCTGCGCTGGCACTGGCAGAGCCCTGTGCTGCTGGACCATCTCCGCCCCCTCTCCGCCCTGCCCTCCACCTGTCCTGCGTGCTCTCAGCACTCTTCCCTTTTCTCAGAACTGGCTGGCTGTGAGGACGCCTGGGATCTGGTGGAGCAGATGCGGGGGCCCTTTGTGAACACTGGCCTGTGTCGGGCACCTGCTCTGGGTGTCACTCTCTGCTCTGGGCCATTGGGGGCAGAGGGGAGGCAGAGAGAACCAGGAGGCAGGGGTGGGCAGTGTTGAAGTGCTGCAGCTCCAGCGAAGGGAGCTTGGTCCCTTGGTGGGTCTGAGACAAGGGAGCCCCTGAGTGTGGTTCCAAACACGGGGCTGGGCTAGGGTGCAGGAGGGAAGCCTGACACCCCCGCACCCTGCGTGGGCCATCAGGTGGGCCCAGCCGTGCGCCCAAAGGCCTGGAGGTGGGAGACGTGGAGCTCCTGAGCAGCAGGGAAGTGAAGAGGCTCCTGATGCAGAGGCCTGGCACCCAGGGAGTGTGGAGGCACCAGTGCCTGGAGACAGCGCTCCCTGTGCCTGGCTCCCAGGAGAGACAGGGCTGGGCTTCCTGCTCAGTGAGGGAGAGGAAGGCAGGGTTTTGTGTGTTCCTCTCATCTGCATTTCTGAGACAGAGATGGAAAGGTGGAAAACCAAGTCACTGGGGAGCTGTCAGGCAGATGGCAGAAAGAGAGGTGGGGGCTGGGCGGGGGCCTCTGGGGGAGGAGCTGCCCATGGGGGAGAGGAGGACCACTGCCTCCTCCAAAGCAGGGGGTCAGAGCCTGAACCAAGAGAGCTGTGGGGAGGCTCTTGAGGGTCTCCCGGGTCCTCTCTGGAGAGTGGAGGTGAGGATGTCTTCCTCAAGGGAAGGTGTCAGAAGTGGGAGTGGGGCTCGTGGGAGTGGGGCTCAGGGGAGTGGAAAAATGGGGTGGAATTTTAGGAAGTGAAGGGCTTGATGAGGGCATGAGCAGCCTAGTGTCCTCTCCATGCACAGAGCTGGGAGTAGGGGTTGGGGGGTTGCGGGGGCAGCCCAGGTAAAAGGCCCACTCAGGCAGGAGTGAAGCCTGGCCGAGCTCCGTCCCAGGCCGGAGCCTGGGGAGGCCTGAGGGTCCCCACATATTTGGGGATGCTGCCGACAAAACAGAAATCCTCCCAAAAGTGTCAGGAAGAGGGAAGGGCGTCTGTGCTGGGGTGGGCAGGGCCTAGTTTGGCCTCCACTGGCCCTGGGTCACAGGCCCCCTCAGCTCCTGGGCTGGGTCAGGTAGGTGGGGACCTGGGGCTCTCAGATCTCACCTCAGGGCAAATTCCCTTCTGCCGGAGGCGAGAGCCAGCCTGCAGGCACCATGTGCTCCTTAGACTTGCTGTGACAGCTCAGCCCATCCCCTGCTGTGTCCCAGGCCCGTCCCCTGCTCTCTGCTTTAACAGAGGCCGACAACCCATCCCCGCTGCAGCCTGGGGTCACTGCTCTTCCGCCCGCATGGACAGCCCTCAGGCCTCTTTTCCAGCTCATGGTCTATTTCTTCAGGAGCACATGAAGCCCAGGAGCCCTAGACTCTGATGGAGCAGCTTGCCTACTTCCATCAGCACCAATTCAGAGGGGAAAGTGGCTTGGAGGGACCAAGTCCACCTCAGGGGTCTATGGCAGGGGAGGAGGGGACAGGGCAGGGGTACCAGCAGAGAGACTTTTCCAAACTCAGCCTTGCCTGTTGGAGGATAACCTGCCTTTACCAGAGACCCCATAGATGCCAGCAGTACCATCAGTCACCCTGGGGATGCCAGGTTCACAGGTGCACATCCGTGGGTGCTCCCCCCTCACCACAGACAGTCAAGGCAGGGCCCTTGCTGAGTCCCCTGAGGTCTGCATGCCTGAGACAGGGGTGAGCACATGGAAAGCCAGGCCCTACCCGTGCGGCCAGCGAAGCAGCATCCTCCACGCTTACCAAATGGGGGACAGAGAAGCACTGACCAAGCCCTGTCAGTGTCAAAGACATGGACGGAAAGGTCACGACAGGGCAACTTGTGTCCTCTCTGGTCCAGGCAGGTCTACACAGGGTAGCAGCTCTGTTTTTTAACAATCAATCCCCATCCTCTTCTATCTTCTTTTCTGATTTTATTCAGACGAGAAATAAGTCGTGGTCTTAGCAGACTTCAGAATGTAGTACCTACAGGAGCCACAAACATGCAGGAAGGATTTAAAAAGGTACACACCCGACAGCTGTGAGAGTTTATTCTGCTTTGTCAGGTTCTTAGAGCATTATTGGATCATCTCACTGCCCTGCCCCAATTTCTTTCATTTTGTTGCAGGCAAATGAGCAGATTCAACAAGCTACCTCAGGAGGTAAATTACCTGCTGACGTCACTGTGCTCAGGTGGGACAGAGCCAGGCCTGGACCTCAGTAAGGGCTGGTGCAGACCCGCCTCAGCCAACTCCTAGCACTGACCCTGGGAGCGAGTTCCTTGCCCTCCCTGTGCTGCAGGTTCCTCCTCTGCACAGCGAGGATGAAAACCACCCCCAGGGATGTCTCCGAGAACCACACGGGGTCATGGGTTACATCCCTGGTTCTTGCTAGATATCAAGTACTTGACCTACTGTTGGGCTGCATGAAAGAGGAAAGAGAAATTCCAGGGCCTGCAAGCAGATGGGGTTCCATTTAGGGAACAGAGACATTGGTGTCCCCCTGGCTGCCCACACTCTGTCCACCACCGTACTGGCTCTGCCTCCTTTCCCTCCAGCCTCTTCCCTCTGTTTGACTCTCGTCCTGTGACTGTGTCTCCCACAGTGGTAAAGGCTGTGCTCGCCTAAACCGACTGCATCTAGACTGTCGGGTGGCAGCCCTTGTCAGGAAACATGCGTGGGCTGCTGGGCGAAGGTGGGGAGCTGGGCAGATCCGCTCCCCAAGCACCTTGACTGTCATTCTGGTGGCTCCTCCCTGTGCTCCCCTGAGAGGCTTGTCCTCGTCCAGTGAAGTAGTTGCAGTTGCCTTTCAGGCCAAAGGCTGTGCCACCTGCCCATCGTGAGGGTCCACTAGGAAGAGCTCTGAGCTGGTCTCAGGCACCTTGTCTATCAAGAGGATCCTGGGCTAACGCCCCTTCCCCTCCAGGCTCTCTGGGTGGTGGGTACTCAGGTCAGGGTGGCAGTGGGAGCAGTGCTGCGGGCCTGGCAGCCTGAGGCAGGTCACTCCAGGTGCCTTGCTGACCAGGACACTCCCTGCTTCTTCTGCAGACAGCAGTGCCTCCAGCCTGATTATCACTCTGACTGCTGGACCACTGATGCCAAAGACATTACAGGAGACTAGGGATGAAGTGAGTCCTCTCTGTTGTTACCAGCTCTGTGCTCCCTGTGTTTGGGTGTTTTTACTCAAAGCTTTTTTTTTCCCTCTTAGGCTGACAAAGCTCGGGATATGGGGGCCAAGGTTTACTGCCTGGGTGTAAAAGACTATAAGAAATACCAGGTAATTCGGAACAGGTAACCAGGTGCCACACTTAAGCCCAGCTGGGGAAAGCTTTCAAAGGCAGCTGTCCCAGGGTCACCCAGAGATGGCCCTCCACCCACCCGAAGTGTTTGGACAACAGATGGATAGCAAGTGTTGTGTAAACCTACACACCAGAGGTGCAGGTGGAGGAGCTTTCCACTCCCTAAGTGTGGGCTGCTGGCAGATGCCAGTGTGTGGCCCTTGGAGTCCACCATGGCAGGAGGCATGGGACCTGTTGTGTCCTCAACCGTTGGCTGTGTGCCAACCATCTCCTCTTCCTTGTAGCTGCACGATATTGTAGAAAGAAAGGACCAAATGTATGGGATAGACGAATTCAAGTCCCTGGAAAAGTTTGTTACCTCGGTAAGTGTGAGCTAAATGTGAGAGGGGATATGGGGTGTCTTCTCCCCATGCCCCTGCCATCAGTCTCCCTGACCCTGCCACCCCTCTGTCTGTTCCAGCTCGTGGAAAATTCCTGCATGGATGTGATGGCTGGGGACACTCACTTTGTCTGTGTAGGGGGTAAGAGCCAAATCACATATCTAGATAGAAGTGAGTGTGTGTGTGTGTGTAAGGTGATTGTATAGAAATCTGTCCAGCATATGAGTGTGCATTGATATATAAGTAAGTGTTTAATTGTATGACGTGTATGTCAGGGCTTGTGTATGGATATGCCTGGGTGATTACTTTTATCTTCCAGATTTATTGAGATGTAATTGATATATAGCTCTGGATGAGTTTAAGGTATACCACATAGAGGTATAGACTTGAATACATATATTGCAAAAGGGTGACCAAAATAAATTTAGTTTTTAAAATCTAAAGCGAAGAGTTTCTTTTAAAAATTAAATATGTACTTTAAACCCTTCTACAATACCTAACAAACGAAAACCAACTGCGCATAAAAAAGATAACACATCAAGACTAATTAGGGATCACCCCAGAAATGCAAGGCTGATTCAGTACGTGAAGTATCAATGGAATTCACCACATCAGGAAAATGGAGAAGGAGAACATAATTATGTCAATAGATGAAACAAAAAAATTGGACAAAGTTCAAGTCCAGCATTATAATAGGAATAGCCTCACAAAGGACATCCACACAAATTCTCACAGTCAACACTACAGCCAGTGGTTCAATGGGGTCAGCCTCGCCCTAAGGTCTGGAACTTGACAAGGATGCTCTGTCTCCCCTGGGAGGGTTCCTGCATCAGTGTGGGGAGGATCCTGTGCAGGTGCTTTTCTGATAGACGCCCTCTCTCTCTCAGTAAGCTCTGTGTGTGTCAGCTCGTGCGTTCACATCACTGGGATTTGTGGAGCTGAGGTGGGTAGATAAACACACCTCCCACTGGTAACAGCACCCAGCTGGATGCAGCTGGACGCAGACCCACGGAGCTGGTCCTGGCCGCTGTGCTCTGAACGGCAAGGCTACAGTGCAATAGGCTGAGAGGTCAGACACAGCAGCCTTCATATCTGAGCTCTGCTGCCCCAAGGACACGAAACCGGGGCAAAGTGCTGAGTATCTGCCAGCTCCACTTTTGTCACCAAGAAGTAGAAATGACACCCACTATCAGATCCACAGTGAAACATAGATGCAGTGGAGTTCACAGTGACTGGCACAGGATCTAGAAGCCACTGGACCTCATCAACAGGAGCTGCTACTAAGACTTCCATCACTGACCCCTGGCACTGCCCCCACCCTGCGCCAAGCCCATGTTGGGGAAGAAAATGCTTAAAGAACATCCAGGATGAAAACATCTCCAGCTAAGCCCGCTGTGAGTGGCAGCTGTCTGACTCCTCCTGAATCTGACCCTGTGACCTGCAGTGCGAGGTGTGAACCTGGGCCAGAGACTCTGCACGTGCTTTTCTGGTAGCGAGTGCCAGTCCTGCAGTGGCCTGACAGCTTCCATTCTCTGATCATGGACTTGCAGCAAGAACTCCTGCATTTATCCTGGCCAACTCCAGGAGCCAGTCCCACTAGTTGCCCTCTCTGGATCCCATAGTATTTGTTTGGTTGTCAGGAAGCACCAGTGGGGACCCAGAAGCCTGGGGACCACTTATGGACCAGAACTGCATATTACTATCTCCCACCCTGGCAAAAGGAAGTGTTCCGTGAATCTCTGTGGTGGGGGTGGGGGGTTGTGTGCAGCACATGAAGGGGCAGGAAGAGGGAGGGAAAGAGCAGTCACTGCAGATTTCAGAACCACAGCTGAAACAGGATTTCACCTTCCATAGGATTCTCCTGTGCAGGATCCTCACCTCCTTGCTTGCCCCACCCAGGTCCTGGCCTTGCTTCTGGGGTCTCCAGCCTGTAATAGACACAGAGAAACACAGGGAGGAGGAACAGACCCCCAAGTGATGGAAAGCCCCATAGGCACCCAGGCTTGTGTGCTCAGCTCAGACAAGAGTTGAAGCTGTCTTCAGCCTGTGTTGTCTTGGTTCCTCTGTCATGTATGTAATGCAGGGCCTGGTGGAGAGCACTGCCTGCACCTCTTAGGGAAGACCTTGGCACTTCAGCCTGGCTTTGCCCCTGTGCAGGCTATGAGACTGATTATCTTTTAATGTACATAACAGTTCAGAGAGGTTGGTAACAGCAACCCAAGTGCTCCCAGCCCAGCCCAGCAGCCTCACAGTGGAATCTCAGTGACACCAGTTGAGGATCTGGCACTGGAGGTACACAGATATTGGTTGAGAGAGAGCTGCTTCTTCAGAGGAGTCGCTTGGGAGTTCAGTTTTGGGTGATCTTCTGTTAATTGTGAGGTCAGAGGGAAGATAGCACTCAGCCCCTCCTAACACAGACCTGTGGATGTTACTCTTGCAGAATCCTATGAGGTGACATTCTTTGCATCTGGCCTAGATCCACAATGGAAGGATGAAACTGTTTGCAGATATCAGTTGGGCCTCAGCAAAGTCTATAGTAAGTAACCCCCTTGCTACCATCACACAACACACTGCATTCCCTTCATCCAACCAAGCCTTCAAAGCCCTTGCTACCCACTCACTGTAGACCCTCTAAGGATACAGGCAGCATGGACCAGTGGAGGGAGGGACCTGGCTGGAAGCCTGGTAATCTCCCCCTTCATATGCAAAGCTGGGAAGTAATCAATCCCCCAGCACATCAAGACCACTTCTGAAAAGATAAAGACAATGGATAATCCTTTAGCCAGGCTCATCAAGAAAAAAGAGAAAGGACCAAAATAAGCAAAATAAGAAGTGAAAGAGAAGAAATTACAACTAATATCTCAGAGATACAAAAAGTCATAAGGGAATACTACAACCAGTTATACGCTAACCAATTGGACAACCAAGAAGAAATGGTTAAATTTCTAGAAACATATAATCTTCCAAAACTGAATCAGGAAGAAGCAGATAATCTGCACAGACTGATCACTGAAATTGAATATATAATCAAAAAACTCCCAGCAAACAGAAGTCCAAGATGAGATAGTTTCACAGGGGAATTCTACACAAAAGAGCTAATACCTATTCTTCTCAAACAATTTCAAAATATTGAAGAGGAGAGAACACTCCCCAGATCACTCTATGAGGCCATCACCATTACCACAATACCAAAAGTAGACAAAGTCCCTATAGAAAAAGAAAATTATAGGCCAGTATCTTTGATGAATATAGATGCAAAAAAAATCAACAATGTATTAGCCAACTGAATTCAACAATATATATAAAATAAAAGGATCAAACACCATGATCAAGTGGGATTTATTCCAGGGATGCAAGAATGGCTCAATACCCACAAATGAATGAATATAATTCACCACACTAACAACAGCAACAAGAAAGGATAAAAATCACATGACTATCTCAACAGACACAGAAAAAGCATTTGACAAAATTCAACATCCATTCATGATTTAAAAAAAAAAAACTGCTATCAAAGGTGGTATAGAGGGAGCATACCTCAACTTAATAAAAGCCATTTATGACAAACCCACAACTGAAATAATACTCAACAGTATTATATCTCTTTTAAAATCAGAAACAAGAGAATGATGCCCGCTGTTATCACTTCTATTTAACATATATATTGGAAGTCCTAGGCACAGCAATCAGACAAGAAAAAGAAATAAAAGACATTCAAATTGTAAGAAAAAAGTAAATCTATATACAGATTTCTATATCAAATCTATGACATGATACTATATACAGAAAATGATTTAAAAAAAAAAACTTCACCCAAGAAAAAACTATTAAAACTAATAAATGAATTCAATAAAGCTGCAGCATGCAAGATTAATATACAGAAATCTGTTGCATTTCTGTACACTAATAATAAACTATCAGAAAGAAAATTTAAGAAAACAATCACATTTATAATTGCATCAAAAAGAATAAAATGCCTAGGAATAAACTTAACCAAGAAGGTGAAAGACCTGTACTTGAAAACTATAAGACATTGATGAAGGAAAGTGAAGAAAATACAAATAAATAAAAAGAACGGCAAAGTTCATGGATTGGAAGAATTAATATTGTTAAAATGTCCATACTACCCAAAGCAACTTACAAATTTAATGCAACTCCTAGGAAGAAATCCATGACATTTTTCACAGAAATAGAATAAGTGGTCCTAAAATGTGTATGGATCCACACACATACAAAAAAAATAGCCAAAGTAATCTTGAGAAAAAAGAACAAAGCTAGAAGTGTCATGCTCCCTGTATTCAGACAATACTACAAAGCTACAGTAAGCAAAACAGCAGGTTAATGACACAAGAATTGACACATAGATCAGTGGAATAGTAGAGAGATCCCAGAAATAAACACACGAACATATGGGCAATTAATCTATCACAAAGAAGGCAAGAATATACAGTGGAGAAAAGTCAGTTTCTTCAATGTGTGGTGCTAGGAAAATTGGACACCTGTAAGTAAAAGAATGAGATTAGATTTCCTCACACCACATTCCAAAAAAACTAAAAATGCATTTAAGATGTAAATATAAGACCTGAAACCATACAACTCCTAGAAGAAAACACAGGCAGAATGTTCTTTGATACAAATCGTAGCAATACTCTTTTGGATCTGTCTCCTAAGGCAAAGGAAACAAAATGAAAATAAACAAATGAGACCAAATTAAACTTAAAATCTTTTTCACAGCAAAAGAAACCACTGACAAACTGAAAAGACAACCTACTGAATGGGGGAAAATATTTGCAAATGATATGACTGATAAGGACTCAATATCCAAAATATATAAACAGCTCATACAATTCAATATCAAAAAAAGAAAAAAAAGGTTAAAAAACAGGCAGAACGTGGTGCTTTGTACCCTTCATTAAGCCAGCAAGGACCAGTGGCCTCCATGTCTGCAGCCCTGGGCAGTGCTCGGGACGTGGGGACAGACACTCCCCTTGGGCTCACTGTGCATCGCAGGTTTCATACGCTGGACTCCCTTCTGTGGTGGAGATTTCAGTCTCTCTGGCTATGGTGGTTGGGAAGTCATTACTTCCATTCACACAGTTGCATTGTAGCTCTCTGTAAATGTTTCGCCTTCAGGGGCACCTGCACATTTGTGTCATTTTGTAATAACTTTAAATGCAGTAAAATCTATTCAAAATTTTAAATCACTATGCTATACGCCTGGAAATAGTATAATATTGTAAAACAAACAAACCAACAAACCAACAAAAAACCTATACTTCAATTTAAAGAAACAGAAAACGTCCCTGCATCAGTCATGCCTCTCTTGGCCCTCAGTATGTGAGGTGCCTGCCATCACTTCACTCTCCCTGCCCTGTGAACATGATGGAGGTTACACCACATTTCCTTGTGATTTTTTTTCACACTAATCCCAACCATCCTACCCCTCAGACACAAATCCTTCCCCTAAACATACTTGGTGATTAGTTTCAATGTCTAATGAAGGGGAACACGGTTCAGAAGTTCGTAGCTAATGTGAGAGTTGAGTTATGGCCAGAAGCTGGTCACCTGCATGGGAACCATCCGTGGGGAGCAGGACTGACCTGTGGTGTGAGGAGAGTTAGGGCTCAGGAGAGAGAAGGTTCCACGGCTACGAGTCGGGGCCTGTCTGAGCCTCCCGAGTGCCACCTCCCAGCTGCCACAACGTTGCAGAACAAGCACAAACACAGGAGCCCTGTCCCCTCAGGCCCCCTGGGGCCATAGATGGCGCCTCACCTGCCCAGGCGCTCTGCCCACTAACCTGCACGTCGCCCTCGACGCCTCTTCCCTCTCAGCCCACATCCAGTCCAGCTGCGGCTCCTGCGGCCTCCGTGTCCCTACCTGGACCTGGGCCGCCCCCGACAGACTCACTGTACTTAGAGTAAAGCCCAGACCCCTGCCCGGGCCCACGAGGCCCCGCCCCCGCCTCACTCACCTCTTTCCCTCAACAGGCTCAGCCAGTTATGCCTCAGCCTCGGCACAGACGCCCACAGCCCGGACCCTCTTCCCTGCACCTTGCCCTGCCTTTCCCCTCATCTGGTTTCAGCTCCAGGAGCACCGCCTCAGACAGACCTTGTCTTTAGTGGGAATTTTCAGTAACATACAAAAGTAGCAAAAATCCTATAGGGCCCTTGAAGCCGCCTTCCCCTCCTTCCAGTAATTGTCAACCCCGGCCAATCTGGTTTTGCTGATACTCTCACCGTTGATTACTGTGAAGAAAATCCCGGACATCCATCATGTCCTCTATAAATGTTTCCCTTTCTCCTAAAGAGAAACTGAGTCTCTCAAAGCCAGGACAGGTCACCTGCTCCTAAGTGGCTGTCCCTTCCCCTCCCTGCTCTGTCCCTTCCCCTCCTTATTCATGTCACTGCACTGTTCACTCAGGCATTTGTTTTGCTCATTGTTTGTTGCTTTATTGTCTGTCTCCCCCTCCAGCCCCGCAAGTGTCAGGTCCTTGAGAGCAGGGCCTCTGCCTGCCTTCTCCCACTAAACACCAGAGCCCTGCACAGTGCCTGGTGCACTGTAGGTGTCAGAAGAAGGCCGAGCAGAGAAGCTGCTTCTGCCAAAGTGGTAGCTCTGCCTCCGAGGGCAGGGAGAAGGGAAGGGCAGATGGATAGACATGTGCACTGACATTCTTCTCATGTGGTTTTCTTTTAGATGAATATCCCACCTTTATGAATCAAGAAAATTTAACTTGCCCAGGACATACATTTGACAAGGCTGGACAGTAAGTATTTAGGGTTAAGGACCATTTGGTCCAAGAATATCAGAAACCACCTGTGCTGGGGCAGAACATGTCTGTCTCTAGGAGGGCTCAGGGCATCCTCACAACTGCACTACTTGGTGGGCTCTCAAGAAGCTCAGGGATCCGCTGTGGTCCAGGCTCTGCTGAGGAAGGCAGGATGTGGGAGATGGTGTGCAACCAGGGATGGTACCTTCACTCCAGGCAGCTTTTCCAAGTGGAGCCAATATACTCTGTACACACAGAGAAGTCGGGATGGTGACACCAAACAGCCATCCCTGCTCACTTAGCTCATGGCCAGGAGGACATCTGACCACATGCAGGACTCCTCACTGCATGGCCAGCCTTCATTACAGAGGTCACTCTCGTGGTGCTTGGGGATGAACTTCCCTTACACCTGCTGTCTGCTCTCTGGTCGCCCTGAATGGCTGATGTTCAAAGTCATTGCCCTGAGGAGGGCTGTGTGTTATGGACTGAGCCAAGTGTAAGAACTGTGTCTATTCAATCTGGTGGTTACCCTCTGCCTTTCTGTGCTTTAGGGAGGTCATCATTGATTACAGCCTGGACAATGGTGTCAGCTTCATAGGCGACGACATGAAAATTGCCAGCAAGGACTGTGTAAACGACAAGGTGGAGCTGGGCCTCCCTCATTGGGTGGAGGCGGAGACATCCTGGCAAGAGGAGGTGAGGGGAGCAAATTCCTCAGGGAAGGCTGAGCAGGTAGTTTATGAGGCAGGTATCTGGGGCAGCACCTCACAGCCAGATAGGTGCCCTTAGCCCTTCATCAGGTTTGTAAAATTCACTACAAATTCTACTACAAGAGCACCTAGGTTTTAGGCAGCTGTCCAGGTCTCGCAGAAACTCTGCTTTCTCTGTGAACCAAGTGTCACTGAAGACACTTGAAAGGGACGAAATCGTGCTCTAAGCAGAATCCAGAAACGGTGCTGAGGCTCCGCCCTCCCTGGACCCACTTTGCCACCTCCCCTGGCCCCGGCCTTGTGGTGGGGAGCTCAAGGCTCCATCCTGGATTCAAGCCAGGGTGAGTGGGAGAGGCTGGGACACTGTGTACTAGGAGACAGAGTCCAGGACCTCTGGGACCCCCCGGGCCCTCCAAGTCGGGGTCCCAGGCACAGGCACCTGGAGAGGGAACAGCTGCAGCCGAGCGCAGTCAGGGTGTGGTTGCACTGTGTTGGTGGAGCAGCGGGCGGGGCTCTGAACCCACCCCTGACCTTCACAGCCACGGCCTCCCACGCCTGTTTGGGAAACACCGGCTGTCACTTTGCAGATGTCATGAGCCTCTCTTCGGCCGCTCCTCCTTTCTGCTGCTCCTCAGCTGCCCCTCTCTGCTAACTGGCTCTGACCTCGGCAGGGGGCCTCTCCCCTCTGTTGCTGGGAAGCTGGCAGGGCCGTGGGGGGTGCGGGCCTCAGCTCAGGGAGAGGAAGCTGGGAACAAAGTGCTGCTCCCGGGGGCCCGCTTGTCCCAGCTCCACAGCATCCGGGCCCCTGAGCCTGGAGCAGCCCAGCATGGGGGACAGAGCGTGTTAGCCTGGAGTGAGGTTTCCCTGGGAGGAAGGACGCCTGTGCCTAATGCCACCACCCTTGTGTCCAGTCCCAGCTCGTGCGGGTTCCCACGATGTGTGTGTCTGTCTCCGCTGGTCCCTGCACATCAACCCACAGACCCAAGATTGAACCTCCACATTTCCCAGCAGGAGTCCCCCCACCTGTCGGCCGCCCGTCCACAGGCACGTTGAGAAGAGAACTCGGGAGCCGCCCGTGGCTCTGGGCCCAGCACAGGGTCACCCTCTCTTCTCAGTTCCCCTGTTTCCTGGGCACAGAATCTCTCTGCCCCTTTCCCTCCCTGTTTCTCTCAAGCAGAGCCTTGATGCAGGGAAGGGCTGGGCAGCACAGGACCATGGATGCAGCACATGTGTCCTTAGTTTTGAACAAGAGAACAAAGCCCGTTCCTTAAGCCCCCACGTGGACCTGCCCTGTGCTCAGACTTTCTATGGCCTCTCTCTAATGTTCTCAAGTGCCTGCTCACTTCCTTGCTCCAGATGTGGTGACAGAGGCTCTGAGAGAAGGAGTAGCTTTGCCTGAGGTTGCAGAGCCTCCCAGGTGTCCTGCCTCTGCTCTTGCACCCCCACCTCTCAGGGGGTCCCTCAGCCTCTCCCTCAACCATTTGTGTATCATAGCTTTTTGTGGTCCTCACAAAACCCCTGTGCCTTCAGCCAAGGTAGGCAGTGAGGGCTGGCTTGTCACCCCTTGGAAATTTGGGCTTCCTTCATAGGGCTCTGGGGAGAGCCTCTGAGCAGGGCCAGTGGTGGGGTCTGCGGCCCAGGGCTCCACAGCAGCTCCCTTGGTACTGGCTGTGATCTCCTTGCCCCACTGTGGTCCTTCTAGATGGGCGACATGAGGAGAAGTATTACTGGGTAGATCGGGAAGGCCAGTGTGGGAAACAGGTGGTGGGCGCCCAGGAAGAGATCACACAGGCCAAACTCAGGACCCTGGTATGTGTGTTCTCTGCAGGGTGAGCCTTTAGAGCCCACCGTTGTACCAACAAGGACCACACTGCCTACAGTTGTCGTAACAAGGACCACAGGGATTACAGTTGTCCCAGATGAGGAGACCACGGTGCCTGAGGTGGTCCCAGAGGAGAAGGCCATAGTGCATGAGGTGGTCCCAGAAGAGAAGCCAACGGTGCCTGCGGTGGTCCCACAGGAGGAGACCACAGTGCCTGAGGTGGTCCCAGGGGATGAGATCACAGCACCTGAGGTGGTCCCAGAAGATGAGGTCACAGAACCTGAGGTGGTCCCAGAAGATGAGGTCACAGTGCCTGAAGCAGTCCCAGAAGGTGAGACCACAGTGCCCACGGTTGTCCCAGAGAAGGAGACCACAGTGTCCACGGTTGTCCCAGAGCAGGAGACCACAGAGCCTGAGGTTTTTCCAGAGGAGGAGACCATAGAACCTGAGGAGGTCCCAGAGGAGGAGACCACAGTGCCAGAGGAGAAGACCACAGAGCTTGAGGAGGTCCCAGAGGAGGAGACCACAGAACCTGAGGTTTTCCCAGAGGAGGAGACCATAGAACCTGAGGAGGTCCCAGAGGAGGAGACCACAGTGCCAGAGGAGAAGACCACAGAGCTTGAGGAGGTCCCAGAGGAGGAGGCCGCAGTGCCTGAGGTTTTCCCAGAGGAGGAGACCATAGAGCCTGAGGAGGCCCCAGAGGAGAAGACCACAGAGTCTGAGGTTGTCCCAGAAGATGAGACCACAATGCCCACAGCTGTCCCAGAGAAGGAGACCACAGTGCCTGAGGTGGTCCCAGAGGAGAAGCCCACAATGCGCATGTTTGTCATCAAGACACCCATTTCCAGCAGTCCTCTCTGGTTCCCTGGGCTTATCTCAGCCCTGTTCCTGTTCCTATTCCTGTTGCTGCTTGTCTGCATCTGTTGCCGCAAGCGGGTGAGTGCCCCCTGCCCACACAGCCTGTGTCCAGCCCTCGCCAACCCTCCGAGGGACCGGGCCCATGCCTGCCCCATGATCCTGCCTGTGGGCAGGTTCCCATCAGCGCCGGGGCCATCACACCAGCAAACAAGGCATAGACTCTGTCCTCCCATCCCGAGCATAGACACCAGCTTCTAGGGGGCCACCTGCTTCATGCTTCCACCTTCACAGGGAGGTGGCCTATGGGCTGTCCCAGGCCCTGGATAGAAGGGACCCTAGACCCCCTGAGACCAGGGCTGCCCCACAGCAATCAGGCTTCTGAAGGACTCAGGTGGACTAAGGCCCCAGGAGTCTCAGCTGTTGGGGGAAGAAGAGGGGTCTGCAGGGGCACTGATGGCCCAAAGGGAGAAAGATGCTGGCCGGGAGGATGCGAACCCCGGAGGCAGCTGCACTTGGAAAACAGCATGGACCCCTGCCCATCTCTGGTGTCTCCCCTCATTCCTTCGTCAGTCATCTCTAAGTCGCCAGTATGTGCAGGGCCCCGTGCTGGGCACACAGGGGCAGAAATGAAGCAGCTGCCACCCTTGCCCACAGGAGCTCACTGTCTGGTGTCTGGTCTGCTATTGGTTCCTGGGGGGCATTGAGGGTAAATGTCACCTGCAGAGGGTGTGGCAGGTGCCCTGACAATAAAAAAGGCAGAGACTGGCCCTAGGGAGGGAAGAAAGGGGAAGGGAGGAGGGGTGTCGGGAGCGTTCTCTTTATCTTCACGTGATGTCTGGGCTGCTGCTAAAAACTCCCAAGTGGGGCCTCTACCAGGGACCAGGGGCCTTCGGCGGCCTGTCTGGCTGTTGACCCTACATGGAGGTATCAATTACCCTTTGAAAACTGAGGGGAGTGAGGCCCAGGGAGGGGGAACCTGTTGCCCACAGACCCTCAGGCCTTGGGCACCTAAGTTGTCACCCCAAAGCTCATGCTTTGTCCCCCTACTGATGCCAAGCTGGGTCCCCTCCTGTCTGCACGGCTGAGCCAAAGCCCTCCATGCCCCCTCCAGCTGTGTTTATGTCTCTTTAACATTCTAGATCTTCAAGGAGCCACCATCAGGCCAGAAACCAGAAGAGGTAAGTGGTGTGTTTGGTCCTGATGGTGTCAGCACGCCTGATGCACACACTGACCTGCACAGAGAGGCACCCTGCCGTGAGTGGGGCTGTGTCCTCCCCTGTCCCTCCAGCTCCCACCTATCCGGGCAGCAGAGCTCACAGAAAGAAGAGGTGACAGAGGGCAGGGTGAGACCCCAGAAAGGACATGAGACTCAAAAAATGTCACCAAGACAACACCATTCCCCAACTCCCAACACTGCCCGATACAAGGCCCTTATCACTGAATCAGCACTGCGGCGCAGCCTATTTCTGGAACAGCTATGATCCCTCCAGAAATCAAGGGCTTCTTGACAATTCCCAAAGGCCTGTTTGTAGGCTAGTCCTTCCCAGGACTGAGGTGCACTTTTGGAACAGGATGCTCAGGTTTCAGGGACCTGGTGCCCCTCCCCAGGCTCTGAGGTATGCTGGGCTCCATTTCCTTGGTGTACATCCCTGTCTCATGTCAGGGGGAGGGTCTTGGCAGGGTTGCCCTTTAGGGACTGGGGGGCTGAGGAGGAGGAGGGAGTCTTCCTTGGCATTGAGCTGTGAGGGGGGCACAGCCCAGGTGAGCACAGGGACCAAGGGTGAGGAGGCTGTGGCTGACCCCAGGTAGGGGCCCAAACCAGGGCCTATAAGAAGTAGTGAGAGCAGGAGCACCGAGTCCCGAGGCAGGGGGACCTGGGCCTGAGATCTGGTGGGAAACAGGGTCACTGCCCGGGCTGATGTCTACACTGGCTGCAGTGTGGCCTGGGGGAAGGCTGGATCTGCCAGAATCAAGTGAATACAGCCCTGTCACCTGCTAATGCCGCTCCCCTGACAGCCTCCATCACACGGCACAGACTCACACCCAGCTTCTCCGACAAGGGTGGCCTCCAGGAACGGCGGGGTCAGGACAGAGTTGGTTGATATTTGGAGAAGAACCATCTTTGGAAAGCAGAAGGAGCTGGCGTGTGTTTCCCATGGAGGCCGCTCTCTTACTGTGCCGGGTGCTGCTCATTTGTCCTTGATTCTGCCACGAACATTTGCTGAGTGGCCGGTACCTGACAGATGCCCGGGCAACAGATGTCATGTGTCTGCGCCCAGGAGCTGCCAGACAAGTCACAGACAATTATTTTCTCTTTTTAGAAGCCATGTCCTGTGCAGGGATATTCCACAGTGCTTATCCCTTGCTGTGGGTGCCAAGACAGGATAAGACTGACAGAGGTGAGAAGTGCCCTCAGGAAGGGAGGGATAATGCCCTCCAAGCTGGGGGCTGGAAGGAAGCTGAATCCAATTCCTGCAGCAGAGACTTGGACTTCAAAGTCCTTGCTGGTTGGACACGAGTTTATGGGTGCTAGACTTTGACCACTTGGGTCCCAGCACCAGGGTCTACCTCTTGGAATGGGCCCTGGATTCTTGAGGTTGGTGGCTGGTTCACAGCCAGCCAGCCATTCCCTAGTTCTCACAGAGGTTGTCATCAGCTTCAGCAATGGCCTGGATTTCACTGGTTACTGATTGGATGAGCGAAAACAAACCAAATTAGAAAAAATCTCGTGCGGGTCAGTAACAAATATTTCTGAGCCAAGATCTTACCAGCATTAAACTACCCAGAAGTCCCCGTGCCGCCTGTCTGCTCAATGAGGGGGGAGAGAGCTCACTGCATGGTCCTTGTGGCCCCTTGAGATGGGGTGACCGGGGCCACATGAAGGAGGGGGCCTGAGGACACTTCCCTCCCCAGGTGACTGAAATCCCAGCTGGCAGGGGGCTGAGAGATGACAGGGACAAAGAGGGCCCCAGGTGGCAGGAGTGAGGAAGAAGGAGCCCACCATCTCTGCCCAGCTTTGCCCTCCTCCCCCTGGTCCTGCCTCTGTCCCTGTGGGTTCCAGTGATCCTCCCCCGAGCTTCAAAGGGCAGCTGGAGGGCCAGCCCCGCGTCTCCCCTGACAGTCAGTGTGGGGGCGCAGAGAAGCCCGAGCTCACCTCCCAGAGAGCTTGTTCCTGCTCACAGGCCCCGCCCCACATCGCACCCCCACCAGGTCCACTCTCTGGTCTCTGCTTTGTTTTTCTTATCTCTCTCCTTCCCCCCAGTATCAGGACCCTCCCCCCGTGAGTAGGGCCTGGGTCTTCCCTGCCTTCTCCCTCTCAGCCCCCCAAATGCAGGCCCTCTTCCCTCTTCCTCAAACTCCTTCCCAGTCCTCATGCCCACCTCACATTTCTGCTTGAGGATCTCTCCTTGGCTACTGCATATCTCCTCCAACCTTTGACACTTTTTTCAAAAGTGGCTACGACTCCTCCTCCTCCACCAAAAGTACTGATTTGTTTCAGAATCCAAAACAGTCTGTGACCCACAGTGACCACCTCCCAACAAATACAAAAGGTTTTTAATCTGCCTGCCCCCTGTGGGAGCTACAGGGCTGTCGCAGCCAGTGTGGGGGGACAGAGCCCTGGGGAGCCGTGGGAGATGGACGGGACACGACCCCTCTGGAGGCAGTGTCTGTGCCTGTAGCTTCCTCACACCCACATCTGCTTTTCAGGGAAAACTGGATCCTTTTTATGATTTTGTTCAGCGCTGCAGCCAGATGCCGTTGATACAGTATCCGTCCAGGAACATGGTAAGCGGGGCACAGGGATGCTCCCCGTGGCCTGGGGTCTTGGTTTTGCCCTTGACAGTTGCCCCCTGGGACTGTGGGTCAGAGAGCCCTGTCTGGGCATCACCCGAGAGGAAGGCCCGAGACATGGAGACCTGGAGCTCCCGAGCCTCCAGACGATTCTCAACGCCCTGAGCATTTCCCCTGCGTCCTCGACTCAAGGATGTCAGGACCTTTCCTCTCCAGAGCAAAGCCCAGCAATGCCAATCTTAAGTGAAAAGGGCTGGAGAGTCCTATAGGCCTCCCATCCATCATCCCTCCCCACTGCCCCCCAACCCTCTAGGACTGCTGGCTGCACCCCATCCTTGAGACTCTCTGGTTCTGGTCGCTCAGGTGCCAGGAGTGGTGGAGGACATGGTGACACGCCCTCCCCAATGTTGCCTGGACAACACTGACTATTTTCACCAGGCAGTTAAGATGCCCTCATTGTGTCAGTGTCTGTGACAGTGGGGAGAAGCCTCATTGTTCCAGTTGTCATCCTTGGAAGTTAATAATAACGATGGATGATTTTACTGAGTCCTTCCTGTGGGCCAGTTGCTCAACTAAGACGTTTACATGTTTTCCCTGCTTTAGCCCTCCCAGTAACTGTACAGGTAGATAATACTATTATCACAGCTTTACCGAGGGATGACTGACCCACAGAGAGGCTGAGGGACTTGTCCCAGGTCACAAAGGCTGGGAGGGGCAGAGCTGGACTTGAATTCCGAGGCTGGCTCCACACGTCTCACTGCTCGGCCCCGCTTTCTTCAGCGCTCATGATCTCATGATGGTTACCCCCAAACCACCAGAGCCTGCCCTACTCAGGCCTCCAGGTCCAAGGAGGACAGTGCTCCTGGTTCACCTGGAAGCACCTGCTTGGCATCATATTCCTGGGTGTCCCCATGCTCACACCTTTTGTACAGACCAGGCCAGGGTCCTGGAGGATGTCCCGATCCCAGGGTCTTTAGTGAGGGCTGCACTGACCACATTCACTGAATCAGGCAAACTCTGCCTCTTGGTGGTTAGACAGATGGGCAGTTAGAAGCTCTGGACAGGCCTGAAAGCCTCTGGACACTGCTGATGACACACCTAGGTATGCTCACACCCAGCAGGGACATCATCTGGTGACAGGGGTGTCAGGGCTCCTACAGCAGCTGGGCTCCCAGTTCTGGGTCTAAATCGAGCTCTGAGTCCCAGCCTTGCTTACACAGAAGCCCCTTTCCCCACCTGATCTTCCTGGAGCCTTTCCCCAGGACCACAGCCCCATTCAGGTCATGAAAGCCCCACCCCAGCCTTATGCCCTGAACAGCGGAGACACCCACCCTGAGATGCTCACTCGGGATCAGGAGGGACAGGGCAAGACAGAGGGCTGAAGCAGAGGGAGGCAAGAGCCCAGAGGGTGCACAAGAGGAAGATGCCAGAAATGGCCTTCCTGCCCAGCAAGGTGAGGACAGGGGCACTGAGCACCTGTCTGAAGTGGTCACAGTCCCAGGGTCGCCCTTTGCAACTCAGGTTGGGGAGGTGGCAGAGGGATGGATGAGGGGGCTCTTATAGCTGCCCAGGGCTCTGCCAGGCCCCCGCAAGGCCAGCTCTCGAGTCTGCCCAGCAGTCTGTGGGCTCACAGTGACCTGTGTGCTTGCTGGAGGCAAAACTGGGGGCCTGAGAGGTCAGGGAAGTTTCCAAGGCCACCCAGATAGCAAGTGGCGGCAGCCAGAGCTGCCTGAAGTTAACCCCGCTCATGCTGCGAGGGGCTGGGAGCCGGCAACTGTGCCTGGTGGATGTGACCCCTCCCACGTCTCTGCCCCCACCCCGTCTGACCTTGTCCCTCCCAACCATAGTCCTGGGGACCTGAGCGTTGTAGGATTTCTGTGGATACCCCAGTATCCTGGTAGGCGCAGGAGTCCTAGTTCCTTTCTTGAAGTCTTCGGTGCTCTGGTCCCAGGCTGTAAAGTTAATCTTGGTCTAAGTGACGGGATGTCAGCTGGGACCTACAGTCTCTGCAGGCCAGAGTCAGCCCCCAACCCCAGCCCTGAATGTGCAGCAGGAGACACCCAGCCAGGCTACGGGGACATAATACCCGGGACTGTCCTCGTGACCTTCCTTGCACTGTGACAGTCAGTCTTATTTACTGCTACCTTCTGTGAAATGACAGTGTCTCTCTGCTCCACCATCTTCTAATCCCCAGAGGAATTTTTCTAATATTGGACCCTCTCATAGCACACTCCCTCCTGAGATTCCAAGAGATTATCTTTTTCCTGCCTCATCAGCTTCTAGAGCTATATTCCCTGTGGTCCTTGACTCCTGGCCCTCTCCACCTACAAGGCAGTAGGGCAGCACCTAAATATCTCTGCTTCCACAATCACATTGCCTTATTTTGGGAGCAAATCTCCCTCTGCTTCCCTGTCACAGGACCCTTTGATCAAATGTAGGGCACCCCTCTCAGGTAACCTAGGACAGTCTCCCCATCTCAAGATCCTTAATCACACCTGCAATGGCCCTTTTGCAATATAAGCTACAACAACCACAGGTGCCAAGGATTAGGACCGGAATATATTCGGGGCCATTATTCAAGCGATTATAGCAAATCACTGAACTAGAAGCTTCCTTGAGAGCAGGGACTGTTCCATTGGGCACCTTGCATACTGTGCTTCACGTAAAGAACAGAGGGACATGAAGGCACAAAGGTGTGAGTGTACATGGTGTGCAGATGCACGGATCACACCAAGAAAAGTCCACACTCAGGAGCTATGGCCCAAACTGTGCTCCTAAGTCCTGGCTGCCTTGGTTCCCAGTGAGATTTTGGGGGGTTAAAGATGGACCCTGTGGTCCTTGAGGACCCGCCCACTGGAAGTGAGCTTGGAGTCTCGGAAAAGACCAAAGTGTTCTCCCTTCTCTCCATTATGCTGCCTCAGAGCCTGGAGACCCTTTCTTGCTCACTCTCTGCATCTCTTGGAGCTGAGTGCTCAGAGTTGTTGCCAGCTGCCAGAGTGCTTAGGGAACCCTGTCTGGCAATCTGGGCTCTTCAGCTGGCAGTCCTCAGCTGAGCAGAAGCTGGGGACAAGGAGGAAATGACAGAAAATCCAGGGGACGTTTTTGCTACACATGGATTACACTGTCCCAAAGGATCTGCATCAATCTTTACTCAAACCTAGGGGTCCTTGTGCCTCCATAGCCCATCACCCATCTGAAGGTGCCCCCACCTGCCCTCGCCCTGTGGACCCAGACCCCAGCCTGAGGGTTGGGGTGAGGACTCATCCCTTCAGCACACACTCACCAAGAGAGTCTGGACAATGCTGGGGCTACAGTGGCAATCAGCCTTTGTCCTTGCTCTATAGGCTTCCAGTCCAGAAGGAAACAGACAAGTTCAACAATAGAGCAAAGGGAGGACAGAGTCAGAACAACAGGGCTCCCTGGGGAAGGGAGGGCAGATGTCCAATGCCTGAACAGAGTCTAGAAATAGGAGCACAGGCTGGAGGCCAGCACCCAGGGAGAGGAAGGGCATCAATAAAGGCTCTCCCTGGGGATCCTAACAGGTCCTGAACCTGCTCCCCTTGAGCCAAGGAAACCACAGCCTTCTATCCCAATTCTGGTGGGTTCTCAGTGACCTTTCTCTTCTCTTCCCTACAGGGGAGGTGCATCAACTTCACCTTAATGAATCCCCACTGCACACAAATGCTCTGCGGACCAAAGATCTGCCTTCCACCCAGCCAGGAGTGCTTCCCCCGTGATAGCTGCTGCTCACATTGTCAACATCCCCCACCCATATGCTCTCAGCCACCCTCCAGGATGCTGCCGCTGATCCCTCCCCCTGCCCGGAAGCTCTGCAGAAGTACTTTGTCACTCCCACCCCCATAGCTCAACATCTAAAGCACCAAAAACCCAACATTGTTAAGAGCGCTTTGTATACTGAATTGGACGTATATATTGTGTTTTGGCTTACAGTCAAAAGGAGTTAGAATTTGTTACTGATCAGCAAGAAAGTTTATTTGGTGAGCACTGCTCCACTGTATGAGAAGTAACTATACTAGTCCTGCCAGGACAAAGCATCCTGGTGTCCTGTGAATGTAGACATGATGAGTCCCATTCCCCACAGCTGCCTCTTCATCTGTTACCGGGGGCTGGGATGCATGCAGTTTTAACAAATACTGCTCTTTGAAAATAGCCCAAAATATCTTTGAAATATGAATACAGTCCTGCCTCCACCACCCACTGGCTGCTACTTAGTCTCTTGGCCAAGTTACTTAATCTCCTTGTGCTTCAAATTCTTCATTGAAAAGCTGGGGATAGGGACTTCCTTGGTGGTCCAGTGGTTAAGAACTAGCCCTCCAATGCAGGGGACGTGGGTTCGATCCCTGGTCAGGAAACTAAGACCCACATGCCATGGGACAACTAAGCCTGCACACTGCAACTACTGAACCCATTTACCACAATTAGAGAGAAACTCTCACTCCGCAATTAGAGAAACCCTCATGCCACAACAAGAGATCCCACATGCCTCAATGAAGATCCCATGTGCCGCAACTAAGACCTGATGCAGCCAATAAATAAATATTTTAATTAAAAAATTTAAAAAAGAAAAGGTGGGTATAATTATGTCTCCTCTACAGGATGCCACGAGGGTGATAGTAACTGCTGCAATGTACTTAGCACAGGGCCAGGTCCCTGAGACTCAGGTACTCAGTAGTTAATGTCTTCCCTCTGTGACCTTAGAGAGGAGAAGATGATAAGCTCAGAGATGTAAGAAGCGTTTTGTGAAGTCACAGGAGTCAGAGATGAGTACAGACTGGTCTTTTAGGCTCCAGACACCAGGATGTGGGATTCACACACATAATCATTCTCTAAGGAGGCTGATGACCACACATGGGTTCACATTCCAGGCCCATCACCCATATAGCCTCCCAAATATGCCATCAGAAAAGGTCTTGGCATCTACTAACTCCTACAGAAACATTAGTTCCCTTCCTGTACCCTTAATATTTCTCATAATATAAAGGAAACGTATGGTTCCCACATTTCCAATCTTTCAAATCTACTCCTCTGCTAATAGATTTCACAATCTTTCAGACACATTTCCCTCTAGACTTTGAATACCCAATCAAGTTTTCCTTTGACACTAATGTGCTTGAGGACTATCCATAGGCAAGACTCCATTGTGAAAATCCCTGAACACAAGGTGAGGCTGAAGTATCAACCTGAACCACAGAAATTGAGCTGGTAAGAGGAGATTGCTAACTCAAAGGTGCACATACCAATAGAACAAATCAAGAATCATGAAGATCAGGTAAACATAACGTTACACAAGGAAATGAATAACGCTCTGATAACTGACCCTGAAGAAAGAGAGATCTATGAACTGTCTGATAATCCCACAGCTAACATCACACTCAGTAGTGAAAAGCTGAAAGCATTTTCTCTAAGATCAGGAACAAGAAAAGGATGCCCACTCTAACTACTTTTATTCAACATATTACTGGAAATTCTAGCCACAGCAATCACACAAGAAAAAGAAATAAAAGGAATCCAAACTGAAAAGGAAGAAGTAAAATTGTCACTGTTTGCAGATGACATGATACTATACATAGAAATCCTAAAGATGCATCACCAATGAATTCAGTAAAATTGCAGGATACATAATTAATATACAGAAATCTATTGCATCTCTACACACTAACAATGAACTATAAGAGAAATCAAGGAAATAATCCCATTTACAATTGTATCAAAAAGATAATCCAAAACTAAAAACAGAACTACTACATGATCCAGCAATTCCATTCCTGGGTATGTATTCAAAGAAAATGAAAACACTAAGTGGAAAAGACACATACACCCCAATGTTCATAGCAGCATTATTTATAATACCAAGATATGGAAGCAACCTAACTGTCCATCAACAGATGAATTAATGAAGAAGATGTGATACACACACACACATGCTGGAATACTACTCAGTCCTAAAAAGAGAATGCAATTGTGCCATTTGCAATAACATAGATGGACCTGGAGAGTATCGTGCTCAGTAAAATAAGTCAGACAGAGAAAGATAAATGCTGTATGTTATCACTTATATAATCTAAAAAAATGAAACAAACTAGTGAATATAATAAAAAAGAAACAGACTCACAGATATAGAGAACAAACTAGTGGTTACCAGCCAGGAGATGGAAGTGGAGAGGGGCAAGATAGGGGTAGAGAATTAAGAGGTACAAACTATGATGTATAAAATAAATAAGCTACAAGGATATATTATACAGCACAGGGAATATAACAAATATTTTATAATAACTAAAAATGATATATAATCTCTAAAAATTTTGAATTACTATGTTGTACACCTAAAACTAATATAATGTTGTAAATAAACTATATCACAATAAAAATTTTTTGAATAAAAAAGAAGTTGTGTTATATATGTGTGTGTATATATATATATATATATATATATATATATACACACAATGGAATTTTATTTAGCCCTAAAAAGAAGGAAATCCTGCCATTGTGACAACAGAACCTGATAGCATTTTGCTAAGTGAAATAAGTCAAACAGAAAGATAAATACTGTGTGATCTCACTTATATGTGGAACCTTAAAAAAGAAAAAAACTTCCTAGAAAAAAAAGATCATATTTGTAGTTACCAGAGGTGGGGAGTTGGGGGAGGAGGAATTGAATGAAGTTGTTCTAAGGTGCTAACTTTCAGTTATAAGATAAAATAGTACTTAGGATGTAGTTTACAACATAATACAACATAATAACTACAGTTAACACTGCTATGTTTTATATTTGAAATTTGTTAACACAATAGATCCTAAGAATTGTCTTCATAAGAAAAAACATTTTTTCTTTTTCTTTTTTCTTTTTTTCTGGTTTTTTTTTTGTATCTCAATGAGATGATGTATGTTAACTAACCTTACTGTGATAACCATTTCACAATATATGTGTCAAATTATTATGCTGCATACATTAAACTTATACAATGCTGTATGCTAATTATATCTCAATCAAATGGGGAAAAAAGAATCTCAACTAATAAATACAGAAGAGATAATAAAATTAGAAGTCACCATTTTACCTGCTATATAGCACAGGGAACTCTACTGAATACTCTGTAATGGTCTATATGGGAAAAGAATCTTTAAAAAAAAAAGAGTGGATATATGTATATGTATAGTTGATTCACTTTGCTGTACACCTGAAACTAACACAACATTGTAAATCAACTATACTACAATAAAAATGAAAAAAAAAGTCACCATTTTGTGGTGAAAAACTGAAAGCATTCCCTCTAAGAACAGGAACAAGACAAGTGTGCCCACTCTTACCACTATTATTCAGCATAGTTTTGGAAGCTTTAGCCACAGCCATCAGAGAAGAAAATGAAATAAAAGGAATCCAAATTGGAAAAGAAGAAGTAAAATTGTCACTCTTTGCAGATGACATATTATACATAGAAAACCCTAAAGAAGCTACCAGAAAACTACTAGCATTAATTGATGAATTTAGTAAAGTAACAGGATACAAAATTAATACATAGAAATCTCTAGCATTCCTATACACTAACAACAGAAGAGCAGAAAGAGAAATTAAGGAAACAATCCCATTCACTATTGCAACAAAAAGATAAAATACCTAGGAATAAACCTGCCTAAGGAGGCAAAAGATCTGTATGCAGAAAACATGATGAAAGAAATCAAAGACAATACAAATAGATGGTGGGAAGAATCAACACTGTGAAAATGACTATCCTACCCAAAGCAATTTACAGATTCAATGCAATCCCTATCAAATTACCAATGGCATTTTTTACAGAACTAGAACAAGAAATTTTATGATTTGTATGGAAATGCAAAAGACCCTGAATAGCCAAAGCAATCTTGAGAAGGAAAGACAGAGCTGGAGGAATCAGGTTTCCTGACTTCAAACTATACTACAAGGCTACAGTGATCAAGATAGTATGGTACTGGCACAAAAATAGAAATATAGATCAATGGAACAGAATAGAGAGCCCAGAGATAAACCCACACACATATGGGCACCTTATCTTTGACAAAGGAGGCAAGAATATACAATGGAGAAAAGATAGCTTCTTCAATAAGTGGTGCTGGGAAAATTGGACAGCTACATGTAAAAGAATGAAATTAGAACACTTCCTAACACCATACACAAAAATAAACTCCAAATGGATTAAAGAGCTAAATGTAAAACCAGACACTATAAAACTCCTAGAGGAAAACATAGGCAGAACACTCTATGACATCCATCAAAGCAAGATCCTTTTTGACCCACCTCCTAGAATCATGGAAATAAAAACAAAAATGAACAAATGGGACCTAATGAGACTTAAAAGCTTTTGCACAGCAAAAGAAACCATAAACAAGACAAGACGACAACCCTCAGAATGGGAGAAAATATTTGCCAATGAAGCAACAGACAAAGGATTAATCTCCAAAATATACAAGCAGCTCATGTAGCTTAATACCAAAAAAGCAAATAACCCCATTCAAAAATGGTCAGAAGACCTAAATGGACATTTCTCTAAAGAAGACATGCAGATGGCTAACAAACACATGAAAAGATGCTCAACATCACTAATCATTAGAGAAATGCAAGTCAAAGCCACAATGAGGTATCACCTCACACCGGTCAGAGTGGCCTTCATCTAAAGACAATAAATGCTGGAGAGGGTGTGGAGAAACGGGAACCCTCCTGCACTATTGGTGGGAATGTAAATTGGTACAGCCACTATGGAAAATAGTATAGAGGTTCCTTAAAAAACTAAAAATAGAACTACCATATTACCCAACAATCCCACTCCTGGGCATGTATCCTGAGAAAACCATAATCCAAAAAGAAACATGTACCACAATGTTCATTGCAGCACTATTTACAATAGCCAGGACATGGAAGCAACCTAAATGCCCACCAACAGATGAATGGATAAAGAAGATGTAGCACATATATGCAATGGAATATTACTCAGCCATAAAAAGGAATGAAATTGAGTTATTTGTTGTGAGCTGGATGCACCTAGAGTCTGTCATACAGAGTGAAGTAAGCCAGAAAGAGAAAAACAAATACCATATGCTAACTCATGTATATGGAATCTAAAAAAATGGTACTGATGAAACCAGTGACAGGGCAACAATAAAGATGCAGATGTAGAGAACAGACTTGAGGACATGGGGTAGAGGGCAAAGGGGAAGCTGGGATGAAGTGAGAGAGTAGCATTGACATATATACACTACCAAATGTAAAATAGATAGCTAGTGGGAAGCTGCTGCATAACACAGGGAGATCAACTCAATGATGGGTGATGACTGAAAGGATTGGGATAGTGAGGGTGCGAAGGATTTGAAGGAGGGAGGGGACATGAGGATATATGTATAAATACAGCTGATTCATTTTGCTGTACAGGAAAAACTGGCACAACAGTGTAAAGCAATTAAATTCCAATAAAGACCTTAAAAAATAGATATATATGTATGTATAACTGAATCACTTTGCTGTACATCTGAAACTCACACAACATTGTAAATCAACTATACTTCATTTTTTATATAGATGAGAAATATACATAAAAAAGAATAAATAATAAAATATTTATGAATAAAAAAAAAAGAAAAAGAAAACCCAGAGAACTCACTACTATGTCTTTCCTTGAGTCTGCCTTCTGCTCTCCACCTCTCAAAGTGTTATGTTTGTTTCATGTATAATGTCTACAGATTTTAGTTGTACTTAAAGGAATATGGAATACAAGTTTACTGCATATTCTGGAAGTAGAAGTTAAGGAAAGAAATTTTGATCAATCACACTTAAAAATCAACCTACTACAACATAAAATCCAAGCAATGAGCTCAGGAAAGCACTGGCAGTTGCTGTCAATCTGAAGGGTATGCTTGTGTTGTTTATCAAGTATTGATCATGATATAAATGTAATAAACTAGAAAAAAAGTCACTATTTTGCAACCCTTAAAGAAATAATATAGACATTTATCATCAATAGATGCTTAAGCCATTAGTTGGAATGTTGTTTAGGGATTTAACCACAAGTCAAAACATTGTTGGAGAAATTTAATGGTGGGAAAAGACTGACAAACTTGATCCCATTTGCCAATAATACAACGTCAAGCATCATGTGTCTCAACAAAAACAAAAACAGTTAACCTGAAACTCACCAAGCTTCTATCTCTAAACACTAGCTTATGGGAAATTTATGATACAATAAGAAGTTATATGAGACTATAAGGAAACAACCAAATTTAAAATATGGGAAATTATACAAACATGACTCTGTTTTCTAACATAAATGTGATGCAATAAAAGGAGGTCAAACTAAAAAAAAAAAAAACTGTTTAATGTAATACCATAGATAAACTATACATCTCTTTATGACTGAGCTTCCTACTTAAAAAGATTCTTAACTAATTTTCAGTCTCTTGGAGGCAACATCCTCCCTGTTGTGACTCCATAAAAGAAAAGACACAAGTAATAATAGGAATTAGAAAGAAGACAGAGCAGAAATATAAAAATCAAGAATATTCTGAACAACTTTATAACAACATAAGGGAAAAGATGTTCAAATTCCTAGAAAAATATGCCTGGAATGATTGATAAAAGAAATAGAAGCACTGAATAATCCCATGTGGTAGCCCACTAGGGCTGCCTTAACAAAGTACCGCAGGCTGGGTGGCTTAAAAACAGAAATTTATTTTCTTACGGTCTCGAGGCAGGAAGTCCAGTATCAAAGTGCCAGCAGGGTTGGTTTCTGATGTGGTTTCTCCTCCTGGATTGCAAATGGCCACCTTCTCACTGTGTCCTCACGTAGCCTTTCCTCTTGTGCCTGGGAAGAAAGTTCTGGTGTCTCTTTCTCTTCTTATAAGGATATGTATCTTATGGGATTAGGGCCCCACTTTATAACCTCATTTAACTTCAATCATCTCCCTAAAGGCCTTAATCGCCAAATACAGTCACATTAGAGGTTAGGGTTCAAAATCTAAATTCAGTCCATAACATTCAGTAAATATTAAGTAAATTTTATCCGTAGTTTAAAGACTCCCGATGATGGGTGATGCTTTAGAGGGCCAGGACAGGGAAGGTGGGAGGGAGCCACAGGAGGGAGGGGATCTGGGGATATATGTATAAGTACAGCTGATTGACTTTAGTCTACCTCAAAAACTGGTACAAGAGTGTAAAGCAATTATATTCCAATAAAGAGCTTAAAATAAATAAATAAATAAAGACTTCCAGCAAGGAAAACACCAGGCATGGATTATATCATATCAAATATTCAAGAAGGAGATTATTGTGATCATGTTCAAAGTCTTTCCAAAAGCTGAAAACATTCCCAAGTGCATTTTATGAGGTTAGTATACCTAATATTAAAACCAGATAAGAATAATACAAAAACAGGAATTAAAAGGCAGCCTCTCTCATAATCATAGGTTAAAAAATTCTAAACTAATGGTAAACTCAATCCAGCAGTTTTAAAAAAATTACCATGATCAATTTGGATTTATTTATAAAATATTAAAATTGGTTTTACATGCACCAATGTAATTAATCACACTAACAGATCATTGGTAAAATATATATATTCATCTAAAGAATATACAGAAAGGGAATTTAGATAAAATTCAATACTCATTTATGATTTGTATCAAACCAAGAATAGCAAGGAAACTCCATAATCTAATAAAAGATTTCCAAAAAAAAGCTGTCAATAAATATCATTCTTAAACGTGATGTGTTGGAATTATTCTCTTTGAAATCAAGAATGCTTATGGGACTTCCCTGGTGGTGCAGTGGTTGGGAGTTCACCTGCCAATGCAGGGGACACAGGTTCGGTCACTGCTGCAGGATGATCCCGCATGCCTCGCAGCAGCTAAGCCCATGCACCACAACTATTGAACCTGTGCTCTAGAGCCTGTGAGCCACAACTATTGAGCCCATGTGCCACAACTACTGAAGCTCGCAAGCCTAGAGCCCGTGCTCTGCAACAAGAGAAGCCACTGCAATGAGAAGCCCACGCACCACAATGAAGAGCAGACCCCGCTCCCTGCAACTAGAGAAAGCAGCAACAAAGACCCAATGCAGCCAATAAATAAATAAATAAATTTATTTTAAAAAAAGAAAAAGAATCGTTCCATCACAACTTCGAGTCAAGATTTCACTGGAGCATAATGTTTTGGGGTTTTGTTTTTTATTTTTTATAGAAACCCAAACAATTCTACAGATAAATTTTTAGAATAATGGAGTTTAGCAAGTTGGGTGAGTATATCAACAAATAAGTAAATTTCTTTAGGATAGCAATAGTTTAAAAACTCTATATTAAAAATGCCATTCCAATAGCATCAAAAATATAGAGTATATAGGGAAAGCACTTGACAAAAGAAGTCAGGATATTTATAGCAAAATTTATAGGAAAGATATTGAAAACAACCCAAATAAATGAAGACATTGCCGGGTTCACTGATAGGAGGAGCCCAGATCAAAGATTCAAGTCGCTCCAAATATCTACAGTTATTGTAATCAAATATTAGAGGGTTGGGGGGGGTGAAAACAGTGTGTTACTTCTAAACTTTACATGAAAAAGCAAATGGTTTTGTTACCCAAACGCAAGTCTGTGTGCCTGACGCACAGTGAGGTCAAACAATACCAAAACTTCGGAGTTTGGAGCAGAGAAAGGTTTATTGCAGGACCATGTAAGGAGACAATGATTCATGCCTTAAAAACCCCTAACTCCCTGCAAGCTTTCAGCAAAGTCTTTTTATAGGAAAGGTGAGGGAGGGTCGTGGTTCGTTGTTACAAACGTCTTGGTGTCAGATCCTTTGTTCTTGAGCTCAGGTCAGATGTGCCTGTCAACCTCACCAAAACAAATGTTATTCCGTGTTCTGGTAAGAAAGGGAAGGGGAAGCATTTAATTCTGTCTCCATGCTTCCTTGCAGCTTTTAACACAACAAATCTTGTAAGCAAAGCAACATCATTACCCCTCCTTTTACCTGTTCAAGATCCCAAGGCTGGACTTTCGCATCCAGGCCCTGGCTAAGGGAGGGGGTCCCTGCGTGGACAGGTTCCCTACCTGCAGGGAATTGTCCAACACCCAGTCTGGGTCCTCCCACCAGTGCCCAAGTCTGGCTGAGGAGGCAGATCTCAGCTGGTGGCACCTCAGGGCCAGGTCTCCAGACACTGCCCAGCTGTTATTGATACCAAGCCCAAGCTTGTTCTGCTTGCCGCTCAGCAGGCCAATAGATCAGGAGATGAGTTGTTGGAACAAGGAATAACAATTTTAATCAGAAAGCTAGCAGACCAAGACTAGTGTCTCAGAAAACCATCTTCCGTCAGTCTGAATTTGGGCTCCTTTTATACATAAGAGGGAAAAGGGGAGGGGCCCACTGTGACACCGACCAATGACTGAGCAGACCACTAACGGTCGCTGGTTGACAGTTGCTCACTAACGGTCCGCTTGTTTGGGGGAGGGGCCCGCTGTGGCACTGACCAATGGCTGGGCGTGGCTGCTATAGCTGCAGCCTGCCTTGCGGCCACCACACCCAGAGCAGGAAGGTGTGACACCAAAAAGCAGCCAGGTCGGAAGAAGTAGGGGGGCTGCTTCAACAACACTGTCCTCCAGCTCTCAGCAGAGCTAGGCACACAAGCGACGCAGACTGCAGGGTCCACGTGGAGCCAGTTAACAGGCCCGCCACTGGGATCACTATCCAAGGTGGTGGGCGCTGTGGGCTTAGTCCGCTGCTAGCTTCACTGGTCAGCTCATGACCGATGAGGCGGCCTGGGAGCTGGTATCCACAGAGGGCAGCTCCCACCAGCCCACTTGTGCAGTGAGTGGGAGGCCAGAGCAGGGCCATTCTGGTAAGCTAGGCCCAGCCCGCTTAGGAGAGGGGCGGCAGAGTGGCCCCTGCCGCAACCGTGTGTGGGCCGGTGAAAAAGGGAGGGAGCAGGGAAGGCCCACCATGCTTCAGGTTAGGTCCCAGCTGGGGAGACCACTGTTACATTATCACAGAGGAAGCCAGGTGCCCAGGACCCAGCTGGCACTCAGGCTGCCCAAACAAGGGCCAGGGCCAGTGGACTGTGACCCATGGAGACCACTGCCGCCATCAGGTCGTGGAGGTGCGGGTGGGGGAGAGGTTCAGCCACTGCTTCAAGGCCAGTGGGCGGACACCGCGAGAGCTCTGGAGCTCTGCAGGACACAGCCCTCAGCCTGTCCCCAGGCCCCTCCACTCACCTGCCGACCTGAGGCTGGAGAGCCTGGAGGGCCCCAGGGAGAAGGCTGCCATCCATCTCTCACCACACTCTCTGCCGCGAGAACCGCTGGGAGGATGGCTGAGGGTCCCACGCTGAACAGTCGCGTGCTAACGGCTGCGAGCCCACCTCATCTCTATTACATGCTTTTTGCATGCTTTTTCTGTGGAGCAGAGACCAGCAATCATCACTCAGCCCTCTCTGAATTTCTGGTCCACAGGACCTGTGAGCATAACAAAATAGTTTTTGCTTTGTCACTCAGTGTGTGGCAGCTTTTACAAAAAAGTAGATAATTGGCATGTCCTTCATTCACAAGGGTCTTTGACATCCTTGCAGGACCTTCTTCCCCTACTAGATCCTTCCATCCACTGGGTCACACCAATGACCACGGCAACACTCTACACTCCCAGCTCCTAGACCTCCTCCCCCACAGGGATGTCCTCACATAAGCCACCTCAGCTGCCCTCTTTCAGTTGACAAAAAGGCAGGACTTCTCCGGGATTTTAACGGCCACCTGAGAGGGTCTGGGATGAAGAACAGACGGAGGCCTCATCTTACCCCCCCCCCCCCCGCAAAGATCCCCTGACTCCCCCCTGGGATTGTCAACAGGCAGGACACTGAGCAGAGCTGCAGGTCACAAAGTCACTATGCCAACCTTGCTGTCCATCATAAGGGACCTCACAGGGAATTCTGCCCCCTTGGGGCAGGGGAAGGGCCATCCCCCAAGGCCAGCCATCTTTGCCTCTTCCGCCCTCAGCCAGGTACCGAGAAAGGCTCACAGTGTGCTTTAGTGAAAGGGCTGGAGGGGGCGAGGGCCCTTGGAACACGCAGAGACGGCGGAGGCCGCCGCCTGAGGTGGCCTGAGTGGCCGGCGTCCAGTGGGACCATAGGGACGGCCAAAAAAAATGGGGAGCGGTGGGCCTGGGATGCCGGGGCCCGCGTTCTTCCTGCTGCTGGTGCTGCCGGCTCCGCTGCTGAGTGCGGGGAGTTTCCAGCACAGCAGTCCAGGCTGGAAAGACCTCCACCGCGTCCATCTGGACTGGGGGAACCTCTACCGCCACCTCATCCAGGACGCGGGAAACTTTCACCACCTCCGCGGCCCCAGAACCTGGCTCCGGAAGAGCCGGGCAGAAGACAAGAATTCCTGCCAGGGCTCGTTTGACCTCTACCTCATCTTGGACATGTGAGTGGCCCCCTGCCCTTGCCAGTGCCATTGGGTGGTCTCTGATGTCAATGTGGGCAAGACAGCTTAAATGAATGCCAGCTTCTGCGAGGGGAAAGGGCCGAGTAGTCTTGCTTAGACCTCTGTGGCCTCCTTGTCCTGAGGCAGAAGGAGTGACCTAGGCATTTGTTTCTGGGACTTTTTCTTTTGGAAAGGAAAAAAAGGCCACCATAGTTTTCTGGATGGCTCTCAGCTTAGCTTGAACTTGTGGCCTGCATGCCCCTTAAACAGCTGGAGGGGCAGGTGATTGCTAGGAGCTGTCTTCTCAGCACCTGGGAGAAGCTCACTTTGGGTTTGGGGTTGTGTTTTTTTGTTTTGTTTTGTTTTTAACCAAATGACCTCTAGTTTTACTGAGCCCCAGAGAGATTGCTGTGTCCTCTGTTAAGCATTCTTATAATGTCACTGTTTAGAAAGTCCTTTGTTTTGCTGGTTCTTTCTTTGACAACTTGGAGATCCACGTTACAGTTTGTGTGCACTTTCGGAGCAGTTTGGTCTGTCTGCATGTGGCCTTGGGAAACCTGGGCTGTGCATTAGGTACCTTCTGGCCCTCGAGGAAGGAAAGGGAGGGGGAGATCCTCAGACTGGAGAAATGGCCTTGGTTCCATTTTCAACTCCTCTGTGGGACTGAGGATAAATTTTACCTATTCACTAGTAACAGTAGTATGACTCCCAATATCACTGAAGCACTTTATGGTCCCCAGAGGCCTTTACTGCACATCTGTCATCCTCAAAACAATCCTAGGATATAAAGCAGGGAAAGTATTTGCATATGCAATCTCCTGGAAAGTTGGGCAGACTCCCAGAGGTTGGGTGAAGTAGCCCAGAGGCTGGTGGGGGTGACAGAACCCAGGCTTCCTGAGTTTCCCTTAGTCCAGCATCCCAAGTTGTACTTCCTCGAATTCCTCTTATTCTCCAGTGGAGACTGACGGTTGGGGGTATGTGTGCCCCAGCCCACCAGCTTCTACACAAAGGCAGCAGAGGTGGGAGCACCTTACTTGCTAGAAGTTCCCTCCTCATGGTCCACTGATGGGACTTCTGAGATGCCCTGGGCACGTCTTGTCTGGTTGCCCAGGGTGGTAGTGATTCCCCTCTTGGGCACTGGGTTGGGGATGGATGGACATTGTAGGGGGATGACAGCCTCTTTTGGTAAGTCTTTCCAGAGAGTGGCAGTGCGTCCAAAGAGTCCTCTCAGCTGCCATCGTGTTACAGTGCCCCTGCCCACAGCCCTGCTCTCTGCAGTCCAGCCCAGAGTGGGCACAGTGCAGCCCCAGGATGGATGCGGAAGGGCTCTGGGCACAGGTGGGTCACTTGTTATGTTCCAGGGATGTGCTGAACACTAAGAACACCCAACAGCTTGAGGGAGTAGGTTTTATATCCCTATTTTAAGGTAATGAAACTGAGGCTGGGAGTACTAAATGATTTGCTCAATGTCAATAAAAGTTTGTTGCAAAAGATTAAATAGTGGGAGCATGCTCCACTTTCCTCTGCTCCAAGAAGGGTGTGAGGTAGGGGGACTAGAAAGCACCAGAGAAACGGCTTCCTGAGCCAGGTTGTCCCCAATTCTCACCCCTCTCACCCGCCCCCCACCCCTACCTCTTGCCTCCTTTGGCTTCTTAAATGCTAGGGGGCAGCACTGATCCCTCTGACCAGAGCTGGTGTAGCTGTAGTTCAACGTGAAGGGTGTGGGTCTTCCCATGAAGGCTGGGAGGGCAGGAGAGAAAGGGGAGCAACTCGAGCTCCCTCTACCCCCAGTCAGGTTCCAGGACTGAAGCTGCTCCACAGACCTCATCCATACTGTCAGTCACGACATTTGCCTTTCAGACTGGCCAGATCCGAATCCTGTTGGATTCTGCAAATGGGAAGGGGAGCTGGGGGTGTCCAAGAAAGGGCCCTACGCACCCATTTCTCAGCCCCAGGCCGTCAAGGAGGAGTAGGCCTACAGCTTTGCCTCAGAGGGCCAGCCCAGGCTTGTCTGAAAGCCCAGCACACTCCTCAGCCCCAGGGAAGGAACACCACTCCCTGGGAACTGTGCTCTTTCAGTCTAGTTGAAGAAAACCAGCTTGACAACATTTTCGCAGGGTGTGAGGACAAACTTTCTCCTGTGGCTGCTTCCTGCTACTCCTGGGGAGAGGGGAATGATGACCTCTGAGGAGACAGCCCAAATTTTCAGTCAGGCCGACTCCACTTATCAGTCATGTGTCCTTGGGCAAGTCGCCTCACTGCTCTCTGCCTCAGTGTCCCCATCTGTACAATGGGATCTTCATACCCACTTCACCAGGTTGTTCTGAGGATGAAGGGAGTTTATACGGTTTGCCCAGCACGTGTCAGATGCAGTCATGGAGGATGAGCATAAGATCAACTTCCAGGGAAGCAGAGTCACACCGTGGGAACCCCCCAGCACTGCAGGGGCCCCTGATCCAGCCCTGACTCCCTGGCTCACTCTCCCCCCATGTGCCCTTTGTGGGGAGGTGGGGTGCGGGCCAGACACCTCTGCTGGTGGCACTCCCAAGTTTCTCTGGATCTTTCATCCATTAGCGAGCAGTCTTACTCATTCTCTCGTTCCCTTGTTCATCCACTCACTGAAATAATTACTGGAAAACTGTTATACGCCAGTCACTGTTTTGGGCAGTGGGGATAAGGCAGCAAGCAAAACTTGAAAAAGTCCTCGTCCTCTTAGAGCTTTCATATTAGGAGACAAGAAATAAATAAATCAAAGGGGAACGAGTGTGTTAGATGGGGATAAACACCAGGGGGGAAATCAGGACAGGAGGATGGGAAGTTCCGGGGGGGGGGGGGGCAGGGGGGCGGGGCGCTGCTCTAGAGAGGTGCTCTAGAAAGGCTATACTGACAGACTGGAAGGTGAGGAGGTGGGAGACGGCAGATGTCGTTTGAGCAGAGGCAGTGTGTGATTGCGTTGTGTTCTAAAAGGGTCGCAGTTAAAGGGTACACAGGCAGAATCTTCCAGGAAACCAGTGAGGGGCCTGGTACAGGGATCCAGGGAGGAGATGATGGTGGTATGGACCAGTAGGTACAGGTGGCTCTTTTGAAGGTAGAGGCCACAGGATTCCAGAGAGAATGGATGGAGGGATACCAGGTGTGTCTCTAGACTCAGGGTAAGAGTAGAGTAGGAAATCAGCTTCATCACTGCATCTTCTTAACAACTATGTGTAAACGTTATTACTTCTATTTTACAGATGAGGAAAGGAAGTTGCTAAGGGCCAGGGAATAACCACCAAAATTCTCAGACAGGAAAACATGGAGCTGGAATTAAAGTTCTAGAATATCTGATTCCAAACCCCATTCCAAAGACGCCAAGACTGGGTGTGTCCCTGAGAATCCCTCTGGTGGTTGGAGGCAAAACCAATGTCTCACCCGCAGGAAGGTCTTCAGTGATTCACTCCCAGCTCCTTCATTAGATTCCTTACTCATTGGTTCCTTCATTAGGTTGAATTGGATGAAAATGACAGATGCTCCCATGTGCCCCCAGTACTGGCTGGTGGCCTATGAAGGCCAGGGAGCTGCAGGCTAAGGGAGTGGCCTGTGCAAAGGCCTGAAGAATGAGGCCCTCAGGTAATCTCAGAGGATCCAAGTGTGAGAAGCTGGGGTAGGGAGGAAGAAGGAGAAAGGAGGGGCACAGGCCAATGAGGTGGCCCCGGGCCCACGTAGGAGGTGTTTTCTTCACATTTTGGTGTCACCGAAGACAAGCTTTTATCAGAGGAGAAGTGGATCATATCTGCATTTTCAAAAGAACCGCTTGGCTGCAGCAGGGAGGAAGGACAGGAAAAGGAAAGGGTGGAAGCAGCAGCCGGAGGAAAAAGGAGAAGGGTCCAGGGATGTCCCAGGCAGCTGGAGAAAGGCAGGTAGGAGCCCAAGGTGGGCGTGCCCAACGAGAGGAGAATGAGGAGACAGAACCCAGAGGAGCACCCACATATGGGGTATGAGTGGAGGAAGAGGGGCTGGCAAAGAGGAGAGAAGCAGAGCGCCAGGGACCGAGCCATGCAGGATACTCCTTAGGGACTGCCTTGGCATCAACACCTGTGCAAGGGGACTGATGGAAGGAGGATTAAGTGGAACTTCAGCACAGGCCTGACAGGCTCAGCTGACCTGTGAGGAGCTTTGGAGCTGAAAGGCACCCTCAAGGTTATCCCAAGTTGGGCCAAATGATTAGGCCATCAGTCACTGCAGGTGGCTACCTCAAGAAGGTAGTGACCCTGGGCAAGGAAACTCTGCACATGAGGGGTTTCTAGAGCTGATGACAGCTGCAGGGACATCCTCAGAGTAATACCTGGACTCAACATGTCTGTGTCCTTCACAGCTTCTCCCACAGCTTGGATGAATGGAAAAATAGGACTATGCAGGCCAGACTGTTGATCTGTGTTCTCCTATTTGTGGGACATCTCAAGTCTTGTTTTATCCTTCTTAGGACCCCTCACAATTCCTCAAGGAGCTAGACATGGCTTATGTGCTTTTGTCAGCAGAGGACGTTGAAACCTGTACCTATTAAACAATAATTCTCATTCATCTCTCCCCAACCCACGGTAACTTCCATCCTATTTTCTGTATCTGTGAATTTGCCTATTCTAGGTACCTCATACAAGTGGAATTATATATTAGTTGGCCTTTTGTGTCTGGCTTATTTCTCTTAGCAAAATGTTTTCAAGGTCCACCCATGTTGTAGCATGTATCAAATTTTCATTCTTTTTTATGTCTGAATAATATTCTATTTAATGTATATACCATTTCCTTTACCCTTTTATCTGTTGCTAAGAACTTGTGTTGTTTCCTCTTTGGAACTACTGTGAATAGTGCTGCTGCAAACATTGGTGTACATGTATCTATTTGAGTCCCTGCTTTCACTTCTTTTGGGCATATGCCTAGGAGTGAAACTGCTGGACATTCTGTGCTTTTAATTCTGTGTTTAACTATGTTAACTATGCCATATTATTTTCCACAGTGGCTGCACTATTTTACATTCACACAAGCAGCGTACAAGGGTTTCCATTTCTCCACATTTTCTCTGACACATTATTTTCCAAGTTTTGTTTTATTTTGTTTTGTTTTTGATAATAACCATCATGAACTGGTATCTCATTGTGGTTTTGGTTTACATTTCCCTAATGACTAGTGATGCTGAGCATCCTTTTTAATGCTTAATGTATATCTTCTTTGTAGAAATGTCTATTCAAGTCCTTTGCCCATTTTTGAATTGGGTTGTTTGGTTTTGGTTGTTGAGTTGTAGGAGTTCTTATGTATTCTGGATAGCAATTTCTTATCAGATACATGATTTGCAATGGTTCTTTCATTCTGTAGGTTATCTTTTTATTTTTTTAATATTTATTTATTTATTTGGCTGTATCTGGTCTTAGTTGAGGCACACAGGATCTTCGTTGCGGCATGTGGGATCTTGTATTGAGGTGCAGGCTCTTCATTGTGGTGTGCAGGCTTCCCTAGTTGCAGCACACAGACTTCTCTCTAGTCGTGGTGCACGGGCTCTAGAGTGTACAGGCTCAGTAGTTGTGGCATGCGGGCTTAGTTGCCCCATGGCATGTGGGGTCTCAGTTCCCCAACCAGGGATCAAACCTGTGTCCCTTGCTTTGGAAGGCAGATTCTTAACCGCCAGACCACCAGGGAGGTCCCTATCTTTTCATCTTTTTTCATGGTATCCTTTGTACAAAGGTTTTTACTTTTGATTAAGTTTGGTTTATCTCTTTTTTCTTTTATTGCCTGTGCTTTTGGTATCATGTCTAAAAACCATTACAAAATCCAATGTCATGAAGCTTTTCCTCTATGTTTTCTTATAAGTTTATTAGTTTCAGCTTTTACATTTAGATCTTTGATCCATTTTGAGTTAATTTTTGTATATATTATGTAGGTGTAAGTTAAGAATCTAACTGCATTCTTTTGCATGTAGACATCCAGTTTTCCTAGCATTAGTTGTTGAAAATACTGTCATTTCGAACATTGGATGGTCTTGGTTCCCTTGTCAAAAACCAATTGAGAAAAATGAGCAGGAGCTGGCCGGGCCGGAGCCTCTATGGGGGGGGGCCTGAGGCACTGCAGAAAGTGGGCCTGAGCCTCCAGGATGACGGTGCTGCAGGAACCCGTCCAGGCTGCTATATGGCAAGCACTAAACCACTATGCTTACAGAGATGCAGTTTTCCTTGCAGAGCGACTGTATGCGGAAGACTTTCTGTAGATGCGGAGAGCAGGGGCTACTCTTCATAGTGTACACTCAGAAGAAGCCTTGTTTTTACTGGCAACCTGTTATTACCACTCAGGAAAGGCATATAAAGCATATAGACTCTTGAAAGGACACAGTTGTACTACACCACAATGTAAATACCTGCTTGCAAAATGTTGTGTTGATCTCAGCAAACTTGCAGAAGGGGAGCAGATCTTATCTGGTGGAGTGTTTAATAAGCAGAAAAGCCATGATGATATTGTTACTGAGTTTGGTGATTCAGCTTGCTTTACTCTTTCATTGTTGGGACATGTATATTGCCATCATATGCCTATCTTGTGACCACAGTTGCACTCAGTAATCTAGAAAGCTACGTGTTATAGATTTGCAGCTACAGCTTGTTGGGTTATCTTTTATCTCCAGCAAGACAGATCGGCTTGCCAAAGGATCAGAATGTTACCAAAAGAGCCTTAGTTTAAATCCTTTCCTCTGGTCCCCCTTTGAGTCATTATATGAAATAGGAATTAAACAGACTGAATTTAGAATCTTCCAATGCAAAGTACTCATTGAATACAGATTCTTCAGTGTCTTATATTGATTCAGCTGTAATTTCACCAGATACTGTCCCTCTTGGAACAGGAACTTCCATATTATCCAGACAGGTTCAAAATAAACCAAAAACTGGTCGAAGTTTATTAGGAGGACCAGCTGCTCTTAGCCCATTAACCCCAAGTTTTGGGATTTTGCCATTAGAAACCCCAAGTCCTGGAGATGGAGCCTATTTACAAAACTACACTAATACAGCTTCTGTAATTGACGTGCCATCCACCAGAGCCCCTTCAAAAAAGAGCGAGGAATTCCACATTTGGACCCACCTTTACTGGAGATGTCTGAAAAAGCTGCTTTTCGTCGCATGCCTTTTGGGCTCTGTGGGCATCCCTTGCCAAATAAAACTGTATGATGGCATAGAACCCAGGACCGGCCACTGCAGCGTTTGGGAAGACTCGGACAGAATACAGAAGGCCAAACTGGGAGAAGACTGTGAACGGAGAATGCTGTAGGGGGTCCCACGCTAAGTAAGTGCAGGAAATTTCCCGCGCAGGAAACCAAACTGCCCATTCCCTTATACTCCCCCAGTCCTTCGCCATCGCGACTGTGGTGACCTGCAACTCCAAACCCTTCTCATTTCATGATCAAGTTTTCCCCTGAAATCCGAACCTTCGAGAAGCATTTGGAGGCAATGTGACACCTGTTGGGAGCTATCTCTTAAAAATGCGTGGGGGCGAGTGGACGGCTCAGGTCGCCTCTAGAACTAAGATTCCTCTCAGCGGAGCCCACAGCGGGTGAGGTGCTGAGGCAGGACCCGGGGCTCCCAGTTACTGGGGCACGGGCCGGCTTTCTCCACCCCTCCCTCCACCCCACCCAGCTCACTTGCAAGGCCTCGGCCGCGGGTCCAGAGCTCAGCTCCCACAGCATCAAGGTTTTGTCACTCCCGGCGGGAACCGCAAAAGGTACCAACTCCGCCACGCCACCGTCACTTGCGCGTGCGCGGCTCGGCACACGCCATGCTGCGCCTTAAAACGGGAGCGTGAGGGGGCGGGGCCGCTCAGTGGGCGTGGGATGAGGGCTGCACTCGGACCTGGGCCGGGAGAAGGGAGCGACAGGCTTCGCAGGAACCGGAACCGCAGAGCAGAGCGCGCCTGGCCGCGCCGTCTGCGCTCCTAGCCCGCCCCGCCGCCCGTCCCCTAGCAATGGCACGCCGCCTCTCCTTCCTTCCCCACCCAAACCCCCGGGCAGGGCCCGCGTCCCTCGGGGGCGGGAGTCCCGCAGCGCTCGCAGCTCCCCCCGCGTCCCAAGGCTGGAAGGGGTCAGGGCATGGGGTCAGGGCATCAGGTCATCCCCGCCCTCGGTCAGCGAAGCTCAACACCCTCCGGGCAGCCTTGGTCTGTTCCAGCTGGGAAAAAACTCGCCAAGGAGCCCCTTCTGGGATTTGGTGCTCTTAGCAGTTAAGTTTTTCCTCAAGTCTCCCCTAAATCTCTTGATGAGGAAGTTGAAACTTCCATACTTGTAATTGCTTACTCTCCTCTATCTTGCAAAGGCATGCTTACCACTCTCAGTTAAACAATAAAATGAATTACTAAGAGTGATCAGATAAGGGAAGAATGTCTCCCTCTCAGGCACCCACCCCAAGCCTTTGTTTGAGACCCTTTGCACATAGACTTGTTAAGTGTTCATTAACTTCAACCTGCAACCAATATGAGAATGCCAGTTGTGACCTTAGTCCTGATAAGAATGGAATGTCCTGCTCCTACAAGTTCCTGTTAGGACCCCCTGCCATGTGTGCAACCCATGGCAACTCCCGCGCTCTGTAACTGCCTGTGACCTATAGTAATTTGTAGCCAGTTTGTACCAATTATAGCTGTATGTTGTATATAAGGAGAAGACTTCCCTGAAACGGGGCCCAGAATTTTGGAGCTCATCTGGGGTCTGCTGGCGTACTAAACCTGAGTTCTCCAACTCTCTGAGTGTGGTGCTTGGTTTCTCATGAGATTGGTTTTCTGCAACACTCTGAAGTCACGGAACCCTTCCCAGAGGTCCGAGGAGTTGCAGAGACCCCTCTCCTCCCCCCAGTGTTGCCCTCCCTTTCCTCTCTCCCCTCTTCTCTGGGCAGGGGCCATGGGTGGCCGTCCGTGCCCCTCAACACCCCCCCCCCCACGCCGTCCTCCCAGCCTCGGGCCCACCAGGAAATTGAGGAGTACTCTCTGCCTCCTTCCTACCTCACCACCACCCCTCCCCCTTTGACTTTTTCTTAGTTTAAAATTGTCACTGTATTTTTTCCTTCTCCATCCGTTTTTACAAATACACGTCGCTGTAAGCTAGTTAGACTTTACGGATTATCAAAACGAAAAAATCTGAGACGCTCATAATTCTATTACCCGGAGAGTGTCCATTTTACCGCCTTAGTACAAAATCTTCCTGGACATTTTCTCTGTGTGTCTTTATATACGTATTCAGAATAGGGATGCACTGTTCATACCTGCTGTTTTGTACATGCCATTTTGTAACCCTTTGTCATTTAACCATTTATCTTTTTGTCGTGATAAATATTCATCTGCAAAAGTGGTTGTGAATTGTCCAGCGGGCTTGTTAAAACGCAGATTACTGGGCCCAGCCCAGAGTTACTGAATCAGTAAGCCTGTGCATTTCAAACAAATGCTCTTTCTGCTCTTCCTAGATGCACTTTGAAAATTACTGCTCTGTAATGTCATTTTTGTTGAAGGAATTGTATTTTGTAGTCAAAGTATAGACTGTTACAGTTTAAAAAAAAAAACAATTGAATACATATATGAGGGTTTATTTCTGGGCTTTCTATTTTATTCCATTTTATATGTCTGCCCTTATGCCAGTACCACACTGTTTTGATTATTGTAGTTTTGTATTAAATTTTGAAACCAGAAAATATGAATCTGCCAACTTTGTTCTTATTTAAGATTTTGCTTATAGCTATTTGAGTCCCCTGAGATTCCATATGAATTTTAGCGTGGATCATTCAGTTTCTACAAAAAAAAACAAAAATTGCTGTTGAGATTTTGATAGAGATTGCATTGAATCTGTAGATAGCCTTAGCTAGTATTGCCAATTTAACAATACTAAGGCTGCTAACCCATGAATATGTAATGTTTGCTGATGAAAACTCAATTAACAATCAAGTAAAGAAGAAAAATTAGAGAATTTTATTTGAGCCAAACTGAGGATTATAACCTCAGGGACAGATTCTCAGAAACTCTGAGAACTGTTCCACTTGCCAGGAGCTAGAGATGCAGTTTTACATATTTTTGAGACAAAGAATCATGTATCACACTGACAGGTTAACATTATGCATAAAGTTCATCAGAGATGTTTTGGCAGGTATGCATATACAGAGTGAGCCTTTAGGTCAATGTGATCCCCTGTCAGGATGAGAAAAAAATATTGATCTTAAAAATTACAATGCTGGCATCAGAAGAAAGGGACTGTTATCCTCAAAGGTTGATTATATCCTCCTGCCTTGAGGAGGTCTGGTTAATGCATAATGCAGAAGCACAATGCATATTTGGGAGAGGTTCATCACAAATTGGGGCATGTCATGCATGTTTCAATTCTAACTTAGTTTGATTGTCTTGCCATAGAAAACTTTATGATTTTCCTTATCATGTTTCTCTAATAATTTACATATTTTAAAATTTCTTTCAGCAACGTATTCTAGTTTTCAGTGTACTGGTCTTTTGCCTCATTGATTAAATTAATTCTTAAGTATTTAATTCTATTTGATGATATTGTAAATGGAATTGTTTTCTTAATTTCCTTCTTGGAATATTCATTATTAGTATATAGAAATATAACTGATTTTTGTATGTTGATTTTGTATCCTATAACTTTGCTGAATTTCTTTATTAGCTCAAACATCTTCTGTGAAATCTTTAGGGTTTTTTACATGTAAGATTATATTATCCAAGAACAGAGATATTACATCTTTTTTTTTTTTTTTCAATTTGAATGCCTTTATTTCTCTTTCTTGCCTAGTTGCTCTGGCTATAACTTCCAGTGCTGTGTTGCACAGAAGTGATGAAAGTGGGCATCCTTGTACTACTCTTGATCTTTGGGGAAAAGCTTTTAATCTTTCACCATTGTTATGTTAGCCAAGGTTTTTCATAGCCTTTATCACATTTTTCATAGAATTTTTCCCTATTCCCAGTTTGAGTGTTTTTATGAAGAAGGGATTTTAGATTTTAATCAAGCGATTCTTCTACATCAATTGAAATGGTCAAGTAGTTTGGTTTCTCCAATACATTAATTTAATTAATTATATTGTTTGATTTTTGTATGTTGAACCATCTTTGTATTGTGGAAATAAATCCTACCTTTTCAGATGCTGCTAGATTTTTTTTTGTTGAGGATTTTTGTATTTATATTCATACAAATATTAGTCTGTACTCTTCCTGTAGTGTTTGTCTGGCTTTGGTATCAGGGTAATGCAGGCCTCATAAAATAAGTTTGAAAGTATTCCCTCCACTTCAATTTTTTGGAAGATTTTGAGAAGAATTTGTGTTAATTTTCCTTTAAATGATTAGTAGAATTAACCTGTGAAACCATCTGGTCCTGGACTTTTCTCTGTTGGGAGATTATTGATTACTGACTCAATCTCTTTACTAGTTATAGGTCTATTCAGCTTTTGTTTCTTCATGATTCAGTTTTGTCAGGTAAGTGTGTTTCTTGGAATTTGCTCATTTCATCTAGGTTGTTTTATTGCTTACAAATTTCAGTATTCTCTTATAATCCTTTTTATTTGTATAAAATCAGTAGTAGTGTCCCACTTCATTTTCTGATTTCAGTAATTTGTCATCCCTCTTTTATTTAAATTAATGGATATAAAGGTTTGTGAATTTTGTTGATCAACTTACCAATTTTTGATTTCACTGGTATTTCTCTATTTTTCTATTACATATTTTATTTATCTTTGTTATAATCTTTATTATTTCCTTCCTCCTGCTAGTTTGGGGTTAGTTTTCATTTATTTTTCTAGTTCACTAAGCTGTAAAGTTAGTTTATAGATTTGAGATTTTTCTTCCCTTTTTAATGTATTTGTTTAGAGCTACAAATTCCCCTCTCAATTCTACTTTCACTGTATGTTTCTTTATGTTGTGTTTTCATTTTCATTTGTCTCCTGGTATTTTCTAATTTCTCTTATGATTTCCTGTTTGACCAATTTGCTGATTAAAAGGGTATTGTTTAATTTCCACGTATTTTTGAATATGTGGAAATTATTATTTTCTGCTATTGACTTATAGCTTCATTTCATTGAGGTTGGAAATGATTTTAAGTTTTGGGGTGATTTCATCATTTAAAAATTTAAAGAAATGTTTTGTGGTCTAACATGTAATCTATCCTGGAGAACATTTCAAATGCACTTGAGAAAAATGTGTATTCTACTGTTTGGGAGAAGCGTGTTCTGTATGTATCTGTTAGGTACAATTGGCTTATGATGGTATTCACATCCTGTATTCCCTTATTTCTCTATTTTCTTATATTCTATCTGATTGTTCTATTACTAAAAGTGGGATTCTGAATTCTCTATTATTGTAGAACTGTTCATTTCTCCCTTAAGTCTGTCAATGCTTGCTTCCTAAATTTTGCTTTTCTGATATTTGGTGCATGTCTGTTTATAATTATTTTGTCTTCTTGGTGAAATGACCCTCCTGTAATTATATAATGCCTTTGTCTTTTATAACAATTTTATATGTAAAGTCTAGTTTGTTAATTATAGTCATGCTAGCTGTCTTTATGTTTCTCTTTACTTGGAATATCTCTTTTCATTCTTTCATTTTCAACCTCCTGATGTTGTAACATTGAAAGTGAGTCTCTTGTAGACATCATATGGTTGCATCTTTTTTGATCCATTCTGGCAATCTGTACGTTTTAATTGGAGAGTTTAATCCATGTACATTTAAAGTAATTGCTGATAGGGAAGGACTTAATATCGGACATTTTACTATTTGTTTTCTGTGTGTCTTCTAGCTTTTTCTCCCAAAGTTTCTCCATTTCTACCTTCTTTTATGTTTAGCTGATTTTTTTTTTGTAGTGATATGTTTTGGTTCCCTTTTCACTTCCTTTGTGTGAAGATATTTTGAATATCTATTACAGATATTTTCTTTATGGTTACATGGACATTAATGATTACAAATTAATATTCTCATATATAATATGTATATATTATATATAATTTTCCTGATTTTCTTTCTTTTTAAAAATCATTATTTTTATTCAAATATATTTGCCATATATCAAATATATTTAGATAGCACCTCTGTCACATCACATAATTATTATTTCTTTTTTTGTGATGGGAATAATTAACATCTAGTCTCAGAAAATTTGATGATTAAAATAAAATATTATCTATGTTCACTAAACTGTGCATTAGATATCCGAGATTTATTTGTCAACTAGCTGCAAGTTTGTACACTTAAACAACACCTCTTATTCCCCCAAGCCCCTGGCAACCACCATTTTACTCTGTTTTGATGAGTTTGGCTTTTTTAGATTCCACATATAAGTGATATCATACAGTATTTGTCTTTGTCTGACTTATCTTACTTAGCAAAAGGTCCTTCAGTCTTGCCACAAATGGCAGGATGGCCTCCTTTCTCATGGCTGAATTAAATTCCATTGCATATACATACAACATCTTTATCTAAGTATCTGCTGATAGGCACTTAGGTTGTTTCTATATCTTAGCTATTGTGAATAGTGCTGCAATAAACATGGAAGTGCATATATCTCTTCAATATCCTGTTTTCATTCACTTTAGATATATACCCAGAAGTGGGATTGCTGGATCATGTGGAAATTCTATTTTTAACTTTCTCAAGAACCTCCATATTGTTTTCCATAGTGGCTAAAGCAATTTAGATTCCCGTCATCAGTGTAAAAGTTTCCTTTTTCTATACATTCTCACTAGCACTTGTTATTGCTTGTCTTCTTGATAGCCATTCTAACAGGTATGAGATGTGTCTCGTGGTTTTTGATTTGCATTTCCCTGATGATTAGTGATGTTGAGCATCTTTTCATGTACTTGTCCATTTGGATGTCTCCTTTGGAAAAAATATCTATTTCTCTGCCCACTTGTTAATCAGATTGTTTGGATTTTTTAATTGAGTTGTATATGTCCTTTATACATTTTAGATATTAATCCCTTATCCAATATATGTTTGTAAATATTTTCTCCCATTCTGTTGGTTGCCGTTTTATTTTGTTGATTGTTGCTCTTGCTTTGCAGAAGCTTTTATGTTTGATGTAGTCCCATTTGTTGACCTTTGTTTTTGTTGTTTGTGGTTTTGGTGTTATATCCAAAAAAGTCATTGCCAAGACAAATTTTAAGGAGCTTCTTCTCTATGTTTTCTTCTAGGAGTTTTATGGTGTCAGGTCTTATGTTTACATCTTAGATACACTTGAAGTTAATTTAGGGGAGTGGTGTAAGATACAGGTCCATTGTCATTTTTCCACCTGTACTTATTGTTTAGCAAACACTATTTGTTAAAGATATTATATTTTCCCCATTGGTGCTCTTGGCTCCTTTGTCAAATATTTGTTTACTGTATATATGTGACATTAATTCTGGGTTCTCTATTCTGTTCCATTGGCCTGTGTGTCTGTTTTTATGCTATTACCATACTGTTTTAATTATTCTAGCTTTGAAATCAGGAAGTAGAGTTCGAAGTCAGAAAGTATGATGCATCCAGATTTGTTCTTCTTTCTCAGAATTGCTTTGGTTATTTGGGGTTTTTTGTGGTTTCACACAAATTTTAGGATTGTTTTTTCTATTGCTATAAATGCATTGGAATTCTGATAGGGATTGCATAGAAGCTATAGGTGGCTTTGGGTAGTATGGACAGTTTAATAATATTAATTCTTCCAATCCAGGAACATGGAATGTCTTTTCATTTATTTGTGACTTGTAGTTTTCATTGCATAAATCTGTCACTTCTTCAGTTAAATTTATTCCTAAGTGTTTTATCGTTTTGTTTTGTTTTCTTAATTTTTCATCTTTATTGGAAAATAATTTCTTTACAGTATTGTGTTAGTTTCTGCTGTACAACAAAGTGAATCAGCTATGTATATACATATGTCCCCATATCCCCTCCCTCTTGAGCCTCCCTCTCACCCTCCCTACCCCACCCCTTAGGTTTTCACAAAGCATCGAGCCGATCTCCCTGTGCTATGCAGCAGCTTCCCAGTAGCTATCTATTTTACATTTGGTAGTGTATATATGTCAATGGTACTCTCTCACTATGTCCCAGCTTTCCCTTCTCCTGCTGTGTCCTCAAGTACATTCTCTACATCTGCATCTCTATTCCTGCCCTGCCACTAGGTTTATCAGTACCATTTTTCTAGATTCCATATATATGTGTTAGCATACAGTATTTGTTTTTCTCTTTCTGGTTTACTTCACTCTGTATGACAGACTCTAGGTTCATCCACCTCACTACTAATAACTCAATTTCATTCCTTTTTATGGCTGAGTAATATTCCACTGTATATATGTGCCACATCTTCTTTACCCACTCATCTGTTGATGGACATCTAGGTTGCTTCCATGTCCTGGCTATTGTAAATAATGCTACAATAAACATTGTGGTACATGTATCTTTTTGAATTATGGTTTTTTGAATTATGGTATATGCCATTTTTGATGTTATTCCTAATGAGATAGTTTTCTTTATTTCTTTTTCATATGTTTCATTATTAGAAATGCAACTGATTTCTGTATGTTGATTTTATATCCTGCAGCTTTACAGAATTCATTGTTTAGTTCCAAGAGGTCTTTGGTTGAGTCTTTAAGATTCTCTATATACAAAATCAAATCATCTGCAAATAATGACGTTTACTTCTTCCTTTCCAATTTGAATGCCTTTTGTTTCTTTGTTATGCCAATTAGCTCTAGCTAGGACTTCCAGTACTATGTTGAATAAGAATAATAAGAGTGGGAATCTTTGCCTTGTACCTGATATTAGAGGCAGAGCTTTCAACTTTCCACCACTGAGTGTAATGTTAACTGTGGGTTTGTTGTGTATGGCCTTAATTATGGTGTAATATGTTCCTTCTATACCCAATCTGTTTGAGGTTTTTAGCATGAAAGTTTGTTGTAATTTGTCAAATGCTTTTTCTGCATCTATTGAGATGGTCCTGTGATTGTTGTCTTTCATTCTATTAATGTTGTGTATCCCATTTTTTAATTTGCATATCTTGAACCATACTCGCATTCCAAGGATAAATCTCATTAGGACATGGTATATAATTATTTTAATGTGTTCTCTTTTTTTTTAGTTGAGTACATAGTTCTACTTTCTAATTGAAGTGTAGTTGACTTACAATATTATATTAGTTTCAAGTGTTACCATTAGTTAAAAAAGAAGTTGTCTTGCACTTTAGCATGGAAGCTTCTGATAGAAAGTTTATGTTGTGGAAGTTGTCAGAGTCTAGTGTTTGCTACCCAGCAATTATTGGACATAGCCATGTCACACATATCTGCTCAGTGCAATAGGTAGAGTATTGGTTTTGAGGCTAGATCTCGGTTCAGATCCATGCTAGCTATGGAAACTGTGGAAAATTCCATGACTTATGGGAGCCTCAACTTTCTCATGAAAAAGAAAATAATGAGAATGAAAATAATGCTGACATCATGGGTTGTTCTGGAGTTGGAAATCATGTATGTAAAGTGCCTGGTACATACATCTCAATAAATGATAAGCTTGATAATGTTAAAAGAATCTATTCTTAGTTTCATCGCTATTTGTTGAGAAATTTAGATGCATCCTAGAGAATGCAGGAGTGGTAGACAGGACCAACTAAGAGACTTTTGTTGGAATGTTGTGCCTAAGAGCCCTGACCCCCACCCACCCCCACACACTTTCAAGGGGCAGGAGACGAGTAGACAGCTGGGAATGGTTTATTCCCAAGGGAAATTGAGGGACCAGAAGAATCATATCAGAATCACTGGAGGCTTTTCCAATCAATTCATCCTACATCATTTCCTGTGTAACAGCTCCACTGAACCTGCCCAACCATCCTAGTTTGCCACCAGAAGTCCCTCATTTATGAGTCCCAACAACACAGGTCTAGTTGGTCACATTTCTCACACTCACCCTGGTGAAGTCACCACCAGGGTGACCCACTGAGGTCACTGAGGAAGTGTGGCAGCCTTCAGCTACATTGTGGGGGTGGAGGCAGTTGCTAAAGGATATGCTGAAAGTTGGGGAGACAGAAATTCTGCCCACACAATGGATGCACCTCATCCCTCTAACTCAGGTCTTCTTCATTTTCAGGTCAGGCAGTGTGAACAACAACTGGATGGACGTTTACGGCTTAGTGGAGGATTTGATCAAGAAGTTCGACAAGTACGGCTTCTCCAAGTTGCAGGGTGTTTTCCCCTCCAGGCAGAGTACACCGCTATTTAGACTCAGTGGGCATGGGAGCCCCTCGGGTCAGGAGCAGAGAGCCCAGGGGGGTGTTCTGATGCTGGTTCCATCAGGTCTCAGCAGCTTTATTGGCTCCTACCTGGGAGTCAGGCCATATTATAGGGAACACAGTCTGCCCTTAAGGAACCTCATAAGTGAGGAAACAGGCAAACCAGTAACACAATAACTAAACACCAGGTTAAATGGTGCCAAGGGCCAGAGGAAAAGGGCCAAGGTCTTATAAGGCAAATTAAAGGAACAAGCAAGAATTCTTAGGAAAAAGTCAAGGATGGTTCCCTAGAAGATGAATTTTGAACCAGGTCTTGAAGGATGGGAAAACACAGAGTAACAGGAACCATCAAGGAGACTTCTTGTGCAGTGAGTGGTCTGTTCAGCTGGAGAATAGGGTTAACTCAGGAGAAAGCTATGAGATGAGGCTGGACAGGACAGATTTGGACCAAGGCCATCAGGGCTCATAATGCCAGGCAAAGGGACTTTGACTTCCTGCTGTGAACAATAGGGAGCTATAGATAATTCCTGGTCAGGGGGTCTGACATGGTCAAGGTTGTGTTCCAGGAAGGGAAGTCTGATACTCTGGGTAAAATGTATTGTAACAAGAATGAGGAGCAGTAGGGAGCTTATCTAAGAAACTATTGCAGCAATTTACCTAAAAGTTAATGAGGGTCGATGGACCAGGGTCACTGGCAGTGGCCAGGGAGGGGAAAGGGAGGGATGCATATGAATAGCTGCCAAGAAGAAGAGTGATTTCTCTGAGATGAGAGTAGATACGGCAGGGAGGGCTATAAAGGAGGGAAGAGGAGTGAAGGTACAAAGAATTTCATGGAAGAGGAGAAGCCAGTTGGGAGGCCCTCATACACGAGTGCATAGGTGTCTGTCTCCCGGTGTGTGCAGTGTAGATGCGCACATGTATGCATGTGTGTGTGTGTGTGTGTGTGTGTGTGTGTTTGAGAGAGAGAGACATTTGGGGGAGGGGCAGGGATTGGGAGTATATGGTTGGAGCTGGAAGCCATTCTGGCACTTTCTTCCAAGAAGACACCACATCTCCACAGGCCTCCGTCACCAAGATTCCTAAAATCCTTCCCTAAAGTTATAGGAGGTTCCAGGTTTGGGAAATGGACCCCAAAGCAGAAGAGCTGGGGTGAGGAACAGAGAAATTGACATGCACCTTCTTCCTGGCTGCTCATTGGCTTTGTTTTGAACCTGTGTCATGTATAGCTTCTCATGAGCACATGCTTCCTCCCCAGCCCTAACCTGCGGATATCCTTCATCACATACTCCACACTGGGTCGCACCGTCATGAAGCTCACCTCAGACAAGTAAGTGCTGCTTTAATCTCCCAAGGCAGGCCTGGTGGATGGGGTTCAGGGAGGCCCCAAGGAGCTGACTCTTTCCATGGGCGCAGGCTGAGCCATCCAGGGCTCCCCTCGGTGCCCACGCTGACCCCCAGCCCCGGCTCCCCGGCTCCCACTGCCCCCTGGCTACGCTGGCACTGGCAGAGCCCTGTGCTGCTGGACCATCTCCGGCCCCTCTCCGCCCTGCCCTCCACCTGTCCTGCGTGCTCTCAGCACTCTTCCCTTTTCTCAGAACTGGCTGGCTGTGAGGACGCCTGGGATCTGGTGGAGCAGATGCGGGGGCCCTTTGTGAACACTGGCCTGTGTCGGGCACCTGCTCTGGGTGTGACTCTCTGCTCTGGGCCAGTGGGGGCAGAGGGGAGGCAGAGAGAACCAGGAGGCAGGGGTGGGCAGTGCTGAAGTGCTGGAGCTTCAGCGGAGGGAGCTTGGTCCCTTGGTGGGTCTGAGACAAGGGAGCCCCTGAGTGTGGTTCCAAACACGGGGCTGGGCTAGGGTGCAGGAGGGAAGCCTGACACCCCCGCACCCTGCGTGGGCCATCAGGTGGGCCCAGCGGTGCGCCCAAAGGCCTGGAGGTGGGAGACGTGGAGCTCCTGAGCAGCAGGGAAGTGAAGAGGCTCCTGATGCAGAGGCCTGGCACCCAGGGAGTGTGGAGGCACCAGTGCCTGGAGACAGCGCTCCCTGTGCCTGGCTCCCAGGAGAGACAGGGCTGGGCTTCCTGCTCAGTGAGGGACTGGAAGGCAGGGTTTTGTGTGTTCCTCTCATCTGCATTTCTGAGACAGAGATGGAAAGGTGGAAAACCAAGTCACTGGGGAGCTGTCAGGCAGATGGCAGAAAGAGAGGTGGGGGCTGGGCGGGGGCCTCTGGGGGAGGAGCTGCCCATGGGGGAGAGGAGGACCACTGCCTCCTCCAAAGCAGGGGGTCAGAGCCTGAACCAAGAGAGCTGTGGGGAGGCTCTTGAGGGTCTCCCGGGTCCTCTCTGGAGAGTGGAGGTGAGGATGTCTTCCTCAAGGGAAGGTGTCAAAAGTGGGAGTGGGGCTCAGGGGAGTGGAAAAATGGGGTGGAATTTTAGGAAGTGAAGGGCTTGATGAGGGCATGAGCAGCCTAGTGTCCTCTCCATGCACAGAGCTGGGAGTAGGGGTTGGGGGGTTGCGGTGGGGGGGGGGGGAGGGGGCAGCCCAGGTAAAAGGCCCACTCAGGCAGGAGTGAAGCCTCGCCGAGCTCTGTCCCAGGCCGGAGCCTGGGGAGGCCTGAGGGTCCCCACATATTTGGGGATGCTGCCGACAAAACAGAAATCCTCCCAAAAGTGTCAGGAAGAGGGAAGGGCGTCTGTGCTGGGGTGGGCAGGGCCTGGTTTGGCCTCCACTGGCCCTGGGTCACAGGCCCCCTCAGCTCCTGGGCTGGGTCAGGTAGGGGGGGACCTGGGGCTCTCAGATCTCACCTCAGGGCACATTCCCTTCTGCCGGAGGCGAGAGCCAGCCTGCAGGCACCATGTGCTCCTTAGACTTGCTGTGACAGCTCAGCCCGTCCCCTGCTGTGTCCCAGGCCCGTCCCCAGCTCTCTGCTTTAACAGAGGCCGACAACCCATCCCCGCAGCAGCCTGGGGTCACTGCTCTTCCGCCCGCATGGACAGCCCTCAGGCCTCTTTTCCAGCTCATGGTCTATTTCTTCAGGAGCACATGAAGCCCAGGAGCCCTAGACTCTGATGGAGCAGCTTGCCTACTTCCATCAGCACCAATTCAGAGGGGAAAGTGGCTTGGAGGGACCAAGTCCACCTCAGGGGTCTGTGGCAGGGGAGGAGGGGACAGGGCAGGGGTACCAGCAGAGAGACTTTTCCAAACTCAGCCTTGCCTGTTGGAGGATAACCTGCCTTTACCAGGGACCCCATCGATGCCAGCAGTACCATCGGTCACCCTGGGGATGTCAGGTTCACAGGTGCACATCCGTGGGTGCTCCCCCCTCACCACAGACAGTCAAGGCAGGGCCCTTGCTGAGTCCCCTGAGGTCTGCATGCCTGAGACAGGGGTGAGCACATGGAAAGCCAGGCCCTACCCGTGCGGCCAGCGAAGCAGCATCCTCCACGCTTACCAAATGGGGGACAGAGAAGCACTGACCAAGCCCCGTCAGTGTCAAAGACATGGACGGAAAAGTCACGACAGGGCAACTTGTGTCCTCTCTGGTCCAGGCAGGTCTACACAGGGTAGAATGGCACCAGGGCAACTGGTCTGTGTTCTAATAGTCAACCCTTATTGCTCCCCTACCCCCTTTACTGATTTTTTTCAGAAATGAAATTCGTGAAGGTCTTAGAAGACTTCAGAATGTAGTGCCTACAGGAGCCACAAACATGCAGGAAGGATTTAAAAAGGTACACACCCGACAGCTGTGAGAGTTTATTCTGCTTTGTCAGGTTCTTAGAGCATTATTGGATCATCTCACTGCCCTGCCCCAATTTCTTTCATTTTGTTGCAGGCAAATGAGCAGATTCAACAAGCTACCTCAGGAGGTAAATTACCTGCTGACGTCACTGTGCTCAGGTGGGACAGGGCAGGCCCGGGCCTCAGCGAGGGCTGGTGCAGACTCACCACAGCCAACTCCTAGCACTGACCCTGGGAGCGAGTTCCTTGCCCTCCCTGTGCTGCAGGTTCCTCCTCTGCACAGCGAGGATGAAAACCACCCCCAGGGATGTCTCCGAGAACCACACGGGGTCATGGGTTACATCCCTGGTTCTTGCTAGATATCAAGTACTTGACCTACAGTTGGGCTGCATGAAAAAGGAAAGAGAAATTCCAGGGCCTGCGAGCAGATGGGGTTCCGTTTAGGGAACAGAGACCTTGATGTCCCCCTGGCTGCCCACACTTTGTCCACCACAGTTCTGGCTCTGCCTCCTTTCCCTCCAGCCTCTTCCCTCTGGTTGACTCTTGTCCTACGACTCTGCCTCGCAGACCTTCTGCATCTAGACTGTGGGGTGGCAGCCCTTGTCAGGAAACATGCGTGGGCTGCTGGGCAAAGGCGGGAGTTGGGCAGGGCCACTGCCCAAGCACCTTGACTGTCATTCTGGCGGCTCCTCCCTGTGCTCCCCTGAGAGACCTGTCCTTGTCCAGTGAAGTAGCCGCAGTTGCCTTTCAGGGCAAAGGCTGTGCCATCTGCCCATCGTGAGGGTCCATTAGGAAGAGCTCTGAGCTGGTCTCAGGCTGCACCTCTGTCAGTTGGGTCCTGGGCTGAGGTCCCTTCCCCCTCCAGGCACTCTGGGTGGTGGGTACTCAGGTCAGGGTGGCCTCTCCCCGGGAGGGGGAGATGTGGGAGCAGTGCTGAGGGCCTGCCAGCCTGAGGCAGGTCACTCCAGGTGCCTGGCTGACCCGGACACTCCCTGCTTCTTCTGCAGGAAACAAGATTCCCTCTCTGATTATCTCCCTGACCGATGGAACTCTGGAGGAAGCACCATTTGAAATGACTAAGGACGAAGTGAGTCCAGACCATCGTACCAGCTTTGTGTTCCACATGTCTTGTGAATTATACTCAACTCTTTTCTTCTCTTAGGCTGACAAGGCTCGGAAAATGGGAGCCACTGTATACTGTGTGGGTGTAAAAGACTTTGACAAAGAACAGGTAATTCAGAACAGGTAACCAGGTGCCCCTCTTGAGCCCAGTTGGGGAAAGCTTTCAAAGGCAGCTGTCCCAGGGTCACCCAAAGGATGGCCCTCTACCCACTCCACATGATTGGACAACAGAAGGACAGCAAGTGTTGTGTAAACCTACACACCAGAGGTGCAGGTGGAGGAGCTTTCCACTCCCTAGGGGTGGGCTGCTGGCAGACGCCAGGGTGTGGCCCTTGGAGTCCACCACGGCAGGAGGCCAGAGCCTGTCTCCTGGGACAGGACCTGCTGCATCCTCCACCCTGGCTGTGTGCCAACCATCTCCTCTCTGCTGTAGTTACTGGAAATTGCAGACAGCCCGAATCATGTGTTTGGAGTGGACCAAGGATTCAAGGCTCTTAAATACGTCGTTGAGCCAGTGAGTGAGGGCTGGACGTGAGAAGTGGGAAGGGGTGGCTTCTCACTAAGCCCCCGCATTCATGCCCCTGCCCCTCATCTCCCTCTCCTAGCTCGGAACTAAGTCTTGTATGGAAATTACAATTGTGGAGCCTTCCAGTATCTGTACAGCAGGTAAGAGCTGGAATCGCTGTTGTGAACACAGGGGTATGTGTTTGTGTGAGTTGTGAGTGTGCCCAGTGTGCATTGTGGGTGTTCTGTGAGCACATGGTTTCAGTATGTGTGGGGGGGGGGGGCGTGTAGTGTGTGTGGTGTGTATGAGTGTGGTGTCTGAGTGTGCGGGGTGACTGTACGGAAATTGTGGGCATATGACTACATTGGGCATGTAAGGGAATGTTTATGTGAGGTGTGTATGCAGACGGTTGTGGGGAGGGGCCTGTTTTGTATAATAACTTCTTTCTGCCAGTTTTTCTGAGATGTAACTGACATACAGCTCTGTATAAGTTTGATGTACGCCACGAAATGACACAAAAATATTGCAAAATGGTAACAAGTTTAGTGTACATATTTTTTTAACTCAAAACTAAAAGTTTAATTAAGAAATACGAAAAACTTTATTTTAAAAACCCTCAACAAAAAACTAGCAAATAGAATCCAACAACATAAAAAAAGGACAATATATCAAGAATAATTGGGGATCACCCCCGAAGTGCAAGCCTGATTCAGTATATAAAATATCAATGTGATTTTCCTCATTAGAAAAATGGAGAAGAAAAACATGACTATTTCAGTGGATGAAGAAAAGAATTGACCATAGTTCACGGTCAACGTCGTGCTAGTAACACACCCTGACAAAGGCATCCAACAAATACTCACAGCTATCACTACAACCAGTGGTTCAATGGTGTCGGCCTCTCCCTGAGATCTGGAACTTGACAAGGATGCCCTCTCTCCCCCGGGAGGGTCCCTGCGTCAGTGTGGGGAGGACCCTGTGCAGGTGCTCTTCTCATAGACGCCGTCTCTCTCTCAGTGAGCTCTGTCTGTGCTGGCTTGTGCATCCACATCACTGGGATTTGTGGAGCTGGGGTGGGTGGACGGACAAGCACACCTCCCACTGGTAACAGCACCCAGCTGGATGCAGCTGGACGCAGACCCACGGAGCTGGTCCTGGCCGCTGTGCTCTGAACGGCAAGGCTACAGTGCAATAGGCCATGGGGTCAGACACGGCAGCCTTCATATCTGAGCTCTGCTGCCCACAGGCATGAAACCAGGGTTCCTGGTGTCACGTGCCAGCCATGCAGCAGCCTGACAGCTTCGATTCTCTGCTTGCATCCCTGGGACACACACAGGCCTGTCACACCGCAGGGGAGGATGCCCGTTGTCATTCATGCCCTGTGGTGGCCCAGCTGAGGTGACGGGTGCCCACTGCACACCCTGCACGCATGGCCCAGCAGTGCTGCTCGGACCTTTACAGCGGCTGTCAGCCTGTCACCAGCTGCCACACAGCATGACCATCACCTGGAGCGCAAGCTCAAGGCAGGAACCTGGGCCCCAAATAAAGCAAAAGAAGCTGCTCATCAGGCTGTCCTTCTGAAGCAGTCAGTGCAGTGGGCGGGTGTGAGGAAGCCGGGAGGGGTGAGCGTGAGGCACGTGGCCTCTTCAGCCCCTCGGGCTCCCTCCAGGCCTAGGCAGAGGCCTCCACTGGCCTCCCTGCCTCCAGGCCTGGGCTCCAGCCCATCCTCTGCACAGGGCCCGAGGGGAAGAGAAGGCCACTTCCCTCCCCTAGCCTGACCACGGAGGCTGAGGCCCCTGAGCCAGACAACCAGACCCTCCAAGGTCCAGCCTCTGCTCTAAGCCCACCTGCTGCAGGGGCTGGTGGGTAGGGGCCTGGGCTTCCTGCAAAACCTTCCTCCACTTTACAGGCTCAGCCCTCCCAGCCTTTGAGACTTTATCCTCAGGGTGCCTCAACCCCGAAGCCTTTTCTGATCAGCTGAGCCCTCCAGCTTGCCGCAGCCCTTGATCATTTCCTTGATCATTAGTCACTTGTCCTTCAGTATGAATCATGACTGCTGCTTGGCTGTGTCCACAGCATTGTTTTTTATTTTCATCATTCAGTTCCTTGTTTTTCTCCCAATCTTTTATGATGGAAAATTTCACACCTATAGCAAAGTGAAAATGAACAGTAGACATCCGTCTCTCCACTACCTGGATTTGCAATTAATATCTGACCATATTCCCTTTATTGTGTATTTATCTAACTTTCTCTCCTTCTTGTCTCTCTCTCTTCATCAATTTGTCTTATTTCTTGATGCATTTCAAAGTAACTTACAGTCACCAGACTACTGCTCTCCAAAACCCTTTATTCTGTATATCTTTACCTGGTAATTTTTCTTGAGTTCTTTTTCTAAAATGCAGCAAACTTAAGTGGATCATTTGACGAGTTCTGGCAGATGCACACAACACCTGTGTAACCCCAAACCCCATGAAGATTCAGAGCTTTCCACTTGTCCCCAGAAAGACCCCTCAGCTCCCTTCCCAGGAAATCCCTTCCCCTACCCTCTGGAGGCAGCTGCTCCCTGATTTCTTCCTCCACACGCTGGTTTGCTGCTTTAGAACCTCTCCCCAGTGACTCACAGGGGATGAGCGAGGGGTCTGGAGTGGGACTCATGGCACCGTGGTTTGGGGATTCATCCCTCCTGTGTGTTGCTGGGTTTGCTCAGGGCTTTGACCCCAGAGGCAGGCTGGAGGCAGCGCCTGGTCACTCTTTTTCCTGTATGTGACCAGGCCAGAATGAGTGTCTGCAAGAAGCCCAGCAGGTGGGGCCCAGCAGTGGTGGCCATAATGGGACACAGTGCAGGGCAGGGCTTCCCTCTGAGGTCCGGCGTCCAGCTCTGCGCCATGGCCAGAGACCCTCTGTGGGGGTGGGTGGGGCAGGCTGTGTGGGGCAGGAGGACCTGCGGGATGAGGGCAGGACACCCGGGGCAGACGGGGACACCCCTGCAACCAGCCTGGGTAGAGGCTGTCCCTCCACCATGATACGGTCCCCCCTTGTCCCATCCTACTCTCTCCAGAGGTGGCAACCACAAGAGTTCAGCTTTTATCTGTAAATCCCTACCTAAGTATACTCTACAAGGACATTTTTACATGAATGGGATCGTGCAGTAGTTAGTATTTTCCTTCTGTACAGTATCCCACGGCATGGATGGAACAGTTGATTTCCTTAGTCTCCCCTGATCAATATTCACATCGTTCCGAACAAGTCTATACTAGAAGCCATGCTGTAGGACCATCCTGATGCTTACCTCTGCGAGCTTGGGAAAGGAATTCCCTGGGATCAAGACCAAAGGAGACCTGCTGCCTTAAGGGGACACCAGGTCACAGTTGTTCAGTGTCCAGTTTCTCTCAAAGTGGCTGTCCCAAGCAGCATGTGGTGCTCCCAGACCTGGCCTCCCCAGGGCAGGTCACATCCACCTGTGTGCCCATGTCAGTCTCAAGGAGGTTAGATGCCTCCTCATGCACAACTCCCCCAGCCTTCTCCCAGAGAAGCCTGCCTTCCCAGCTCCTCTCTCCTTACAGCCCCCAGATGGCCTGGTGTACAACTTTTCTTCCAGAGAGAAAGCTCTCTGTTCCAGTAAGGATCGGTCTCCCTTCCACGAACCGTCAGTCCTTCTGACGCCTGAGAGCTGGTGGGCAGGGGGCTGTACATGGGATGTGCAGCCCTGCAAGCTGATTTTAGACCTTCCTGTGACCTCATTTTCTTCCTGTGGTTGATACCATTGGAGAAATTGGGGTGTGGGGGGAGGGGTTTGGGAAGCAAAAGCAGCAGCTTTCTGGACAAAGCAAAAATTCTTTACTTGGAAGTCTCTTTTGCTGAAATACTGAAATCATCGCCCTGCCTCCACTTTAGAGACTTGCCAGAGTTCAGAAGCCCCGCTTTGAGAGCCTCAGTGCCTGGGACAGGGGGGGCTCTGATGCAAAGGGGAAGCAGCCCCTGAGCGGGGCTGAGGGCAGCAGGAGACACAAGGAGGAAGGAGGGCGTCCAGGCCAAGGGCTTCTGAGGGTACCAGCTCGGCCTGCGCCCTGGGCTCTCAGACAGCCCTGCCCTCCGCTGCAGCCCTCCCTCCCCTCACCTGCGTGGAGGAGGAAGTTGGGCTCAACCTTCACCATGAGGCTGAGACCGCCAGGTCCTCCATGGGGGCTTTCTGTTTCCAACTCAGAGTCCTGTGAGCTGAAGACCAACTCTCAGGGTATCAGCGAGAGCATGTCCCCAGAGAGCAGGGTGATGTTTAGAATTAAGGCAGGAGCAGAGGTGGCATACATTGCCCTGGATTGAGCACCTGAGGTCAGATCCTGGCCCTTTACCTGCCCGGAGTCAGCGGGGAGTGATCTGCCCTTTCTAAGTCCCAGTTTCCTTCTCTGTAAAATTGGGTAGTAACTCATGCCTAGATCGTGCTTAGCTCATGGGGCTATTGGGAGATTTAAGGGAGAAAGTGTAAGACTGGTGTGGAGTAGTTGCTCATCAGTGGGGAATGTCATTTGGGATGAACACAGCAGTTACAAGCTTTTGGCCTGGCACCGATTTGCTCGTTTCTGGTTCCTTTCGGCTTTTTGTTTGTGGCAAGAAGGCTTCAACTGGCTTTTTTTTGCCTCATCAAGAGCCTGACTTCCCCCACATTCAACAGCTAAAATTTCTCTTCTCTGCCTGTATATGCTTACAATATGGTTTATTAATTTAGGATTCTGCCTTGCAAGGATATCATTCTTTGCAATAATCCTGGAATGTGAATTATGAGATACACTTCCATGAGATTAAGGCCCAGCCACCCTGTTCTGGATGCACCAAGTTGTGCTGACAAAGGTGTGTGTTCAGGGCACAGTTCCAGCTGCTTCTTCCAGGACAAATATGGATTCCCGCATCATGGTGAGCAGGGTCCTTATGAAGTGTGAGCGGTGAGGGTGCCGCCTGGCAGATTTGGATTCAGAAGCAGCGTTGGCTTGTTGACCACTGGGCGTGGAGGGAGTGTGTCACTTAGGGACTTCAAAGCTGCCCTGAGTGGGCCACAAGCGTACTGATTTCTTAGCAGAAGGCATTCAGCTCACCTTCCCCCACATTCTCTCATATCCTCAGTGCTCTCCCTGTGCTTCCGTGTGGCTCAGACTCTTCCAAGGGCAGGTCACTGCATCAGGTACCCTCAGAGCCCGGTGGGTACAAAGAGCAAGAGGAGTGAACCAAGGCCAGGCCAAGGATGATGGCCTATAGTGTGAGGGGTCCTAGTTTAAAGGCAAATGCTTGGCCATTGGAGAGCTTCCCCGTCTGACGGGGGCAGTGGCCTCTGGCCCAGCCAGTAGTTGATATGCAGCAATACAAACCCACTCATGCCAGTGGTTCCCATTTTCCAAGAACGCTGGGAATCTGGATTAGTAGGGGAAATATTCAGACTTTTAAACATGGACTCCCATTTTTTTGAAAACACTTGAAAGCATATCAAAACATGTCAGTAGGCCAGCTTCAGCCCACGAGCCAAGAATCTATTTGCTTCAAAGCAGAGAATTTGCAAACTGCACTTTGGTGGGAGTGCAAGAAGATCTGAAGCAGGAGGAGTCAGGACTGCCAGGTCAAGGCTGTGCTGGCATTTCTGAGTAATGTTCCTCAGAGTTAACTGACCTTAGGTAATTATTTGACCTTGACCAGGAGACAGAGGTAGAGGCTAATGACCTTGGGTATGCAGCAAGAAGACCTGCTTTTATCCTGGCCAGCTCCCCAGGGGCCAGGCACACTAGCTGCCCTCTCTGGATCCCCTGGTAGTTATTTCAGTTGCCAGGAAGCAGCAGTGGGGACCTAGCAGCCTGCAGAGTGGCTATGGCCCAGAACTGCACCTTAGCAAATCTATGCCTCCCTGGCAGAAGGAAGTGCTTGATGAATCCCTGGGGGCGTTGTGTGAGGCACATGAAGGGGCAGGAAGAGGAAGGGGAAGAGCAGTCATTGCAGATTTCAGAACCACAGCTTAGTCCCTGGGGGGTTCTCCTGTGCATGGTTCCCACCTCTTGCTTGCCTCATCCAGGTCCTGGGCTCGCTCCCAGGGTCTCCAGCCTGTCATAAGTACAGAGCAACACAGAGAGGAGGAACAGACCCCCAAGTGTCAGAAAGCCCCACAGGCAGCCAGGCTTCTGTGCTCAGCTGACACAAGAGTCAGGACTGTCTTCAGCCTGTGTTATCTGGGTTCCTGTCATTTGTGTAAGGGAGGGCCTGGTGGAGAGCACTGCCTGCCCCTCTTAGGGAAGACCTTGGCACTTCAGAGTCAGAAACCTATTACTGTGTTTGCCCCTGTGGAGGGTTTGAGACTGGGTGCCTTCATTGATCTTGATGGGTCAGGGGTGGTGGTGAGAGGCACCTGGGTGCTCAGTGCTCAGCCCTCTCAGTTGTACCCTGTGTGATACCGGGTGAGGCCCAGTGTGTGCACAGATATTGGTTCAGACACAACTGCTTCCTCATTGCAGTCCCCGAGAATTCAGTTATGGGATGACCTGTCATAACAGCAAGATCAGATGGAAGACAGCACTCCGCCCCTCCTAACATAGACCTTTGGGTGTTGCCCTTGCAGATGAATATGAATTGATGATTTCTGGAAAAGGCTTTAATAATGCAAAGAAGAAGGAGGAAGTTATTTGTAGATTTAAGTTCAGCGACAAGCAATTCTTTGGTGAGTAACCCCCTTGGTGCCGCCAGGTGACACACTTCCCACACCAGGTGACACACTTCCCACACCAGGCTGCGTTCCCTCAGCCAGCGGAGCCACCAAAGCCCTTGCCAGCCGTTCACTGTGGACGCTGTGAGGATAGAGGTAGCATGGGCAATGGAAGGAGGGACCTGGCTGGGAAACCTGCCACCTCGCCCTTCCTCTCAGGCCAGGAAGTGATCAATCTCCAGCACATCAAGAGCATATTAGAGCAGAGCTTACCCCTGCCGAGGCTTGGGGTTCTCGGTCCGCCCTCACTGCTACACTCCCCCCACGCCTTCCTTGCCTCACTTCCCTCGAGAGATAAGGACTTGAATCTCATGAGTCAGCTGCTGGGAAGTGGAGGCAGCCCCAGGGCCCTGAGTCTGTGCCAGGTGCACTGAGCTCTCCCAGGACTGTGTGGTCACCTGGGATTGAGCGAGGATGCCAACTGCCAAACCTGGGCCCTGGAATCTTGGCTCTGGCCCACATTGCTTGTGTGATCTTGACCTAATGAGTGTTCTGTTCTCAACCTCTGTTATCTGTACTGTAAAATGGGGCCAATATGGTAGGGGCACTAACTAAGCCCTATCACATATGTGAAGCTACTGTTTGCAAATACTCAGGCACCAGGTGTCCCTCCAGGATGGGTGAGTGGCGTGAGGAATCACACAGATAGGACAACAGATGTGTCCTCAGTGCTGAGGTGGGTCAGATCTCCCCCACAGAGTGCCTGGGGACAGTTCAACTTTTTCTTGCTCCTCAACTGTCCCCGACACATTGATTTGATATGATTACATTATGTTCAATGACTCCTCATTCCAGAGCCATCTGGTAAACCCAGAGCAAGTCCTCTCCCCCATCACACATCTGGGCCATCTCTCCTTCTTCCACAGGTGCATAGGATGGGCAGGGCTCTGCTATTGCCACACTCCCACTCCACACAGTGTGTAGATGGCCTCAAGGGAGTTAGATTTCCCTTGGTCTATAATCTCTCAGGAGTGATTAGGACTGGGTAACACATTTACATGGAGACCTCATGTTTATTGAGCACCTACTATGTCTGCTAATGTGCTGAGTGCCTTACATGCACTATCCCAGTTAATTCTCAGAAGAAACCTATTGTTATTCCTTTGTGTAGATCTGAAACCAGAGTCAGGGTCAATTCAAGAGCTTGCCCAAGGTCCCAAGCTGGTTCAGGAAGGGCTGGAAAGTAGGCATAGGTGATGTGATTGCCCTGTTGGGCCTCTGACCTCACTGAGATGACAGTTCTTGAAGAAGGTGGGACACAATCTTTCCTCCAAGAAATGGGTTCAGATGTTCCTCTGTGGTCCACGGCTATATTGCTTTCCCACTCAAGATGTCACCGGTGTTTCTCCCTAAGGTGACCAGCACCAGGGTCTCACATGGTAGAGCCCATCTCACAGTCCTGGGCTCCTCTGCTGAACTCCTCTCTGCACATGGTCGAGGCTGACCAGAAGTGGCTGTGCAGGGCTATTTATTGCCAGGAGCCCTGATGCACTGATGAGGACTGATTTAGTTCTTTTTAATTATGTTTTCCGCTGATTAAGACATAGGGCAAAACCGTTTAGAAAAGATAGAGAAGCATAAAGAAGAAAAATGCTAAGGTTTATATACGTATTATGTTGTCTATTACCAGTATGTAAAGTTTTCACATTTTAAGACAAAGTTTTTTAAATGTGGCAAGTGAAGTATTTACTTAGTGCGTTAATGTTGGAAACTCCTTTCCAATCAACCATGTGTTTCTGGGGCCTTAGTATGTGGGGTGCCTGCCATGACCTCCCTCTCCCTGTTTTGAATGGTGAATAGCCTGTGGAAAGTAAATTGTTCCCCTTTGGAATCTTTTCACACTAATCCCAACCAACCATCCAGTCCTTCAGATGCAGATTTCCCCTAACCATACTGTAGTTTTCATTTCCAGTCACAACAAAGGACTAATACTGTCCAAAGTTCACAGCTAATCTGATAGTTGAATTAGATCCAAAAAGCTTTCCTCGTGGAAATGAACCATTTTGTAGGGAATAGCCCTGACTTGTGGCAAAAAAGAGAAAAACAATAAAAATTATTAGAGATTGTTAATTATAACAATGCCACACAATACAAAGCAGGAAATACAAAAAAGTGAAGACTAAACCGTTGCCCCTGATCCCAAACCCACAAATAAGTGCCTGCAACATCTCAACTACAGCTTAGTAAACCTAATTTTCCTGAATGATAGAAGAAAAACTGAAGTGGCATTGAGGAAACTGTTGAGCATCACAAAGAAACTTCTCCATGAGACATATTAGTTCCCCAAAAAATGCCCCTGGGTTAAAAGGTGCATAAAAACACTAACAGGTTAGGAATGTAAGAGAGAAATCTTTACTTTGATTATGATCTGTGTGCTTTTTTAAAGTTTAAGTGTCCAGGTAGTGACACCTAGACTCCAGTCTTGTAAAAATTAAAGAATATTTCTAAACAGATGACAAGCCTATTTTTGAAAAAATTTAAAAGAACATTTAAAACTATCCCCACTTTTAGGGAGATGCTCCTGAACATGTCCATAGAGGCTTGGCTCTGAGCATGGCCCCTCCTGTAGAGCTTCATCCCTGCCCTCTGGTCACAGTCCTGTGGGTGCAAGTCTAGGAGAGAACCCGCGTTCATCCTACGCAGGGAAAAATGCAGGCCAGCGTCTGTCCACACAGGGCAGCAGGTGCAGAGCTATGGTTCCAGCCTCTGGGAAGTGGTACCCTAGCTCCTAGGGCCTTGGGAAGCCTGGGTCATGAAAAAAGGCCAGTGAAAGAACTCTCCTCCCAAATCACCAATGTCAGAACCACTGCAGCCCTCTAGGACCATTGATTCTAACTTCCAGAGGGGAAGTCTGGGGCCCAGGGAAGCTTGAGCAGGGCGGGGAGAAAGCTGGTGGGAAAGCCAGCACTCAGAGCAGCTTAGCCTTCCCAGCTTTTTTTACATCTTTCTTTACATCTTTTTTTTTTTACATCTTTTTTTCACAAGGATGCAAAGAGTTAGGGTTCAGGAGAGAGAAGGTTCCACAGCTACGAGTCGTGGCCTGTCTGAGCCTCCCGAGTGCCACCTCCCAGCTGCCACAACGTTGCAGAACAAGCACAAACACAGGAGCCCTGTCCCCTCAGGCCCCCTGGGGCCATAGATGGCGCCTCACCGGCCCAGGCGCTCTGCCCACTAACCTGCACGTCGCCCTCGACGCCTCTTCCCTCTCAGCCCACATCCAGTCCAGCTGCGGCTCCTGCTGCCTCCGTGTCCCTACCTGGACCTGGGCCACCCCCGACAGGCTCACTGTACTTAGAGTAAAGCCCAGACCCCTGCCCGGGCCCACGAGGCCCCGCCCCCGCCTCACTCACCTCTTTCCCTCAACGGGCTCAGCCAGTTATGCCTCAGCCTCGGCACAGACGCCCACAGCCCGGACCCTCTTCCCTGCACCTTGCCCTGCCTTTCCCCTCATCTGGTTTCAGCTCCAGGAGCACCGCCTCAGACAGGCCTTGTCTTTAGTGGGAATTTTCAGTAACATACAAAAGCAGCAAAAATCCTATAGGGCCCTTGAAGCCGCCTTCCCCTCCTTCCAGCAATTGTCAACCCCGGCCAATCTGGTTTTGCTGATACTCTCTCCATTGATTACTGTGAAGCAAATCCCAGACATCCATCATGTCCTCTATAAATGTTTCCCTTTCTCCTAAAGAGAAACTGAGTCTCTCAAAGCCAGGACAGGTCACCTGCTTCTAAGCGGCTGTCCCTTCCCCTCCCTGCTCTGTCCCTTCCACTGCTTATTGATGTCACTGCACTTCTCACTCTGGCATTTGGTTTGCTCATTGTTTGTTGCTTTATTGTCTGTCTTCCTCTCCAGCCCTGCAAGTGTCAGGTCCTTGAGAGCAGGGCCTCTGCCTGTCTTCTTCCACTAAACACCAGAGCCCTGCACAGTGCCTGGTGCACTGTAGGTGTCAGAAGAAGGCAGAGCAGAGAAGCTGCTTCTGCCCAAGTGGTAGCTCTGCCTCCAAGGGCAGGGAGAAGGGGAGGGGCGGATGGATGGACAAGTCCATTAACATTCTTCTCATGTGATTGTCTTTCAGATAAAAAAGCCAACTCTGTGAAAGATACCAGTATAACATGTCCAGGAGTAAGGATAGAGAAGCCAGATCAGTAAGTGCCCAGCCCAGGGGCCAAGTGGGCAGTTTTTGCCACTATGAGGTGTAAAGAATTTGGGAAGCCACCTCTGCTGGGGCAGCACATGTCTGTCTCTAGGAGGACCGAGGGCATCCTCCACACCTGCCCTGGTTGGTGGTCCCCGGAGGTGCTCAGCGATCTGCTGTGGCCTGTGCTCTGCTAAGGAGCGTAGGATGCAGGAGAGGATGTGCCCCACGAATGGTACCTTTGCTCCAGGCAGCCTTTTGGAGCTCAACTCACACACACATACAGAGGAGTCAGGACGGTGACACCATACCGCTCTCCCTGGCCACTTAGCTCATGGCCGTGAGGGCATCTGACCCCTGGTCAGCATTCACTGCAGAGGCTGACCTCGTAGCACTTTGGGATGAGCTCCCCTTACCCATGCTGTCTGCTCTCTGGTAGCCCTGAATGCCTGATGGTCAAAGTCATTGCAGTGAGGAGACATTATAAGTCACAATTTGAGCCAAGTGTAAGAACTATGTCTGTGTGGCCTGGTTGTCACTGTCTGCTCCTTTTATGTTTTAGGGAGGTCTTCGTGGAAGTTAGCCTGAACAATGGTATCAGCTTCATCACCAACAACGTTAGCATCACCAGCAAGAACTGTGTGAATACCAGGGTAAGGCTCTAGCATCTAAGGCTGTCCTGATACCCTGCAGCCTGGGGAGGCAAGTGAGGGGAACAACACCCCCAGGCAGGCCCAGCAAGTAGCCTGTTCAGACAGGCACCTCGAGCAGTATCTCACAGGTAGCCGGAGTCCTTAGCCTTACATCCAGGAGCTGAACCCCCGTGACGCTTGGGCAGTGCGCTGGGAGTGCTGCTAAAAAGAACACCTGGGCTACATCTCACTGTCCGGGATGTGCAATGCTTTGCTCTCTCTGTGAACCAGGTGTTATTGAAGGCACATGGAAGGGACCAGTTAGAGCTCTAAGCAGACTCCGGAAACAGTGCTGAGGCTCCATGCACTCTGGCCCCGCCTTCCCACCTCCCCTGGCCCCGGCCTTGTGGTGGGGGGCTCAAGGATCCATCCTGGATTCAAGCCAGGGTGAGTGGGAGAGGCTGGGACACTGTGTACTGGGAGACAGAGTCCGGGACCTCTGGGACCCCCGGGCCCTCCCACGTCGGGGTCCCAGGCACAGGGGTCTGCAGGGGGGAGCAGCTGCGGGCGGCCGTGTGCAATCAGCTTTGCCGGAGGCTGCAGAGCTGGGAAGTGGGGGAGAAAGGCGATGGGGAGTTGAGCAGGGTGTTCTGCCTCTGCTCTTGCACCCCCACCTCTCAGGGAGCCCTGCAGCCCCTCCCTCACACATCTGTGTGTTGCAGCTTTTGGTGGTCCTCACAAAACCCTTGTGTGTCATGCTAAGCAGGCGGTGAGGTCTGGGCTGTCACTCCTTGGAGGACTGGGCTTCCTTGACGGGACTCTGAGGAAAGTCTCTGAACAGGGCCATGAGTGGGGTCTGTGGCCCAGGGCCCCACAGTGGCTCTCTGGCTACCAGCCCCGACCTCCTAGAATCTTTCTTCTCAGGTGGGGCAACCAAGTAGAAGTGGCACTAGGCGGATGGGGTGGGCTGGTGTGGGATCCGAGTCGTAGGGACCTGGTCCATGCCAGGTCCACGCCAGGACTCTGTGTTTTTTCTGTAGGAAGAGGGGCTAAATGAGGATGCCCCACCAGCTGCTCCACCAGATGCCCCATCAGATCCCCCACCAGCTGCCCCATCAGCTTCCCCGCCAGCTGCCCTGCCAGCTGCCCAGCAGCCTCCTGAGGTGCCTCTCTCACCACCACAGCCACAGTTCCTCCCCTATGTCAACCCTCTCTACTTCTTTGCCCTCATCCCGGCCCTGCTCCTATTCCTCCTGATGTTCTGGTGCATCTGGTGGCTGTGCCGCAGGAAGGTGAGTGCCCCCTGCCCACACAGCCTGTGTCCAGCCCTCACCAACCCCCTGAGTGACCGGGCCCATGCCTGCCCCAAGATCCTGCCTGTGGGCAGGTTCCCATCAGCGCCGGGGCCATCACACGAGCAAACAAGGCATAGACTCTGTCCTCCCATCCCGAGCATAGACACCAGCTTCTAGGGGACCACCTGCTTCATGCTTCCACCTTCACAGGGAGGTGGCCTATGGGCTGTCCCAGGCCCTGGATAGAAGGGACCCTAGACCCCCTGAGACCAGGGCTGCCCCACAGCAATCAGGCTTCTGAAGGACTCAGGTGGACCAAGGCCCTAGGAGTCTCAGCTGTTGGGGGAAGAAGAGGGGTCTGCAGGGGCACTGACGGCCCAAAGGGAGAAAGATGCTGGCCGGGAGGATGCGAACCCCGGAGGCAGCTGCACTTGGAAAACAGCATGGACCCCTGCCCATCTCTGGTGTCTCCCCTCATTCCTTCATCAGTCATCCCTAAGTCGCCAGTATGTGCAGGGCCCCGTGCTGGGCACACAGGGGCAGAAATGAAGCAGCTGCCACCCTTGCCCCCAGGAGCTCACTGTCTGGTGTCTGGTCTGGTATTGGTTCTTGCGGGGCATTGAGGGTAAATGTCACCTGCAGAGGGTGTGGCAGGTGCCTTGACAATGAAAAAGACAGAGACTGGCCCCAGGGAGGGAGGGAAAGCAGAGGCACTGGCTGACTGGGTTTGCAAGGGCATAGGCCAGAGCTGGGTGAAGAAGAGGAAAAATCAGAGCTGAGAAAGGACAAGCAAAGCAGCGCAGAAGCCAGCAGGTCAGATTTCTGCAAAGGGCCAGAAGTGAGGAGAGAAAGTGCTGGGAAGAGGGAAGTGGACTGCAATCCCTGAGGGCTGGGAGGCAGGGAGGGCTGCAGGGGGATGGGAGGGAAGGGAAGGGGAGGAGGGTGTGGGGAGTGTTCTCTTGTCTTCATATGATGTGGGGGCCGCTGCTGAAAACTCTACCAGGGACCAGGGTCCTTAGTCTGTTTGTCTCCCCCTTGACCCTACACGGAGGTACCACTTCCCCTTTGATAACTGAGGACGCTGAGGCTCAGGGAGGTGGAGCCTGTTGGTTGCTGACTCACAGACAGTGGGCCCCAAGGTTGACACCCCAAAGCCCATCTTCTGCCCCCCTACTGCTCCTGAGCAGGGTCCCCTCCTGTCTGCACGGCTGAGCCGGAGCCCTCCCCATGCCTCCTGACCTGTGATTGTCACCATGCCCCATAGTAATTGTCCCTTGTTGCGGGTACCAGGTAAAAACGAAAAGATGAACTGAGGTGAAAAAAGCCACTAGGAAGGGAACTAAGACCCCCAGGCTAGGTTGTGAGAGTTGAGGGAAGCCAATTCATGCTGCAAAGACCTGGTCCCAGAAGGCATTGCTTCAGTAGAGATGAGTTTTATGGGCACTAAACTTGGACCGCTTCAATTTTCATCACTTCCATTCTAGACCTTCAAGGAGCCACCACCAGTGCAGAAGCCAGAAAGGGTAAGTGGTGTGTTTGGTCCTGATGTTGTCAGCATGCCTGATGCACACACTGACCTGCAGAGAGAGGCCCCCTGCCGTGTATGGGAATATGTCATCCCCCACCCCGCCAGCTCCCACCTACCTGGGCAGAGAGAGCTGGTAGAAAGAAGAGGGTGACAGAGGGCAGGGAGGGATACAGATGAAGAAGTGGGTTCACAAAATGTCACCCAGACAATATCGTTCCCAAACTCCCAACAAGGCCTGATCCAGGGCTTTTATCACAGCTGTGATCCCTCCTGAAATCAATGGTCTTTTTGTCAATTAAAACTTCTATAAATTCTACAGGCAGAGTGCAGATACTTTTTGACGCACCCTTGTATGCTCGGCTCCATTTCCTTGGTCTTTATCCCAGTCTCACGTCAGCGGGAGGGTCTTGGTGGGGTTAACCTTTTGGGACTGGGGGGCTGAGGGAGGAGGAGGGAGTCTTCCCTGGCATTGAGCTGTGAGGGGGGCACAGCCCAGGTGAGCACAGGGACCACAGGTCAGGTGAGGAGGCTGTGGCTGACCCCAGGTGGGGGCCCAAACCAGGGCCTATAAGATGTAGTTAGAGCAGGGGCACCGAGTCCCGAGGCAGGGGGACCTAGGCCTGAGATCTGGTGGGAAACAGGGTCACTGCCTGGGCTGATGTCTACACTGGCTGCAGTGTGGCCTGGAGAGGCTGGATCTGCCCGAGTCGGGTGAATACAGCCCTGTCACCTGCTAATGCTGCATCCCTGACAGCCCCATTATGCAACACAGCCACATTCCCAGCTTCTCCGACAAGGGTGGCCTCCAGGAACGGCGGGGTCAGGACAGAGTTGGTTGATATTTGGAGAAAAGCCATCTTTGGAAAGCAGAAGGAGCTGGTGCGTGTTTCCCACGGAGGCTGCTCTCTTACTGTGCCGGGTGCTGCTCATTTGTCCTTGATTCTCCCACGAACATTTGCTGAGTGGCCAGTACCTGACAGGTGCCCAGGCAACAGATGTCATGTGCCTGCACCCAGGAGCTGCCAATCAAGGACGCAGACAGTGTTTTCTCTTCCTAGGAGCCAGAGGAGACATGTCAAATGCCATGCCCCACAGTGATTGTCCCTTGTGGGTGCCAAGGAGGCGGGATGAAACGAATGGAGGTGAGAAGGGCCCTCGTGGGGGAGTGATGACTCCAGGGCTGGGAAGATGGAGGTGAGGGTAGCAGGTTCACGCACAGAGCTGGACCCGTAAGTCACGGTGTGTAGGAATGAGCTGTGGGCACTGGACTATGGTCACTTGGCACCGGAGAACAGCCAAAGACCTCCTAACACTAGAGCCCAGGGGAGGCCAAAAGATTTGAGGGCTTTTGTTCCCATCACCACCAGGGTTTCCCCCTTGGGATGGGCCCAAGTTTCTGGATGTTGGTGGGTGGCCCCAAAGGGTAGCTGCAGTGCTGATCAGGGAATTGGTGGGGATAGAGCCCTTGCAGGCCATCTCAAGTCACAGCGGACACGACCCCTCTAGAGGCAGCATCTATGGCTGTAGCTTCCTCACAACCACATCTGCTTTTCAGGGAAAGCTGGATACCTTGTGTGACTTTGTTCAGCGCTGCAACCAGATGTCACTGATGTGGTGTCCGCCCAGGGACATGGTAAGCAGGGCACAGGAATGCTCCCCATGGCCTGGGGTCTAGGTTTTGCCCTTGACAGTTGCCCCCAGGACTGTGGGTCAGAGAGCCCTGTCTGGGCATCACCTGAGAGGAAGGCCCGAGACATGGAGACCTGGAGCTCCTGAGCTTCCACGCAATTCTCAACGTGGCCCGCATGCATTTCCCCTGCGTCCTCATCTCAAGGATGTCAGGACCTTTCCTCTCCAGAGCAAAGCCCTGCAATGCCAATCTTAAGTGAAAAGGGCTGGAGAGGCTTACTGGCCTCCAATCCATCATCCCCCCCACTGCTCACCTGAACCTATGGGACTGCTGGCTGCATCCCATCCATGAGACCCTCCTGGGCTGGTCACTCAGGTGCCAGGAGTGGTGGAGGACATGGTGACACCCCCTCCCCAGTGTTGCCTGGACAACACTGACTGGTTTCACCAGGCAGTAAAGATGCCCTCGTTGTGTCAGTGCCTGTGACAGTGGGGAGAAGCCTAATTGTTCCAGTTGTCATCCTTGGAAGTTAATAATAATGATGGATGATTTTACTGAGTCCTTCCTGTGGGCCAGTTGCTCAACTAAGACGTTTACATGTTTTCCCTGCTTTAGCCCTCCCAGTAACTGTACAGGTAGATAATACTATTATCACAGATTTACTGAGGGATGACTGACCCACAGAGAGGCTGAGGGACTTGTCCCAGGTCACAAAGGCTGGGAGGGGCAGAGCTGGACTTGAATTCCGAGGCTGGCTCCACACCTCTCACTGCTCGGCCCCCCTTTCTTCAGCGCTCATGATCTCATGATGGTTACCCCCAAACCACCAGAGCCTGCCCTACTCAGGCCTCCAGGTCCAAGGAGGGCAGTGCTCCTGGTTCACCTGGGAAGCGCCTGCCTGGCATCATATTCCTGAGTGTCCCCATGCTCACACCTTTTGTACAGACCAGGCCAGGGTCCTGGAGGATGTCCCGATCCCAGGGTCTTTAGTGAGGGCTGCACTGACCACATTCACTGAATCAGGCAAACTCTGCCTCTTGGTGGTTGGACAGATGGGCAGTTAGAAGCTCTGGACAGGCCTGAAAGCCTCTGGACACTGCTGATGACACACCTAGGTATGCTCACACCCAGCAGGGACATCATCTGGTGACAGGGGTGTCAGGGCTCCTACAGCAGCTGGACTCCCAGTTCTGGGTCTGAATCGAGCTCTGAGTCCCAGCCTTGCTTACACAGAAGCCCCTTTCCCCACCTGATCCTCCTGGAGCCTATCCCCAGGACCACAACCCCATTCAGGTCATGAAAGCCCCACCCCAGCCTTATGCCCTGAACAGCAGAGACACCCACCCTGAGATGCTCACTCGGGATCAGGAGGGACAGGGCAAGACAGAGGGCTGAAGCAGAGGGAGGCAAGAGCCCAGAGGGTGCACAAGAGGAAGATGCCAGAAATGGCCTTCCTGCCCAGCGAGGTGAGGGCAGGGGCACTGAGCACCTCTCTGAAGTGGTCACAGTCCCAGGGTCGCCCTTTGCAACTCAGGTTGGGGAGGTGGCAGAGGGATGGATGAGGGGGCCCTTATAGCTGCCCAGGGCTCTGCCAGGCCCCCGCAAGGCCAGCTCTCGAGTCTGCCCAGCAGTCTGTGGGCTCACAATGACCTGTGTGCTTGCTGGAGGCAAAACTGAGGCCTGAGAGGTCAGGGAAGTTGCCAAGGCCACCCAGATAGCAAGTGGCGGCAGCCAGAGCTGCCTGAAGTTAACCCCGCTCATCCTGCGAGGGGCTGGGAGCCGGCAACTGTGCCTGGTGGATGTGACCCCTCCCACTTCTCTGCCCCCACCCCGTCTGACCGTGTCCTTCCCAACCATAGTCCTGGGGACCTGAGCGTTGTAGGATTTCTGTGGATACCCCAGTATCCTGGTAGGCGCAGGAGTCCTAGTTCCTCTCTTGAAGTTTTCGGTGCTCTGGTCCCAGGCTGTAAAGTTAATCTTGGTCTAAGTGATGGGATGTCAGCTGGGACCTACAGTCTCTGCAGGCCAGCCCTGAATGTACAGCAGGAGACACCCAGCCTGGCTGCTTGGGGACATATTATGCAGAGTGGCCTTATGCTTTTCCTACCTGAGCCACAGGCCACCTAAGTGAGAGGAGGTCTGGGACCAGAGGAGAGAGCATGTCTCAGTGGGAAAGTGTGCAAGACTGCGTTTGGGGGACTCAGCCTGGCCTACCTCAGGCCAGGCAGGGGGATTAGGAGCATTGATCACATATCCTACCCAGGACAGACGTAAGACTTTCGCCTGCTCCCTGCAGACCTCCCTGTGTGCCCTGCAGTCCCTTCCAGGAGCTCTGCTCAGACAGAACCTTGCCCAGACCCACTTCACCAAGCCGTGCTGGAAAACAGAGGCCTCAGGGGAGGGGGTTCCCAGAAGCGCAGGTGCACAGCCTCTCTCTCCTTCCAGTTCCCGATCCACAGGGAGGTGGTTTGCAGACTCCTCAGCCTGGACTGGAATTGCAGTCAGGCCTGCGGATGTGAACACACTCAGAAAGTGAACTGTGGAGCCTGGGGTTGAACTTGTAGGAGGTACTGCCTTCTAAAACCTGTCAGCTGCTTGTTTCAGTAAATCCAGATGTTTCTGCACTGCAGCACAATACAATATAGAAAATTCTCAAAGTCTCAGTTTACCAAAACCTCACCTTTTTTGTAGCAGAAGCAGTCATTCATGTTTATTGTAACCTTCTGTGAAATGACTGTGTCTCTCTGTCCCACCACCTTCTAATCCCCAGAGGAAGTTTTCTAATAATGGTCCCTTCCAGACCATCTCTCCCTGGACACATATACGAAATAACGTAACAAGACTCAGTTTAGTTTCTTGGTCTTGGGCCAAACCCTGCCCACCCATCCAGGGTCCTGATTCTCTTCCTTCCCTGCCTTTCCCAGGGCAGCCCACTCAGTTCATGGAAATCAGTTCTCTTAGATCCGTCAAGAAAAACAGGTAAAAATGGGAAACCTTCCATTTCTCCCTGAATATGATGCTGACAGTGATATAACTGTCTCCAAGAGAGTATGACCTGGGTGCGACCACCACGCAAGGCCCTTTACACAAGGATCTCATTCATTCTCACAACAGCGGCCGTTTATACAGAGTAGGGGTCGCCGGACACTGAGTACTTTACACAGGCTCACCCTTTTCATCCTCCCAGCGCTTTACTGGGGAGGAAGCTGACCCCTACACAGTTGAGTCACCTGCCCAGCCACACAACCATGAAGCAATAAGGCCAGTGTCAACAGCCCGAAGCTCAGACCTCACCCTGTGCTTGGCTGCCTCTCTGTCCTGCCAGGTGGTCACTGCTCCGCAGTTTGAAGCTGAAGAAACCGAGGTTCTGATGTTTCCCAATGGGCTCAGCATGACAGGGTTATGGAGAGGTGCAGCAGGGCTGTGAACAAGTCCAGGGAGGCTCACTTCCAAGTCCAGGCTAAGGCTCCTGTCACCTGCTATCACAGTCATAGGGAAACTACTGGAAAGTAATTCCTTCCTCTGTGCAGTGTGTTAGATGTGCAAATAATTGTGAATATTAATTTCTTATTTTCACACTGTGTTGCTGGCAGACCTCCTTTAAATATGAACACATAAATATTTACTGGAAACAGCTGTCCTGGGTAACAATCAGAGCTGCATTTACGGCCAAGGAGCTCCTGAGTTCCTATCTTTTGACCTCACCCACAGAGGGAGCACCAAGGCACGTGTGGTAAAGCTGGGGCAGGGCTTCAGCCCTCCAGGAAGTCCCAACTTGACAGCTGTCCTTCAAGACAGTGACCTTTGTGAAAGTCCCAGATCATAACTCTGTGACAGTGATGACAGCCTACTCCTCCATGCTTGACACCCCTCACCCCCCACTCCTCACACACACACACACAAAGACTCTCTCACACACATTCACACACACACATATGCTCACACACACACGCGCGCGCACACGTACACATGCGCACACACACTTCCCTCTGTAATAAGCAGGAAATCCAGAAATGGAACCAAAGCTCCAAAGAACTGGAGCTTAAGGTTCAATCAGCATTGCCAATCTCTTAAACATCCCTTCACTGTGGAGTAGCTGAGTTGATGTAAGAAGTAATTGATCACTGGCTTAGATCTCTTCATTAATAGAAAACCAGAGGGTAAGGAGACCCCTCCTCAGGCCCTAATCACCTCCCTGACCCCCTTATGATCACACAACAGATTCAGGGGCTCTGCCACCACCCAGGGGTCTCTTCCATGGCTGGACCTCACTCCTCTCCCTCAGCCCATGTGCACGTCCCCGCAGCAGCTCCCAGAGTGGGGCTGTGGCTGCGCGAGGGGAGCCAGACCTCAGCACAGGTGCCCTGCAGTCGTGCTTTGAGGAGATCAAAGGGATCCCACAACACATGGTAGACACTAGTTCTAGAATGATCTTTCCACATTCTGGAATAAATAAGCAGAAATAAAGCATCTTAGAATTAAAGATAGAAAATCCCAATCTATTCACAGTAGGAATAAAAGAACTTACCCATGCATATGTGACAATGTGTACCGACATGTGATGAAAAGAAACCACAAAACTTTACTCTTTGCTATAAAAGAAGACTTGAAAATGCAAAAGCCTAGACCACAATGTCAGCTTTACCCAAAAGAATTCATGGGCTTAATGCTGCTTTAGTGAAAATTATAATGAATATTTTTAAGGAATTTGATCAAAATGATTCTAAAATTCACCTGAATAAATGAACAGTTAAGGATTTTGGGGTGCAGTCCTGGAGCAGAAAGGGTGAGAGTCCTGCCGGTGACGGAGACCCTGCCCTTGGGCTCCAGAGAAGAGGGAACCAACTCTAGTGCTCTGGGGGCTGTGGGGCCCAGTCGCTCCCGTACTGGCTTGAGGGGAGGGCAGAGGTGGCCTCAGAGGATGGGTGGTCTGGATATGGGAAATGGAGAGGCTGGAGAGGACAACCCTGGAGCAGAGGTGCATGGAGGGTGCAGCTGAGACACAGGGACACTTTGGGTGTGTGCCGGCACTGTTGGCAGTGGGCCAGGAGCCAGCGGTTGGATGGCCTGGTGGGCTGGGCTGGGCACTGGGGCTGGATTCCCAGACAGTGAGGAAGCACAGCTAAAGGTGTAAGTTGAGGAAGAGAAAGCTCGAGGAAGATGATTCTGTGAGGCCTGGATTGGGGTAGGCGCGGGAGAGTGGAGCCAGGTGACCAGGGGAGAGGAGACACTTGAGTCTGCCTAGGAAGGAAGCTTAGGGCCTGGACAGACAGTAGGTGCAGAGGAAGGTGAGCATGGATGGGCAGCGAGAGACTCTCATGGCTCAGGACAGGGTTTGGGCAGAGTGGCCCCAAGTCTGGGCCTGGGGACCTGGAGGCTGAGGAACCCTGCAGAGGAGGAGGCGGGGAAGGTGAGCTAGGGTGACACAGGAACCACAGGAAGGTGGCAGGAGAGGGCAAGCCTGGGCCATGCATCTGGAAGGGACAAGGGCCAGCTAGGGGATGGAGATCAGAAAAGGGGAATTGCTGATAAATAATCAAAGAAGTTGCTGTCTGCAGAGCGTTCAGGATCGTCTTCATAGTGGTTATTGTGGGTGGTTGGAAAAGAAGCGTGTATTTCCTCATGCATATTTTTCTGTGTTGCTTAGGTTCTCTATAGTGGGCAGGTGCTACTTTTATAATCAAGAAAAGTAAAAGTGTTTATCTGTAAAAGAGAAAATATTAACTTATTGAAGCCCAGGGTGATTTTACATAGAAAGTTGCTGGAAAGAGACATTTACCAAACTATCTCAGGCTTGTCATGCTGGGGAAAGTCAACGTGAGAAGTCCCCTCCCATCTCTGGGTCTGCTCTGCTCTGCCCTGAGGGGTGCAGGTCCCAAAGCGGTGTATATTTCCTGAAAGTTTCATCAGATCAGACATCCCTGTGGGTGTGGAAGAGGAAAAGTTTCTAAAGGGTTACTAAGGATTTTAAAACCTAGGTTGATGAAAATGACCCTCTCAGGAGAAGCAGGCAGCATTCAGTGGCCTTTGTCACTCACAGGCATTCAAGGTAACACTTCACCCGTGAATGGCAGGCTCACGGAAGCCTGAAGTCTGCACACAATGTGGAGCACCTATAAGGACTGACAGGCCAGACAGACCCAACAGGGGGATCAGGGGACTCCGGGCAGCAGGAGAAGGGTGGGATTGAGTCAGAGAAGGAGCTTTGCAGGCCCCAGAAGCCAGGGAAACCACAGCCTTCTGCTCCCAATTCCAGCGGCTTCTAGTGATCGTCTCTCTCCTTTCCCCTGCAGGGGAAGTGCCTCAACTTGGCCCTAACGAAGCCCCACTGTGGGCAGTTGCACTGCAGCCCTAAGATCTGCCTTCAACCCAGCCACGAGTGCTTCTCCATCAACAGCTGCTGCTCACGGTACCAACACTCCCCGCTCATGTGCTCCAGGCCTCCCTCCAGGATGCACCGGCTCGTCTCTCCCCCTGCCCAGCCACTCTGCGGAGCCACTTTGTCACTCCAGCCCCCATAGCCCGACCTCTAAAGCACCAAGAACCCAAGACTGTTAAGAGCCCTTTGTTTGCTGAATTAGACATATATACTGTCTTGGTTTACAGTCAAAAGGTTTCGGAATTTGTTGCTGATCAGAGTTTGTTACCTGGTGAGACATGTCTATACTGCTTCTGCCAGGACAAAGCACCCTGGCATCCTGTGGATGTAGACATGATGAGTCCCACTCCCCAAAGCCTGATCTTCATCTGTCACCAAAGGCTGGGACGCATGAGGTTTTAGTCAAATTCTGCTCTTTGAACAAAGCCCAAAACATCTTTGAAATACGCATACAATCCTGTGTCTCCTCCCCTAATCTGACGCAGAGAGAAGTACTTGAATTTCTCACCTCCTTCACTCCGTGCTCCTGGTTTCCGTTTTTTGGCTACCTACATTCTGAACGTGTCTCAGAAAGAGAGGAGGCCCTCTACAGTTCACCGGCTGGAAGTGCACCTTCTCTTTCCACATAAACCAACCAGTCCCTAGGTCCAGGGGAATTTTAGAGGAGTCTCTCCATTTCCCTAGAGAAGTTCAACCTCCCCTATTTGCCATCTGCCACCATAGAAGAAACTGTGCTCCCGACAGAGATGTTTTAGCACGCAGCGTCCTCCCCACCACCCAGAGAGGGGGTCTGTACGATACTCCAGCGCCATGCACACAGCCCACAGGAGCATTCAAGGGGCGTCCCAATGTAATATTGTTGTCCCTAATCCATACTGACAGTACGTTAAACTCCTCTCCACCCTCACTCCCATCTCCTGGAATGCTATATTTATGCCTTTCATTGAATTTCTGTAAGACAACTAGAGGTAAAAATATGTCAGGTTTGGGTTTTTACATTGTATTGATCGAAGTGGTTGGATAGGGATGACCATAACTTTCCCTGTGTTCAGATAAAGAAAATGTACTCATGATACCAAGAAAAGTGTATGAAACTTTTTTCTTAATTAGGCAGAAAGGGGGTTTAAATAACATGAAATCCTATAGAAAGATTTTATCTCTTCCTTAGAAGTGAAATATTTTGGATTGTTTGTAATTGGTGAAAGCATTGTCCTGGCCTGAGAGGGTCAGGGACACTTTTCTGAAACTGGCTCTGTGCTCCTGCATTATAGCTGTGTGTCTGTGTATAACCGTACGATAGTATGTGCCCACCTCTGAGACTCTGTGACCCCAAATGAGAAATGTATCTGTGATTTAATAAAGAGCCTACTGTGATCCTGGCTGAAATCAGCATGTCTGTTTATTCATGGATGTTGAGAGCCGTCTCATTTTTAGCCCATCCCTCCTTCCTCACCCCTGAATTGAGGAGGGAGGCGGTCAAAACTTTCATCAGATCAGGGGAGATCTGGGAGGAGCAAGAGCCCACATCTCACCACCCACACCCACCAACACTGGTCTCACTTTCTGTGTTGGACAGTAACAGGAGGCAGCAGGAAAAGGGAGTTTTCTCAGCAATCTCCCCCGGGCCCCTCTGTCCCCCCGCCTTCCCTCATTCCAGCTCATCCAATCCTTCTGGTTTGGCATTAACCTCACCCTAGTGAAGAAGAAAGGGGGTGCAGCCCTCAGCTGATACATGACTTGTTGGTGGGCAGCCTTTTGTCCTAGATTCCCCTCCCACCTGACTCCTGGGGTGGAGCAAGGTATTTTTAGATAACAGGTCTCACATCTGAGCTGCCCTAAGCTGAGACCTGCACACAGAGGAATATACTGGGCAGTGCTTCTTCCTTATTTTAGATTAGGGCAACAAAAATTCACGTTCTCTGAGCGCCTCTTGGTGTCATGTAAAGCAGCCCCTGTAGACGCAAATGGATCTCCAAGCCTGGACCAAAAGCTTGAGCTTCTGGAAGCCAGGAGCCTCCCTCAGACCCCAACAGGGCCAGCCACAGGCCACCTCCACAAGCACACAAGTAGAAGCCACGCACATGCATCCCCACGAGGGAGTGTGCGTACCTGGCAAAGCTGTGGCCTGAACAGCAGTCCTGCCACCCCCTTGTCTGCGCACCAGGACCCCTGCGCCCAGGATGCAGAGGAGGTCGGGAGGCAGAAGGGAACTCCGTTTCTCAAGCACTGCCCGGAGCTCCCCGTTGCGCTGTGCTGGGCAGTCTGCACACACGTCCACTCGGGGTCATGCTCTCATTCTGCTTTCCTTTCCACATTCCCAGCACGGACCCCGGCCCTTGGTATCGCCTGGCTGTTTGCAGCGGGAAACAAGTGGCCTGAAGTCAACCTCTTTTCCATCTTGTGTCAGGCCTGAAGCTCCTGAGGGGTGATGCTTGGTGTCTGTGCGTGAGGGGTAGAGTGGAGAGGGAGGGAGACAGAGGTCTGGGGTCAGATGGGGGCTGCCCATCGCCCAGCTCCAGAGGGTGACGGCCTGATGAGCAGGCCTGGGTACCCAGCCTCACCGGAGCCACCAGGACTGAAGGGCCCGCGCAGGCCAGGTCCTGGGTGACTCAGGGGCAGCCACAAGGACTACTGATCAGGGGCCTTCTGTGTGCAGGACTTGGCCCAACCCTGGAGAAGGGGGCGCTCTCAGAGCACGCAGAAACTATGTAAATGTGAACGAGCCTATTTTTAAACCATGAATCTGTCAGGTGAACCACACGATTTGCACACATTTCCCAGACCATGTCAAAATGTGGCCCAGTTGATTCCCGTTCTTCATCTACCAGGGATTTTCACGGAAAAGTTTAGGAGATCCCACCCTATGAATTCTCCACGCGGGAGACCCCAGCCTGACATGCTTCCAAGCCGTGCAGAGGCAGGGCCCACAGCAGATGCCAGAAAGACAGAGCTGGAGTGGCTGTGGGTCCCATCCCGTGGGTGAAGGGGCAGCCACCCTGTGCACAGTCCCTGGTCGCTGGTCCTCTGCTCATGTTGTCTGATGTGTGTCCCCAGGGCCACATTGCTGGGGGAAAGATGTCCATGCCTGGCCCAACCACCAGGGTTACGTACAAACATGGCTGCTGTCAGGCCCAGCACAGGGCCTGGTCTTGAGAGTCTGACAGTGGGCTGAGCAGGCACCTCCAATGTGATTTTCAATATGTTCAGGAGCCTGACCCATCTGTCTCCCCATGAGTTGCCCTTGCCACCCTACATCCTTCATTCCCACTCATTTCTCCCACCTACTTTGTCCTCCTGATGAAGCTGATCCATGTAGGCAAGCGAGAGCCCTTCGTGTTTGCTCTTCCCCCAACACCTGCCCCTTCTATGAAGGTCCCATACCTGCCTGCTGCCTCCAACCTACAGACTGGGCTTGTGCCATTTGGGAGAACAGGGCTTGACTTGGGCAGTGGAGGTAAAGAGGGGAGTTCCTTAGGTGCAGGAAACAGGGCGGTGGTGCAATCTGGGTTGTTAAGACCAAAGCCATTGTATTCATTTGCTGGGCTGCTGTAACAAAGTACCACAGACTGAGTGGCTTAAACAACAGAAATCTATTTTCTTACAATTCCACAGGCTAGAAGGCTGAGATCAAGGCATCTGCAGGGTTGATTTCTTCTGAGTCCTCTCTCCTTGACCTGTAGATGGCTGTCTTCTCCCTGTGTCTTTACATGGTCTTTCCTCTGCCTGTGTCTGCATCTTAATCTCCTCTTCTTATAAGGACAGCAGTCATATTGGATTAGGCCCACCCATATAACCTCACTTAATTACCTCTGTAGAGACCACATCTCCAGTCACTTTCTGAGGTCCTGGGGGTTAGCACTTCCACAGGTGAATTTGGGGAGGACACAACTCAGCCCATAATAGCCATTTATCAGCTGAAACTACCAGAAGCCCCTCTTCAAGTAGTGGGTTCTGGGGAACAGGGGGAGTCCTGAGAAAAGACTCCTGCAAGTTTTGGAGACAAAAGGCCACAGGTCCTGCTCAAGGACCTGTGATTGTGATGGACAAGGATGACCCCAGGCATGTCACCCTCACCTCCATAGCACCCCCAGCTATGTGAAGACGGAATGTGACCGTGTACAGAGCTCCCTGCGCTCACACACACAGCGGGGGCCCCGCAGAGGCAGCTCGTGCACCATGGGTTCCTGGCAATTCGAGGCCATGCTGGGTCAGGACTCACTTGCTGCAAGGTCAGGAAGGGCCTTGGCCGCTCATCCTCACCTCGGGCAGGTGAAGAGCTGAGGAAGTATGTGTTGCAGCCCCACGCTTAGGATCCTTGTGGAGATTCTGGGGTTCCAGGGACATCAGGAGGCCCGACATTGTAGATCATGAGCCTGAAGTTGACAAGGGGTTTTCAACCCAAAGATACAATTCCTTGTAACTGGAAATTTGAAATTTTCATTCCTTATTTCCCTGCTACCCATGGGTGGTAGGCATCCCAGGGAAGCAAACTCTGGCTCAGAGAGCAGATTGCCAGCCACAGGAGGTGCTCACCATGCAGGCAGAAAGCCATAAAGGGAAGGCGGCCAAGGGCGGGAGCCCCGCCCTAAGTGGGGCAGGGCTGGGGACCGGCTCAGAGATGGGCTGGCCCTAAATCAGCAGCAGCCTAAGGCTGCGGCCCCGGGAGCAGAAGGCACAGGAGGCGACTAGAGATTGCCTACGGTCCCCCTCCCCGCAGGGAACTTCCTGTCCTGTAGCTTCAGGCACTGGGTGCCCAGGTGCCTTGGTGAGGACAGGATGACAGGAGGCTGGTGTGATGTGGTAAATTGTTCCAGGAGATGGCGTTCAGAGCTTACATTTGTTTACTAGCCCAATTTAAAAATCAGTTTTAAAATGTCCGTGATAGCAGAGTCATGGAACAAACATGATGGAGACTTTTGTTTCACTTAGTTGATTTCATGCCCGTTATGTGGCCCCTACTATCACACTGTCAATGGTGAGAGCTATTTTTCCCCTTTCTGGGGACTAGAGATGTTTCTTTAAAACCTAGAGAGATGGGACAGTACCTGGCGGGGCGGGGCCGGGGGGAGACCTACCCCAAGTCCTCAACGTGCCCTTGTCCCACCCACAGGCCTCCCACCAAGTGTGCGGCTTCCTGTGATGCACAGCAGACTCGTGGCCAGGGCGGCCAGGTCTGTGCCAGCAGGCTGCCCCCAGCCCCTCTGCCAGAGCCCAGCCTGCCCAAGTGTGCGGGTCCCGCATGCTGTCAGGGACCCGTGGAGGAGCCTGGCCACTCCCCTCTGCCATCCTCCCCCCTTCTCCCCATGGACACCCTCCACTCCTCATTCACGTCAGACTGGGGCACCCGGCTGACACCGCCCTGCAGCCCAAAGCCCGCTATTATCCCGGAGAACTTCAACATCCACGGGCTGACTCAGGACTTCTTATCCTCGACTTCTTGGCCTCCAACTCCCTGCACTGTGAGCTATCTTTGTCCCTCACATCCACATCCTGTCACCGTTTCCATCTCTCCCCTATCTGTCTGCAACCCCGTCTCCCCTCCTCCTCACTTGCCTGTTCTCCTGCCCCCCGACTGGCTCCGCACAGCTGTGGGCATCATGCCATTCTCTTCCTGTGCCGTCCTTACCACCTCTATGTGCTCATGTGAAGCAGAAACTCCCTCCACATCCAGAGGTTCTATAGTTCCAGCCTCACCTGTCACTTTCCCTGGTGACTCTTCAGCCGTTCTCAGCCTGAACAGGCTACACCCTCCCACGTGTCCATCCCTCATTCTGATGGGTGGGTAGCCCCAGGCGCACACACCCGACCTGGACACGAGCACTGCACTGCAGGCATCCCTTACCTCTCTTTCGCCCGTCTGCTACCCCACACACCACCCCCACCCCCGTTCCTGGGCTAACTGCAACCGTTCATCAGGGCTCAGTGACACCTCGCTTCCTAAAAGCAACCTCCCAACACAGGGACCCAGATGAGACCCGATCCTCCGCCCTGCTGTCTGTTCCCACAGCAACCTCTGCTTCCTCTCTGCCGCTCACCTGTAGCTCGCAGGGCTTTGTGCACAGTCCGTGCTCCCCCTGGGCCAGAGCGCAGGTTCAGCACGGCCCGCTCCGCGGAGTGCTGGGAACACAGCCGCGCGCACTGCTCTTTGTGCCGTGAGTGACGTGTGAGGCTGGAGATCTTGAGACCCCCTCCCCCACCAGAAGAGCCTAACATTCCCCACGAGAACTCTAGCTGGGCCTGGTTGGGTGCTGAGCGCCTCCCGGGCCAGCTTCTACCAGCCTCATTGTCATTGTGTGGTCCTTACGGTCCCTGTCAGGGTGGTGGGAAGGGCAGGCCACAAAGATTTCACCTGTGAGGACTCCTCACAGAGTGCTCAGACGGTCACCCCAGGGTGCAGCTAGCTGGACCCAGCTCTTCCTGACACCAGGCCAGGGCTCACTCAGAGGGGCTCAGCAAGCCACGGTTTCAGGCACATCCATCCTGCCTGACTCTGTGACATCACATGGCCACCCCAGCCAGGCACTGCGGAGGAAGAAGATCACTCCACAGGGCCGAGGCCCACGGCCAGGGCCAGCGAGCTGCCCACGCCCACCCCAGAGGGAGGAAAGGCCATTCAGGAGGGGGAAGTAGGCCCGAGGGCAGGCTATGGGCACAGATGGGCAGGTGAGAGGTTCCAGAAAGGACACGGGTTTGACACGAGATGTCAGAGGCCCAGTGACAGGATGTCCATGGGCGATGCTGGGATGGGGCTATTGAACCAAGGAGACCCCAAAAGAGCAGATGGGGATCTCAGGGCTCTTGTCTCTGGGGTAGGAGGTACCCAGGTGAGCCCAAAGGGCTCAGCCATGCCTCAGGACCACTGATATGAAGCAGGAAGAACAGAGGCCCAGGGAGGAGCCCTGGGGGACAGTTTGGTTGCAGAAAAGAGATGAAAAAGAATGACCAGGGGTGCTGGGCACCCCAGAAGCCAAGCCCAGAGCTTCAAAAAGAAGGTGAGCTCCTGGCGGCAGGAGATGTGTCAGGGCGAGGCCCGAGAAGCGGACACAAGTGCTGAAGAGAGCAGGACACAGAGGGCAGATCCTGTGACCTCACTGGGTCACTGTGCATTCTGGACGCTCAGGGGGGTACCCTGTCTGACATTCTCTCTGCACCGAGCTCTGTGGCCTGTCTTGGTCTCAGAGTCCAGCATTTCTCTCTGGGCTCTCCAGGGCCACCACACTGCAGTGACTTAGCTAGAGTCATCCTCATAACTGACTTTGGCCAGACCCCTAGAGGGTCCCCACTCCCCAGACCCTGATCCTCACGGCGTGACATGGGCATGGCCCCCATGAGCAGCCGAGGTCCTGGGAAAGCGTCACCAGTGAGGACGCCTTGGTTCTGGCCCCAAGGGCTCCCAAGGAGAGTGGGGAGTTTGGGGCCCCGAGCAGGCCCTTTCTCAGTCCGTGTGACCTGAAGCAGTCTGCCTCTTACGGTGGCATCTCACAGCGCTGGGTGATGACCCATCCCCAGTTTTCACTGCAGCCCTGGGCTGCTCGCCCCCACCAGCTGCCTCCCCTCCCCTCCGCGTGCTGGCCCAGCTCCCTCTCCGCCCACCCCAGCCCACGCTTCCAAAAGGAACAGCCTGGGGACACTGTGTGTGTAGAGAAAGGAGCACTGGAGCCAGGGTCAGGAATCCAGAGGGGACAGGTCTTACCTGCTATCCTTATGAAATAAAATTCATATTTTATGGCAAGACAAGAAAAATTTAAACATAAAAAATCTTCTCTGCCCTTTGGCCTCCTCTCTGCACACTATGGGTTGTGTATCTGCCTTATGCGTCAACCAAACCTCCCATCAGCAGAAACACTTGCTCAACCATAAAGAGCAACATTGTCCCAGCCTGACAACTCCTTAAAAGATAACATTCCTTCTTGATCTTGTAAGGGGTCACATGACCTGGATTGTGTAAACTATTAATAACACATTATTTATCGTACAGCCTTCTGTCTCAAAAAACTTATATAGCTGTGCTTGACTCCTTTTTTTTTAATAAATTTATTTATTGATTAATTGATTGATTAGGTCTTCATTGCTGCACGTGGGCTTTCTCTAGTTGTGGCGAGTAGGGGCTGCTCTCTGTTGTGGTGCGCAGGCTTCTCAGTGCCATGGCTTCTCTTGTTGAGGAGCACGGACTCTAGGTGTGCAGGTTTCAGTAGTTGTGGCACAAGGGCTCAGTAGGTGTGGCTCACGGGCTCTAGAGCATGGGCTCAGTAGTTGTGGTGCACGGGCTTAGTTGCTCCACGGCATGTGGGATCTTCCCGGGCCAGAGCTCGAACCCGTTTCCCCTGCATTGGCAGGTGGATTCTTAACCAATGCACGACCAGGGAAGTCCCTGTGCCTTGACTTCTAACAGGAGGAACAGTTCTCAGAGCTTTCTGAGATGCTCTTCCCTGGTTATAATCCTCAAATTTGGCTCAAATAAAATTTTCCATTTCTTTCTTAGATCAACCGATTAATTTTTTCATTGACACCCTGAGAGGTTTCATTGAATGCAAGTCACAACATGGTGGGGCTGTTTTTTTCTGGAGCTCTAGGAGCAATGGGGGGGTCTGGAAGCCCTGGGGAACCTCCCCAGGATGGAGGGGCTACGGGGTAGTCACTGAGGCAAGGTCTTTACCCCGAAGGACGGGTTAAGTGGTGGCATGGGGAGAGTGGTGCTAAGGAACGTTCTGGCAGGGGCCCCAGGGAGGACAAACTCCAGAAAGGAAAAAATTAACTTCTTTCCAGGAGGCTCCTCTCTCCCTTGGCAGCCAGCTTGTCCTGCAGGGCCCAGGGCAGAGCACACACGTCCAAGAGGCCTGGTGGGTCGAGTGGCTTCTTCCCACAAGAAGTGTGATTTATGCCAATTGTGTAAACTTTGGAGTTTCCATTTCTTACTATACTACCTGCTTCTTAGGGTTGTGGCAGCGATTAAAGGGGACAGAGTACACGGAGTGATTAAAGAGGTATCTAGGCATAGAGACACCCCAATAAGTGGAGCCTGCTGTTACTTTATGTCCTTTGCAGAGTTCCCGTTGCATTATTCATTGTGGAGAAGCTGTGCAACAAATAGACTCCTTTTTTATATAGATCAGGTCTAGCAAAGACTGAATGAATAGCTGTGTTTACTATGTGGGGCTTTCAAAAGTTGGAACTCAGAATTTCCAGTCTGTGTAACAGCCGCAGCTCAAACATCTGGCAGTGGGTGGTGTGTTTCCACAGGGCAGGCCTGGGCTGGTGCCGGGTGGGGTCTGAGAGCCACAGGAGGGACCCAGAGCCAGGCAGAGCCCAGGGGGCAGGAGAGGGGGCGGGGGTGGTGCTGGGTGGGGCCTGGGGCCTGCTTGCTGGTGCTGCCACACCCAACCCCAAGCTGCCTGCTCTTCTGAGTGCAGCAGGGGCAAGTGTGCAGTCTCCGAGTGGAGGGAGGACTGACCGGTATATCTTCATCTCCCTGGGGAAAGGCGCGGCGAGGTAAACGAGATGGCCTGGTGGAAAGCCTGGGTAAGTGCAAAGCAAGCAGAGGTGGAGTGTTCCCGCACCATGTTGGTCTAGAGAGAGATCAGCTCAGGCAACACTCTGCTGCCTGGGCTACCCACGGGGGAGGAAGACAAGGAGATACTGCCCCAGTCCTAAAGGCGTTCATGGCCGGCCAGGATGGGACCAGGGGAGACAGGCAGGTAAAGGAACCTTGAAATGCACCTGGGGAAGCTGAGGAGCTGGGGGAGTCCAAAGGGAGGAGTCAGGCTGCTGGAAGCCAAGGGGAATCATGGTGAAGTTATATATGCGTGTGTGTGTGTTTGTGTGTGTGGTATATGCACATGCATGTGTTTAGGGAGAATCGGATAGATGTTTCCTTAAAGAGGCAACAGTATGTCAAAGGCTCAGGAGAGTGGGAAGCTTAGCTTTAAAGAGAAGTAGGCTTGAGGGTCCTGGATGGAAGGGTAGAGGGTCGGGGGAAATGTACCTAGAAAAGCAGGCAGGCCTGGGTCCTACAGAGCCACACATGGCAGGCTAAGGAGCTCGGGCTCTACCTTGAAAGCAATGGGGAGCCACTGAAGGACCTTGAGCTGGAGAGTAACCTGAGTATTCAATTCAGGCTGATGTTGGAGGATTCATCAATGTCTTTTCCTCAGTGGATGGGAGGACGATGTGGCCCACAAGCGTTCTGCACAGTTGAAATCCATGAGTGAAATTTACAGAGCGACAGAGGGCTGAGTTAGAGGGAACAGCACACCCTGCCCCCAAGTCTCCCATGTCCGAGTGAATGAGCAGATTCTCAGGAGTGTTTCGTCTGGGTTTGAGTCCAAGCCTGTCTCATTCTAAGGAGTTGAAAACACAAAAGGGGGATGAAGACGGGGAGCAGGTGATGTTCCCCCAGGCAGGCACGATGTTTGTGTTCTCTGCACACCTTCCTTCATTTCATCGCCAGGCAGCCCTGGGACATCAGGGCTGCTTTTTCCACTTTACAGATGAGGCTCAGCGATATCAGTGACTTGCTCAGTGCCACAGCTAGTCGGCAAGGGTCTAGTGTGAACCGGGGTCTCTCTCTGTCCCAGCCCCCAGGCTCTCTGTGAGTCTTATTGGGTAACCCAGGCTTATCCTAATTCAGGAAATCTTTGTTACAAATGTCACAACCCAGGGGCTCTCAGATTCAGACATGCTGGGCGTGGACAGACGGGACAGAGAGGAGGCCAGGGGCAAGGTGGGGCGGCTGTCTGGCCCCAAGAGAAGCAGCCAGGACAGGTGGAGGGCCAGGGCGGCCTCCAGCCTCATCCTGGCTGAGGGGAACAAGCCTTGGAGGAGGCAGACGTGGCAGGGAGAGCCCAGTGCTGGGCACTTTCCAAAGTCAGCTGCCGCCCAGATGGCCTGATTTGGGGCCTGGGTCCTAGTGGGGCGGGGCAAGGGCCCATCCTTGGGGCTCACCCAGCCAGGCGGGCAGAAGCCTCCTTGTAGGAACCTGGCCAACCTGGCAGGATAACAATAACATTCCTTGAGCACCTACTGTGTACTGGATATTCCTCGGTCACAATCTCACTTGAGCCTGTGTACACGTCTACAGTACAATGTGGAAGCCAATATCCTCATCCACAGATGAGGAAACAAGCCACAAGGATACTAAGACGGTGCCCAAGGCTGCCACACTAGGAAGTGTTGGAGTCTGGGTTAGACTCTGAGCAGCCTGACATCAGAGCTAAAACTCTATGGGGCTCGGCCACCCACAAGACAAGGGCAGCAAGATCACAGGTGGACCCCACCTGAGACTGGCTGAGCTTCCAGTGGGGAACGAGTGACCTCTGAACCTCTAACTAGACCAGGACCGGGGCGGGCTGTGACAGATCGGCTCGAGGGGGCCTGTCTGTGCCTCTCTTGTGGAGACGAAGTTCTGTCTCTCAAGTTCTCCAGGGCAGGCCTGTGACGGGGGAAGCCAAAGGCGTGGCAACTCCCCTGAGACCTTCACAGACACGTAGCAGATGTAGAGTTACAAGGCAGGCTGAGTCACCTTTTCAGTGAAAATGTTCCCGTCTGGCCTAGCCCGGTCTGTGCAAGACCCAGCAAGGGCCTAGGCAGACCCTTCCTCCAGCATGGGGTGTGGGTAGGGTGGGGGGGGCTTAGGCAGACAATCTGAAGCTCCACCACCCCATGCTGACATCCAGGGGTCTGACGCCCAGAAATTTGTCTTTTTCTCCCTAAAACCTTAGCATGGAAAGTGAGGCTGGGGCTTCTCAATGCAGTGCAATCACAACCCCCAGGGAGCTATTTACAAACATTGCCACCCAAACCCGAACTCAGACCCGCTGAATAGGCTACTCCGTGGTGACTGGGACACATGACCTGGTCAGTCGCTGCTGCACAGTTCCCTGAGTGCCAGCCTGGGGCAAGGGACAGGAGAGAGCCCCTCCTGGGTGGCCCCCAAAGCTTAGCATTGAGGCCGGAGATGACCCCACGCTCACAAACGACCTGCATTCCCGTGGGTGAGGTTTCCTTCCGTGAAGGGTACCTGGAAAACTCGGTGTCTGGGAGAGGTTCAGTCATTGACAGCAGGGGGCGGCAGACAGAGCTTAGCTTCTGAGTCAAGCTGTGGGTTAAGTCCTGCACCACCATGTACTAGGTGTGTAACCTTGCCAGGTGCTTGGAGCTCAGACTGTAAAATAGGGCATTCATACCTACCTAGTATGGCTGGCAGAGTCGGCAAGGAGAAGAGAATTGCACCTAAAGCACCTAAAGCCTCTAACACACAAGGTCTGGCACATAGGAGGTGCTCAAATCACTAACAGTAGTAATAGCCACTTGTGATTCCAAAAACGAGGGATGTGATGTATGCATGCACACAGCTGGGCAACATCTGGGACCACACAGGCTCTCTGGATGAAATTTCCACAGGGAATTAATTCTCATAATTTCTTCTGTGAAACATGGTGCTAAGAAATAAAGCAGGAAAATCTATCACTGGATATTTGAAATTCAAGCAAAGGGTATGGAGAGACTTCTTACCTTTTACTCAAAAGAAATATCCTTACAGATATACCATAGATTGGAAGCTGCTCTGTATTTTCAGGATCTGACCAGGGCCAGGAAGGGAGGAAGGAAGGAAGGGAAAAAAGTGAGAAAAAAGGGAGGGAAAGGGGAGGAAGAAAGGATGGATGTGATGATTGGATAGGTAGATGTGGTGGATGGGTGGATGGATGGATGGATGGGTGGATGGATGGATGTGTAGATGGATGGATGGATGGATGGATGGATGAGTGGATTGGTGGCTGGGTAGGTGGAAGAGTAGATGAGTGTATGAGGGCTGGAGAGAAGGAGTAGGGAGGCAGCATGTTCAGCTCCATGAAGCCTGTCCTTACTTGATCCTTGTCCTTGTAGCTTTGGGCAGGGTTTTCTCTTCCTACTGCCTGACCTCAGATGGCACTGCCTGGAAGAGATGCAGTCTGACTCAGAGCCCACGCCCCAGGACAAGGGCAGGGATGGGAGAGGTTTTGTGGCTTTGGCTGGCCCCAGCCTGTTAAAACAAGGGGCCATTCTGCAGAGGAGACAAGGCAGTCCTACAGAGCCCTGTGGGGAGCCGGTGATCCTTCACGGTCAGGCCACAGTCTCTGGGGGTGCCCTTCCCTACACAGCTAAGGCCTCTGAGTGACCAGCCCCCGGGTCGTCTGCGCTCACAGATCTCCTAGGAGATTCCATTGCTGTGCCCTGTCACCCCAGTAGAATCATTGCTGGACTCTGCAGGATGCTTCCTTTTCAGCATCCCCCCAAACCCCTGCTGATCCTTTATCGGGGCAAGCCCCCTACTCCAACTCTATCCCCTCAGATTTTTTGGTTGTTTTTATTTTTCTCCTTTAAGTCCATTGATCGTCACAAAAACCCAGGAAGTGCAAGTAAGGAGAAAACAAGTGCCCAACTGAGGATTGAAGGACCCAGAGCTACAGAGGAGACGTGGCATGGGACTGCTGGGTGTGCGGGGGCGGGGGGGGGGGGGGTGTGGTCCCCCGGGGAGACACAGGACGCAGATGAGGCTCCCAACACCGAAGGCTGGAGTCCATCTCTAGACCCTCTTCTTGCTGCCCCGCAGTCAGCACGGTGGCTCTGGAAGTGGTCTCAGTGCTGGCCACCCTTGAGGTCTTTCCCTGCACTGTCTGAGCCTGCAAGTCCCAACTCCCCAGGGCGGGCACTGGCACCAAGAGCTGGGATTCCACCCCTCAGGGTGGCCGGGTGGCACCAACCCACTCCTCCTCAGGAGGTCCCTTCTTCCAGCCTGAGGGCGGAGCTGGGGGCCTCCCCCTGGCCGAGGAGCTAACAGGCCTGTAGAGCCTCTGCAGCCCTGACGTGAGAGGGCCATATGGAAACCTGGGGCAAAGTGGACAAAGGCGCCCCCTTCCTTAGCACAATCTGTTGGAAACTAGCATGTCCAGAAGCTGCGGCCTCCCCGGGGCCTCCCCGGGGCCTCCCCTCAGCCCGGGTGGATGGGCAGGGCCAGGACAGATGGAGGCTCAGCCGCCGGTCTGCAGGGGCCGAGCTGGTGCTCACCCTGCCGGGGCGGCTGCAAGGTACACCGCCTTCCCACTGCGAGCAGGCCTGGCTTCTCTTGCAGATGGAACAGGAGGGTGTCTCGGTGAAGGGCAGCCCCCACTTCAACCCAGACCCGGACGCAGAGAGCCTCTACAAAGCCATGAAGGGGATCGGTGAGTGGCCTTCCCAGAGCAACGCAGTGACTGAGGCTTTGCCCGCTCTCCTCAAGAGCCCGCTGCTCACAGGCCTGGAGGGGGAGGCCAGGGGCAGCCTGGGAGTGGGGGTCTCCCCATAATCCCCTGGCACCCAGAGAATCACATAGGCCCCACCTTCCCCAGCACAGATCTCCGCAGACCCCCCGGACTGGAGGGGGGGAGGGCAGTTGTGAGTAACTGGGGGTGGGGGGCACCTGCTGTGTGCTCCTGTGAGTCCCTGTGCAAGAGACTTCCCCTCACTCGGTGGGAGCTTTCTCCCTACGAAACGTCCCCAGGAACTCTGGACCCTGCGCGTCACGGTGAATTTCGGATGGGACAATGTTGGCAGTTGTTCAGGGCTGACCTAGGCCCAGGGGGCTCCAGCCATGCAGATTCTGCAGCTTTTCCCCGCCCGGCTTAGGCCGGTCAGCTCTGTCCTGCCTCCAGTGTCTGCTTTCCCGCGAGCAGGAAAGGGCTGGCCGGAGGCCCGCTGGGGTGTGGATAACCCGGCCCAGACAGTCCTCATGCTGTCCCCCAGGCAGGATTTACCCTCTAACTGGCTCTGACTGGAGAACTGGAGCATTAATAAGCACTGCGGTTCCAGATGAGCTCAGAGAGCCTGTCCCGTCCTCTGCTGCCTGTGACATCTTTAACATTACCTCCACTACCCAAAGGAAAACGCAGAGGCTTGGAGAAGTGAGGTTTCTACGGACCCAGCCGCTGGGCCGAGACTCAGATCCAGTTACCGGGACCCTCTGTCCCCACCCTCCCCTGTGGCCACCAGCACAAGGGAGGGCAGGGCGGGAGGTCTCACTGTCTGAGCTCTAAAGGCCCTGGGCGATGTCCAGAGCAGATCAGATGACCAGAGGGGCCGCAGAATCCATTGCTGCAAGGCTGGGCCTGGCTGCACCCCAGCATTGTATGCGTAGGGGGTGGACAGATGGATCTTCTGTCTGTCTTGTCTACACGCTGAAAATCATCAGGTTTGGGAGCTTTCCAGGTGGTGAGTCCCCACTGCTTGGCCACCAAGCTCTCATCAGCCCCCCCGGGTGCAGTGGGGGTGCTGATGCTGTGCCGCCCTGCAGGGACCAATGAACAGGCCATCATCGATGTGCTCACGAAGAGAAGCAACGCACAAAGGCAGCAGATCGCCAAGTCTTTCAAGGCTCAGTTTGGCAAGGTAAAGGGGGCAGGTGTGCTCGGGGGGCTGTGGAGACCACTGCTGCCAGAGACAGCCTGGGAGGCAGCACCGCACGGGACGAGGGCCAGCTGGTCCGGCGCCCAGCTCACTGGCAACATGCGGCATTTGGGACAGACACTAAAAACATGATGCATTGTTTCTCTGGAAATCAGATTTCACGCTCCATCTGTGTTTTATCTGGAACGCTTACTGATGGCTCCCCGCAGCCCTGGCTTGGTCCAGCCTTTTGCCTTCTGGCCCCACCCTCCTTTCCCACCTTCTCTCTCACTTGCTCCTTTACATTTGCTCCAAAGCCCCATCCCTGAGCTGTTTCTCTGCCTCTATGCTTTGCTTGTCCTACTCCCCAAGCCTGGAAGGCCCTTCTCTCTCCCACATGCCAGAGATGCAGGCCAGGCTCTGCTCTGTGCTGTGCCACGGGGCTGTCTCCTCGTGTTGGAGCTGCCGTTCCTGTGCCCCTTCCCTCCTGCCACGGGGGAAGTCCAAGGACAGGGAGCACGCAGCCTGGACCCTTGGTGCCTCCTCCCACCGCTCCCAGGACAGAGCCAGGCCTCGGCATGCTAGCCAAACACAGGAATAAATGCATTCAGAGCCGTGGTGGCCGGAAGCCTCCATCCGCACACATTGATAACGTGGACATTTAACCCAGGAAGATGAGTGATGAAGCCCAAACACTCCATGGGAGAAACCAGTGTGTTCTTATAAAAAATAATCTCTCTCTCTTAACCTTCACAACTCTGCATTATTCTCTGCACTCGACGTTAGAGGAAACTGATGTTCTGAGAGGTGGAGGATGTTGCCCAAGATCCCAGAGCCTGTAAGCAACAAGGTTGGGATTTGAATCCAGGTCTGACAAGGCCCTTGGTCCTTTGCTGTGCTGTGCAGGGAAATAAGCTGGGTGTGGCCTTGTGGCTTCTTGTAGATACAAGTGCCCTTAGAAGGAGACACACATGGGAGATACATTCCTTAACTCATTTCACGCATTCATTGAATGATGGACTTAATGACAAATGTGTATTTCGGGCTCATGGTGTGCCCAGCACTGCACTGAGAGCAGACTTGACATCTCTCTGCCAATCTCCTAAGCAGCGGTGTGAAGCAGGAACACCACTGTCTCCACTTCACAGGAAAGGGTAATGTTGCTTAGAGGGGCTGGGCTGCTGGCCCAAGAAATCCCAGTCAGCACCAGCGCGTGGCAGAGCCCACATGGGGATCTAGCCAGAGCCCCTGGGCCCAACCACCACCCACTGTCTGCTCTCTGGTGGGTGCAGCGACAGAGCACCACCCTTCCCTGCTCCTGCCTTAGGATCTCACCGAGACCTTGAAGTCGGAGCTGAGTGGCAAGTTTGAGAGGCTCATCACAGCCCTCATGTACCCACCATACAGATACGAAGCCAAGGAGCTGTACGACGCCATGAAGGTAACCAAACAAGTGGGATGTGGAAGGGGCAGAAACACTTAGAAAGACTGGGTGGGGGCTCTCCTTTCCCAAGAGACCTGGCACAGGGAACTCCGAGCTCCCCTTGAGCCACTGTTTAGAACGAGCCCCACGAGCTTGCACCCTGCTGCTCAAGAAAACTTTGAACTTTTTTCGGGATTAGTAAAGCATAGGTTCCTCTGTCTCAGCCCAGAAAGAATGCAGTGAGCGGCAAAGTGATAGATTAGAAGTGATTTATTAGAACAGAACGTTTGTGAGGCTTACAAGCAAGTGGGCAAGAAGGTGCTGCCCTAAGAACGTAGTGGGCTACAGTTTTATAATCAAAGGGAACGTGGGGAGGGGGAGAAGACCACCTTCTTCCTCGTTCTTGAGTAGACATCAAGCTTCCATCGTCAGCTCCTCTGTGTCGGGCAGGAGAGTTTTCTTGTCCCTACTTGGTCAAAGCAGGACTGTCATCGTGCAATAGAAATGAGCAAAAAGGCTGTGACATATTCTAAACTACGGTAAATCATCTCGGGTTTCAGTGTAGTGTCAGCTTTTCCTTATATTTTTGGTTTTAGTGTGCACAGAGGAGCGTGTTGTAGGAATCATTAACTTACTGAGCTCACTGGGCAGGATGTGGGTCTCATTCCAACATTGTTTTATCATTTGGGGTCATGCCATGCTTCTGTTGTATGGTTTTGTTGCTAAGCCAGCCTGCTTGGTTTTGTGGTTAAGCAAACCTGATTTCTTGAGTGATCATTAACTTACAGGGGTCTCCCATACTTTTTTCTCTACTGACAATCTCCTAGTGGGATTAACTATTCACTCACCTACTTTGTCCCTTTACTCTGTCCCTATCCCTCAGACTGCCACCAAACACAGACTGGTCACTTGGCCTTGATGAAGCCAAAATCAGTCCCTCTCAGGACACCGTCAGACCAAGTGTGCAGGAATCAGGAACCAGCCTCTTCGGTCTCGTGCCTGGTCCCCCGACTTCCCACTACTTCCCACTGCTCCTTTTGCATTTGAAGATGATTAAGAACTAGTCAGGACCAAGTAACAATAATCATCTCCATTGAAAGGACACTTACTGTGTGGACATGCCAGGCATTTTACATCTATTATCTTCACTCCACCTTCGGGGTGGGGGCGGCTTATTATCCCTGTGTCCTGATGAGGACCCACAGGCTCAGGGAGGTGTAGGGACCTGCTTGGGACCACCCAGATATGGAGGGCTAAGCTGACACACAGCTTTCCCATCACATCACTTGCCCACAGCATCCACCACTGGAGACAAATGCACGTGATTTCCCCCGGTAACATCCTCCAGCAGAGGCCCCCCCGCAGAGCAGTGACTGGTTCTTCCTAGGGCTCTTCCTTTTGCCTCTTGACAAAAGAGGTTGTGGACAGAGCAGGCGAGCGCCGACCGTGCTCTCCAGCAGGCAGAGGTTTTTATCCACAGGGCTTAGGAACCAAAGAGGGCGTCATCATTGAAATCCTGGCTTCTCGGACCAAGACCCAGCTGCGGGAGATAATGAAGGCATATGAGGAGGGTAAGGGGCCTGCCAAGAGGGAGGACGTGGGCTCTGGGTGAAAGGCTAGCTTGGGAATGGCCATGAGCTCTGGCAGCCTAGCAGGAAAGGAGACAAGCAGTGTACTGGGCCACGTTGGAAAGGACTCTTTCTGGGCTTTTCCACACATGGGTGCTGAGCACCTACTGTCTGCCGAGTCCCAGGCCTGACAGTGAGATTGGCTATGACTCGGGACCAATCTCTGAGCTCCCTTAGCTCACAGGCTGCTCGAGCGAAGGGCACGCGCCCGCTCAACTCTCTGTCCCTTGAGAGTGTTGGCAGCGCTGCCGGCCACAGGCTGTGTCAGCAGTGGGTGGGGCTGGCTCCTCCCTGGCCAGGCGCAGGCTGCGCCTGGGGACCATGCAGAGCCACATTGCAGTGGGGGATACGGAGCACAAGCCGGCTACCGTGGAGTCTACGGGATGCAAGGCAAAGCGCATCCTCCATGAGGTCTGCCTGGTATCTGCCTGAAGGCTCTGGCTTTGCCAAACCACACGATGAAATGGAGCTCGATAAGTAGCCCCTGGCTCTCTGGCCTGGCCCATCTCTGTGCTTTGAGCTTGCCTGGCAATCCATGTTGCTTCCTAATTCTAAACAACAACCAGCAGGGAGCTTCTACCACTCAGATACCTGCACAGTGCAAACACTCCCTGTGCCAAGGACTCACCCTTCCTGGAAGGCTTCCGTCAGGAGAAGTGCGGGGAAAGGGCTGGGAGGAGGAGAGCAGGTCTGAGCCTCACGGTCCTGATCCCCTGCAGACTATGGGTCCAGCCTGGAGGAAGACATCCAAGCAGACACCAGCGGCTACCTGGAGAGGATCCTGGTGTGCCTCCTGCAGGTATCACGGCCCAAGCTCCCAGGAGCCCCTTGTCTGGGGGATACCAACAGCTCCCCTGCCTCAGAGAGTGCTCTTGGGCAGAGCTGCTGGGTGGGGTGGGGGCAAGGGTGTGGTGCAGCCACTGTGGCCGGGGCTCATTGGGTACATCCCAGAGTGGTTGGAGGGTCCCTGTGGCAGAGCCCTGCACCTCTCCTGACGCAGCCACACGAGAGCGCCCAGGAAGCAGGAGGAAAGGGCCCGTCCCCAGGCCCCATGCCAGGCACAGTGCTTACTTCCGCTCGCTGAATCTCCCAGGTCCTTACTATGCTCATTTTACGGATGAGAGAGCCAAGGCCCAGAGAGGATAACTGCCTGCCCTCCTGCCCGGCTCTGCTCTCTGCCCTGGCTGCTCGGCTCAGCCAGCCTGCCTTACAGAGCCGCCTCTTCTGTTCCTAGGGCAGCAGAGATGACTTGAATGGCTTCGTGGACCCAGGACTGGCCCTGCAAGATGCACAGGTGAGGCTACCCCTCAGCAGCTTCTGCCCTGCTGGCCACCTGGCCCCACCCTCTGCCATCTAGACTCCGGGGGCCGAAGCCTAAAAGCCTCACCCAGCCCCTCTGTCCATGGGGGTTTTCTCTGATGCTAGGCTGGGAGCCAGCTCAGCTCTCTTCAGGCCTTTACCCTCTGGTGTCTGCAGAGGGAAGTGAGGGTGTAGGGGAGGAAGGAGCCTGATTTGGGTGGGGTTCAGTGAAGCTCTGCCCCGGCAGGAACAGCCTGCAAATCTGGGGGTGCTGGGCCTCCAAGGCCCAGACGTGTGTATTCAGCTGCCTATAGGTCTGCCTGCTGGTAGAGCACTTGGAGCCCAGAGGCAGCGCAAAGCCCCGGGGGGAGGTGGGACATTTCCTAGAGCAGCCCAGTATCGAGAAGAGAATTTAACCACGGGAATAGCAGGCTCCCCATCAAAAAGATGATCAAGCAGAGGAGAATGCCCACCTGGCAGGGTGGATGGGGCTGTGCTTTACCCCTTGCTCGCCTTCACTGGTTGCCGTGGGTGTCCCACTGCCAGGATCTGTACGAGGCGGGAGAGAAGATTCGTGGGACTGATGAGATGAAATTCATCACCATCCTGTGCACGCGCAGTGCCACTCACCTGATGAGAGGTACCGGGGAGGCAGGGAGGCAATGTCAGTGCCTTGGGGACGGGGGGCACACTGGCCACAGGTCCTCTCCCTTCACACCGAATACCCAGTGTGTGGCCTTGTCAAGTCACGACGTTGGGGAGAGAGCCAGGGAGCCCTGGACCATCTCCCCGGCAACTAAGAGGAGGTTAGGGGTGGTACGTTGATGTGCAGTCTCTGATCTGAGATGCTGGGAGGGTGTCATGCTGAGATGCGTGTGTCCCCTAAGAGAAGGCCTCTCTCCACAGTGTTTGAGGAGTATGAGAAAATTGCCAACAAGAGCATTGAGGACAGCATCAAGAGTGAGACCCACGGCTCGCTGGAGGAGGCCATGCTCACAGTGGGTAAGAGCCGGAGCTCCCTGCTCAGGTTCACATGTCTGCCTGCCCTGGGGCTCAGCAGAGGGAGAAGTGGTGCCAAAGGGTAAAGGGCCCAGGGCGCAATCGCAAATGCCGGGTCCTATGCTCACCACCAAGGCCAACCTCCACACCAGCCCCCACTCTCAGCACAGACCCTTCACCCCGGACACTGGAGCGACTAGGGGAGACCCTGGTGTCCTCAATGTGCTGTGTCCTGTCGGAGACTGTTCTCTGTGCTGCCCACATAGTGCCTAGCGCCATGTGAGTGTGTCATTGCGTGTGTGTGTGTGTGTGAGCGTGTGTGTGCACACATCTGCAGGATTGTGCCAGACCCGGGACCTGTGCTCACCCGCAGCAGCCATACAGGGAACATTCTGGTCCTGACTGTGAAGCCCTGAAGAAATCACCTAGCTGGACCTTAGCCAAGGGTCTGGTCGCCAGCTCAGCTGCTGATTGAAGAAATGATGATATGTAGTTGGAGTCCAAACTCAGTGATCACTAGTCTGATGCTAGGGGAACACCGAGAATTTTCCCCAAGTATGAGATCTGATTCACATGGGAGGACCGGTTCCAGAGCACACCCTGCAGTCCAGAGCCAAGGTGACAGGAAAGAAATCATTGCAGAAGAACTGAGGCCCAGGGCTGAGGGACTACCCTCCTCCCATGATGGAGCCAAGGTCACCTCCACACCAGGCTGTCCCCATTGGGTGCCGAGCAGCTAGGGGAGCTGCACAGTGTGCCCTGGTCCCCAGGGATGGACTAGAACATCTGACACTCCCCAGCCAACTTTGACTGCTGTGATAAATCTAGTCTATGTCGGAGCACCTAAGCATGCCCCCTGCTCCAGGCTCAGCTTCCAAAGGCAGCCGCTGGATCCGATGTAAACAACTCCTAAACAAAATCTACAGGCAGGGAAAAGCGAGGCTGTGCAGGGCCCTGGTGTGCAGGGCACTTCCTGTTCGCTTCTCCCTGAAGACTCACATCACTCACTTCACACGTGAGGAGAGTGCAAGGCAGGGAGATCAAGTCACTAGGCACACAGGGCCATCAGGCGGGGTGTGAACTCACACTTACCTCCCTCAAAGCCCTTGCTCTTTCTGCTGCCTTGGGTTAAAACACCAACCTCCACACCCAGACACCGAGTCTCTGAAACAGGATCCATGAAGTGAGAGTGGGGCCAGGTGCCCTGGGTGCCTTCATGCTCTGGGGCCAAGCCCCACTTGTCACAAGGGAATTCAAAGTGCAGAGGCCCTCTGACAAGTGACATGTAAAACAGGCACTCAGAGACCAGTGATCACCATAACGGTGGCTCCTGCACGGAGCTGTGTGGTTGGACTATTGGTGAAGCTGTGTCTGGAATGTAAGGGCCCAGGGACTCCCTTGATGGAGCTGGGCTCTGACAGGCTAGACCAGCCCTGTAGGCCCCAGTGCATTTCACACCTCACCCTTCTGTCTGCCTGCTCTGGGCCTTTGCACCTGTGCCCAGTGCCCTGGGCTTCCTTCTCTGCCCCATCCCTCTTGACACAAAGCCTCTCATTTTAGGACTAGGCAGAGCACAAATAAATAGGCCAAGACTTGCACAATGCTAACCTTTAAGTCCCGAGGCAAGATATAAATAAATAAACACGTACACAATGCTGCCTACAACCTCTGGTTGCTAACAGAACTTTCCTATTTGCCAGTGAAATGCACCCGGAACCTCCACAGCTACTTTGCAGAGCGAGTTTACTATGCCATGAAGGTAACTGTTTTGTCTTCTGCATGCCTGACCCTCAGTCCTACGTGGCACCAACTGCAAAGCCACGGAGCTCAGAGCCACCACCCGAGTCTTCGACACTTGGGTCTCCTCTTATCCCAGCCTCTTGTGGACCAGAATGATTTTAGTTCTCAGAGGGCAAACCAAGTCTAGAGAAGGGAAGCACAGCCCCTGAAGGCTGAATTTGAGCAGCTGCACTCACAGGTGTTCATGGCACTGAACTTTTACCACAATCCTGTGAGACTCATGTCATAATCTGCCCTCCCAGAGGTGGTGAGACCAAGGCTTGTGGTCCAGGTCACACAGCTGGTAAGCGGCAAAGTCTTGATCTGAGACCAAGCCCCTGCAACTGTGCTTTTTATTTATGGTTTTATTCACGCATCATTGCCCATGTGGCCTCCTTGACAAAGCACAGGTCAGGATTGCCAGGAGGTTAAGCCTCCCTTTGAACGAGCATGTTCAAAAGGGAGATTGCTGTGCGCGGCAGCTCAACTTTCCTGCGCCTGCTGGGGTACTGATCTGGGTTCGCCTGTTGTCTTAAAGGCTGTACTGGCCACTCAAACCCCTGCTCAAGACACTCGTATCAGGTGCAGTTTCTGGTATCTAGAACTGCACTGGAAGATAGTCAAATTAATTCTTGGAGGGTAAAGTCAGTGCCCACCTTCTCTGATTGAAGGCTGCTAACATCGCCTGAACCAAGAACCCCAAGCTCTCTGGCTATACTTGGCCAGGAAATGAGGGAGGGCATGGGATTCCCATGGCCATGGGGCTCCCTCTGACATGAGAACGACCTAGGATGAAAGTGAGCAGGAGGGTCCTGCCTGCGCATTGGCCAGTGAAGCTGATTTCATGATGTTGCTGTCCTAGGAAGAGGTCTTATTCCTAGAGCAGTGAGCATTTTGTGTCTAGAATCACAAATGTGCCTTGTGGCAAATTAAACACACACTGCAACCTGGGGCTTCTGGCTTCTAATAAGAGACAAACATGGACAGTGAGTGAGACAAGATCAAGGGACCCCTTAGCGCATCCCTCTTAAAGGCTTCACTGCCAAAGCAGGGGCTCATTCCTGTACCTCCATCCCCTATGAAAGCCCCCTGAACCCCACATAGATTTGTCCATCATCACAGAGATGGACCAGGAAGGCAAGAAGTGATGGTTGACTGCTGTATCTTATCCAGGGAGCTGGAACTCGCGATGGGACCCTGATCAGAAACATCGTTTCGAGGAGTGAGATTGACTTAAATCATATCAAGTGTCAGTTCGAGAAGATGTACGGCAAGACCCTCAGCAGCATGATCATGGTGAGCCAGGAGTTCCCACTCCTAACACCAGTTTGAAACAGAGACCTTACTGAGAAGCCCGAATGCTGCGACCAGGGTCATAAGTCACACGTGCCTGTCCCTGCTCAGTGGGTATCACACGCTTGCATTCATTGCTGTGTGGTATGTACAGGATCAGCAAGGAGGTCAGTGTGGCTAGTGGAGGCCCCTGTACGTTTCACCCAGAAAGTTAGCTTTGCATTTACGTTATGGTCGCCTCTTTGAAAAAGACACACTGAGTCCGTGCAGCAGGGACCATATCTGAAGAGTCAACGAGAGTAAATAGTTTAGCAGGAATGGAGGCATCGCCTTCAAATCCAGATTTAAGTAGTCCTGGCAGCAAAATGTTAAGGACATAAATCATATGAGCTCCAGTGGGCTGCCTAACCTGATTCCAATTAGTGCAAGTTCTAGAGCTGAGAAAACACAGAGCGATTATCACACTGCTATAACTTCAAGAGAAATAGCTCTTCTAGCCATTAACGCCAAATGAGGCCTTGACAGTTTCATTAACAGAAGTCATGAGAAATGTATCCCTAAGTCTTCATTGACTATTAAGTGAAGTCTCTAGTTATTCTACAAATGCCTATTGTTCACTACACTTTCCAAGACACGGGTAGCTTACAATATGTTAAAAAGACATTTCTGCTCTTAGATGTTTCAGAATGGGGCAGTAGGTGTCAGGGCAGGGGTGGGGGGCAGTAGGAACAGACTGAAATGGAAAACAAAGAAAGACGGGTGACTGTGCAGCCTGTGGCATAGGAACCAGTACAGGAACGTGTCAGGTCTCCCCTCCAAGGAGCAGGACACCTAGTAATAAAGGCAGCTGCTCCTGGTGAACTCCAAGCCAGGCCAGTGTCACAAACCACTCCCTCTTTCTAATTCTCACCTCCATCCTGTCCTCAGGAAGACACAAGTGGTGACTACAAGAATGCCCTGCTGAACCTGGTGGGCAGTGACCACTGAAGCCTCAGAAGGACAAGAGCAAAGGCCAAGAAGGTGGAGCTGCTGGGTCCTGCTTCCTCAACCTTGGCCATGGATGGGGTGGGGGTGGGGAGAGCCGCAGCACAGCTTTCAGTCTTCTATCTCCCAGCTTCCTGTGCTTTCCAGCCAGTTTCTCTGACCCAGAAGGATCAGCCTGTCAATTTCAGATGTGAGCACATTGCCAACCTTAACATTTATCTAATCTGACAAATACCTCGGCGTGAGGGGGTCTGCAGAGGTTTGTGATCATTTCTTTCTCCCTACACAGGAGCTTCGCAAGCCTGACTGGTCACAGAGTCCCCTAGGCTCTCAGCCCACTCCCATCTACTAATCTGGGATCTGCAGAGAATGGACCAGAAAATATGGGATTTTAATAAGTCTCAGCTGATATGCTTCTCTTTCAGGCAACCAGAGAAGGCCGTGAGAGCCTATTCATTTCAGAGCACACACTTGTGGGCAGCTGAGGAAGGAACATGTGTATCCAGGCCAATTGGGCTGTCACTAACATTCACCAGCTTCATTTTAAAATACTAGGCTGTAAGTAGAGGAAAAATTCTCTCATCATCCTACCAACAGAGAAAGCTGAAAATTAATGGCCTGACACAAGGACACTGTGTTCTCAGAGGCTTGGGCTTCTCTAGTCCTTGATCAAATTAGCTGCTCCTTCCTTCCATGACACAAGCCTGGAGAATTTCTAATCCTGACCAAATGGCAATGGGAACTGGTTACAGGAGAAGCTGAGATGCCTGTGTTGTGCTTTTCAGAATAATAAAGATTTGTACATTGGAATCTAAGTGTCTTTGGATTTTTAGCAGTGACTAAAGTAGGACCACTTTAATTAGCCAAATTGTACCCCATAGAGCCTGCTCTCCTGACTAGGCCTTCTAGGGCCACAAAGCTTTTCCTTTCCCATTAACAATATTCCTGCTCTCTGAAGACAGCCCACATATTCTGCCAAGACTTCTTCTGTCGAAGCTAAATGTCCCCAGTCCCTCCAACTATCTCTCCTAAAGGCCGATTTGAGGCCAAGTCCTTTGAACATGCTCTAGTTTGCAAACCCCCTTTTAGAGTGCAACCCCGAGAAGCCGGGTTTGTTTGTTTGTTTTCAGGGCTAGACAATAAGTTTATACACGTCCATGTCAGGTCCAGGTGTCACACCGCCCCGGTGGGGCTTCAATTCATTTATAAGCATCTCATCACAGAGCCTGCCAGGGGTCTGTAGGGCAGGACCAGGCTTTCCCCTTGCAGGTCATCACATCACAATGATGCTTTATTAAAGGGCAGATTAAACATGCCGCTTTGGGGAGGAAATACCTGGGAGCGAAGAGTGAGGCAGATCAGTGGGGCTTTGAGCTCACACGGGGGGAGGTAGATTCTGGCTCTGTGTGCACTGGCTCTGTGACTCTGACCTAATCACTTCCTCTGTGTGTGTGTGTGTGTGTGTGTGTGTGTGTGTGTGTGTGTGTGTATGTGTGTCGGAGCCTCAGATTCCTTACCTTTAATTGCAGGGGTCTAAACCCAATTGCAAGAGCTGCTTTCAAGCCTCCCAAGGGTAATGGTAGGAAATCATCATTTTAGGATGCTCCTGGGTTCTGTAGGTCAGGGATTCAGCTGTTGCACAGTGCGGATAACTTGTCTCTGCTCCAGCAGGTCTGGGGAGCCTGTCGGGAAGACCCAAATGTCAAGAGAACTCTAGGGCAGATGCTGGAATTGTCGGGAAGCTTTTCACTCATGTTCTGGGTGCTGATGAGGTGTCTGGAAGGCTGGGTCCAGCTGGGACTGTCCGCTAGTGCCCTACATGTGGCCTCACCAGGATGGGGTCCCAGGGTAGTGGGAGCCATGACATGGCAGCTCAGGGCCGCATTGCCTTCTGTGACACAACCTCACACAGATCACTTCCGTCATGCCTTATTGGTCAAAGTCATCACAAGTCAGTCCAGTTTCAAAGGAAGGAAACACAGTTCCCATCTGTCAATGGGAAGACTGTCAAAGATTTTGGTAGCCATTTTCTTAAACCCTGAACAAGCAGTTTAAAATATTGAACAGCTCATGCAGCCCAGCTGCCCCATGGGCAGGGTGCTGTCCGTAAGGCTGGAGCAGGATCTAAGGGATCCCTGCAGGGCCACAGCTCAATCCCTACTGCTGGGTTTCAGGCCTGTCTGTTGGGCCTCAGGCGAGGCTCTTGGGTGGTGATGATTCTTTTTGCTTTTTATTGTTCAAGTTTCCAGTGGACTTTCTTCCAGTGCTGAGTCACTTTCAGCCAAAGCCCTTTAGAAACAACTTAAAGGATCCCTCCATCCTACAATTCTTTGAAATGCTGGTTCTCCTGTGGCCCACCCCACAACCAGCCTGACATGTCCAGACAGGAGCCTCGAGAAAAGCTGCAGCCAAGGAGACAGTCTAGGAAACACGGTGCCCAACTACGTGCCCAGCAAGGGAATCTGTTTAGCAGAAATATGCAGCTCATCCATCACTCCTGATGGAGCAGAATGGAGCTCCCCCCATTCCCACAGGGTGGAAGAAGATCTCCTCAGGTTGGAGAGATGCTCTTTTCTCCTGCGGTCACAGCTAGAGCAGCTTGGGGGGGCCACGTAGCCTCCCTGTGAGGTGGCTCCCGTCTAGCTGAGGGCATTCTCAAGAAGGGGCCAGTTAGGTGTTGTTAGCTGACTTTCATGGCCTCTGGGAAAGGGAGTACTGGCTGGGGAAGGGGGTACATGCTGGGGAAGGGGCATAGGCTGGTAAAGGGACCTGGCCAAGACCTGGTAGTGTCCACTACCTCCAAATGATTTTTGCTGGACTAAGCTTTTGGGTACTTCTGATAAAACAGACACATTCCTAAGGTACTTTTGCAATTGCTCTTTGGGATCCTTTTTTCTTTTTCTTTTTCTTTTTAACTCATCTGTGTTCTTAAAGATAATTGGAGGTCTGGTCAGTTTGACCTCAGCAAAAAAGGAAAATGAGAGGGTATGTATGCCCTGCTCATTGCTCTATAATGAAAAGTGTTTTGTTTTCTAACTCTCTACTGTACACTATATATTCATGGACTTCTTCACTATCCTCAGATCCAAGGATTCTCATTCTCTGAAGCTGGATTCGTTTTCTTCCATTGCAGTGTCTGGTGGGGAAGGGCAGAAGCTTACCTAGTCAACTGAGTTCAGAGTTTGCCCTACGGCGTGAATTGAGACATCGTTTTCGCTGGGTACCAGATTCTATGAGCTATCCAATAACCTTTCATAAATTCCTTTTCTGCTTATACTATCCAGAGAGGTCGCTCTCATTCGCAACTAAGAAGTCTCTCTATTGCATAGAATCACTGCCCTTATGACATCAGAGGCTAATTATCTGTTTATGTGTCTCCTTCCAAAAAGCTGTGAGCCCCTGGAGGGCAGGAACTTGGTTTTGTTCATTTGTGAACACGCAGTGGCTGGCACATAGCAGGCATTCCGTGAATGTTTTTGAACAAACAAGAGCATGGCCTTTGGGAGGACGGAAGACCCGGTAGCCATCTAGCCTGAGCCACTCCTTCACCATCTCTGATTCTGAGAAGATGCTCTGGGCTTTTTGGACACCCCCAAGGAGGAACACCTACTTAGCCAACCCAGTGAAGACAGTTCTGAAAAGGATCTAACAGGGAAGGCAGCTTTTTGCAACTCTTTCGGCACCTACCCGGCGCCAGGCCCTGTTTCAGATTCTGACACTGCAATGACAGACAAGTGCAGGAGAATCAGTCCCAGATTGAGCCTGTTTGTAAGAGCTCACGCCCTGACCACCACCCAGTGGGGCACGTGGGCAATGGCCAGAAACGGGCACACACCCACCGGTACTGGCTTCTTGCTACCAGGGGGACAGGGCTGGTGCGCTGGGCCTGGCCTCTTTCTAGTTTCTCCTCGAGCAGGGGGTCACCTTGCTGAGGGCTGACTACTTGGACAAAATCAGGATTCTCTTGGTAAGAAATAAAAGGAGGAATAGATTTGAGATCAGCCCCCTACATTCTCTGTTACTATGGCCAAGCGGTCTACCTGCAACCAGGTTGGAGCTGGCCAGGTAAGTCTTCATAAAGAAGGCAGTGATTGAGCAGGGCCTCAAAGGATGACTCAGTGCTTATCAGTTAGGACAGGAAAGAACATTCAGGCAGAGGGAGGAATGCAAATATTCAAGAAGCCTGCTTTCCATCAGACTATAGGAATGGTTATGTTCATGCCACTGGAGGTGGGAAAGCGGAAAGATCCGTGTGTCGGGGCCAAGTCAGGGAGGGGCTCGAGCCATCAAGCTGAGAAACCCCAACTATTTCCAGGGCAATGGGAGGCTTTCGGGGCTCAGGCAAGGGGCATCTGGGATGCATGTGAGTAAGATTTCCAGCAGCACCACTGAAGGTGAGTGTGCTCGCGTGAGGAGCCTGGAGGAGGGGAGGCCAGCACTAAAGCTGCTGCAACTACCAGCAGCAACTCCCTCCAGCCTTCCAGCCTAGTGCTTCGTGGTCCCGGAGATAATTCCCGAAGAGGAATCTGGGCTTGGCCACTCTCTGTCCTGATCCGGGGAAGGGAAATCTTTCTATGTAGTTGTGATGTAGCCCCAGGCCACGGTGTCTCTGTCCCTGTAGTGAGGAGCAGATGCTGATTTCCACAGCTCTCACCTTCAGCCCACAAGTACTGAAATAGCTCTGCCGGCCCTGAGCCTGAGGGTGAGGGTCTGAGGACTTCCGTGGCCCTGAGTAGGTGTCCAAGTTCCCTCATGGGACTGGGCTGAAGTGGTCCTGGCTGATGCCCCGTGGCCTGTGGCTATCTTTGTTCCCCTGCCAACCCGTCCCTGGCTCTGGGCCTGGCCCCGGGGCTGTGCTCGGATGGAATCCAGGGCTGCCAGCTTGGAGATTAGGGCTTGTACCATTACCGCGATGTGCCCTGGAGCTGGCCTCCCACTGGCGTTTCCCAGACCCAAAACCTGACAGCTTTGGCTGGACACCGTGGCCGCACTCTGTCTGGGCCAGTCAGCTCCGACCCAGGGCCCCAGCTTTACAGCCAAGCCTCCCTCTCCAGAGCTCAGTGTGTCTGCTACTCCCGGAATGCCTTGCTGCCAGGGTGAACAGGTTGGCCACGGGTGAACCAGGACTGCCCTACCCCACTGCCTCTGGGTCTGCCGTCTGTAGCTCCTCGCAGATAAGCTCCCCGTATAAGCTCCCCATCGCTCACTTCCACCCCACCCTGTCATAAATTGATCCTAATTGAAACAGAAGTCAGTCATCTAAGCTCTGCCCTGGCCTGGTGGGACATAGGCCATCACCACCTAACCCAGGGTGAACGGACCGCAGATGCCAGCCTCTGCCGTGTTCCCCAGCTCTCCCAGCCAGTCTGACTGAGACCCACTGGCCCATGTCGCCCTTCGTTTCAGCCCATTCTTCCCTTCCTAGGCTGCCTTTATTCCTCTGTCCCCATACCCAGGTCTGTGTTCTAAGGGAACACAGCAGCTGGGGCCGACCCTTCCACACCTTAGGTGAAGTCACGGCTCTGCCCTCTTCCCCGCATCCCTGTATGATGGTACGTGACTTGTAATGCCTCCACTGCCCCCAAGGGAGCCAATACCACCCTCGCACAAGCAGGCAGAGCCCAGGCCTGCATGGATGCAGCAGGGAGCACCAAGCTGGCCTAGAAACCTGCTCTCACGGTGCCCTCTTGTGGTCGACTCAAACTAGCAGAAAGGCTAAATGTCAGATTAGGGACACCCACTGCCCAGGCAGAGAGGGCTGAGGGGCTGTGTAGTGGGATCCCTGGCCCTCCTCAGGGCTGGGTCCGGGGAGTTCCACGTTTTCTTGTATAGGAGCTTCCTGGAGTGTCCTCACTGCTGAGCAGTAAGCTTCTCCAATTAGATTTCAAAAACATTTACCCGCACTGACCCTCAGTGGGTCACTGCTGCACTCACCCCTTTGGTCCACTTTGTTCCCTAGGGAGGGAAATGCCCAAGGCCACCTGGCTGGACACAATAAAGATACACCTTGGACTTCAAGGCCACTGATGTTTCTATTGACTCCTACGTGTTTTTCTTTAGTTATTTTTTAAATATTAAATGTAACATGCATCTGGTAAAAAAAAAAAATCAGAGATAAATCATAGAAATAAACTTAAAATCTTCCAGAATAGACAGAATATCTTCACCACCTTAGAATAAGAAAATATTTCTTAGACAAGACAGAGAAAGCAGTAACTACAATGGAAAAACATTGATAAATTGAACCTCATCAAAATTTTAAACTTTGCCAATAAAAAAAAATGAATAGACAAGTTAGACTGGGAGAAAATATTCACAAAACATACCCAACAAGGTACTTGATGCCAGAACATTTAAGAATTCCTACAATTCTTAGCCAAAGAGTACAAACTTCCAGTTACAAGATAAATAAGCTCTGGAGATTTAATGTATGACATGGTGATTGTAGTCTTAATGCTGTATTATATACTTGAAAGTTTATGAGAGTAGATTTTAAATGTTCTCAGAACAAAACAAATAGTAATCATGTGATGTGATACAGCTGTTAGCTAACCCTATGGTGGTAAGCTTTTTGCAATATGTAACTGCAACAAATCAACAAGTTGTATACTTTCAACTTACACAATGTTATACGTCAATTATATCTTGATAAAGCTGGAGAAAAAAAGAATTTCTACAACTCAATAATAAAAAGCCCAATTTAAAAATGGGCAAAAGACTTGAGATAATATTTCACAAAGGAATATAGCCAATACTCACAAAAAAACTGCATGACCATTAAAAATTTCAAATAGGCCCAACTATTTTGCTAGTGAGAAAGTAAACGATGAAAAGACTTTTGAAAATAGTTGGTTGTTTCTTATAAATTTAAACATATTCCCTACTGTATGATCCAGCAGCTCCATTTTTGGGTGTTTATCCAAAAGAAGTGAAAACTCATCTCTAACAAAGGACTTATAGGCAATGTTCGTAGAAGCCATACTCATAAAAGATGAAAATGAGAAACAATCCAAACGTCTATCCACAGGAGAATAAATAAACAAATCGTGAAACAATAGCAGGCAATAAAAGGAAATGAACTACTGCTGCATGTCACAACACAGAAGAATCTCAGAAACATGTCCCTGACCAAAAGTCAGACCTTCCATTTATATGAAAACTAATTTACGGTAAAAGAAATCAGACTGCTAATTGCCCTGGGATTTGGAGACAGAGTGATGTGGCAGAGATTAACTGGAAGGAGAACAAAAGACCTTTCTGGGCTGTTAGTGATGTTCTAAATCTCATAAAGAGTAGATTACAAGAGTGTATGCATTTGCCAAACATAACGAATTGTAAAACTTAAGATTTGTGCATCTCATTGTATGTGAATTATTCATCAATAGAACTATTATAAGTAAAGCTGCATTCAATGAACATTTGAATGCAGTTTGTATGTGGACTTAAATTTTAATTTCTCTAATAAATTTCCAGGAATGCAACTGTTGGGTAATATGATAAATGCAAGTCGCTGCTCAATGGACAGTTAGGATGTTTGGCATTATTTGTTACTGAAAATACGCTGCAATAAACATCCTTATATGACTTCATACAGTACAGTCATAGGATAGACTCCTAAAATACAGTGTATGGATCAAGGTGCATGTGGAATTGTAACTGAGATAAATGTTGCCAAATTGCCCCCAAACTGACATTCTCATCAATAAAGCAGCAAAGTACCACTTTTCTAACCCTCTCACTAACACAGTAAATTTTCAAAATTTGATCATTACTAATTTGGTGAGTAAAGTAATAAATTGACATTTTAATTTGTCTTCCTACAACAGACATGTGGTTTTGAACACATGATGCTTTTTGCATATAAAAAGCCTTTTATATCTGTTTTCCTATGAATTGTCAGCCTACGTCCTTTCTTCCTTTTAGTGAATTTAGTGAATGAGCCATGTGTCCCTAATTAATTCTCTCTCCCACTACTGGAATGGAATACCACATTTGTTCATCCATTCATCAGTTGATGGACATTTGGATTGTTTCTACTTTCTGGCTATTATGAGTAATACTGTTACAAATATACCAATAAACAATTTTGTATGGGCATGTATTTTCCAATTCTTGGATGTATATATATATACCTAGGAGTGGGATTACTTGGTCATATGGTAATTCTTCATTTTACTTTTTGAGGAACTGCCAAACTGTTTTCCAAAGTGACTGAACCATTTTATACTCCTACCAGCAAAGTATAAGGTTTCCAATTTATCCACATCATCATAAACATTTATTATTATCTTTCTCTTCTATTAAAGCCATCCTAGTGAGTGTGTAGTGGTATCTTATTGTGATTTTGGTTTGCATTTACTTACTGACTAATGATGTTGAATATTTTTTCATGTGTTTTTTGGTCATATGTATATCTTCTTTGGATAAATGTTTATTTAAATTCTCTGCCAGTGTTTTCATTAGCTTATGTGTTATTTATTGTTGAGTTGTAAAATTGTTTATTCTATATGCAAGTCCGTTATCATATTTATGATTTGCAAATATTGTCTCCTATTCTGTGGATTGTCTTTGACTTTCTTGATAACGTCCTTTGAAGTGCAAAAGTTTTTAATTTTGATGACATCCAGTCTACTTAGCCTTTGTTTTCTTGCTCTTGCATTAGGTGTCATATGTAAGAATCCTTCGCCAAGTTCAAGGTCATGAAATTTTGCTCCTATAATTTCTTCTAATAGTTTTACAGTTTTAGCTCTTACATTTAAAATTTAGATCCATTTTGGTTTAATTTTTGTATATGGTGTGAGGTAATAGTCCAACTTCATACTTTTGCATGTAAACATCCAGTTGTCCCAGCATTATTTACTGAGGACTTTTTCCCCCATTGAATTATCTTGGTACCCTTGTTAAAAATCAATTAACCATAAATGTGAGGGGTTTTTTTCTGGATTTTCAATTCTATTCCATTTCCAGTACCACACTCTCTTGATTATTATAGCTTTGTAGTAAGTTTTGAAGTTAGCAAAAGCAAGTGTGCAACACTGTTTTTCTCTTTCAAGATTATATTGACTATTCTGGGCCCCTTGCATTTCCATATGAATTTTAGCATTAGCTTGCAAATTTCTGAGAAAAAGGTGGGTGAGATTTTTGTTGGGATTGCATTGAATCTGCAGACCAACTGGGAAGTATTGCCATCTTAACAATACTAATCCATCCGAATCCAAATCCTTTACTTATGTCTTCTTTAATTTCTTTTAATGGTGTTTCATGGTTTACAACATACGAGTCTTGCACTTACAATTCTGCCTCAGTCTTTACTTCCTGCTTTGTCAGCACCTCAAGGTCAATCGGAGGTTAAACCCTATGCAGGTCTTGGGCATGCATACAACTCAGCACATACATGAGGCTTTCTGGAATTCAGGGAATATAGCAGAGCTCTTCCAAGGCCCTATGAGTACCTCATTCCCCAGTTTTTCCTTTTAAATATTTTGAGCAGTTTCTTGTTAGACCCAACTGGTATTGCCAGCCTAGGCTGCTGATTGTTTTTGATGAACGTCCTCAGACTCGGGCTGTTTGCACACAGCAAGCTCTGAGCCATGTCAGATAAAAGTAATCCCTTTCCAGGGAGCTGTCAGATCAAATAGTGACAATTCTTCGGGGATGGAGTTTTTTGGAAAGCTCCAAACCATTCTGTCCTCTTCAGTGGCTGCCAAGCTGCTGCGTTTCACAGCTACCAGGACAGTGAGGCCTTTGGTTTTCAAGTCTACCATGGAGTTTGAGAGGAGGCTGGGAACAAGGCAAGTTAAAACACCATAAATCTTGCTATTCTTACCATGATTCAGCCATTTCTCTTCAATAAATGATACTCAGATTGTTAAAAAACTTTGGTTATTTCCAGAGCCCTGAAGAAGTTGATTTCAACAATTTTTGCCAGCATCTTCATCTCTTTAATGGAGGAGCGTATTTTCAGCAGTCTTATTTGGCCATTATAGAAGTGCTTCTCTCGGTTTGAATTTTTATATGATTTTTCATTTGTTTGTTTTGGGGATTTTTTTAACTTGGCTTTTAAAGGGATGGTTTTTCATTGGACACCCTTAATTTTTTTTTCTTTAAGGTCAAACATTCGTTTATTAGGTTCTGTCTCAGTGTTGACCACTCTGTATCAATTTCCGTTTCAGTCAGTACATTCGTCTTCCTTTATTTCAGGAAAGTTGTTTTGAATGTTGACCCTTTTTTTTTTTTTCTAATTCCTAGTTCAGATTTCCCTAACCAAGGGGACAGAACGTACTCCTCTGTGTTGAATGGCCTCTGTCTTCTTCAACTTAAGGCTGCCTGTGTACCATTTGTAATTCAAAACAGGGCCTCTCTGTGGAATCTTCTCTGTACCCAAGGCAAAGTTTAGAAGGCTGCCTGTGTTTTTACACCAATGATAATTATAAGGTAAGCATCTAATGCTTCAAAATCTGATGTCATTTAATGACCACAACTACCCTGTGAGATAGGTATTATCTTCTTTTTACAGATGAAGATACTGTGGCTCGGAGCATTGAGATGACCACCCACTGCCACCCCAGCAGTTAAGTGTCAGAAGCAGGTTTTGTCCAGAGTCCAAGTGCTTGACTAGTATGGTACACTGGTGCTTACAGCTGCCCCAACCAGGGTATGGTCCACTGACTGGGAGCACTTGCCTCTCATCAGCCCTGCTCTCCAAGAACAACTTAAGGGCTGGATCTATTTATCTTATTTAAAAGCCCCTATAAATTAATTAATTAATTAATTAATTAAAAGCCCCTGTCAGAGTTTAGAATGATTCTGTGGGAAAATAGCAAATCATGTTACACACGTGCCACCTCTCACCCCCCAGCAGACAGGATAGGCTTTGCTAATTGAACGTGGCATTCTTCTCCTCTGTGCCCAGTTAGGACTCAGAATCCTTCTGGACCCAGTTTTTAGAGCAGCCACCACCAATTTATTGGAGCTGACAGGCAAGTTGAAAGATATTTGCTGCTCCTTATCTAAATAGCTCATAAAATAAGGAGGCTGAGCCCTTGGGACAAATGCTGTCCAACAGATATGGGTGGGGGGGGAACCTTAATAGTCCTAGAAATTGGGAAGTGAATACGAATCTCAGAAAAATTCAGAAAATTTTGATCTTATGGCCTGATGCAAAGCCATATAGCCCTTATCTATTAGCACATTTGCATTTTTGTATGAATGAAGCTGATTAAACCTCTTTGGGGTCTGCTTTCCATACTGTTAAAATCCTATCATCTGATTTTCTAACAGTCTCTGCCTCAACATTTGTTGTCAAGAAGCAATCCATGCAACTTCATATAAATGGCTCTCAGGCTGCTTGAGCTTTTGAAAATACCCAGGACCTCCAAGACTAGAAGAAATTGAGGTAATGAAATGCCTCCATTCACTAAACGCCCAGAATTGTCCTGTGGGCCTCAGTCCCGCCACCAAAAAATGCCTGTCCCTTCAAGCTTTGACTCCAATACCTGTGGCTGCCGTGAGCATCAGGAGGGCAGGCCAGGACCCCAGTGGCAGGGTCAGAAGTTTGCCCTGCAGACCTCAGGGAGCCTTCAGCCAAGGAAGATGGATGGTCAGGGGTGGTGGAAGGCAGAGTGAGGGATGAGAGATGATGTAGCCCTTAGCCCTAATTGGATTCTGGGTTTCTGTGGGGTGTGCTATCACTGCTTACAAATGTGGCCCAGCAGCAGAATTGAGTTATCAACCAGGCAGATTCCTGAGTCACGAATCATCCTGTCCTCCAGAACATGATTAAAGACTGAGCACTGCCCAGGAGGCTCACTGCAGCAGTGGGCTTGGAGGATTGCTTTTTTATGCTAAAGCACAAGAAAAAAGAGACCAGCAAATATCATTTTAGGCCTGGCTACATTCCTCGCTGGCTCCAAAAGCTTGAGAAGTCAGTGGCGGGGGGCGTTGTGTGTGTGTGAGTGTTGTGTGAGTGTGTGCGTGACTGTGTGTGAGTGAGTGTGTGTGTGAGAGTGTGTGTGTGAGTGTATGAGTGTGTGTGTGTGTAAGTGAGTGCGTGTGTGTGTGCACATGTGCATGCAGGATCATATAACCAGCATGAATAGGTGAAAGTTGACTCCCTCTACACCTCCCCCACCCTGAGTGTTTAAAGAGTGTCCTTTGAGGATGAGAAAGTAGGAAGAAGCACATCCACACACCTCAGCATTCATGTAGTCAATTTGCAAACTCTGGCACACTGCCAACAACATGTAAGGCTGCAAATTCAGATGTTGTGTCCTAACCAAGTGATGGAAGGGGTGGGCACAACCACTCATGGAGGGCTTACCATGTGCCAAGTTTGTGCTAATGTCACATCATGCCATTAGTAAGCTGTGTCCATGCCACATGTATCCCTCACTCCCATCTTTCATGAAATTACACCATTAGTGATGCATTCCTTTGGATCCTTGCAAGTTTCCTAGAAGGGAATATAACCATGCAAGTGGAAAGGGCATTGAGGGACCCCTTGGGAGACTACTCCAGGTCAGCTGTGTGACCTTAGGCAAATCATTCACCCTCTCTGGACCTGTTTCTCCTTCATAAAATAAGGGGCAGTGTTCTCCAAGTTCTCCTTTAAAATCTGACTTCTCAGTCATTATTTTGCAAAGCACAGGTCTTAACTCCTGAGCCCCACCAGAGTAGAGCAAGGAAAAGTCTGGAGAGTTGGGAGCAGGACAGGATGCAGGACTCTGAGTTATTCCTTTGAAGGCTAAGCACAGAAGGTTCAGCTTCTGGCCTGCATGGGGCCCCTTTACCTTCTCCACTGGGGCCATATACATGCAGTGCCACACCTTCTGCCCCAGTTCAGACTCTGGTCCCAACAGGTTGACATGATGAGCAGGACAAAGTGGAGAGGGACAGCCCACTATCCCGGCCATTACCAGGAAGTGACCTTGGGAAAAGTAACTTCACTTCTCTGAGCCTCAGCTTCCTCCCCCTCATTCCTGCACAAGGACCACTCCTCATTTCCCTTCCCAAAGTCTAACCCAACCCATCACCATGATTTTCTCTCTGTTCCTTGGATTCTCTCTTCAGGAAAGTTACTACATTTTGTACAAGTTGTCTGTTTATTAGGGGAAAGGGGTGTCTGTCTGCCCCTCTGGAATGTGAGCCTCATAAGAGAGGGATTTGCCTCATTCATGTTTAATCTCTGATGCCCACAACGTTGTTCAGTGTGTATGTCCAACACTAGCAATAATAAAACAGTAACCCATACCTGGACCTCACTTTTAGGAGAGAAATAACACTTGGCTTGGACTCACCTGCTAGGAGGGTCCTCAGGGTGTGACCACCTGGTGACCTTGCCCTTCTGTGTCAGTCCGGCCTCTCCCCGGGGCCAAGTGCTGGTGGGCTGGGAGTATTCCCAGCCAGGGTACAGCCCTCTTAGGCACATCCCAAGCCCTGACTGGGCCAGCCTAGTACCAAGTAGGCAGAAGCTCGCATGCCTCCCCTGCTGCCCTGCTAGGTCTCGTGGAGTGCTCACTGACAGTGCCCACACTTGTCAGTCCTCACAGTGAGATGCTGGGTGGGTCCCAGGTGGCCTCGCTTTTCCATTCATCCGAGAAGCATCTCAGGCTCACTCACCCCCATCAGCATGGAGAGCACAGATCAGGCCAACCTGGAGGTGTAAGACTTTAGCAATTTAGGAGTTGCAACAGAGCGGATAAAGAGCCAGGAATGTCTTTGATCTAAGGTGTGTGATCCTCACTCTATAACTCAAGCACCTGATCTCACTTTCCCTTTGCCAATAAGACAAAGAGATTTCTAGCTGCAAGTTTCCCCCCATTACTTCCACATAGTAAGTGCGGTTTCCTCACAGCCTCCAAGTCAGGGTGAGGAGAGTGCCCAGAAATGCCCCATTTTAAGCCAACCCAATTGCCCATGTTTGAGAAAAGGAGTTAAATAAGGCACAACAATCAACAAACCAGATCCACATGGCCGTTCTAGTCCTAAAGTTTCTAAAGGTAAAAAGACCTTAGAGCAGTTGAGGATCAGGATGGGCAAGTTACTTGACCAAAGTCACACAGCCAGAAGGCAACAAAGCCAGGATTTCACCCACTGATACCCCAGATGCTGTAGCCTGCTGTACCCTGCTCACTGGCCACTCACTGTGGGTTCTGTGGGATCAGTCCTGCTGTTGGTGTGTTCAGCAAACTGATGCTTGTGGCGTGAGGCCCTACCTCCAGTGTGGTGGGCACCTGGCTGACCCTCCTTCAGCGAGTCCACTCCCCACCATCTTCCTGAGAACACTGTCCAGAGCTATTTCATTTATTGCAAGCCCAGAATGCAGGTCCTTTGAGTTTTTCCAGGGCCTGTAAAAATGTTTGAGATGTGAGAAACCATTGGAGGCTCCAAGATTCTCAAAAGCTACAAAAAAACATCTTTCGATGAAATGCCTTACAATATGTGGGCCTTTTAATCACATGCCTACAGTTAGTTAAATGCCTACAATATGTAACATTATGTCAACTAAGAACTTGTCATTTTATAGTAGTTATATATAACTCCTGGTCATATATAAATTGCATTTAATGATGGTGGATGTGGTGGTTTTATTGTTTGAAATGGGGTGGGTGGAGCCCCCAAGAGGTAAAGTGTAGCAGGCAGTAACTTTCTTAAAATGGGCCTGACCCCCTCCCTTACTCAGCTCAGCCACCAGGAAGTGGTCCCCTCCAAGGGGGACACACCTCCTTTCCTGGGACATTCCTTGGCACCAAAGACATTTTAGCTAGACTGTTTCAGGAGTCACCAGGGAAAGAGGCCTGTGGTCACCCCACAAGGATGGGCTGCATCCTCCCAGCACTCAGCTCTTGACCATGGTGCAGGCGTAAAGGTAACAAGAGTCATGAATAGGGCACCTCTCTGTGCAAGGCACCAAACCAGGCTCCTCACACTCGCCATCTCACTCATCCTCCTAGCCACACTGTGAGCTGCAGAGAGAACACTGAGGCTTGGTGTGATCACACACTCACCCAGGCCACGCCATGAGTGAGTGAGCAGTGCTAACTCACAAGGCATCAGATCTGCCCAGAACCAAAGTCCAGGATCCTCCCACTGCATGCCTCTTAAAGGGCCCTTTGAGTTTTCCGTTCCTTTCACCTTCTGTTCTTCTGAAGATAGCTTGAAGTTTAATCTTGTAAATTTAAAATGAATAAAGCCTATTGGGCAGAAGCAAAAAGAAGGGGGACCATTAATGAATGAAGGAGTCCAACACATTTCTGGAAGGCGGAGGTTCACGGGGGAGTGTGGAGAGAAGGAATAGAGTAGGGGACTCTGCAGCGCCAAGTGTTTATTATGATTCCAGGGGAGATGGGAGAGGCTCTCTTCACACAATTAGCAGGCAAGACAGAGGCTGCAAACAGGTAATGTTTATATGTGCATTGTAATCCCCAGAGCAACCACTATACAAAAAGATACACTCTTAAACCTAATAGTAAATAAATCAATATGGAATCCTAAAAAGTGTTCAAGTAATCCATAAGAAGGCAAGAAAAGAGAAACATAGTAACCAGAATCACAGAAAACAAACATAAAACAAATAATAAAATGGCAGATTTAAACCCTAACATCTTAATAATTGCCTTAAAGTAAATGGTCTAAATGCACCAAGCATGACAGAAATTAGCAAAACGGATTTTAAATGAAAAAACAAAAAGACCCAATTTTATGCTGTTTACAAAAATCTCACTTCAATTTCAATGACAAAGTTAGATTGAACATAAAATGATGAGGAAAAAACAATGCAAACATGAATTTAAAAGTTAGGTGTGGCTATGGGTGGGAATGACTTGGGAGATTGGGATTGCCATATATACATTACTAATAAGAAAAAATATCAGACTGTACACTTTAAATATGTGCAGTTTATTGTATGTCAACTGTATCAATAAAAGTTCTTATAAAAATTTTTTTAAAATTAGGCGTGGCTACATATTAATATCTGATAAAGGGAACTTCAGAACAAGGGAAATTACTAGAAACAAAGGGGGGGCAGTATAAAATGATGAGGATTAAGTCAGGAGAAAGACATAACAATCCTATATATACACACACACTGAATAACAGAGCCTCAAAATACATGAAGCAAAAACTGATGGGACAGAAAGGAGAAGCACACAAATCCAAAATTATAGTTGGGGGCTTCAAACATCTCCAGATTTGTAGCTGCTGGACAGAAGTGTGGGTAACCTGGAGACACAGTACTTGTGACTGGTGTCTCAAGTGAGGTCAGCTGAGGGAGAACGCTTAAAACTGTTGGGTCTGTGCTTACTCTGGCTAGTGTCAGACTTGAATTGAATCATAGGACACCAGGTTTTGTCAGAGAATCAGAGATTTGGGTGTTGAACGTGGAGAACTGGAGAACTGATTGGTGTTGGAAAAGATACCACATATTGGGTGTCGGAAGCAGTGTCAGAAAGAACATCTCAGTGGCAAAGGGAAATTCAGGTAGAAAAAGAGCATCCCAGATTATCCAGTGTTATCTCAACAATCCTTAAATGGGGAAGATGGTGGCAGCAGAGGATGTCAGAGTGACGTCATGTGAGAAGGATTCGACCCACCGTTGCTAATGATGGAGATGGATGGGGAGGTACCAAGCCAAGGAAGACAGGCAGTCACTAGAAGCTGGAGAGGGCAAGAAAGCAGATTCTCCACTAGAGCCTCCAGAAGGCTCTGCAGACTTTTCAGTCCACTGAAACCCATTTCGGACTTCTGTCCTCCAGAACTGTAAAATTTGTAATGTTTTAAGCCACTAAGTTGGTGGTAATTTGTTACAGCAGTGGTAGGAAAATAATGCAGAAAGTATAGTTGCTAATTCTCATCTTATATGCCATGGGGTGTCCAGCATGCCATGAATAGCCCTGTAATAGTCAGAATTTGCTAATACAATGGGTTGAAGCTAATGATGAAATGTTCAGGCCCATGTAGGTGTGAAGGTCAAGAAGTGAACTAGGCTCCAGGTGAGATGGATTCAGCAGTCTTTCCCATCATCAGAACTCAGTCTCTCTCATTAGCACCCCCTCTCACCACTGCCGCCCTCTGAGTTACTTTCCTCAGGCAGGATCCCTCCACATGGTGGCCCAGAAGGACCCTACAGGAGGAAATGTTCCATTTCCCTGCTAGAGGTAATCCCAGAGAAAAAGAGAGAAGTCTTAGTAGTCAAAGGCCTGGGGAGGATGCTTAATGGCCCGGATTGGGGAACATGCCCAGTGTTGAGGCAGTTGCAATGGCTAAGGAGATGGAGTTCACTGATTGGCCAGCCAGGAGCACACTCCAGCCCAGCCCCGGGAGAGAAGGGAAGATTCCTTCCCAAAAGAAAGAGGCGTGGGGAGTATGGGAACAAACCAAAACTGGCTGCCACAGTCCATTATCCTGACTGAGGCTGATAAAATGCAGGATCAAGGTATAATTACACAGTGTAGTTATGAAAGTAAATAACAGAAGAACTAAAAATAATTATGAGAAAAACATAAAACTTGGGAAAATGAAGGGAGGAAGGAGAGGCATATCCATGAAGCAATCTCTTTTTTTCCATTCTAGGAGGTCAATAAATTTGCTACAAATAATAGATCAAAAAATAAAGAGTACGTACATGTGCTATTCAGAGTTATGGAGGTATCTACCAGAAGGACTAAAAATGGAAATGTTTAAAAGAAGTTTGCTTCTGGAGAGTGAGACCAGGACTGGGGAGCATGAGGTTGGCAACTGTTTTCTTTCATCATAAACCCTTCTGTCCTATTTGATTTGTTCCTATTTGTATGCAGTACGTCAATGAAAAGATACACTGTGATAGTGAAAGATCTTTAAATATTTGGACAAATGGCCTAAGTTTTGAAAAGGATTGATCAATATCTGGTATTGTGACTCCATTTAGGGTGAAATTTTAGGGTCAAATACAGATGAAGATGATTTGAAATCATCTTATTAGCATTTAAGTTATGCTTTTTAAGAAGGAAATTATCTTGTTTCTTATCTGCTAGGCTGAACCTTGAAGAGTTTGACCTGCTATGCCACAAGTTTCAATTAAAGGTAGATGTCCCAAGGATTTAAAAACAAACTCATCTGCTTGAACAACAACAACAACAAAAAATCAATTACAAATAGACAAAGGAATGAATGGATGGACCTCTTGTCAACCCCCTTTCCACAGGGGACGGCAAATTGCCTTAGTTCTCACAAGAAGACCTGCCCCTCCTCCATTTATCTGTTCCACAGGCATATGGCTCATCCGTCTCTGGTGTGTGTCCAGAACACCGACCACACCGCACTCATCCCTCCTCTCCTGCCAGCCCTGGCCCTGGGGGATGAATGGAAGCCGCCTGAGAGCAGTTGGCCAGGATCTCATTCACCTTTGCTTTCCCGGGGCCTGAGATGGTGCTCAGACTCTTGGCCTAGATCCCCATCTCCAGTTCCCCAGAATCCCAGTTTGGCTTCTTCATACCCGAATTTTCTATTGACTTAGAGATCACAGCTCCCAGGAGTCCAAGTTTGGGAAGGTCCCTGAGGTCATCGGCATCCCTTTTTTTATCAGTCCTGGGCTTTCCACACCATCTTAATCACCTGCGGTGACAGGGACTCTGTCCCTCCCTGGTGGATTCTCTTTCTCCAGGTGAGTCAGTAATCATTACTCAGCTTCCCTATGAGCCAAGGGGAAGCACTAGGACCAAGATGTGGGAGCCACTGAGGCAGAACTCAACCTGCTCTGCCAGCTGACCCTGAGGTGACCAGGCCATTACCCTAAGGATGCTGATACACTGTGACGCAGGCCTGCCGCTGACCTCCAGTTCTTCTCCAAGTCCTAGCTCACCTACACAGGGTTGCAGACCAGGCTTTCAGAGAGGAATTCCCTACCTTCCTCCATGGTCCAGGTCATTTACTCACACCAAAGTTGGGAGATGTAAACTAGGAGCCGTAAATAACGCTAGTTGATCCCACTCCTGTAATCTTCGGTCACCATCCCAGAGAAAGCCCATGGCTACCCACCACCTCCCTCTGTCTCCCTCCATCCTGCTCTGGGACTCCTCTCCTCCTGGCTCTTCCCCACCAGCTCACTCCAAGTCCTTTTACAGTCCTCTTGGGTGCCCTATTCCAGAGCAAACAGACCCCGCAGCAACAGCAGCCTCTTGCAGAGCTCCCGCCCACCCGAGGCTCTCTGAGGATACACGCCCTTGCCTTCAGTCAGGGCCTTCTCACTCTCCACATCCAACTGGGTCAAGGCTGAAGCAGGGGCGGGAAGGCTGTCCCTCTTTCCTTGCCCTTCTGCGGCATCGTCTGCTCTCTGAGGACAAGAGTGAGGACCCCCCAGCTCCCACATCGAAGTCCTCTGCGGTCACTGCCTCCCACTCCACTCTGTGCTCTCCACCTAAGGATCGGCAGTGCCCCTGGGTACAACCTCTCCCATGCTTCGCCTGGAAGCTCCCAGAACTCCCTGGCTTCATGCCAGTGTCCCAACCCAGGAGCCCCCTTTTAGCCTCAGCTGCAGTCCTTCTCCTTGGGGGACCCTCCATGGGGAACCTCAATCAAAAAGCGGATTTAGTAACTGCATTATTTGGGTCATAGCAGGAAACGGAATTCATCCCAGAAGGTTCAGTTAATGAGACTTTAATGACAATATTCCATTTGGAAGTGTGGGCAGGGTGCAGAGAACAAACAAGATATGCTGAGGAGCAGGAAGACAGTAACTCTCAGATGCTGGTACCACCCATGGGGCTAAAGAGACCAAGAGGCAGTAATGTCACCATTGCCAGGAAGAGCTGGAGATGTGGAGAAGGGGCTGCCAATAGGAGTGAGGTCTTGAAGGGACAGAGCAGCAGGTGGGTGGGTAGGGGGTACTCTGACCCCTCTCTTCCTGTCCTTTGGCCCTCAGGACAGAGCCTCCCATTAGCTGAATCTGACCTATGGCAGCAAGAAAACCCTGGAGAGGCAGCCTGAAGAGCTCATGTTCCCAGGGCAAATGGGCCAGAGAATGACAGCGGGAGGGGGACAGGGTGGGTGGGTGGGCAGGTGGGCAGCACAGAATCTAGGGCTATTGAAATTGTTCTTGGGGTCCAACTCCCTCAATTGGCAAGTGGGGAAATCAAGGCTGGAAGAGGTTGGAGATTTACCCTGGTCACATAGAGAGTTTGTGGCCAGGCTGAGGCCAGACCTAGGGTCACCATATCCCTTGCTGCCTGTCACACAACAAAGTCCATGACTCCAACACTCTCTTCTATGTAGCCTCTTGAAGTGTTTATGCACTAAAAATAATTTAAAACCATTTTAGTCGGGTACATTGCTTTAAATCTCTTCCCCGACAGGAAATATGCAGCTTGCTGGCGGGAGACTTGGCAGCTGGCCTTGAACTTCCTTGACCTTCCCACATCCAGGCTGAGGTCTTCCATCCAGCCCTGTTGCTGGAACCCAAGCTGAATGGCTGAGGCTGAAATTCAATGATAATAGCCCCTTCCAGGTATCACACTGTAGCCAGCAGCTGGATTAATATTCAAAGAGGATTGAAGGAGAAATCTAATTGGATTCTAAACATAATAAATTGAAGCCAACTCATTTGATTTATGGCAGTGTCTACTGGCATCTTTTAATTTTGCGTCACATTCATTTGGAGCCAATCAAATTAGGGCGCTCATTGGCAGCTGAGGTGGGCAGTGAGGCTGGAGCCGTGCTGCCTGCTCTGGCGGTAATGAGGTCTGTGCGGCAGGATAATTCAGGAGGCAGCTGGGGTTGGGGGTGGCTGTGAGGGCACAGTGATCACTGCCTCGTTATCAGGAAAATTGGCTCAGGGAGGAGTGAGCATGGACTCCAGACCTGCTACTGTTTCACCTTCTGCAGCTTTGGTCTTCTCATTGGGATAGGAGCAGTGCCCACCTCTAAGGTTGAGAGAGTGGGAAATGAGACCGTGATGTAATAAGCATCTCCCCCTTCGGTTCCTCAGAGTCCGTCTCTGCTCTCTGCCCCCACCACACCCCACAGCCCCAGAGATGGTGTTCTTTGGTGTCCAGTTCTTACCCACGGGCCTCTGGCTTAGTCAACCAGCCAGGGTCCACCCTACCTCTCCAGGGGAGCCTGTCAAAGATCCTGTGGCCATCTTTAATCTTCCACAAAGACACACTACTCAAAGCAAACTTATGGGCTTGCCTCACTGGGAAGCCCACGACCAGGAGTCTGAGGTGTGGCTGGGCCCAGGAGTGCAGTTAAGGTCCTCAACTTTCCCTAGTCACCTCTAGACTCTGCAGGCCTCCAGTTGGCTTCAGTTTCAGACACACTGTCTCCTTGAGACAGCAGGGCGGGGTGCAGAAGCCCCCTGCCCACACGGCCTTCACAGTACATAGAGAGAGAGAGAGCACTCCTCTCCCAGCATCCATCCTCAGTTCCTGAAGAGTGGGCTCTGGTTTACCATGCTGTGTCTCATGCCGACCCTAAGCTAATAAGCACGTCTAATGTTATGAGATGCTCTAATTGTCCAGCATGTGTCATCTGACCCCCTGTGATTGAGAGGGGGAGTCCCTCTATTATTACCCCCACAGAATGTTGATAAGAAGGAGTCTTTTTCTTTTCTTTTTTTAATAAATTTATGTATTTATTTATTTATTGGCTGTGTGGGGTCTCCATTGCTGCACAGGGGCTTTCTATAGTTGTGGGGCACGGGGGCTACTCTTCGCTGTGGTGCGCTGGCCTCTCATTGCAGTCGCCTCTCGCTGCAGAACACAGGCTCTAGGCACGCGAGCTTCAGTAGTTGTGGCACATGGGCTCAATAGTTGTGGCTCATGGGCTCTAGAGCACAGGCTCAGTGTTCTGGCACACGGGCTTAGTTGCTCCGCAGCATATGGGATCTTCCCAGCACAGGGACTGAACCTGTGTCCCCTGCATTGGCAGGCGGATCCCTAACCATTGTGCCACCAGGGAAGCCCCAGGAGTCTTTTTCTTAAAGCAGGGCACCATAGAGGTAAAACTATACCAGAAGTCCCTGCAATGCCACGTAAGGGGACACACAACCAGCATCTAGGTGACAAAGAGATATGTGCCTCTGGAATTTCCTGGGTCCCCTTTTTCAGCCCCTAACCCCAGGTGCCCAGATTTCACTCCACCCCTCTGGTCTCTCCCCATCCTCCCAGACCTCCTGGGCATCTACCCTCCTGGCCTCTCTTGTCACCTTCTCCAAAAGACCAAACCAAAACCTCTCTCTGCTTTCCCTCAAAAACCTGTATCCCCTGCTCTGCCTGCAGATGGGCTTCTCTCCCAACCCTCCCCTACTACCACCCCTCCCTTGAGTTCTGAGAAGAGGAGTGAACATCAGGAGGGCTGGGTCCATCCCCACTTCTAGGGAAAGACAAGGGAACACATCTGGCACAGGTCAGGAACCAGATGGGCTTATTATAGGAATGTGGGAAGCTTCAGGTGGGAGGCACAAAAGGGATCAGAGTTCTTTTCCTCCCTGCCTCTCAGTGGTATGGAGAGACAATGATTGAGATGCCACCTGTGTAAGAGGAATCCTCAGGTTTGGAAGACCACATGGGCCAGACCTTGGCCTAGCACAAGGAAGCATGGTAGGGTGGAGTGCGAGGGAGAGTGCTTCTGCCTTATGCTATGCAAGAAAAGAGCAGTCCCTTCATATAAGGTAAAATCCAGCATCTTCAGTCTAGGTGATTATATGCCCTACTTTGCTGGGGACAGTCCTGGTGTTACATATTTTGTCCTGGTATGATTATTAGTAAAATCCTGTAATGGGTTGAATTATGCATCCCCCCACAACAGAAAAGATGTGCTCACATCCTAATTCCTGTAACATGCAAATGTGACCTTATTTGGAAAAAGGGTCTTTGTTTCATTTTGTTTTGTTTTTTATTGAAGTATAGTTGATTTACAAAGTTTCAGGTATATAGCAAAGTGATTCAGTTTATATATATATATATATATATATGTATATATATATGTTCTTTGTATATATATGTATATAAATATATGTGTTCTTTTTCTGATTCTTTTCCATTATAGGTTATTACAAGATATTGAATCTACTGTACTATACAGTAGGTCTTTGTTGTTTATCCATTTTATATGTAGTAGTGTGTTTCTGTTAATCTCAAATTCCCAAGTTATCAGCCATCCCCTTCCGCCTTTGCCTTCAGTAACCATAAGTTTGTTTGGAAAAAGGGTCTTTGAAGATATAATTAAAGATCATCCTGGATTATCCAGTGGGCCCTAAAGCCAATGCTAAGTGCCCTTATAAGAGACAGGAGAGAAAACACATAGAGGAGAAGAGCATGGGAAGATGGCAGCAGAGACTGGAGTGATGCAGCCACAAGCCAAGGATACCTGCAGCAGCCAGAAGCTAGAGGAGTGAAGGAAGGAGCCTCCCCAAGAGCCTTCAGAGAAAGCACAGTCCTGCCAATTCTTTGTTTCCAGACGTCTGGCCTCCAGAACTATGAGAGAATAAATACCTATTGTTTCAAGACACCAAGTTTGTGGTAATTTGTTATATGAGCCCTATAAAATGGATACAAATCCCCTTTCACTTTCCAAAGTATTCAAGTTTCATAATATATTCTCCCCCCTGTCCCCCCATCCCAGCCACACACATACACACCCCCAGAGAGGAGTCTGAGGAAAGAAATAAGAAGCAGGACTCCTAGGCTTGTGCCTATCTTAGAATCAGGACCAGAAGTTCAAGGGGGGCTCTGGAGGCTAGGAGGTCACCAGCACAAGATATAATCAGGAATAAAAGAATATGTGTCTGAGTCATATATTTCAAAACTCACTACAAAGCTACAGTAGCCCAAACAGTGTAGTACTAGCATAAAGAAAGACATATAAAACAAGACAATAGAATTGAGAATCCAGAAATAAGCCTATACATCTATGGTCAACTACATGTAATTTTTGACAAGGCTGCCAAGTCCATTCAAAAGGGAAAGAACAATCTCTTCAACAAGTGGTGCTGGGAAACTGGATAAGACTAAAGTTGGAATCTACCTCATACCATATACAAAAGTCAACTGTAGGATTGATGTTATTACTTCCTTAAATATTTGATTGAATTCACCAGTGAAGTCATTCAGACCTGGGAGCTTCTCTGTGAGAAGTTTTTAAATTTTAATTCCATTAACAGTAATATAGCTATTCAGTTGTCTATTTTTTTCTTGAATGAGCTTCAGTAATTTTTCTTTTGAGGAATTTGTGTAATACACCAAGCCACATCCCATGGCCCTTTTTATGGTTCAAGGTGGAATTCACATTCTCAAGAACAGACAGCAAGGCTGGGGATCTGCCTTCTAACTCAGGCAGCTCAACTTGCTAGAAAATGGTGGAGAGAAACCCACTACCAAAACTCCACTCAGCCCCACACCCCGCCTACCATGACACCCCAGGAGCTGTGTGGTGGCGGGGCCACAGACCTCAGTGCCCAGGCTCAGCACCAACACAGGAGGGCTGGGGCAGACCATCCCTGCCCCTCCCTCTCTTCCCACTCTCCACCTTCTGCTAAGAGTTTGGCAAGGCCTGGAAGGGAAGAGCCTCCTTCTCTCCTTTCTGACAAAGTCCTGGTTTCTCCTCTGTGGCTTTTGATTGCCCAACCTCCACACAGGTGCTTGGAGACAGGAAGCACTTTGTCCCACTGCACATGACTCAGCCTCATAGGGATAGCATCCTGGTCATCACATGTGTGAGAATATCACACTTGAAACCCAGGGCTCGAGTCCCAGCTGGCTCTGCTCCTCCTGAGGGAATTAAGGTGGTATGAGGGGCTCCACACACGGATGAGGGAGCCTCAGGTGTCCTCTCAGCTAGCCTTCAAATGCCCTGGGACTTTAGGCAAGTCTCAGTCTTCTGGGTCTCAGTTTCCTCATCTGTAATTTGAGAGCCTTGATGTAGTCAGATCCCAGTCCTAACACTGTGAGCTCAAACAATCTATGATGTGAAGTCCAAAGCCCATGAAAACTTGAAACCCTTGAATAACACCAAGCAAACCCACAGAGTTTATCTGGGCACTGGGGGCACTCAGAGAATTCACACAGCATCTCTTTGTACCAGAGTATGCAAAATGGCTGGATGCTTAAGCAGGAAGGACCTCAGAATACATGTCATAGGTGAGGAAGCTGTGGCCCAGGAAGGGGCGGTCACCTGACCAGGATCTCCAGGCCACCCAGTTCTCCACCCCAGGCTCTCTTTGCTGCGCTTCTTTGCTTCCTGCTTACTCAATTCTTAGCACCGTCCTAGCGACAGACAGCCGACAAAGCCAGCCTCCTACAAATGTCATGTCATCAATTTGGAGATAATATGCCGTTCAGACAGGCTGCAACAATTCCAACCAAGACAGAGGAAGGTCCATAGCAACCGCAGGACTCGTTTGCTCTGGGAGACAGTACTCAGAGGTCTTCTGTCAAAATGCATGTATTTCTGATATCTGAACCAAGCCTGAGTGTTTGGAGATAAGATGGGATTTGAGCTGGAGCCTTGGTGACTAGATCAACAAGTGTCCTGTGGGAAGGAAGTGGCCATGCCACTGAATGTCAGCAGTCAGAACGCCCATCCCCTCAAGATCCAGGTGTCTGCTCCAACTCTTTGTGCCTCTCACACAAGATGCTGGAGGAGAAGATCAGTCAGCACAGCCTTACTAGAAAGTGACTTTGCAAGATGAATCAGAAGCTTAGAAATGTGCACATCCTGTTTCTTGTTCATTTTGCTTTTAGGTAGCTCTCCTATAGGAATTCTCAGAACAGGTTTACCTGACAGCACAGCAGAACCCAGAGGACCCTAAGGACCTCCATGGACAGTCTTTTCCACCTAGGCATGACGAGTTTTTTTTAATAGCTTTTTCTGATTATAAATGCAACGTCTGCTTATTATAGAAAACTTGGGAAATGTGAAAAATATAAAAAGAACAAACAAATATCACTACAATCCCCAAATCACTGGTGTATTTCCTTCCAGGGGTATTGGTTTATTATTTTTCCATGATTATGTGAGCACACGTACAAACAGTGAAGCATAAACTCTATGGTTTAACATCCTGATTTTAAAATATTTAGCAGGTCACAAGCAATCCAATACTATTAAAATAGCAGCCCAGTAGCCTGTCATATTTATTTCTTCATTATTTAGCTTTCTGTGATTGCAGGACATTTGCTTCTTCCCTATATTTCACTATACGATACAGCACAGAGAAAGGCCTTTTTGTGCATTATCCTACCATCAAATACAGGTCTCCTTCATAAGCACTGAGCTCCTCTAGGCTGCCTCATTCACATCTGCAGCTCCGCCTTCCGTGGTTTCAGGGCCCGGCACGTGCCTAGGCATCCGATGATGTTGACTGAATGACCCTCATTCATTGACGACTCACACATAACCCACCCCCTCTCATTGTTAAGTGAGGAACTGCATGGATCTGACACGCACGCGCTAAAGAACACGTTAGCTTCCAGGAAGCTGAGGACTGTGACCACGGAAATGCTCAGAGCACAGCAGGGGACTGACGAAAACAGGTAGGTCCAAGCACGGGGCTGCTTGGAGGAAGGTGCAGCAGCCGGCGCCTGGTCTGAACCTGCATCTGTTAAATATTTCTAAAACCCAAATATTTCTGAGCCAAATGTCTGCTGACCCCTGTCTGCATGAGGAGGTTTGCATATTTGCACAGGAACACAGCGTTTGTTCGTGGGTTTCTGTGTTAATATATACAAATGTAGTTTCCTGTGTCAATAGTTCTGACTGGAGAAAAGTGGAGGAAGTATGACCAGGTGATAAAGTACTGAGGCCAAGCGAGAGAGCTTGCCTCCATCAGGCCCAAGGAATTTACAGAGGACAGCACTCTGCCTTGGTTTCTCTCTCTCAATCTCTCTCTTAATTTATATTATACAGTCCTGCTTTCTTTTTATTAATTAATTTATTTATTTAATTATTTATTTATTGGCTGCGTTGGGTCTTCATTGCTGTGCATGGGCCTTCTCTCCTGGCGAGCAGGGGCTACTCTTTGTTGTTGTGCACGGGTTTCTCATTACAGTGGCTTCTCAATCCAGAGCACGGGCTCTAGGCGCACAGGCTTCAGTAGTTGCGACATGTTGGTCAGTAGTTGTGGCTCGAGGGCTCTAGGGAGCAGGCTCAGTAGTTGTGGTGCGTGGGCTTAGTTGCTCCGTGGCATGTGGGATCTTCCCGGACCAGGAATTGAACCCACGTCCCCTGCGTTGGCAGGCGGATTCTTAACCACTGCGCCACCAGGGAAGTCCCTACAGTCCTGCTTTCTTAAATACAAAAAATAGGCTACATTCCGTCAGACCCCAGAGTTTAATGTTCCATATGGAGAGGTGCACACACTGTTGCTGGAGATGCTATAACCTCTATTAGTTGCACTGTAGGAAGAAGAGGTTGCCAGTCCAACTCTTCCTGGTCTTATCCCTGAAGCCCAGCTCACCTCTAAGCTTCCAGATTGATTTGTCTGTTCTTCTCAGTGGACACCATCCTTTCATGGGGCACTTGCTCAAGGCCAGGTGCTATGCTGGCAGCTCAGAAGATAAAGGCCCAATTCTTTTCCTTGAGGGGATACAGACACGAGGAAAGAAAGAGACACCCTTTCTTTTTTCCAGTCCTAAGACTCCCTAAGCGCCCAACAGGGACATTGTTAAGTGCCCTGGGCATGTAGACAATGAGACAAGGGAACTATGGAAAGTATTCAGAGAAGGTAAACTTAGAAAGCGGACAGGAATTCAATAAGCATCAATCTGGGCAAAGTATGGTATGTTTGAGGAACAGAAAATAACAAGTCTGGTGACTGGAACAGGATGGAGGATGCAGATGGGGTGAGACCAGAGGACGGGAGGGCCAGCTAGAGGTGGACCACTAATGGCCCAAGGGCCATGTAAAAGCATTGGGACTACGTCTTGTAGATGGTAGGAGCTGCCAAATGGGAGGGTCAAGGTCAAATCTGTGACTGGAGTAGAAAATGGGCCGCAGGACAGCAAGACTGGAAGCAGAGATACAAATGCGGGAATTCTTGCAATAGTCCAAAGGGACAGGACGGAATCAGATGCTGAGAATCAGGCAATCAAGTGGTTGCTGATAGGAGTAAACTGTGATGGAAAATCCAGCAGGTATCCAAGAGAAGGGCCCCCATTTTGCTTTGGACTTGCACTTCAGGTGTGAGAGGGAAACCCAGGTGGCAACGTCCAGCAATAAGTAAAGTCTGGAGGAGGTGTCTATTTGGACACTGTCAACTTGTAAGTGACAGCTGACACCACAGGAACAGAATACAATTGCTCATGGGAAGTGTGTCGGGTGGGACACAAACACCAAGGAACCATGAGAAGCCTGGCATGTGAGGGTCGGAGGAGCTGAGAAAAAGCAGCCAGTGTTAAGAGAATAAGGCTGGAGTCATGTCCTGAAAGCCAACAGAAGAAGGGAATTCAGGGACACGATGTCAAAACGAAATACTGCAAAGATCAGGTGGGGTGCGGACCCAAACCATGTGGCAATGAGCACTCCATCCATGACTTAATGGACAGCAATTTCAGCAGCTTCCACAACCGAGAAGCAAAGAGAAGGTGAGAAAGTGGTGGCCATGAGTGTAGAGCAGTCTCAGAAGAGCTTGGCTTTGAAAGGGAAGAAGATCTATAAAGGGAGTTGGCAAAGTCACGGGAAGGGTTTTTCCAATGTGAGGCTTTACCAAGTTTGTAAGTTTTGATGCCAGAGCCTATAGAGCTGAGAGTATGAGGATGACTTTGACGATGCCAAGCTGGGAGACTAGAAAATTGTGATGTTGTTAATTATGGGGTAAATGTTCCCAAAAGGAGTCAGTGGGAAGTTGTTGTATAACAAAGGGAGTCCAACTCGAGGATGGAAGATGCCTTAGAGGACTGGGGCGGGGAGGGTGGGGGGGCTTGGGGGGGGGGAGTCAAGGAAGGGAGGGAATATGGGGATATGTGTATAAAAACAGATGATTGAACTTGGTGTACCCCCAAAAAAATAAAAAAAAAATAAAAAAAAGGAGTCAGGCTCAGATACTTTGACCCTCCCCAGTTCTGAGCTGCAGGCCAGTTCAGGCGAGGCAGGAGGGAGGAGGAGGCTCGGGGCCCATGGGGAAGCTGCCTGGCGAGGCTCAGACACTGACATCCTGAGCCAGGGAGTGTCGGGAACGCAGCGCCAGACACGGGCCTGAGTTCTGGAGCCACATGGCAAGCTGGCAACAGCGTGGACCTCTGACCCCGCTCATTCTGCATCTTTTCTCAACATTTTGGACGTTTACAGCCTGTTATCTAGCACCACCTGTCTCGTCTGTGCACAGTTATAATTCAGATGAATGAAACTATTGTCTGGCTTTTAATAGCCAGTTGCACTGCTCTGACATGGCTAAGGTTAACAAAATGACTAAATTAACTAACCCAGCCATAGAATCAAGCTCTGGCCTGAGTATGCCAGGCCAGAAAAATCAGCACAGCCCTCATGGAAATGAGGCTATGAATTTAACAAGAGTCAGGCGACTCCCACCACGTACTGGAAATTCTATTCACTGGTCCTGATACTGGCTCTGCCAACGAGGGACTCTGCTTCATTCTCTATTTTTTAATTGAAGTATAGTTGATTTACAATGTTGTGCTAGTTTCAGGTGTACAGCAAAGTAAGATTATATATATAATATTATATATAATATTTATATATATTATATGTATATTTATATATATTCTTTTTCCATTAAAGGTTATTATGAGATACTGAATATAGTTCCCTGTGCTATATAGTAGGTCTTTGTTATTTATCTATTATATATATACATATTAGTGTGTATCTGTTAATCCCAGACTCCTAATTTATCCCTCTCCCCCATTCCCCTTTGGTAACCATAAGTTTGTTTTCTATGCCTGTGGGTCTATTTCTGTTTTGTGAATAAGTTCATTTGTAATATTTTTTGGATTACACAGATAAGCCATGTGATATGGTATTTGTTTTTGTCTGGCTTACTTCATTTAGCATGATAGGTCCATCCATGTTGCTGCAAATGGAATTATTTTGTTCTTTTTATGGAATAGTATTCCATTGTGTGTGTGTGTGTATAACATCTTCTGTATCCATTCATCTCTCGATGGACATTTAGTTTGCTTCCATGTCTTGGCTATTGTAAACAGTGCTGCTCTGAACATTAGGGTGCATGTATCTTTTGGAATTAGAGTTTTCATCTTTTCCAGATATGAGACCAGGAGTGGGATTGCTAGATCATATGGTAACTCTATTTTTTAGTTTTTTAAGTAGCCTCCATGCTGTTCTCCACAGTGGCTGCTCCTCTGCTTCATTCTGTGGAAAGATGGGAGGACTACAAAATTACTATTTCCTACAAAGATAAAGAAATCATGGAGTCTCCTAAAGGAGCACAGAATCCTGAATCATTCTAGTTCACCCCCCACACACACACATTTGACTACGATGGAAATGACACTCAGAGTTAACAACTTTCTAGAATTTTCTTAATAAGTGGGTGACACAGAATTCATTGAACAATGAGAAGATGCTGCCGTGATATGGCAAGGCTTCTATGACGTCCAGTCACTCCTTCTGACAACAAACCATACCCTGTGGGGCTCAGACCTGGACACAGAGCCCTCATAACTCCCCGGCTGGAGGGTCAGGCTGGGTAACACGCTGTGGGAAGGAGACCTGGACAGCGGAGGGTAGGCTAAGGAGGAAGTAGGTGGGCACAGCAGTAACTGCCCTATCATCGAGGTGTCCTGCACACCCCCATCGTCCTCCAAATCCCCACACGCGTCAGGACTCAGTGCTTGTGAGTGAGAGCAGCCTTCCTTTAGCAAGCTGAACCAAAAGGATGTAGAAATGGCCTTAGGGCCCCAAACTCCTTGAGCAAACAAGGGGAAGGTACCTGGCAGCCCACACGCTGCCTGCTGGAGCAGGGTTCAGTGGGGGAAACCCACAGAGATAAGCTCCGGAACAGCACGTGGGCCCATTCCAGGGCCATGCATGGGGATCTAGCTGAGCTGGTGTCAGACTCCAGCAGAGGGACCCCAGGCCTTGGGCTTTCATGATTAGGGAAGCACCAGCCTCTCTCCCGATTGGATCAGGACCCGGAGTTTGATCGTAGCGTGGTTTGGCAGAACTCTGGTCATCTGTCCTGCTCTTCCAGCTCAGCAGTCAGAGTTGAGGAGCAGCAGCCCCACTCTGGCGTGACCAGGGTTTGGGGTTCCAGCCTATGACGTGGCAGTGATCTACCAAGTTTGGTCTTCTTCAGGATTCAGCTGGAGTCTGCTTTCTTGCAGCTCTACAGGGACCAGCTTCTCTGTGAGGCTGGCCTGCAGAGAATATCTAAACCAGAATCAGCTGAATACATTAGTTCTCACTCCCCTAACCCCTTCCCCTCACTGCAGTCAAAGGCAGCTTTCCTAACCTCAAACTTAACCTTGGAACCCTCTGCTAATAGCCCTTAGAGTCTTCCCTCACTGGCATGATATAGTCAAACTGCTCAGCCAGGGATGCGAGGCCTCCTGCACCAGATCTCACTTCTTTGTCCAGGCTTATCCTCAGCACCCCCATCCCAAATGCACTGGATCTGCTCCCTCCCACCATTGCTCACACAACGTGAGCCTCTTCCCATCCTGCCAGCCCTGTGAACTTGCAGATGCATTACCCCAAATGCCCTCGTGGAGAATGTCTGGCTCCTCCTCCACACCCGGACTCTACAATACCCTTGTCATCACACTGGGTAGTTGTTTTCATACCGGCCTGTCTGGAGGGGGCCTCAGTCATGCCACCTGCAAAGAAGGTGCCAGTGAATAAGAATGAAGGGCATCAGCTGCACCTAGCCCTCCCCAGAGCTCAGGCTCCAAGTCCTTCTGCCCTGCCCATAACCATAGATCCCACATCTCACAGATGCTGAATACTATCTATCTTATATAAATCATGTTATATTTAACTGTTACAAAGCTACACACTGGGCAAAAGGTGGTGCTGGCCATTTCCTCGGAATAGTTAAATATACTGGTGAGAACCTCAGTATTCCCTCCACCAGGATGTGAGTGAGGCCCCACTGCCAATTGGCAGCACACCTCGACAGTGCCCAGGGGCCCCGGGGAAAAGTCTGGTGCTCACACCTGCCCAGGGACAGCACAAGTCTTCCACTTGCTCCAGGTATGTGGGTCTGTAAAAGGAAAGGTAGGAAAAGGAGGTCTCTCCTTAAGAAATCCTTTGTAGACCCACCCCCACACCTTAAAGTCCTCAAACCCAGAAGGGGCTGCAAATGACATTTACAAGGTGGCAACAGGCTGCTGGCCATCACAAAGCTCACTATCCACAAGGGAGATATGGCTATCACAGTAAGTTGAAGTTCTTTGTTCTGAATGCATGCCCTGTTTTCAGTACCGTTTCCTTGGCAGTCAATCAAATGACTAATCTAACGCCCATTAACAGCTTCATGAATGAAAGAAAATGTATTTTAAGAGAGCTCCATGCTGGTCCCCAGTTGCACTGACAAACTGTTTTCAAAGTCTGACAAGAATCACTTTCAAATAAAGGGTAACATTGAAACAACTAGAAACCTCTAGGGCCATGGTTACACAGCCCCATACACACCCTCCTGCTCGATGGTTCATTGGCAAGTTCACCCTGCAGACGCCTTCTCAGCTGCCCAAGGTAGGATGTGCCTGGCTACTGTCAGCTAAGAAGGCATCTGAATATACTCTACAAATCCTTTCCCAGCGTCTTCTCAGGACCCAGAAGCCCTAATCTTGTCTATATCTGTATATACGAAGCCATTGTGAGATGTGTCAGAACCTTGACGAGATACTCTGGGGAGAAGCCCCATCACCAGACCAGGCCAGGCCAAGGGCCTTGTCACTAAAAGACGTCTGTCCAAGTTAGCATGACCCGCCTTAAGACAGAGATGACAGCTGTGCTCATTCCTCTACCACCAGACCATCCCTCAACAGGGTGTAAGAATCAAAGGTTTCTTCTTTGAGGAACTTCCAGGTCTTTTCAGGATTTTCTCAGGCATCGTCGTATCCCTACAAAGCAGTAAATCATGGCAACAACTCCCAACTTCTAGCCAAGAAATCTGTGAAACAGTCCTTGGTTTTCAAAAGAAGTGAAGCCACAGAACACAGAGGAAGGGCAGCTTACCTGGTTTCATTTCTGGAAAAACAGCTCCTGCACCTGGCTTACTCTAACCTGTGCACCAGGGCCTCCTGCTGAGCACTGTCCCACCCTATATCCCAGGACCCCACCTTGTTTGCTGACCTCAGTGTCGTATCACCAGATTCAGCTCTGGGAAACAGGAATTCCTTTGGCCCACATCCAGCTCCAGATCAGCTCACAAGCAGTCTAGCCACATCCCAGCCCCACCCCTCAGCATGACTTGGTCAGGCCTTGGCCAAAGTTCTCTCTAGAGCTCCAGACTCAAGCATCTGGCCATCCATCTGCACACCCAAGAAGGCCTCAAACACAACATGTCCAAAGATAAATCAAAAAAGCAAAAACCCTCTCCATCACACTAAATGGACTAGACATATGCCTACTTTTCCAATTCTGGAACCAGGGAATCTTCCTTCTCTCTCCTCTACCCAAGTCATCCCGTCCATTTGACACCCATCTTTCCAATTCATTTATCCTCTCCAAGTCCACTTCCGTTTTTGTGTTTTTGCTTGCCTTCTTTGGGGGACTACCTCTATCCCCCCATATGACAATCCTGCACCTCCATGTGATTCGAGTGGGGCTGACCCCGCCATCTTGATCTAGGAATGATCAAGGGCTCCAGGCCTGGCTACAGAAAGAGTTCCAGCCACTAAGCCATGGTCATCAGCTCAGAACTGAGCCATTAGAATCCCCCCCATAATTCTTACTGGGCATGGAGAGAAAGTGATGCTCTTTCTCCTGAGGCTCACAAGGACCAAGGCGAGGTGGGAACTGTGGGGCCTCTTACTATTGCCTGCAGAAAATGTAAAGTCATGAAAAGACCAGCAGAACCAAGAGATTAGGGAAAGTGCTGGAGACCAGGGAGCGAGGAAAGGAGAGCTCTGATGTCACTGTTTTAACCCCTGAATCCAGCCTACAGTCAAAGAACTTCTTTTGGACAGCCCCATTACATGAGTCTATAAATTCCCCCGTTTCATCATAATAAGTTTGAATTGGGGTCTATCTCCAACTACTGAACACCTGCTGACACAATAGCTCACGTGGTTGGGTCTCTCCCCCTTCATTCTCACCACCTGTATTAGTCTGCTAGGGTTCCCATAATAAAGTATCCCAAACTGGGTGACAAGCCACAGAAATGTATTGCCTCACAGTTCTGGAGGCTGGATGTCCAAAATCAAAGTGCCAACAGGGTTGGTTTCTTCTGAGGACTGTGAGGAAAAATATGTCCATGACTTTCTAGTAGTTCCTGGTGGTGTGCTGGAAATCTTTGGCTTCCCTTGGCTTGTAGAAGCATCGCCCAAATCTCTGCCTTCATCCGCACATAGCATTCTTCCTGTGCGTGAATGTCTCTGTGTGCAAGTTTCCTCTTTTTATAAAGACATAGTCATATTGGATTAGGGAGCCTCCATACTCCAGTATGAGCTCATCTTAACTAAGAACATCTGCAGTGGCCCTACCTCCAAATAAAGTCACATTCTGAGGCACAGGGGTTAGGACTTCAACATATGGACGTGGTGGGGACACAAGTCAACCCATAACACCTCCCATTCCAACTGAAGCTCTGACCCATCAGAGGCCTCTTTTGCCCTACTTGAGATCCTCTGGTCTTCACCTGCCTCTTGGTCCAGTGGCCACTGCAGCATCCAGCCCTACAAGGCTCCGACTAACCTCCCACAGTTGTGACCTGATGCCACCTCACCTCATACCCTCACAACACTTCTCACCTCTTCCTGGTGCTAATCTGTTCATGAGAAGGTGTGTTCAGTATCTATAAGTGCACAACTCCACGGGGTGAAACTTTGACAAGAAGAAAAAGGAGCCAGTGAATAAATTCTTACTGCCTTCTCCTTCCGGACAGACTGTCCTGAGATAGTTATACAAAAAATCAAGTAATCAGCTGCCTCTTAGAAGCAATCACCTCATAACATACCTTGGAATTGGCGCTCTTTTTCCCTGTCTCATTTCCCAGGTCCCTCACTCTGTTTCTTGGGATTGGATTCTCTAATAAAGAAAAAGCCCATGAGCCTCTGCCTCAGCTTCTGCTTTTAGGGGAACCCAGGCCAGTTCAGCCACAGTGCTCCCTCTCAGTGTAACCTTACAATGCCTTTCCCCTGCTGAAAGCCCTGCAATGCTTCTCCATTGTCCTAAAGTTCAAACTCTCTAGCTAAAAGCTGGCAGGCAGCTTAGAGGTCATCTGGTCAACACTCTTTCATGCTGCAACAGTCCAACTCATGGGTTTTGGGATCCATCCAATTGGGTTTGTTTTTGTTTTTTTTTAAGAACTTTTATTGAGATATAGTTAACATAAAATATACTGCATATATTTAGAGTGAACAGTTTGGTATTTTTTCCTTATTAGTAATGTATATATGGCAATCCCAATCTCCCAATTCATTCCCCCCCAATGCTCCCCACTTTCCCCACTTGGTGTCCATATGTTTGTTCTTTACATCTGTGTCTCTATTTCTGTCTTGCAAACCGGTTGATTTGTACCATTTTTCTATAGTCCACATATATGTGTTAATATACGATATTTGTTTTTCTCTTTCTGACTCACTTCACTCCGTATGACAGTCTCTAGGTCCATCCATGTCTCTACAAATGTCCCAGTTTCATTCCTTTTTACAGCTGAGTAATATTGCATTGTATATATGTACCACATCTTTTTCATCCATTCATCTGTTGATGGACATTTAGGTTGCTTCCATGTCCTGGCTATTGTAAATAGTGCTGCAGTGAACATGTGTCTTTTTGAATTATAGTGTTCTCTGGGTATATGCCCAGCAGTGAGATTGCTGGGTCATATGGTAACTGTATTTTTAGTTTTGCAAGGAACCTCCATACTGTTCTCCACAGTGGCTGTATCAATTTACATTCCCACCAGCAGTGCAAGAGGGTTCCCTTTTCTCCACATCCTCTCCAGCATTTACTGTTTGTAGATTTTCTGATGATGTCCATTCTCACCAGCATGAAGTGATACCTAATCGTAGTTTTGATTTGCATTTCTCTAATAATTAGTGATGTTGAGCAGCTTTTCATGTGCCTCTTGGCCATCCATATGGCTTCTTTGGAGAAATGCCTATTTAGGTCTTCTGCCCGTTTTTTTATTGGGGTGTTTGTTTTTTTGATATTGAGCTGCATGAACTGTTTATATATTTTGGAGATTAATCCTTTGTCTGTTGACTCATTTGCAAATATTTTCTCCCATTCTGAGGGTTGTCTTTTAGTCTTGCTTATAGTTTCCTTTGCTGTGCAGAAGACTTGAAGTTTCATTAGGTCTCACTTATTTATTTTTGTTTTTATTTTCATTACTCTAGGGGGTGGATCGAAAAAGATCTCACTGTGATTTATGTCAAAGAGTGTTCTTCCTATGTTTTCCTCTAGGAGTTTTATAGTGTCTGGCCTTACATGTAGGTCTTTAATCCATTTTGAGTTTATTTTTGTGTATGGTGTTAGGGAATGTTCTAATTTCATTCTTTTACATGTAGCTGTCCAGTTTTGCCAGCACCACTTATTGAAGAGGCTGCCTTTTCTCCATTGTATATCCTTGCCGCCTTTATCATAGATTAGTTGACCATAGTTTATCTCTGGGCTTTCTATCCTGTTCCATTGATCTATATTTCTGTTTTTGTGCCAATACCACACTGTCTTGATCACTGTAGCCTTGTAGTATAGTTTGAAGTCAGGAAGCATGATCCCACCAACTCCTTCTTTCCTTCTCAAGATTGCTCTGGCTATTTGGGGTCTTTTGCTTTTCCATACAAATCGTAAAATTTCTTGTTCTAGTTCTGTGAAAAATGCCATTGGTAATTTGATCAGGACTGCATTGAATCTGTAAATTGCTTTGGGTAGTATAGTCATTTTCACAATGTAGATTCTTCCAATCCAAAAACATGGTATATCTCTCCAGCTGTTCGTGTCATCTTTGATTTCTTTCACTAGTGTCTTATAGTTTTCTGAGTACAGGTCTTTTACCTCCTTGGTTAGGTTTATTCCTAGGTATTTTATTCTTTTTGTTGCAATGGTGAATGGGATTGTTTCCTTAATTTCTCTGTCTGATCTTTCATTGTTGGTGTATAGAAATGCAAGAGATTTCTGTTTGTTAATTTTTATCCTGTAATTTTACCAAATTCATTGATTAGCTCAAGTAGTTTTCTGGTGGCATCTTTAGGGTTTTTTATGTATAGTATCATGTCACGTGCAAACAGTGACATTTTTACTTCTTCTTTTCCAATTTGGATTGCTTTTATTTCTTTTTCTTCTCTGATTGCTGTGGCAAGGACTTCCAAAACTATGTTGAATAGTAGTGGTGAGAGTGGACATCCTTGTCTTGTTCCTGATCTTAAAGAGAATGCTTGCAGGTTTTCCCCATTGAGAATGATGTTTGCTGTGGGTTTGTCATATATGGCCTTTATTATGTTGAGGTAGGTTCCCTCAATGCCCACCTTCTGGAGAGTTTTTATGATAAATGGGTGTTGAATTTTGTCAAAGGCTTTTTCTGCATCTATTGAGATGATCATGTGATTTTTATCCTTCAATTTGTTAATATGGTGTATCACATTGATTGATTTGTGTATATTGAAGACTCCTTGCATTCCAGGGATAAACCCCACTTGATCATGGTGTATGATCCTTTTAATGTGTTGTTGGATTCTGTTGGCTAGTATTTTGTTGAGGATTTTTGCATCTATATTCATCAGTGATATTGGTCTGTAGTTTTCTTTTTCTGTAGTATCTTTGTCTGGTTTTGGTATTAGGGTGATGGTGGCCTCATAAAATGAGTTTGGGAGTGTTCCTTCCTCTGCAATTTTTTGAAAGAGTTTGAGAAGGATGGGTGTTAGCTCTTCTCTAAATGTTTGATAAAATTCACCTGTAAATCCATCTGGTCCTGGACTTTTGTTTGTTGGAAGATTTTTAATCCCAGTTTCAATTTCATTACTTGTGATTGGTCTGTTCATATTTTCTATGTCTTCCTGATTCAGTCTTGGAAGATTATACCTTCCTAAGAATCTGTCCATTTCATCCAGGTTGTCCATTTTATTGGCATATAGTTGCTTGTAGTAGTCTCTTATGGTGCTTTTTATTTCTGTGGTGCCCATTGTAACTTCTCCTGTTTCCTTTCTAATTTTATTGATTTGAGTCCTCTCCCTCTTTTTCTTGATGAGTCTTGCTAGAGTTTTATTGATCTTATTTATCTTCTCAAAGAACCAGCGTTTAGTTTTATTGATTTTTGCTATTGTTTTCTTTGTTTCTATTTCATTTGTTTCTGCTCTGATCTTTATGATTTCTCTCTGTCTACTAACTTTGGGTTTTGTTTACTCTTCTTTCTCTAGTTTCTTTAGGTGTAAGATTAGCTTGTTTATTTGGGATTTTTCTTGTTTCTTGAGGTAGGATTGTGTTGCTGTAAACTTCCCTCTTAGAACTGCTTTTGCTGCATCCTATAGGCTTTGGATCATTGTGTTTTCATTGTCATTTGTCTCTAGGTATTTTTTTATTTCCTTCTTGATTTCTGCAGTGATCTATTGGTTATTTAGTAGTGTATTGTTTAGCCTCCATGTGTTTGTGTTCTTTACAGTTTTTGTTCCTGTAATTTATTTCTAATCTCATAGGGTTGTGGTCAGAAAAGATACTTGATATGATTTCAATTTTCTTGAATTTACCAAGGTTTGATTTATGACCCAAAATGTGATCTATCCTGGAGAATGTTCCATGTGCACTTGAGAAGAATGTGTAATCTGCTGTTTGGGGATGTAATGTCCTATAGATATCTATTAAATCAAGCTGGTTTATTGTGTCATTTAAAGCTTGTGTTTCCTTATTAATTTTCTGTCTGGATGATCTCTCCATTAGTGTAAGTGGGGTGTTCAAGTCCCCCACTATTATTGTGTTACTGTCAATTTCCTCTTTCATAGTTGTTAGCATTTGCCTTAGGTATTGAGGTGTTCCTATATTGGGTGCATAGATGTTTATAATTGTTATCTACTCTTCTTGGATGGATCCCTTGATCTTTAAGTAGTTCTTGTCTCTTATAACATTTTTTACTTTAAAGTCTATTTTATCTGATATGAGTATTGCTACTCCAGCTTTCTTTTGATTTCCATAGGCATGGAATACCTTTTTCCATCCCCTCACTTTCAGTCTGTATGTGTCCCTAGGTCTGAACTAGGTCTCTTGTAGACAGCATATATATGGGTCTTGTTTTTGTATCCATTCAGCCAGTCTGTGTCTTTTGCTTGGTGCATTTAGTCCATTTACATTCAAGGTAATTATCAATATGTATGTTCCTATTACCATTTTCTTCATTGTTTTGTTTTTGTAGGTCCTTTTCTTCTCCTATGTTTCCCGCTTAGAGAAGTTCCTTTAGCATTTGTTGTAGGGCTTGTTTGGTAGTGCTGAATTCTCTTAGCTGTTGCCTGTCTGTAAAGCTTTTGATTTCTCCATCAAATCTGAATGAGATCCTTGCTGGGTAGAGTATTCTTGGTTGTAGTTTCCTCCCTTTCATCACTTGAAATATATCATGCCACTCCCTTCTGGCTTGCAGAGTTTCTGCTGAGAAATCAGCTGTTAACCTTATGGAAGTTCCCTTGTATGTTATTTGTCATTTTTCCCTTGTTGCTTTTAATAACTTTTCTCTGTCTTTAATTTTTGTCACTTTGACTACTATATGTCTTGGCATGTTTCTCCTTGGGTTTATCCTGCCTGGAACTCTCTCTGCTTCCTGCACTTGGGTGACTATTTCCTTTCCCATGTTAGGGAAGTTTTCAACTATAATCTCTTCCAATATTTTCTCTGGTCCTTTCTCTCTCTCTTCTCCTTCTGGGACCCCTATAATGCGAATGTTGGTGCGTTTAACGTTGTCCCAGAGGTCTCTTACTCTGTCTTCAATTCTTTTCATTCTTTTTTCTTTATTCTTTTCCACATCAGTGATTTTCACCATTCTGTCTTCCAGGTCACTTATTCGCCCTTCTGCCTCAGTTAATCTGCTATTGGTTCCTTCTAGTGTATTTTTCATTTCAGTTATTGTGCTGCATATCTCTGTTTGTTCTTTAATTCTTCTAGGTCTTTGGTAAACTTTTCTTGCAACTTTTCAATCTTTACATCCAGTCTTTTTTCAAAGTCCTGGATCATCTTTGCCATCATTATTCTGTATTCTTTTTCTGGAAGATTGCCTATCTCCTCTTCATTTAGGTGTTTTTCTGGGGTTTTATCTTGTCCATTCATCTGGTACAAAGTCCTCTGCATTTTCACTTTCTCTATCTTTCTATGGCTGTGGTTTTCAGTTCCACAGAACGAAATACTGCTGATACTGCTTGATACTGCTGTCTGCCCTCTTGTGGAGGAAGCTATTTAAGAGGCTTGTATGTGCTTCCTGATGGAGGGTTGGGCTGGGTGGGCAGAGCTCAGTAAAACTTTAATCTGCTTATCTGCCAATGGGTGGGGCTGTGTTCCCACCTTGTTGGTTGTTTGACCTGAGGCTATGCAGCACTGGAGCTTACAGTCTCTGTGGTGGGGCTAATGGCAGACCCTGGGAGGGCTCACACCAATGAGCACTTCCCAGAACCCCTGCCACCAGTTTCCCTGTTTCCTCAGTGAGCCACAGCTTCCCCCCACCACCCCACCTCTGCAGGCAACCCTCCAATATCAGCAGGTAGTTCTGGTTCATTCTCCTATGGGGTCACTGCTCCTTCCCCCTTGGTCCTGGTCAGCACACTATTTTTTGTGTGCCCTCCAAGAGTGGAATCTCTGTTCCCCCCAGTCCTGTGGAGGTCCTGCAATCAAATCCCACTGGCTTTCAAAGTCTGATTCTCTGGGAATTCCTCCTCCCATTGCCGGACCCCCAGGTTAGGAAGCCTGATGTGGGGCTCAGAACCCTCACTTTAATGGGTAGACTTCTGTGGTATAATTGTTCTCCACTTTGTGAGTCTCCCCCACCCCCGCCAGCATTTATGGGATTTGATTTTAACGTGATTGTGCCCCTCCTACCTTCTCATCGCGGCTTCTCCTTTGTCTCTGGATATGGGGTGTCTTTTCTGGTGAGTTCAAGTGTCTTTCTGTCGATGATTGTTCAACAGTTAGTTGTAATTCTGGTGCTCTTGCAAGAGGGAGTGAGCACACCTCCTCCTATGCCGCCATCTTGAACTATCTCCTTCATCTGATTGGGTTTTAAACCTGGCTCTTTCTGAAAACTTGTATAAAGTTTTTCACCTCTCTAAGCTTCAGTTTCTTCATCCACCCAACCCCAGGGTTGAGGAGAGGCAATATATGTAACATGTCTAGCAGAGTGTTTGGAACACTAAATACATAGCAGTCAGCATCATTACAGGTGAGGAATCAGATACCAATATGCAAAGGGAGCTGCTCAGGATCACACAGTTGGCTCACAGCAGCTGTCAAACCTGGGGCCAAAATCCTACAAAACCAAATTGGACTCCACAAATAAGAGACTGAAGTATCAATGCCCACTAATCAGCCATAAAAGTGTTTAAATGTACTTACTCTGCAGATATTACTTCCGCACCTCCTGTATGCAGACACTCTTTTGAGAGCTATACAGTGAAAAAAACACACAAGGTCCCTGCCTTCATGGGGTTTATATTCTAATGAAAGAATGAGACACTCCACAGTGAAGCATTGAATGTGTATAAGCATGTCACAGGGCACTAGTTTCTATAGCATAAGGTAGGAATGCAGAGTGAGGGGGGCTTATATTTTTATAGCATGGTTGAGGAAGTAATCTGATAAAAGCTCACAAGGTAAAGGAGGCAAGGGAGTGAAACCACTGATATCAGGCGTAGCATTTCAAGCAGCCCAAGTGGGAACACAAAGGGCTGAGGTAGGAGCAATCTTGGAGTGTTCAAGAGACAGCAGAGAGGCCAACACTGCTGCGCGGAGGGGTGGTGAGGGGAAGGGTGCTAGGAAGCGATGTCAGAGACAGGCAGATGGCTTGGGCAGGCCATGGACTGTGAATTCTACTCTGAGTGGCAGAAAGCTAATGAAGGGTTTTAAACAGAGGTGTGGAGGGACCTGACTTGGGCTTCAAAGGATCGCTCTGACTGAGTGAGATCAGAGAGAAGGCCAGTGCAATAACACTGGTAGATGTGATGTTGGCCTGGACCAGGTGGCAGAGCCAGGGGAGGTGAGAAATTGTCATTCTCAATACATTTTGAAGGCAGAACTTTCAGAACTTGTTGATGGATTGGCTGTGAGGTGTGAACAGAAGGTTGATCCCAAGACTGGGACCCAACCAAATGACATGAGGGACTGGCCATTTACTGAAAGGCGGAGACTAAGGACGCAGAGGTGAGGAGGCAAATCAGGAGTCTGCTTTTGAACATGCTGATTGGATATCCAGTAAACACAAAATAGTGGCTGGATAAACAAGTCTGGAAAGCAGGGGAGAAGTCCAGACTGGAGATTCCCATTTGGGAGCATTGGACATTGAAACATTTGGTGGTGTTGAAAGCTAGGAGCCTGGATGAGCCACCCTAGGGAATGAGAGCAGATGGGCCTCCATGGCTTCCTGGGGACTGGCCAATATTCCAAGGTCAGGAAAGGAGAGAGCCCCGGAAAGCAGCCTGAGAAGGAGAGTCAGGAGTCAGGAGAGAACCACAAGTGTGGTATCCTGAAGTAGCCACGTGCAGAAGGAGTTTCAAAGAGAAAAAACTGACCAACTGCGGAGTGCTGCTGATTGCCACATAAGACAAGATTGAGAACATGGAATTTGGCAACATGGAGATTATTGGTGACCTTGGCAAGAGCTACTTGGATGGACAAAATAGCATGGGAGGAGGGAAAGCAGAGACTTTGAGATTTCACAAGCCTCTGGAGGAGTTTTGTGTGAAGTGGAGCCCAGGAAACTGGTGACGTTGGAGTGATGCTCATGAGTGGATGAGAGGAAATGAGATCGAGTGAACATGGGGGTCTTTTCATTAATGGTAATTTTTCAACAGGGTACAGGGAAGCAGACACTATTCAGGGAGTGGAAATCATTCTAGCCTCTTGGGAAATCAGTATAGCAGTACACATCAAGAGCCTTAAAAAACGTCCATGCCGTTTGACCCATGAATTCCACTTCTGGAAATCTCTCCTCAGGAAATAATTCCAAATACAGAAAAAGTCCTCTGCATAGATGTTTGTCATAGAATTAATTATAATAGGTCTAGGAACATCTAAATATGCCACAATAGATAACAGTTAAGGATGCAGGATGGACCCACTGACAGGATTATAAGCTCTCTGAGAACAGGGATGGTGTCTATTTTATTTATCACTCAACCCCAGCACTTACCATGAGGCTGATATTTGTTGAATGAATGAATAAAAATTCTTACAAACTGAAGTAAAAAAAGATATAATCATCCTTAAATTAACATGTAAATATGCGTACATTCACAGTATGATCTCAACCATGTTTTAAAAAAAAAAAAAAAAACACTAACACTATATATAAACTAAAGAAATAACTCCCCAAAATGTAAACAGTGATCATCTTTGGGTGGTGGAATATGATTTCCTTCTTCATTTTATTTTTGTTTATTTTGCATATTTTTAAAAATGAATATGACTACTTTTATGATGGAAAAAAACAAGTCAGGATCATTTCTTTAGAAAGGAAGGGCTTGGGAGTTCCCTGGTGGTCCGGTGGTTAGGACTTAGTGCTTTCACTACCATGGCCCCAGGTTCAATCCCTGGTCAAGGAACTAAGATCCTGCAAGCCATGTGGCACAGCCAAAAAATAAAAAATAAAAATAGAAAAGAAGGGCTAGAGTTAGGCAGGATTTACACTCTCATCGTCAGGACTCGATAAGGTTTTACACCCTCTGAGGGTCCCCAGGCAGTCTCTGTAGGTGTAAGTCTCCAATTCCAGCCATGCTGCTCCTCTGAAGATGGGTTCCTCCCACTATTATCAGGGACAGGTCTATTTCCTAGGTGAAAGAAGGTCCCTGCAAGAGCTAAAGAGAGATGCTGTTCAGAGGTTACAGCTTTCACTGGAGCATTTTCTAGACTCTTAACCAGCTGTCAAAAATAATATCCAGCAAGATGGAAAACCGTTGATGACACCATTTTTAGTGAAACAGAGCAGAATACAGAGGGAGATGTTTACCAAGACTCTAACCATGCAAACTGTTCATTCCACACATATTTATTGAAAGAAGGAAAAGTCTTCACAAGAAATATGTCCATGTACAGCCAGAGATGGACAACCAATCAAAACTGAATCTACCTTTTCAGCAATACCATTTTATAGCTATATCTCTAGAACTACAGCTCTACTGTAAATCCCACAGTGGGTGTCTATAGGTTCTCACTGACTGGCTCCAGGTTCCAGGGCAATTTGTTTCCTAGAGGAGAGGTTCTCAAACTTGAAAGTTTGCATCATTAACTTGGAGATCTTCATAAAATGCAGATTCCTATTCAATAGGTCTGGGGTGGGGAGAGAGATTCTGCATGTCTAACAAGCTCCAAGTGATGCTGAGGCTGCTGGTCTTCTGAGCACACTTTGATACACAAGTGCCAAAGGTGCTGGATAATCAGGAAACCCCAAGGGTCATTAGGAACCATGAGCAGGAGACAGCCATCCAGGAAGACTGGGCCAACACAGCAAGGTGAGGGGAGAACAGAAGATGCTCAGTGAAGCTTCTACCCACCACCCCAATTCCCAATACCAAGCACCTTCACCAGATGCCCAGACTGGTCCCCCAGTCCTCAATCATGCTGGTGCCCTAAATCATCCTTTTCCCCAAGCATCTTGGCACTGCTGAGATGAGTGATGACCCACAAACTCCAGGCAATTTCATGGGATCTCAAGGGGCCTGAGGCCCCAAATTCCTTGGGGAGCTGGAGCAATGACATCTTGCTGGGATGGGTCCCAGGGTCTGGGTTTTGCTGGCAGGTGGTTACCTGGAGCAGCCAGCAGCAGATGGCACCAGAGGACAAGCACAAGTTGAGACCAAGAGAATGGCTCAACAATCTGTCCAAAAAACCAGGATAAAGGCAAGTAAAGGAACAGAATGGAAGATGTGACTAAAAGTTGGGACAAAACAAACAGTTCCAGGAATGGAGCTAGTGGCTCAAAGAGCCGTTGTCTTGGGTGTCAGCTGTATGGGTTCCTGGTCCGAGGCCAGGCCAGAGAGATGGTCTGATGTGGCTGTTCAATCTCCTGCTGCCTGACACTTCTCCAGTTTCCCTGTGCAGAGCCAACACTAGAAGCCCCACAGTGAGCCCCCTCGAGAGGTCTGGGGAGTTGAACACCCTGCCTGGGGGTCCATGTCCAGCCAATAGCCACTATGTGGGTCTCAGCAGGCACGGCCAGGCCTGGACATCCCATCCAAGGTGGCCCAAAGCAATCTTGACGTTTCCTTTTCTGCAAGGACAAGCTGTCTGGTCCACACACAGATGAAGCCTTGGATCTGGCTCAGCATCTAGAAGACTGAAACTTGACCTCCATCAGTGAGATATTCACATTCATCGTAGCCCTTTCTCCATTTCCCAGGCTGGCTGGAGAAAGGCGGACACCTTACTCCTTCCAGCCTATGCCCCAGACTCTAAGAACTCCCTGGCCCTGCCATTACTGAAAGCCACTGGGAGGCCCAAAGTCCTGGGGAGGCTTTGGAAGAACCATGGCATATCACCTGGGGCAAGTTAGCTCAGGGGCAGAATGGAGCGAAGGAGGCTGGTGTCATGGCTTTCAGTACTGTAAATCTCTGCAGTGGGTGGACACTGGAGAGGGTCACAGAGTCCCTGGCCAGCTGCCTTGTCAAGAGAAGTCCTGGGAGGCAAAGAAGAGCAGTGAGAGAGTGTGGCTACAGCAGCCTGAGCCCTTCTGACACTGGACTGTGGCGCAGGGTGCTGTCCTCAGCTGAGCACTCAGCAGGGGCACCTGCTACCTTGGCAACCTTTCTTGTCTCCATGGCAAACCTTTCTGGAGCTCTCTGCCAGTGCCAGAGACTGTCCCAGGAATGGGGGACCCAAGCTCTATGACAATACAAATGTCACCCTCAAGGGGCTCACAATCTTATCAAGGAGAGATATTTGCAGGCTTATTTCCATTCAAGGTGGCAAATGCAAAGAAAGAGAAAAAGGATAGAGTAGGATGTGACCCCTGAAACTCCTGCTGCTCAGGGCTGATTTTCCTACTGCAGAAGAGTGTGAGCAGCCTGCCAGGGTCATTTCTCTGCAGCTGGATGTGCTAATGATATATAGTAATCCCACTGTCTTGCTTCCACAGAACTTTTTACCACTTACAAAGCCCATCCACAAACATCGTCTCCCATAGAGGTTAGCGGCCGACCAAGGTCCAGAACTCTCGCTCCACGTGTTTTTCCCCTCACCCCACCTTGGCCTCACAGTCTCACTGGTGGAGGTGAAACCCCCAGGTTCCTGGGCTGGGCATCAGTTGCTGAGTTACCAGAATGAACTCTGCCTGCTACAATCAGACCATCTCTGGCTCTGGCATCTGCTAAGGCTGCAAGGCATACTGTGTGTGACCTGCAGAATCCAGACTCAGAATTCTCCCAGGAACAATAGCTGAATCATCCGAATGCCAGGCTTCACAAGGCAAATGGATGCAAAAAACAGGCTCTTCCTACCCTATCTGGGTCCCACAAAGCCGGTAGTGATAGAGTGTCCAGGCTGCAATGTGCCCACTTAGCTAAGTGAAGGAGCCTGGCAATGAACGTGGCATGGAGAAGCCTTAGACCTGGCTAGATGGGGTTGGACCTGCCACTGAGCCTAAGAGACCCTTTGGAGACTTCTGTGTGCACTGTGGACAGAGGCAGATGCTCGGACTCCCCCACGGGGACACTCTTCTGGCAAGTCAGCACCAGGGCCTTGACCTCCTTCTTGAAGTTGGTGTTGAGAAAGCCATAGATGAAAGGGTTGACACAAGTGGAGGCCATGGCGAGCAGGTGGCACACCAAGAAGATGAGGTTGCCATGACAGATGGGGATGGCCTCATGATACCAGTCCTCCAAGCTGTTGAACACATGCAGGGGCAGCCAAAGCACAGCGAAGGCAGCCACCATTGCCACAAGGATCCCATTAATCCGCTTCATCTGCCACGCCCGCGAACTGTAGGCACCCTTGCAGAATACCCGCTCCTGCTTCCGCAGACGCTGGTAGATGCGGATGTAGCAGACCAAGATGAAGGCCAGTGGGATGCAGTACTGGAAGAGCAGCAGGAAGGTGGTGTAGATGATGCGGTGGTGGTCCAGTGGCCAGGACTCAGTACAGACCACCTTATCCGCCAGAAACTCCAGAGCCTTGGAGTGGTTCTTGTGAAAGACATTCTCTAGGATGCTGTTAGCCAGGAAGGGCAGGGACAGGAAGCCAGCAATGAGCCAGATGACCACAATCCCCAGGTAGGCCTGGGAGACACTGGGTTTCCAGCCTGTTGGATTGATGATGAGCTGATGCCTCTCCAGAGCCACAAGGACAAGCGAGAGAATGGAGACTGTCACCGACATGCACTGGATAAAGGCTGATATCTTGCAAAGGACCTCGCCAAAGATCCAGTAGTCCATGATGGTGTAGATAGCCGTGAGTGGCTGGCAGATGAGGCACATGAGGAAGTCAGAGAAGGCCAGGTTGGCAATAAGCAGGTTGGTCACATTAGCCTTCTCCTTCTGCCTAATGGTCACATATATCAAGCAGAGGTTGCCCAGGACTCCCACAATGGTCTCGATGCTGTAGGAGGTGACAATGAAGACCACTGGGTCCATGGAGTCCTGGCAGTGGTCAGAGAAGTTGTAGGACGTGTACAGAGGAGTTGACGTGCTCCTGTTTTGACCCTGTGGGGAGCCAGAGAACAGCAAGGCCAGGAAGTGAGAGATGTTCATGGTGGATGTGAGAAGATTCCAGGAGATTCGATGATGACGTCTGCAAAGAAAAGACAAATGGCATTTAGGGATAGTGCCTCCTGTGTGGAATCCAGGGAAGAGAAGGAGCCAGGTAGAGAGGTTCATGGCTGCTTCCTTCCCAAGGCTGAGACCTAGAGGACTTGAGAATCAGAGATGTAAAGCAACTTGCCCATAGTCACACAGCTAATAAGTAATGGGGCCCAGATACAAACCCAGGTTTGTCTGATGTCAGAACTTGTTCCACAGATTTCCTCTGACCTCAAGGTTTGAGGCTGCTGTGATGATAAAGAAGTTGAATTGTTGTAAGTATGCAGAGCTTAGGAACAAAATTATTTAGGGAGCACGGATAGAAATCCTCGTATCACATTTAATGCAAATAGAGACGGCAACACACTCTGCCCTGTGCTCAGGTACTTCCATGGCACGCCATGCCTTTAGGATAGAACCAAAACCTCGGGGCTTGACACAGTGTGCCCTCCTGGTTTCAGCCCCTATCTACCCTGCCAGTCTTGTTTCTCAGGGGACATGTGGCAGAGTTGAAGAAGGCCAGGTATGCAAAGACTAGATGGTCAGCACACCAGCTCTCCTCTTGACCCCTATGTGTACACACACAGCAGGCAAAGGTCAAGGAATGCCCACTGCCTTCCCTAAGGGTCCCCTCGATGCCTATGCTCGAGTCACAGCTCGCAGCTCCCAGACATCAGCCTGGTCCACACCTCCATGTTCTGGCCCAGCCTGGCCGTTTTCCTCTGGTGCCTCAACACAAGGGGCTCTCTGCCAAGACCTAATTGGAATTTGCACTCCAGAGTCTCCAGGTGGTAATGCCAATGACAGATATTTTGACACGGAGCACCACTGTATCATCACGTACCATTGGGGCTCACCTTCCTCATGACTTCTCTAGTCATCACTAATCCCACCAGCAGTTCTCAACCTTCAGGAGACATCAGAACCAATCCAGGAGCAGACTGAAAGCACAGATTCCGGAATCCATCACCAGAAGATGCAGTTAAGTGAGTCCAGGATGGGGCCCAGGAATCTGCATTTTTAACAAGTGACCCATATGATTCTGATGCACATGGTCCTGGGACACCATTTTGATATGTGCTGTTCATAGAAGAATACTCTATTTCAGATATTCTTTAAGGCCCTTATGATGGTCATGTCTGTCTGTGAACTGTGAATAGTATACATGTTCTTCAGGCTCAAGTGCTGAGTTAGAGGCAGTTTTTACAGGGTTTAGCCAAAATTAACCAGAGGTCAGTAAAATCTATTTGTCAGCTGTCATAAATGTCACTCACTGTACATTTAACTTGGCTTATAAAGATGAGTCACATTCGGCTATGTACAACATCGTCATGAATTTGAATGACGGTTTATAGTCTCAGTATTTCGGCTACCCAACCCCAGAGGCAAGAGGATCTTTCTGGTATCACAGTCTTCTGGCAAAAAGAGCCATTTGGAATTGAACATGACAAAACAAAATACACCAGGGCCAAATATAAAGTCCAGTATTTGAGTGAAAAAACAGTCACAGATGCATGAAACTGTGGCAGATGCACTGTGCTCAGAAGGAGCAAATAAGCTGGAAACTCAAGACTCTGGCTGACCACAGCCAGGGCTGGGTCAACAATGGGAAGCAACACCATTGGTTCCAAACTGGCCAAGCGTAGCATGATCAGAGTGCAATTACTAGATGGGGAAGGCTCCAGAAAAGCCTCCCTGCTTCATTCATTCATTCACTCAATAAGCATATACCAAGCCCCATGCTAGAAACAAGGTCTGCAAAGATGTCTCTCCCAGGCCAGAGGAACCAGCCATCAGGAACACAGATGAACCTCAAGGCCACATTGCCATCGCCAAAACCAGTATAAATGGAATGTCTGTGAGCTGGGAAATGAAGGAAGGGAGCAGGGAAATGAGAGAAGAGGGGACATGGCATGGAGCCCTTTCCAGCAGGGGCTCAAAAGTTGAAGAGGAGTTAATTATCCAAATAGACAAGGTGGAGAAAGGAATTCAAGGCACAGGGAACAGCATGTGCAAGAGCAAGGAGACAGGAAAAAAAGAACCTCCTCAGAGAACACCAAGCAGTTCAGAATAACTAGAGCCTAGAGTAGGTGAAAGGGAGTGGCAAAAGATGAGGCTGGAGAGGTGGGCCAGACCAGGAATGCTGGGTGAGCTGCCGAAAGGCTGCCAGCAAGCCCAAGCTCATTCCAGAATGGTCACTTGGATGTAGAGAATAGATGGAGGGAAAGCGCCAAGATAGGAGGAGGGGGAGTGCAGAAGGCAGCATCGGGTTGCTGCCTGGCTTGCAGCCCCCTTCTCTCGGAGAAGCCGTAAAGAACTAACACAAGGCATGGCCACCGGTGAGCCAGGAAACCCAATGCCAGTTCCTGCTGATTAGACCACCCGGGTGCCTGAACCCAAACCAGCCCTTCCCAGCAGCTTCTGGGACGGAGGCAGAGGAGGGAAGTGCTGGGGCTGGGAAAGCATCAACATGGGGAGGAGACCTTTGGGGGACCAAGGAAGGAGCAGGACTGCCAGCTGGTCCTTGCATCTTTCTCCAGAGCTGCAGACCCTGGGAGGCAACACCAGGGAGGGGACCACTCTGTAAGCCCCCACCCCAGAAAGGTGCACAGGAACTGAGGATTTCCAGAAGCATACTCCAGGGGCAAGGTGCAATAATTCAAATCCCTGAACCCCAGGTCAGCTCGAAAGCTGGATGCCTTCTGTAGAAACTGCACAGGGGCAGGGGGAGAAGGCAGTGGCGGCAAGCATGCAGAGGTGACTCTGGTCTGAGTTTGGTCCTGCAGATACCTGGGAGGCCCAAGCAGCCTCAGGGGCTGTACCTGGGTAGGTTTGGGGAGAGAATGGAGGCAACTGAGCCTGCTGTACCCAGAGGAGCAGGGAGGGGAATGTGGAAAGACAAGCAGGAGAGGGAAGGTGGGAGCTAGACTTGGAGACAGCCCGGTGGGGGGTGGTCTCGCCTCACCCCAGAGGACACACACTTTGCTAGGAGACAGAGGGCAAATGGGACATTAGCCTTCAATGAACTTTGGGCACATCTCCCTGAGCATTGGTCCACACCACAGCCATGGGAGGAAGGCATTACTAGCGTGAACCATATAAAATTGCCAGTATCCAACCATTTTCAACCCGCAAAGACAGCAAATTCATACGGTTGGATCAGCCCCATTTCAAAGAGGAGGGCACTGGGGCCCAGTTAAATGAAGGAGCCTGCCCAAGGTCCCCACAGTCAGCAAGTGGCCAAGATGAACTGGAAGCCTGGTCAGTCTGTTTCCGAAGCCCCCAGCACCAGGCCCTGCCAGACAGAGATTTTGAAAAGGAGGAAAGAGAAGTGGGGCCTGTGCTGAAGCAGGAGGTGAGCTGATGTGGGGCAGGTGGAGTGGCAGAGGCAGGGCTGGAGATGGACATCCAAGGTCCCCGACAGAGCCTGACCGTGGCCCGGGTGCACACCCCAGGTGGGGTGGCAGCTGCCCAGGGTTCCCTGGCCTTGGGCCCCAGCACACTGGCTCAGACCTCCCCCACGTCCCTGGCAGCTCAGCCTCTCCAGCCCCTCATCCTTCCCAAGCAGACCTGGGCTTGGAGTCCCTAAAGGAATGACATTCCTAGATAGAGTCGCCTCCTTCCCAAAGCAATTTGAAATCACAGAGGCCCCTCGCCAGGGCAGAGCACAAGAGCACAGCTTCCAGGGGAAAGAAGTGGGCTCGAAGGGCTATCACCAAGTGAGCATCTGTGCCTTGCAGCCTCCAGCAATGCAGCTCTTCACCTGGATCATGTGGAGGTGATCCCACCCACTCCCCAGGGCTGCCTAGCTGGGACCATACCGACCACTTCAGACTCTTCTGGGTGATGTGGAATTCCCTTGAGGGACCTCACATCTAGACTGTCCCTCAATTACCACTGCATTCCTCAGAGATGCCCAGGGAGGACCAGGAGACCTCAGGTCCTCCAGGTGCACCCCAGGAGGTGGCGATTCTGTGAGGCCAGGGCAGAGTGCTGTGCAAAGTCAATGGTGTCTCCAGGTTTAGTTCCCAAGCAGCTCTCATGACAAGGTGGGAACACCTGCAACCCTGAGGGGAGCGCTCCACCGCAGCCTGCCTTCCCAGCAGTCAGAGGAAAACTAATGGATAATACAAATAGTATCAATCTTCCCACGAGGCAAGAATGTAGAGAAGGATGTCTGCTTTGTTTCCTGAAATTTCAGCTAACAGTTCCTGTCTCCTAAAGCCCGCGGTGCTCATACTCTCCTCGCACCCCTTACCCCCTCTTCCCACAGCGCACAGGTGAGGACACCGAGGCTGCGGCAGCCCAAGTCCGCTCGAGGGGCAGGGTTCCCGGAACTGGCCCCCGGCTCTGCGAAGCCCACCCGGCTCCCCCTCCCCAGGGGCCCGACGGAGGCTTCTCGGGGGGCCGCTCAGACCCGAGTCCCATGGGGCGCATTGCGGGGTCCGCGCGGGTCTCACCTGCTCAGGCGACCCTGCGCTGTCTGTGTGCGGAGCGGAGCCGCCCTGCCTGTTCGCCCGCACGCCCGGCTCCCTCCCGCGCCGCCGCCGCCGCCAGCGCCCGCCCAGTCTGCCGCCCCGCGCCGCCCACGAGGACGCTGTGGCTGCGCCAGGGGACCCAGGCGCCTGCCCGGGAGCCGCGCCCGCGAGCCCTGCCATCCGCCCGGAGCTGCAGCCCCGCACGCCGACCTCCCCACGCCAACCCCCGCCCTGCCCGCCAGTGGACTGGAACTGCCCTGCTGGTGTTCTCTCTGAGCCTCAGGGTCCTCATCCTTGAAATGGGTATAAGAAGACCTGCCTTTCATAAACTCATTCATAAGTATTAACTGCAAGCCTCCTATGAGCCCGGCTCTCCTGCTAGACACGGAGCTGAACAAAACAGGGCTCCTGTCCTTGTGTCATCCTGGAGTTTCCAGCCCCAGGGGAGAAGGCAGACCAGGGACAAGTAAACAAGTAAATAAGTTATTGCAGAGAGTGAGATGCTGTGGGGAAATGGATTAGCTATAAATAGGTGGTCCAGGGAGAGGGCACAGTAAGGGCAAAGGCCCTGAGGCTGGAGGTATTTGGTCACCGGAGATCAGGGGAGGGCAGTGTGGCTGGAGAATGTCAGGGCTTTCAGAGGTGCATGTGGGAACAGTCAGGGAGGCCCTCGTAGATCCTGGAAAGGCCTCCAAGATTGTTGCAACAGGAGTCAAGCGAGAAAGCACTTCTGCGTTGGAGTCCAGGTGACATAGGGCTTGCCTGAAACGCAGCAGTGTTTATTACAAAGGCTGCTCAGATTTTGAATACACTAACTTATAATTTCCTCCAGGAGGCCACATGGTAATATCAGGTGTGTCCTTGGAGGACCTCCTGAGAGTAGGCTCTGCTTCTGGGGTACTTCCTAAGTATCAGACATGCACAACTCTTCTACAAAAACTTCTATGGCTCCAACTCCCAGAAGCAGAGTAAAGCAGTAATTACCAGAGGCCGGGGGTTTGGGGAAATGGGGAGACAGTGATCAAAGGGCCCAAATTTCCAGTTATAAGATTAGCAAGTCCTGGGGATCTAATATATAGCATGGTGAGTATAGCTAATAATACTATACTGTATTATATAACTCAAAGTTGCTAAGAGTGTAGATCTTAAATTCTCTGACTACAAAAAAAGAAATGGTAATTATGTGAAAGGATGGAGATATTATCTAATGCTTTGACGGTAATCATTTTGCCATATAGAAATGTATCAAATCAACTCACACTTTAAATGTACATGATGTTATATGTCAATTATATCTCAGTAAAGCTGGGGAAAAAATCTTCCATAGCTACCCATGACCCACAGGACGTGGCCCAGACCTCCCAGCCACTCCCCCCACACACCAAGTAACCCCAAAGGCACCATTCATGGTGTCAACTGTGGAAAAGGTTCCAAAGCAGAAATAGAGACACAGATGTAGAGAATAAACACGGATATCAAGTGGAGAAGAGGAGGTGGGATGAATTGGGAGATTGGGATTGACATATATACACTATTATGTATAAAACAGATAACTAATGAGAACCTACTGGATAACACAAGGAACTCTACTCAATGCTCTGTGGTGACATAAATGGGAAGAAAATCTAAAAAGAAGGGATATATGTACACATATAACTGATTCACTTTGCTGTACAGCAGAAACTAACACAACATTGTAAAGCAACTATACTCCAGTAAAAAATAATTTTTAAAAAAAAGAGAAAAAAAGAAATGGTTTCAGAGTTGTGGGCAGTGACCCTTTCTAGAATGACAGCTGTCATTTATGGCCCATGTGAGCTCTGCAGACATTACCCTATTGGATCATCACAACAGCTCTGAGAGGTGGGCATTTAATGGAGTTTGTATTTCTGTTTTACTGATGAAGCCAAATGAGACTCAAACACCGAGCAACTTCCCCAAAGTCACTCAGCTAAGAAACACTCAGATCCAGCCTACCAAACACTGAAGTCTCTGCTCATTGGCGCCTCTAGGTTTGCAGCTGCCATGTCTTCTTTTGGGATGACTCTCCTCCCTTCCTTGACTGCCTGGGAAACTGCTGTTCCTCCTTCTCAGCCCAGCTCCTATGTCGCCTGTGCCATGATGCGTTCCTGAAACCTTCTGTGCTCTGCTGCAGAGGCAGGTAGTGGAGCCTACTCGTATGTTTCCACAACATACTCCCCGTATCTAGGGCACTGGTCCTGTCTCTGCCCTCAGAGCCCAGCATGGGTCCATACACAGTGACAGCATCTGACAAAGGAATGAATACATTTAATGGAATTTTATCCTAATGGTGGCTTCCAGGAGTCTAAAGTGAAGAGTATTTGGGACTTGCCTGGTAGTCCGGTGGTTAGGACTCCGCATGTCCACTGCAGAGGGCATAGGTTTGATCCCTGGTCAGGGAACTAGGATCCCACAAGCCACACGACACAGCCAAAAAAAAAAAAAACATTAATTAATTAAATAAATAAAGTGAAGAGTCTTTCTTGTCCAGAAACCATTCACCTATAGACACCTGTTCTCTGTGTGGGCAAGAACTCAAACACCGACACCTCCTCCTCGTGGATCAGCTGTGTGGGGCCGAGGGCTGAGGTCTTACAGGTAAGCCCTTTGAGCAACTGTCCAGGGCTCCCCGGCCTGAGCCCAAGCCCCCATGGATCAGAGAGCAGCTGAGGGGGCAGTGAAATTAGTGACCAGCTCCTGTGCCAGGCAAAAGCACATTCTCTTATTCCATCCTTATGCCTCATGAAGTGTGAGCATCCCATTTCACAGGTGAGAAAACTGAGGCTTCAAGAAGTGGAAGGACTTGTCTCAGTCATCCAAATTGTAGATGGTGGGGTTGGGGTTTGAACCCAAAGTCTGAGCTTCTTCTCCAGCACTGGAGTGCCCCTGAGAAGGAAAAGAAGTGCCTCATAGCAGATATTCCTACTGAAACCAACAGGAGCTGACTGTCAGACCCTCTGTTCAGCCAGGGAAGGAAACAGCAACCCCTGGTGGCAGCTGAGTCCTGCAACGAACAGAGCAAGAATATCTGACGCTCCCAGAGCAAGCATAGCCCATGAGCAAGGAACCAGGAGCTACACTTCCCCACTCGCTGGCATCCGGGGCCAGGAGTCCAGTCTGGGAGGTCCTGCCAGTGGCCAGGCTGAATTCCTCAGTTTCTGGGAAAGGGGCTCAATAGGGTTTTCCCTGAACCATAAAAGTGGCTGGCTCTGTCTGACCACCTAGACATTGACCCTCCTTAATAGCTTAGTGATAGACCTCAATTCTCACCCCCTTGGGAATGATCCATGTGGATCACCTTGCAGTCAAACGGGTGTGTTTGGCCCTCGATAGCTCAAAGCTTGAACTCAGTCCACTACAAGGTCAATGCCGTCCTTGGTCTGATGAGAAAGCTAACCGTCAGGAAGTGGGGATGGACCCCAACCACCTCCTTGCTGGCGACTTGCTGTTACTTTCAGCATCCTGAGAGCCAGTGTGGTGAGTGGTCATGAGCTAGGTGTGGGAGCCAACTTGCCAAGCCTCAGATTCTCTTTTGTAAAATGGAGCTAGTAATAAAATCCTCCTAGAGAGAAAAATGAGACGAGGTGCAAACAGCTGCTAGCACAGTCCCTGGCAGGAAGCACATCCTGGAGATCTGTGGCTGCTGTTCTTATTCCTGTGTCCTGTGTGTGCTTGTCCACCTCCCTGAGTTTCCCACCCTACAGCTAATGAGAAGTCCCTACCAATTCTAGTTTGAAACCTCTCCAGCCACACAGCACGACCCACACCTCTCACCTGAATTAGTCCAACAGGGTGCTTACAGGCTCCATGTGATCAGCCATGCGAGCCTCTAAAATCAGTCTGACACTATTTCTCCTTAAGCTTTTCTAGGTTGCTTCCCCCAGACTCCTTCTCCATGAAAACTCTTCATTTTTAGAGAATATCATTGCGTTTTGCATAGTCAGGCTTCTGGACACGTTGCTTCCACAACCTGGACTCACTGAGCTCATTTTGCACTTGGAAAACTCCTACTCATTCTTGGAGACACAGCCCGTACAACCAGCCCTCTGTGAAATGTCCCCGACCTTCCACCTGCTAATTCTAAAGGGAAGCTGACAGGTATGTCAGGAATACATCACCACCTCTGTGATGTTTCCACGAAAGGTGCATAAAAATGGATCCAAAACTGAAGAAACATCGGATTAACCCAAAGTGAGGGACACAGTATAAAATAACCGGCTTGTAATCTCGAAACACGCCAAGGCCATGAAAGTTCAGGAAAGGCGGGAGAACTGTACCAGAATGATGGAGACCAGAGACATGAGAGCTAAATGTAAGCATCTTGGGACAAATGATGAAACCTGAGCCTGGGGTTCAGAGGGTAGTTATGTGTCAATTCTAGCTGCCTGAATCATGATGGTTGTGTTTTAGGTAGGAAAATGTCCTTTTCTGTAAGAAAGATACCATAAAATTAGTGTTTGGGAGGGAATTCCCTGGTGGTGCAGTGGTTAGGACTCTGAGTTTCCACTGTGAGGGGCCAGGGTTCGATCCCTGGTCGGGGAACTAAGATCCCACAAACCATGTGGTGCAGCCAGGAAAAAAAATTAGTATATTAGTGTTTGGGAGAGATGGGCATCTTGTTGACAGCTTACTCTCAAATGGTTCAGGGAAAAAAATTCTCTTTATCCTCACTTGTGATTTTTCCACACGTTTAAAATTGTTTAAATAATATGTTTTTAAAAGAATATAAAAAAGTTTTGTTTTTGTTCTTGTTTTTTATCTTCATGGAACAAAACAGAAATAGAAGTTGAAAGTAGTAACCTCTAGAAGTAGAATTTCTGAGCCAGGAAGAATGTTGTCAGCTATAAATTGGCACCTGCCATGGGCACGCGCCATCTGCCTCTGAAAGGATTAAATCACCCGTGCTGCTGCAGCTGCTGACCTTCCACATCCCCTGGAGGGAGTTCAGGGTGGAGACCAGGAATGAGGCACGCTGTGCTTTGGAGAAACAGGCGGAACAGGTCTTCAGATAGTTAGATGTTTTCAGGAGCTGATTTTGTTAGCCAATCCTTGCATCTCCTCATATCTAGAAAAGCACTAAATCCCTACATGGTGACGTCTGCTCCTCATGACTAGGAGAAACCCTCTACAAAAATGTGTGTTTATACCGGTCAGAATGGCCATCATCAACAAATCTAGAAACAATAAATGCTAAAGAGGGTGAGGAGAAAAGGGAACCCTCCTGCACAGTTGGTGGGAATGTAAATTGGTACAGCCGCTATGGAAAACAGTATGGAGATTCCCTAAAAAACTAAAAATAGGACTACCATATGACCCAGTAATCCCACTACTGGGCATATACTCTGAGAAAACCATAATCCAAAAAGAGACATGTACCACAATGTTTGCAGCACTATTTACAACAGCCATGACATGGAAGCAACCTAAATGCCCATCAACAGATGAATGGATAAAGAAGATGTGGCACATATATACAATGGAATATTACTCAGCCATAAAAAGGAATGAAATTGAGTTATTTGTAGAGAGGTGGATGGACCTAGAGTCTGTCATACAGAACGAAGTAAGCCAGAAAGAGAAAAACAAATACCATATGCTAACTCATATATATGGAATCTAAAAAAATGGTACTGACAGGGCAAAAATAAAGATGCAGATGTAGAGAATGGACTTGAGGACCCAGGATAGGGGGCAAAGGGGAAGCTGGGACCAAGTGAGAGAGTAGCATTGACATGTATACACCAGCAAATGTACAATAGATAGCTAGTGGGAAGCTGCTGCATAATACAGGGAGATCAACTTGATGATGGGTGATGATTTAGAGGGGTGGGGTAGGGATGGTGGGAAGGAGTTGCGGGAGGGAGGGGATATGGGGATATATGTATAAATGCAGCTGATTCACTTTGTTTTACAGCAAAACCTGGCACAACAGTGTAAAACATTTAAATTCCAATAAAGAGCTTTAAAATAAAATGTGTTTGATTGCATGTACTGCTCCTTCACCAAGATTATACCTATACTGACCTTCCCCCCTACCTCTTCACAACAGTTTCTCAGAGCTATCTGGGATGCTGTCTCCCGGTCTGCAGTCCTCATTTTTGCCCCAAATAAAACTTAACTCATAACTCTCACATTGTGCATTTTTTAAGTCAATAATGTTAACATCACTTATCTGAGCAATAGGAATATAGGCCATTTGTTTCCTTCTCTCTATTAAAGAAGAATTCACAATTAAAATTTTATAAAGAAAAGAATAAATAAAAGAAATGAAATGACATCCCACAGCACAAGGGGTAAAGAAGATTGGTAACAACCATTCCAGCCTTAGTTTCATCATTTGTAAAATGGAGCCAAGACTGGTTCAGGTTCATGAAAAGCTGGTGAGGATGCAAAGGATTCAAGGATAAGAATACAATTTCAAAGTCTTTCAAAGCTGCATAGAAGGGAGATATGAGGGAGGGACCGCAGAACTTCAGGCAGCAGATTCGGGTCTGGTCTTCCAGGAAGCCCTCTAAAGTAGTAGGCAGGGCTGTTGAAGATAACACACCTTCTGTGGAAGGTGGCTCCCCAGGCCCTGAGGGATCACATGCTCTTTGTTTGCCTTTGCTCCCTGTTGAAGTCATAAAGAGCCTGGGCTGTAAATCAACCTACTCTGATCACAGGAGAAAAAGATAAGGGATGTCAGCTAGGTGGCTTACCCTTTTCCTGCCTCTTACTCCAGACAGCTGGCCTGGCCCTGGCTCCCTGCTCTGCCTCTCTCCAGGGTAAAGTTGGGCTTCCCACTGCCTTTTTCAGCACCTCCACACACACCCCTTACCAATGCTTCCCTCCTTCTCTACTCCATTTCAAAGAAGGGCAATGCAGAACATGCCCACCAGCCAGAGAGAATGGAGGAAGAGGGCACAGTTGCCACCTATCCCTAAAGCTCCATCCCACAATCCAATCCAGGATCTTGAAGGTAACCAGCTCAGAACAGCATTTTTCCTTTTAAACAGAGAGTAAGAGAAAGACAAGGACAAAAGGATATAATTTCCTAAAAGCCCATAGTCCCTGGGTTAGTCCTCTGCTACCCAGTGGATTCACCAGCCCACAGTGTTTCAACTACCCCTTTGTGGAGGACAGGGGAGAAATATCAAAGCAGTTCAGCCTGCACTCTTTTTATTTATTCACACCCCTAACCCCTGCCCCTGCCTCTGGGGCCTTCTGGGATCTATTCAAAGAGTCCATAGCCATTCAACAAAATTTTAAAGCATCTGCATGTGCTAGACACTGGACATAGAGTTCAGTTCACCAAGACACGTTATAAAAGGAGTTTTGTCCCAGAAACTTCCAAATGGGTACAGATGGAATGTTAAGTAAAATTTCCACCAGATTACCATCTGCCTTGGATGAAGAAGTCACTTGATGCTATTCCCCATCTCTGATTGTGCTTAGCTGCGCTGTCCTTACAAGTTCACCTGATACAATAATGTATGGGTCAGCTATTGATGCGTAACAAACAACTACAAAATTTCACTGACACACAAACATAACTACTGGTCAACAGGGAGTTAGCTGACCTAGGCTGGGCTCAAATGGGCAGCTCTGCTTTGAGCTGCCAACTCAAACTGGACGTGGCTCCTCACTAAGGTTTAGACTCCTCCACCTGTGCTCATTGTGGGCCCAGGCTGAAAGGGAAGTTCAAAAGAAGCTGTACCCATGGAGACAGCACAAGTGCAAGAGGACAAGCCCAGCTATGCAAGCTAATTTCCAGTCCTACTTGAGTCACATCTGCTAACAACCATTGGCCAGAGCAAGCTACATGGCTGAGCGCAAAGTCAAGGGGCAAGGAACTGTCCCCTACCCACCCTGAGGCCAAAACAAGTCACGAGACCATACCCAACATAATAGATGCAGGAACTATACTCTTTTGATGAGGTGAGGCTGTGGAGAGTAAAATAAGTTTGAACAATAATCTAATAATAATATAATTCCAGAAATACTAAAGGAACTCGTATTTGCCTCTATCACATTATATTTAACAACAAAATTTCCCCCATTCTTCATTATCAAGCCCAATTCTTTTTTCCCACAGATAATTCTAGATCTTCCCCTGCAAAAGGAGCCGCATTCCATTTTCTAATGAAAAAATTAAGCTCAAAACCTCCCTTGCACTAGAACAGGTTCCCTCCAATGTCTGGGTGGGTTCTCTATTTCCTGGGGGTCTCTATTCGATTGTGATTTTTTTCACAAATGCATGCTGGATCTTGTTTGAAGGCCCAGCTTAGATTCAGGGTTCTCCATAAGCCAGCAATGAGCATCACTTTTGCTACCTGGAGGTCATGAAGGCTGGGAAGGTGAAGGGAGGAATGTGGGTCTGGCTTACCAATCATTAGTCTCATATACACAAACTGCAGCCAAATAGAAGTCGAATTAAAGAAAGACTGAATTTTGAGAATGAGCCAGGTGGTCCTGGACCAGCTGGGGAATGAAATTGATGTATATGATTCCTGTTTATTGCAGGAAAGGTCCAGACCCGGATCACCCGGCACTTGGTCTTTTCTCTGATGATCATGTTTTCCTTTGACCTTCTAAAGTTCAAGTCTTCTCTGTTTGAGAAATTTGGCCAGAAATAAGAATCTAGTGGTGAAAAGACTCAGCTACTTTTATTATGACTCTGCAGTTAAGCAAATATGACCCAAATAGGGACAGCCTTGCTAACAATAAAAAACAAAACACCTAATTAAAAAATTGACAAAACCTTATAATTGATCTGAACTTAAATTTTTATAGCAGGGCTTCCCTGGTAACGCAGTAGTTAGGAATCCTCCTGCCAAAGCAGGGGACACAGGTTCAAGCCCTGGTCCAGGAAGGTCCCACATGCTGCGGAGCGACTAAGCCCATGCGCCACAACAAATGAGCCTCTGCTCTGGAGCCCAGGAGCCACAACTACTAAAGCCCATGTGCCTAGAGCCTGTGCTGTACAACAAGAGAAGCCACTGCAATGAGAAGCCCTCACACCGCAACGAAGAGTAGCCCCCACTCTCCACAACTAGAGAAAGCCCGTGCTCAGCATTGAAGACCCAACACAGCCAAAAAATAAAATAAATGAAATAAATTCTTAAAAATTAAAAACTTTAAAAAAATTTTTATAGTAGTATCATGCTGTTAACGAATGACAAAAAACATGTTCATTAATAAATAATAAAAGTTTTGGTGATTGTATTATTCTTTTATCCTGAGATTTCTGTTTTTTAACTCAACCCATGAGTTGAAACCTCATTGCCACCCACAGTGTACACAGCAAAGGGACCCCAACGCCAGGAAGGAAGGGGCTTCAGGACAGTGGTGTCCACCTGGAACAAGCCCAGCAAAGGAGACAATGGCTTGTAACAGCTTCTCCCTTTGCTGAACGTCTGCATATGGTGGGGCCACTGCCACACTGGCCCTGCCATGGGGAGCTTCTGCCATCAAGGGTGTCCAGGGACAAAGGATAGGAACATTGGTGTCTTACTGGGGCCAGCAAGACTCAGCCAGCCCACACACAGGTTTGATATCTCTAGCACAAAATTGTAAAAATTCAGATTTCTGGTTTCTCATGGGCGAATCCATAGTCCTGGTCACATGCAGGACCCTATTTCCATGTGGCAACAATAGCTGAGCTGGGCACCCACTGCCCTGCAGATGGCACGTGCCTCCTCTGTGTCAGACCAGGATGCTGCACTCAGTGAGGTCCCCCTCTCTCCCGCACAGGCATTTGGTTTTATGTCCCCGGCCAGGTCCCAACACAACAAAGCAGAAAACCTCTTGGGTTCGGTCCCAAAAGGAAGTGTCGAAGCCATAAACAGAGACTTCAGCATAACACAGGGACACAATGACAGACAGGGCAGCTCAGGCCTGGGTCTCTGCCACTGCCACACCCCTGGCCACCCACCCTTGACTCTGTGGGCCACCTTTGCCCAGCTCACAATGCAGCCCAGTGGCAGTGATCTCGGGTGTCCTCCAAAACCTTCCCACTCATGCCCCACCCGCTGTCACTCAGCCACGGGACCACCCTGATCTTGCTGCAGACTCATCTCTCACAGGGGACCTTTCCAGCTCTGACTCTCACGTTCTGCAGAGAGCTGGCACCCGAGTCCCAGCCCCAGTCAAAGACTCAGCTTCCAGCCCTCTTAGCCCCTCCCTGCTGGGGGTCACCTTGGGGTGGGGTGGCCTGTCCAGTCCCTTACAACCCATACCTACCACCACCCAGGGGACACCTGACACAGCCAGTGAACCAGCCACCTCCTTTGTACCATAGAATGGCCATCAGACAGGACGTTACCTGTGTGCCCCACCGTCTGCAGGCAAGGCAAGGCCCAGGGCTCTGCCCAGCAGGAAAAGCAGCCCCAGCTAAAGGGGGGCAGGCTTTGGGAGGCCTTATGATGCTGACACTCCCCTCAGGTCACCCCAAGACCCATCCACCAGATCCTCCTCTGCTGGGGTCTTCAGAGCCCCAGAAGGTGCATTTTTGACAGTCCTCATGTACCTGGATCCCAGTGTGAGTTAAATTCCTGTGCCATCAGGCTTCCCCGGTGGCTCAGTGGTTAAGAATCCACCTGCCAATTCAGGGGACACGGGTTCGATCCCTGGCCCGGGAATATCCCACATACCTCAGAGCATCTAAGCCCATGCACCACATCTACTGAGCCTGCACTCTAGAGCCTGCAAGCCACAACTATTGAGCCCACACTCTGCAACTACTGAAGCCCATGCACCTAGAGCCCGTGCTCCACAAGAGAAGCCCCCACACTGCAATGAAGAGTAGCCCCCGCTCTACACAACTACAGAAAGCCTGCATGCAGCAACAAAGACCCAATGCAGTCAATAAATAAAAAATAAAATAAATAAATACATTTAAATAAAATTCCAGTACCATCGGGAAAGGCCTTTTGTGTTGGGCCCCAAGGGAGCAAAGCCAGGCTGGCCACCCCGGGGTCTTGGTAAAGAAGACAGCTGCCCAGCTTGCACTGAGCCTCTCCACAGGCCAGGCCCTGGGAGTCCCATATATAACTTCTCATTTTTCACAACAACCTCATGACAGATGGTGCGATGCCACCATTTCACAGGGGGAAAACTGAAGTTGGGAGAGATGATGTGACCAAAGTGACAGAACATGGATGTGAACTATGCCTGGGCCACTCCAGAATCCGAGGTCTTTCCATGACAATAGTCAACCTGCCTGGCTCACAAAATCTTTACCCTGATATGGTCAGGATCTGGAGGCAGGTGAGAGCTTCTCCCTCACAGGGCCCTTGCGTGCCTGCCCTACAAACACACACACACACAAACACACACACACACACAGAGTAGTAGAATGTGGTACAAAGAGCACTGGACTAGGTGCCAGGAACCAGGGCTCTCACCCCAGACCTTCTGCTTCACCTCCTGACCCTAGGCTTCCTCATCTGTAAAACAGAGCCATGGTACCTGCTTCCCAGGGTGTGTGCAAGTTAATGCACTAACAGGTATAAAAGCCAGGCAAGTGAGAAGGGCTGTACTGGGGCAAAAGTCCTGATTTATGGCAGGAAAAGTTTCCCAGGGAAGGCAGGGCAGAATTCATGGTCAGTCGGCAGCAGGTAAGGCTGTGGTTAGAAGGACAAGAAGGCCAGCCTGGGGACGCCTCATAACACTGTACAAAGACCCAGGCCACTGCTATAGCACTGGGCGCGCAGGGAACGAGGTGAGTGAGGAGCAGGCCTGGGTATGGTGTGAGCCAGGCCACAGAGGAGCCTGCCTGACCTTCTGCCCACCACTGCCCCGCACTCCACACCACTGGGAATGGCTCCGCCCCCACTCAGATCCCCAAGCCATGAACCTCCTCCCTCCTCACTTCCAGCCCTGAGAGTTGTCGGTTCTGTGCCTGCCTCATCCACGCTGCACTGCAGTCGACAGGCCCCTTCCCTTTCCCTGGCTCCACCTCCCAGCTGGCCGCCTTGCTCCCCAGTCTCCTCTTCTACTGGTATCTTCTCCCATCACCAGAGGCGTATGTTAACAGCCAGACTCACCAAGTCCATGCCCCTCTTGCAGTGGGACTTTGCCTCTCACCTTATCAAGAGTTACAGTCAGTTCCTCTCTCTGAAAATGGAACCCTCCTACCCTGTCGGTGGGAATGCAAATCAGTGCAGCCACCATGGAAAACAGTATGGAGGTTCCTTAAAAAACTAAAAATAATAATTTTCATCAGAAAAGATGAAAACTCTAATTCAAAAAGATACATGCACCCATATGTTCATAGCAGCACTGTTTACAATAGCCATGACATGGAAGGAACCCAAATGTCCATAAAGGACATGTAGTACACACACACACACACACACACACACACACACACTGGAATACTACTCAGCCATAAAAAAGAATGAAATAATGCCATTTGCAGCAACATGGATGCACCTAGAGATTATCATATCAAGTGAAGTAAGTCAGAAAGAGAAATACAAATACTTATGATGCCACTTACACATGGAATCTAAAATATGATACAAATCAACACATCTATGAAACAGAAACAGACTCACAGATATAGAGAACAGAGTTGTGGTTGCCAACATTGTGGGGGGAGTAGGGGAGAAAAGGGATGGGAGTTTGAGGTTAGCAGATGCAAACTATTATATATAAAATGGATAAACAACAAGGTCCTACTGTGTAGCACAGGGAACTATATTCAATATCCTGTGACAAACTATAATGGAAAAGATATATATATGTATGTATAACTGAATCACTTTGCTGTACACCAGAAACTAACACAACATTGAAAATCCACTATACTTCAATAAAGTAATTACTTTTAATCTCGTTATTTCTAATGTGCCATTGCCTTCTTCCGGAGCATGGGTCCAGGGTTTTGGAGGAGCCCTGATATTAACGTGTGGGACGAGCTGCAGAGAGAAATGGGAAGGGTGAGAGAATGAGGAGTGGGGAGCCGGGGATGGAAGGCCAGGGTTTTGAGGCAGAAACTTGATGGCGAATAGAGAGAGAAAGGATCTCATGTGGGCACTGGAGAAAAAGACACTGGGGAGAAGAAATGGACAAACGGGGTATTTGCAGTGCCTACCACTAGAGGGAAGTATAACCCTGCTGGCTCCTTTAGCAACTTCCGCGCCGGTGAAGTCAGGATTTCTCACCCACGCTTTGGAGAGAGGAGTTCCTCCTGGGGGCTGTGAAGAGAAGGAAGAACCTGGTGCAGAGTGCAGCAGAAACTGCCCAGGGAGACATAAGGTTCATGTGTACATTGCTCCTTCAATGAACCCCTAGCCCCTGGGAGGTGACTGCCTTTAGATTAACTTTACAGAATGGCAACTGAGGTTGACAGAGGTTAAGTGACTCATCCAGTTTCACACAGCAGATGGGGCCAGCGCCGGTGTTCAGATCAGGCTCCAAAGCCAATGCCCCATCAGCACCACCAGCACTGCATGGTGCCACCTCGGGTGACTGATAGAAGAACGTGTACACAAATACATCTAGCAGGGCAGCCACAAAGCCTGGGAGCCAGGTATCCTGCATGCAACTGTCATCACCCTGAGCTCTCACCTGCAGCTCTAAGGTTCCATCTAGAGTAGATCCAACCCTCAGGGGGGACCTTGGAGCCCCCAAACCATCAGAGACAGGACTTGGCTAGACCCTGAGCCCCCTAGGGCCAACTTGGAAACAGCTGATCCTGCAGAACCCAGCGGGCAGGTCCAGGAGATCATAGTTCCAGAGCTGAGCCCCATCCTGGACTAGACCGTGAGGATGGAAATGAGGGGTCTGGAAAGGCAGTCAGGAAAGCAGACAGTGATAGAAGCATAACAACATGACTGAGCTAGAGGAGAGGAGGAAGCCCTTTCACCTGGGCTCATGGGAGAGACCCCACTGCAGCCCCACACCCCACCACCCCCTAGAGGGGCAAGGAAGCCCCCCAGGGAAAGCACTGATGCAAAGATGCCTGCACCCCACATTCACCCCAGCCTTTGGGGCACTGGGGACCTTGTCCCAGACCATGACCTTAGGCGACCTTGATGTCAGAGAGTGAGACAACCCATCCCAAACTGGGAGCCAGAGGCACCAACAGACAGAGGGAACATTAGGTTATCCGACCAGGGTCTACGCAGCCAGGATCTGCACGTGGAGGACTGAGCTGGTCATGGTGTAGGCTCATGGCCACCCAAATCCTGCAACCAGACCCTGTGGACAGTCCCTGCCACCTCCATCTGCAGGGCATGAGGACCTAGTCCTGCTCTGACCCTAGCACTCCTCCAGGCCTGGGTCTGGGATCCCAAATCTCAGTGGTGGTAGGCTGGGCCCCTGCTACCTGAGACCCTGCCGGGGCAGCCTCTTGGCTGCCAGCAGCAGTTCTGCTGTGTCCACATGCCCCACATCTGACTATGTCCTTTGTCCTGCTAGTGGAATCACTGCAGGCCAGCCTCTGTCTCACCAGCAGAACTCTTCCCACCAGCAGTCAGATCTAACTGGGCCCCACCTCCTCCATCTGAGGCTGGAGTCACTGATCTGCTTACCTGCCAGCACCCCAGCTCCCTTGGAACCAGTCCCTTCATCTTTGGAGACAGACACCCCAATACCTAGGGCCAATCTACCTAGAGGCCAGCTGGTATGGACCCTGGCACTCTCCAGCTCCCAAGCTTGCCTGTGGGCAATGCACAGTCTCATCTCCTCCAACCCTTTCTCCACTGACAGAATGATCACTCCAAAGTCCAAACCTGACTGTGTCCCATCCCTTCTTCATAGTTTCAGTGACTCCCTGATACCCATAGGATAAAGCCTGGCATTCAAGACCCTTCTGATCTGGCCCCTACTTACCTCCTAAGCTTCAGCTCCAGAGATTTCTTATCCCACCTCCTGTATCCTAGCCCCACTAAACATTGTGCTGCTCCTGGAATCCCTGAATCATCCTCACCTTTGCACATGCAGTTCCTCAGCCTGGAATGTGCACCTTATACTCCTCCCCCACCAACACTACCCATTCATTTTCTCTATGGTCAACTCCTATTCATTCTTTAACGTCCCAGTCAAGTGTCACCACCTGTGAAACTTTCCCCAATAGCTTCAGAAATTTAGTGATTTCTTCCTCTGGGCTCCTGCAGCGCTCTGGATTCACTGCCGCTATAGTACTTCTTGGTACTGTTTCATTTTGTTTTCATTCAGTCTCCTTCCTTAGGATAAAACTCACGAAGAATGGAAAAAGTATCTTATGCATCTCTGTTTTTCAAGACCTCAGACCTTTCCTGTTATATTATCAAAATATAAGGCATACTTGCTGAATGGATAGATGAACAGTTGGGACAGTTGGGATTGGATGGATGGATGGAAGGATGGGTGCGAGGAGATTCAGTGATGGACAGTGGATGGGGACATAGATGAATGGATGGATGAATAATGGTGGTTAGGTGAGGATGGATTGTTAAGTGATGAAGGCGGATAGATGGGTCAATGTTTGGATTGTGGTGAACGCTGAATAATGGATAGGTAGGGAGATGGATATATGAATGATTGATGGATAGATTGTTGAATGTATTAGTGGAGAGATGATGGATGGATGGATGGATGGATGGATAGATGATTCATGGATAGGAAGATGGTGAATGATGAGTAATGGGTATGTAAGTGGATGGATGAGAGTATTACAGATGAATTAAATGGTTGGGAGAGAAAACTGCAGTAAGAAAGTGGGAAAGGCTAGCAGAGAAACCTTTGCTGGAACCAGGGAATCTATATACCCTTGCTAAGACTCTCAGGCTCAATGGGATGAAACTCAGCATTAAGGTTTGGTAAGCCTTAAGCCAAACCCTACCTTGCATCTAATATTTTAGAGACTGACTTTAGGCATGCCCTTCACTTCTCAAGGCGTAAACAAAGTCAGAGAAGCTGAGTGAGATCTGAAGGTTGGAATGACTTTTTTGGATTACAAATCAGCTGGTAAGTGAATCCCAGCAAATAAGATTACATCACCAATAACTTGGCTAGGCCTGAAGGTGGGAGTTGGGGTGGGGGTGGTAATGACACAAATGTTGAATCACAAATGCACCGTGAAGAATGAGATTCTGGGGCTTCCCTCTCGGCGCAGTGGTTAAGAGTCCGCCTGCCAATGCAGGGGACATGGGTTCAATCCCTGGTCCGGGAAGATCCCACATGCCACGGAACAACTAAGCCCGTGCACCACATCTACTGAGCCTGTGCTCTAGAGCCCATGAGCCAAAACTATTGAGCCCATGAGCCACAACTATTGAGCCCATGTGCCACAACTACTGAAGCCCATGCGCCTAGAGCCCATGCTCCGCAACAAGAGAAGCCACCACAACGAGAAGCCTTCACACTGCAGTGAAGAGCAGCCCCCGCTCTCCACAACTACAGAAAGCCCACGCACAGCAACGAAGATCCAACACAGCCAATAACAATAAATAAATAAATAAAATTACATTTACAAAAAGAAAAACAAAAAGAGAGAGAGAGATTCTGAGTCCAGATGGCTGGGCCTGGGGTGGTCAGTGGTGATAGGTGGTCCCTGGCCGCATCCCAGAGGGCAGGACACCCCTGTGCACCAGGCGGTAGGATCAGGTCCGCTTGTCCAAGATGACCACTGCAGGCCAGCATGTCGCAGCCTGTGGGCTCAGAGAAGCTGAGGAGAGACAGGTAGCACTGGGGATCTGTGTAGACCCACTGCTCATTGCACATAGAAGCTGGGAACAGGGACCACACCACATGTGGGGGCCTCAGTGGAAGAATGTAAGGCCTGTTTGGAAGGAGACTCTGGAGAGGGGCCTGGGCTGGGATGGAGAGTGGGGACAGGAGGTAAGTGGGAGAGAAATGAATAGTGGATGGAGGCCGAGTGTCAGGAGAAAAGCCTCACTGTGGTGTGTGATCATTCCTTGCCCTCGGAGCCCCCACTGTCACTCACTACTCTCCTTCCCGCCTATGACTCCCTATGCTTTACCTCCATCCACACCTCTGGGTGTGTCTCTCTGACTTCTTATCTGTTACAAGCTGAACTGTGTTCCCCCCAAATTTATCTGTAAAGTTCTAACCCTCAGGATCTCAGGATGTGACTTTATTTGAAGATGGGGGCTTAACAGAGGAAACCAAGTTAAAGTGAGGTCATCAGGGTGGACCCTAATCCAATGTGGCCTGTGTCCTCACAAAAAAGGGAAAATTTGGACACAGAGACAGACCTGCATGGAGGAAAGATGGTATGAGGACACAGGAAGGAGACAGCCATCTACAAGCCAGGGAGAGGAACCTGGAACTGATCCTTCCCTCACAGCCCTCGGAAGGGACCAACCCAGCTGACATCTTAATCTTGGACCTTGGCCTCTAGACCTGTAAGACAATGCATGTCTGTTGTTTAAGCCCCCAGTCTGTGGTGCTTGGTTACCGCAGCCCCAGGAAACGAACACACCATCTCTCATTGTCTGTGTCTTTGCTTTCTGTTCCTCACTGTTTCCCTCCTCGTCCCTCTTTTGTAGGGTGACCTACAGCCCTGCTTTTCCTGAGCCTGCAGGGGTCTCCAGGATATGGGTCTTGGAGGCTAAAAGTAGGGAAACTGAGACAACTTGATCATCATACATCTTTCATCTTCTTTACTGTCTCTGTGTCTCCTCCGTCTTTCTCTCCCAGTCTCTCTCTCAGATCCTCCTTATTCTGCTAATGTCTCTCACAAACATCTGTTCTACACAAGGCACCTGGGCTTGCGTGTGGCCCGCAACCATCAGTCAGGGAGGTGGTATCTGGAAGGTGCAAGCTGATCAAGGGCAGAGGTCTTCATGTCCCAGGGACAGAGCTGCTCAGAGCAGGCAGCGCCCAAGGGGCGGCTCCCACAATAGTGCCTGGCAGCCAGGCCTGACAGCAGGTGGGGGCCCAGCACAGTTACTTTCTTTAAACCTCTGCCAGTATCCCAGCTCTGCAGGTTGCAACCCACTAGTGGGTGTGAAACCCATCAGGGATCAGCATGAGGTTGTTTGTTTGTTTGTTTGTTTGTTTGTTTGTTTTTGGCCACACCCGCATGGCTTGCAGGATCTTACATCCTTGACCAGGGATTGAACCCAGGACCTCGGCAGTGAAAGCACCGAGTCCTAACCACTGGACAGCCAGGGAATTTCCAGGGATAAACAAGTTTTTAATGAAATGAAATATAAGAGAAGAAAATGTATCAGTGTGTGTGTGTGTGTGTGTGTGTGTGTGTGTGTATACATGCACTGAGCTACACAGTAATCTGTATTTCTAACTGTTAACTATAGTCAAAGAGTCTGAGGAGCCCAATCCAGTTCACAGTGGCAGCTTGCCTGCAGAGCAGGTTGGAAAGCCAAGGGTGGAGGATAGTTACATATAATCATTCACAAAAAGAGGATTTGAGCACAGGAGGCAGAAGCAAACTCTCGTGCATTGGGAAGGACAAGCTTTGCTGGGCAAGCTGTTTTAAAATAAATAGCATGGCAAGCATTCTGATGGTTGATGCCTGTTCTGGTCATTGGTGCTTGTCCTGATGGCTGACAACTTGTTCTGATAGTTGGCACCTATCCTGATGGTTGGTACCTATTCTGCTGACTTGTGACCCCTTTAATGGGTTTTTTTTTTAATAACCTGTTCACCAGACCAAAACTATGGAAAATATGGCCCTTTAAAATTTAATTCTAATACAAAATGTTTGGGAAATATATCACCCTTGCCCTTGTGTAGATATGTATATAGTATTGAGGGAATACAACAATCAGAAATGATTTTTTTGTAGATAACCAATATATGTTGTTAATTGTTTTCAATGCCAATATATGGTTTCATAAATAATCGATTTAAAAAAATAAAATTTTTGAAAATAAAATAAAATGTAAATAAATAAATAAATAAATAAATAAATAAATCTTATGCTGGAAGCAGAGACTCTTAAAAACGCCAACAGGCCTCATTTGGCTGTGTGTTCCTCCACTTGGCAACTGGCTCCGTTGCCGGAGGTGGAACAATCCCCCTGGATAATTGCAGCTGTCTAGTTCATCTATTGCTGCAGAAAGATGTGATGCAATGCGCAGTACACACCTCCAGCGCTCATTTGTCTGAATTCGACTTTTAATAAGTTTGGAACAGGAGAACCACACTTCCCTTCTAAAGTGCTTCATAACATGTAGCAGCGGTTACCCCTGTTTATTTTTAAACGTTGGTTCTCCCCAAGCGTTTCTTTATCTCCTACTTATTTGAGAAGCGGATGTAGTCCGGAAAACATCATGGGATGAAAAAAAGCTTCATCGTCCATTGATTTATTCATGCACTTATTTACTAAACAATAATAACCAGGCTCCTATCATATGCCGGGCGCTCTTGTAGCATCGAGGATGCAGAGGTGAGCGGTATCCCCACTGTTTTGGGTGGCAGTTGAGCATCCATCCAAGAAGCTTCCTGGCAGGCGTGCGAAAAGAAGCATCACTCCTACCCGCTTCCAGATATCCCCGTTTCACCCCGAGGAGGAGAGGAGGTCCCAGGGTGACGTGGCCCCAGGAGCCCGCGGTGAGAGACGCGGCGGGCTGGGAGCCGGGACTGCGGCTCCGGCTCCAGCAGTCCTTCCCCGGTCCGGGACCGCCCCCTCCAGGACGCCCGGGGGCGCTCTGCTCCCGGCCCCTCCCTCCTCCGGGCCCCCAGGGGGCGCTCGTGACCAGCCATGGGAGTTTGCGGCGCGTGGGCGGCGTGGCCTGCGGATTAGGTCAGAAGATGCAAACTCTTCACGGAGCCGCGACGCCCAGCCGCCCGCTGGCGCCCGGCGTCCTCTCTCCCGCTCCCCCGCCTCCCTCCGCTAGTGACTGAGGGCCGAGCGGACCCGCCCGCGTCCCCTGAACTCCCGGCTCGGCGTCTCTTCTCGCCGCCGCCACTGAGCTGCCCCGGAGCCCGAGGGGAAGGCTGCGCGACCCTCAACCTCGCCCGCGGCCGCGCCGCCGCACTCGGGCTGGACGCCGCCCGCCGAAGCCCCGTCCGTCCTCGGGGCCCGCGCCAGGTAAGTGGGGCCGACCCAGTACCGCGTCCCCCGGCAGCTGCGGGAGATCAACTTGTGCGTCTCCTGTGTTCGCTTTCGCTCGGAGCCGCCCCTGCTGTTCGGGAAGAGCTGGGGGCAGCATCTTGGACCAGGGGAACTTTGGTCCGTCGTCTGCCTCCTGCCCACCCCCCGGCTCGCTGGGGCAGGCGGGAGTGGGGCGAGGTCAGCCTGCGCCTCCTGCGGGGAGTGGGGCAGGGGCGGTGCGGTGTCCCGGGTGGGGCCCGCTGCAGTGGGACTCAGCCTCCTAACCATCCCCCCCCCCCCTTACAGCAGGTTCCAATAATGTTTAATTGTGTGTTGGGTTCTGGGGTTTAAAACTCATCCACGGGTTCTAAACTCATCCATAGGGTCGTAGGTCCCTTGAAAAGCTCAAAGGTCGTCGTGTTTTGTATTTTCCTTGAGGAGGAACCAGGACCCTACCCCAACTGGGCTGCACCATTGTTTCTCGGCTGCCGCTCGCTTGTTTGTGAGTCCCCCACCCGCTTCCCTGATCAGCAAATGTTTGAACCTGCTGTTTGGGGCTGGGGGAAGGTCTTGGAGGCTGAATGAAGCCTATTTCCTACAAACCAGAAACGGGGGATGCAGAAAGGATTTTGTGTCCAGGAGGGTCCTACGGGGTCCTCAGTTTCAGGTTGATCTCTGAGAGAAGTACTGTTAGGAAGATGCATAGAAGAGGGGGTGCAGGAGGGGCGAGGGTAGCGTGGCGGGTTGGGGGGTGGCAATGAGGAAGGCACTGTATGCAAGCCAGTGAGTGTCCTCAGAGGTATTCCCCAGCCTCACCCCTTGGAGCCCGGGAGCCCTGATTCCCTAATGGGCTGCCGAGAAAGCCAGTGGGCTGAGTGTGTCATGTGATGCCTTGGCACAAATAAGAGGAGATGGCCTCCCGCTGCACTCCTGGTGGAGGGCCAGTAGTGCCCAGACGTCCTCCAGAACTCCAAGCCCTGGGCCATGAGGCATAGCTTTACAGAGGCCGGTGTCCCTGGACCAGGGGCACTCGAGGGAAATGATGAGTGCTGACCAGTGAAGCAAATTGGTCTTGGAAGTGGTTCGCGCGCATCTTTATGCAGGTGCATCAAGGCAGCCTGGAACTAGGTGCTGGGTGCCCTGTAAGTGAAGCCGAATCCACCTCTGTACCCCAACACCGAATTAAGTCTTGGAGACAGAGTTTTGGGTGAAGTAGAATAGTTTTATTGCTTTGCCAGGCAAAGGGGGCCAGAGCGGGCTAATGCCCTCAAAATCTGTGTGCCCCAATCTGGAGGAGGTAGTGAAGAGTTTTATAGTAATGGTTCAAAGAAGGTGTGATCAGCTGGTGGGCATTTTTCCGATTGGTTGGTGGTGAGGTAAGTGGGAGCCAGCATCATCAACCTTTTGGTTCCAACAGGTGGTCTGAGGTCTCGGTGCTTGTGGGCCGCATACAGTTAACTTCTCCCACCTGGTTGGGATTTCAGTATCTGCAAAATAGCTCCAAGGTATTGTTTTGTATACCCCTTGAGGAGGAACTCTGCCCCAAGGCCGCCCTGTTGTTTCTTTTGACTGTTCCTTTTTAGTCGCCACATCCCCCTCCTTTCCCTAATTAGCAAGTATTTGAACCTGCTGGTTAGAACTTGGGAAAGGTCTGGAAGGCTGAATGAAGCCTATTTTCTGTAATCAAGAAATGATGGACACTGAAGGGCTTTTGTGCCCAGGAGCCCCACAGGGTCCTGCTCTGTATCGTGAGGTCCCAAGAGATATTTTGGAAATGGAAGGGGAACAAGTATAAACATGGAAGACCCAGAAGGTCAAGGGTAAGACGTCCTCCATCCCTTTCTTTCCTCTTTTTTCCACCCTCCCTGCTCCTCCCTTCTACCCCTTTGTCCATCTTTCCATCCGTCTTTCCATCCTTTCTTCCATTCTTTTCTCCTCCTTTCCTCCCTTTCTCCCTCCATCCTTTCCTCTTTTTCTTTCCCCTCTTCCCTTTCTTCCCTTTGTCACTTCCTCTAATTTTTTCTTCCTTTCCTTCCTTCCTTCCATTCAACAAACGTTTAGGTGTCTGTCCGGTGCTGTTGGTACTTAGTTTGCATGGAATTTTGGTGCCCTTTCTGTCAGGACAGGTCCACCCTTGCGCTGCCAGGGAACATTTTTGTACCGTGTTACCTTCCCCTGCTCCTCCTTTCCTTTACCAGTTAGCATATATAAAACAGCTGCCTTAGAGAAAAAAGATGATGGACTTCACTTTCAGGAAGGAAAGTTAAAATCAAGTTTAGAAATCAAGGTATGAGTATGTGAAAAGCTGCATAATAGTGGAATAGTCACAGGATGTCCCAAAACAAGGATGTGAGATGCCAGAAGGCAGCATGAGCACTGTTGTTAGAGTGAAACGAGACTCTCGCTGAGTTTGAGAATGGAGCAGTTTTTGTGGGGTGCATGGGTTTGGGAAGGTCTTAGAGAAAAGGAGCGTAAACTGGGGTTCCAAATAGGATTTTCATATTTGGAAAAGAGAAAATTTCAGTCCAGGAAAGGGGAATGACATGGGTAAAAGTTCAGCAGTGTTGGTCTTTTGTTGTTGTTTTTTTGTCAGCTACATTTTCCAAGGGAAAGTTCCAGTCCAGGGAACCTCTCTCCCTCTCCTAAGGCTCCTTTGGTGCCACCTTCTCTTCAGTTCTGTATCTTTCCCCACATTTTAAATTCAGCTGTTGATGGGCTCAGGGGAAGCACCCAGTTTCTTTCAGCCCCTACCTTGATCAGCAGACTGGTCACTTTTTGTTACATGTAAAGAGCTCCTTGGAGGGCACATCTAAACTGAAGAGAGGGCATTGAAATGGCTTTCCCAGCTTGGTGGTTGAAATCCTAACCGTAAATTTTGTCAGCTCTGGGTGAGCCAGAGCACTGCTTTTAGAGCTCATGGTGTGACTAGCTGGAGATCTCAGAGGGTCTGAAGTCAAGGATTTCAGTTGGAATTCCTGGCGTGGCTGGCCCAGTATGATTGAGTTCAGTCCAGGGAACCCTCCCATTTTTCTTGCACACTGTATGTACATTTAGCAGTTGTTCTTGGTTGTTTTCATAATAGATGTGTGTTATATGCTGAAGCCGGTCCATCTTATTTGGTTCCAGCATCCTGTCCATGAAAGAATAGTTGATTTTCAGATGCCTGATGAACCTTGATCCTAGCCAGTGTCTGGGTCTTTCCTGGCAGTGACTTGAGTGAAATCTGACCAGTACACTGTGGTGACAGCCAGACTGTTGGAAGTTGAAGATTCTAAGTTTGTTCCCTCTGAGGCTGGCATTTCTCTGCGATTGTTCCATTGTATCCTTTCCAAGGCTAGGGAGATATAAGGTGCCTGGGGTCCCCCTAGGCTTGTGGCCTTTTGATATTTGCTTTTAAGTAAAGAATCCCTTTACCAAGTACTTGCTGGTTGCTCAGTATAAAAATTTTCTCATTGATACATTACAGTTGATTATTGAAAAGTTCACGTTCAGGCATCATATATGGCGCGCGCGCGCGTGTGTGTGTGTGTGTGTGTGTGTGTGTGTGTGTGTAGGCAGAACAAGGAATTCCTTTTCCTTCCAAGGACAGTGTAGTGATTATCAGGGTTTATTTGATCTTTCCTTCTCTTCCTTCATCAAATGTAATCTGGTTACCTTGGAGCAGAAAGGAAGGGGGAAGATGGCCCTGGTGGTAAAGCCTCACTGAAAGCTTAGAATGACATTGTCAAAAGACAATTTTGAAAGTTTTAATTCAACACCACGTTTAAAAAAAAATGGGGGGGAAACCTAGGTCTAGAGATGTCAAGTGATTTGGGCCAAAGTGATACAGCAGATTAAAGATAAACCAGGGTCTGAATACAGGTTCTCTGACTCTTGGAAATAATTACTTGTACAGAATCTTTGCACCCTGTTTGCAAAATATGTTAAAGAAAGCAGTGATAAATTAAATGTTTGATCAGCAGAATAAATGAAACAGCTTTGTTCCACACTTCATTAGAAGTGATTTAACAGGATTTTTTAAGAAAAAAATTTTAAATGGAGGATAAAATATATTTCAAGAATACAGAGATCTTTTACAAAGATATATAAGGTCTATGTGAAAAATATTCTTGTAAAAAAAAAAAAAAGCCAGACTTAATTGCCCACGACATTCTCATGATATAAAGACTTTGGAGGTGTAGAATGCTAAACTAATTAAAAGCTATCCAATTACTCAAAAACTATTAAATAGCTGTTTTGTGAAAGACAAGCCAAGTACACAATATATTAAAAGACCATAGGGGCTTTCTAGGTGGCGCAGTGGTTAAGAATCCGCCTGCCAATGCAGGGGACACGGGTTTGATCCCTGCTCCGGGAAGATCCCACATGCCGCAGAGCAACTAAGCCTGTGTGCCAAAAAAAAAAAAGACAATAGAAGTGTAATCTTAAGACTGTACTTTCAGGGATCATTTCTATAGTTTGTGACTAGACGTGTAATCTTCTCCATATACCATGGGATGCAATCAAAACTGTAATTGGACTACATTTCCTACTCCCAAATGTCAGTGTTAGGCAAGAAAAATAGAGATTAAAATAGCTTCTGAATCAAAAACATTTTAAGAAAAAAAAGAAAGAAAAATCAAAATAATCTGGGTATTGAGGAAGGAAGAACCAAGTGGTCTAATGAACAAAGCTATCATTTCCAGCCCCAGCTTGATAGTGCTTCTTCCTCCGCCTCCCCAGCTGCCCCTCTCTTCACCGCAGTCACGGAGAAATTCTCAGCATGCCTGGGCCCTGCACACCTCACAGTCAAGAGCTTGAGGAGATGTGGAGGGGGGATGAGGGCTGCCCTGGGGCTATTTTCTCAACCCTGTCCTCTTAAGGAAGGCTCGGGAGGGTCCGAGAGACCACTGTTCCCAGCTGTAGGCCCATTTCCAGCACCTCCCAGGAAGAAAGGCCTTCTTTACGAGCTGTAGGCATGCCTTCTTGCAGCTCCTCTGATAGCAGCCACCCTCTTGGCGCAAGGTTCCGGTGCAGAGCCCTCAAGGCAGCCCTGTGTTCGCTACCCAGGAGAGTGTGCAGTGAGCTCACTGGCAATCATGCGTAGTTTGGCTTAGCTTCAACCCAGGCCTCCTCCTTCGCTCCCCACTGCTCGAAGTCATTCCTGTTATCCACCCCAAACATTTACTGATCACCTCTATTGGTTGCATTATTAGAAGCATTATAAATAGAAGTTAAGAGCAGTGACTCTGGAGCTGGGATACCTGGATCCAAATCTGGACTCCACACTCCTAGCTGCATGATTTGGGGCAAATTACTCAACCTCTTTGTACCCCAGTTCTATTATCTATCAATAATGATAATGGGTCCCAAGGCATGAGTTGTGAGGTTGTTAAATGAGAAGGGCCTTAATAGTGCCTGGCACAGAATAATTGCTCCTCAAATGTTAGCCATGATTATTACTTTAACCTGTAGGGACATTGGTAAGGGTGTCATAATACTGTCCCTGCCCTGGAGGGATTGTGCTATAATCTGGGGAGCACAGATTACAGTCCTGAAGAAGGAAGTTGCTCTTGTGCATCTAGCAAAGAGTCAGTTGTTACGTCTGAGGATGGATGGCTATCCCTTCCCCCACGGTCTAGCTTGGATGGAACAGAGGCTTCTTCTTTCCCAAGAAGAGCTAAGCCCTCTAGTCATGTCAGTTTCTCCAGATCTTAGACTTCTCAGAAATCCTGAGTTTCATTCACTCTTTAAAAAAAAAAAAAAAAAAAAGCTCCTGGTTACACAGGCATAACTATGTGTAATTGTCTAAAGGAATAGATGTGAATTCTTAAACATGCTACTGTTCTTTTTGGTTGTGTCCCTTTGGAAATGCAGTGGAGAGATCAGTCTGATTTGCAGAATCTTATATGAATTTATCAAGTGCATAATGCCCAGGCAGATGCGTCTCTTAAAATGAAGCTTCCGTGTTCTGGGTAAGTCCGTCCTCTTACTGCCTGATGCCAGTCTTCTCAGTTTAATCCTCTTCCCAACTCGATGACAATCAAGGGTAGGCTGGGAGGAAGGATTTTGCACCATTGCCATCTTGGCTACTAACTTCTGTTTTTCCAGGAGCATCACCTCTTGGTGGCTTTTACAGCTCATGTCAGTGAGCTGGGGCTCAGGTTCTGCCTGAGCCTTTATAAATAAATAAAGCTTTATTGGGACACAGCTACACCCATGAATTGATATATTACCTGCAGCTGCTTTTGTGCTGTAAAGACAGAGTTGAGTAGTATTTGTGAGAGATCACATGGCCCACAGAATCTAGAAAATGTTCGGCCCGTTATAGGAAAAGACTGCTGATCTCGACCTAAAGGTTAGAGGGAGTCCTCCCAAGGCCACATATGGGGGCAGAGATCTACCTTCCCACTCTGTTATTAAAGGGACCAACAAATGTTGCTTTGCAAGGACAGCAAAGAGTCCAGGAGCCACTCACTTCCCATGTATAACTGACTCTGTCTCTACTAAAAGATTGTCAGTCTGATCTCAGCTCTGTGACAAGCCCTTCCCAGAGCTTCTGCACAGGATGGTCTGCTGGCCTGAGATCTAGGCTGCTTGCTGGCCCAGGACTGCCTCCACCCGCATGGACACCATTTCTAACTTGCACAGAGGTGCCCTGTGGGCTGGCGGTGGTCCTTTCCCTTCCTCTTTCTGAGCTTCAATCTCGCTGGCTTAGGGAAACCAGATGGCTTCCCAGGCATCTCTTAGCTCTTTGAAGGCCTTTTGAGGCCATCTGCGTGGCTGGCTAAGCACTCCCTTTCATGCTCTGTGGTGCTTCCCTGCCTGGAGTGCCTTTGAAGCCAGCAGGGAAAGCTGTGCACCGGGAAATCCATGGGCTTGGAAAGAGGAGGGCTCCTGGTTTACTCTGAGGACAGGACTCTGTAGACTGGAGGTAACAGTGTTGAGGCAAATATTGGCTCTTAGACGTCAGGGGACATGTCAGACCAAAGGTAGGTGTGGCCAAGTCTGGCCTGTTTTTTTGTTTTTGTTTTTTGGCTGCCTGGGGTCTTCATTACTGCATGCAGCCTTTCTCTAGTTGTGGTGAGTGGGAGCTACTCTTCATTGTGGTATGCAGGCTTCTCATTGCACTGGCTTCTCTTGTTGTGGAGTGCAGGCTTCAGTAGTTGCAGCACAAGGGCTCAGTAGTTGCAGCACATGGGCCCCAGAGCATGCAGGCTTTTAGTAATTGTGCATAGGCTCAGTAGTTGTGGCGCATGGGCTTACTTGCTCTGTGACGTGTGGTATCTTCCCAGATCAGGGATAGAACCCATGTCTCCTGCATTAGGAGGCAGATTCTCAACCACTGTGCCACCAGGGAAGTCCCCTGGCCTGATTTTTCTCAGCATTGGTGCAGTGGAGAGAAGCCGGGCCCCTCTGGCTCCATGCGTGGGGAGAACAGCGACATGTACCCAAGTATCTTCTCTCCCTGACCAGACCATCACTGGGGTCATGCTTGGCCTCTGACAGTAGAGACCTGGACACCAGAGTGACCAGATGCCTGGGCTGAGCAAAGGGACAGTCATAGGGAGTTCAGCGAGGCACCCTGTGGGTGTGAGTACACAGAGGTGAGGCTCCCTGGGGCCAAGGACCCTCTAGGGAAGAGGCTCCTTCTGAGCTTCCTTGAGATCTTGTCAAACCCACACTTCATTTCCCTCAGGTTACTAAAGTGCTTGGTGTATTTCTCTTCAAAATCTGTTTTGTTCTCTTCTGCCTCCACTTTGTTGGACCTTAATAATGCTGGTGTGGACATGGTGCTAAATGCTTTCTCATGTAATTTAAACCTCACAAGATTAGCTGTGGCCAGTTCTCTCTCTGTTTAGCAGAAGAGAAAACCAAGGCTCAGTGGAGTTAGATCACCTCCCCAAAGTCACAGGGCTAGAAAATTCTGCAGCTAAAATTCAAACCCAGACTTTACACCCAGATGCTGCTGCTTTTAAATTCTGTCTCAGTGCCTGTCCACACTGCCTCCAACGTGGGTAATGTAATTGCTAGTGCAGTGAGGTTGCAGGGGCAGGGGGAGCTTTCTACCTGTGCAGAGTTAATATAACCCAGATTTCCTCAGCCTCAGCGCTACTGACATTGGGGGCAGAGAATTCTTTGTTGGGGGGACTGTCCTGTGCATTGTAGGATGTTTAGCAGCATCCCTGGTCTCTACGCACTAGGAACCAGTAGTACCCTTATCTCTGCCTACTTGCAACAACCCAGAATATCTCCAGACTTTGCTAGCTATCCCCCGAGAGACAAGATTGACTTTGGCTAAGTGAGAACCACTGACATGAACTAATATTAATTTGCCAATAAAGGAAAAAAATCTCTGCCTGTGTAACTTTTTTTTTAATAAATTTATTTATTTTTTATGGCTGCATTGGGTCTTTGTTGCTGTGTGCACGCTTTCACTAGTTGCAGAGAACAGGGGCTACTCTTTGTTGCGGTGCCTGGGCTTCTCATTGCGGTGGCTTCTCTTGTTGTGGAGCACAGGCTCTAGGTGCACAGACTCAGTAGTTGTGGCAGGCGGGCTCCAGAGTTTGCGGGCTTTTAGTAATTGTGATGCACGGGCTCAGTAGTTGTGGCTTGCAGGCTCTGGAGCGCACGCTCAGTAGCTGTGGTGCACAAGCTTAGTTGCTCCGTGGCATGTGGGATCTTCCCCGACCAGGGCTTGAACTCATGTCCACTGCATTGGCAGGCAGATTCTTAACCACTGCACCACCAGGGAAATCCCTGTAATTTCTTTGTTGTCCACTTTTTTTTTCTTTTGCATCAAAATTCTGTTATTAATGGCTTGAGCCCCTCTTTCTGCCTGGCTGACATCCTGAACTGTCACTGGGGACCCTTTACCTTGTTGGCATCTTCCCACATGTCCCAGACACCCTCTTTTTGAGCCTGGAGCCTCCTGAGGAAAGTTTTAAGAGCCAAGTAGCCATGAAAACAATGTGCTCTTCCTTGTGCTAAGTGCCTCTGCTCAGGCAGTAAAATGCTTCAGTGGTGTGAGCATGTGGCATCAACATGGCCTCTGAAAACCATGCTGGGCGTTTAGCAAACACGGAGGGAAGGGCACAGGCTGTGCCGAGCTTCAGGAGCTTTTGGACAGGAGCTCCCCATCCCCAGGAGCAGCTAGGCTGGGGTTTCTTGGGGATCTTGACTCCACACGGGCCACGGCTTTGCAGGGAAGAGGGCTGGTGCCTTGAAGCTATTTCATTTCGCTCCTTTAAACATCCCGCAAACGTTGACACTGACCACAGAGAAAGGCCTAGAGTAGCCCTTTGGCCCAGCACCATCCCTCACCTCTGGTTCCAGGCAGGTGTCCTGCTCAACCACACCATCTATTAGGTGAGGGGTGTGGGTGGTCAGCAGGGACCCTCTGCCTTCTGCCAGCACAGCCTCCTGAAGGCGGGGTGTCACTTGGGGAGTTCTAGGCCAATAAACAGCTTGGGATATTGGTCTCAGAGCAGGGGGTCTGAGCTGCTCAGTTGTCCAGTTTAATAGTCCCAGGTGCAGAAGATGACAGAGGTCATGGGCTTAGTGTGCCAGAAAGTGATGCCTGTGGATTTTCATCATCATGCCTCCTGGGCGATGTCATCATGGGATCTGACAATGGGGTTTAAAATTTTCTCCTTTTTTAAGGACATAAATTGTTGGAGCTAAATAAAATCATCAGGAAAAATCTTTAGGAGTTTAGTCCACAGGGTTAATGGGCATATTCTGAACCATAGCTGAGGGTGTGAGGTGTACCCATCCTATACCTCATGCCCATGTGCACACATGCACATCACTTATCTCCTTGTGAAGGATGAGAGCCTTAACGCCAGATGAGCCTGTTTCAGCGTCCAGTTCAATCCCTTCCTGCATGTACGGCATGGATGAGTTACTTATAGTCTCCGAGCCTGTTTTCTTTCCCTTAAAATAGGAACAATACTGTTGACATCCATGGCATTGTTGTGAAGGTTAGAGTTAATGGATTTGAAGTTACAAAGCATAGAAGGCACTTGATAAATGATGTTGTTGTTATCACAATATCCTCTTGTGAATTGTTACGAGGAAGATAGCAAGTCTGGGATAGAGCTGATTTTCTTAGATTACGCTACAGTAATTAGGCTATTATACATAATGCTTCCTCCACTTCACTCTTGGGATTGGATGTGGATGTTTTCCATTCTGAAATACTGTCTTAATCCTCGTCCAGCAAGGAATAATAAGTGATCTTTCACGAATCTAAATTATTTTCACATAACACCTCCAAGGGCTGCCCCTTTTCATTCATTCCCATAAACACTTATGAAGCATGTACTGTGTGCCAGACGCCAGATCCAAGGGTTGGGAATCCAGCATTGAAAACAGACACAAAGCCTCCTGCTCACCGATGGTCTGCGTGCCAAGTGTGCCCCAGCCATGCTTCCAGGAAAGATGTGCCATTCTGTGTCAGAGATACCCACTGTGAACACACTTCACATCATGTTCTCTGTTGGGTGCTTGGGGGAACAGCATGTAGCAATGAAAAGAAACACTGAAATATGGCAGCGTGTTGGGTGTTTTGGTTAATTGACACATGAGCAATTAACAGTGAGGCAGAAAGTATAGAACCATGACAGGTGTCATGAAAATCCAAGAATTCATTTAGAATAAATTCATGGGTGGATAATTCATTAAGGCTTATTAAGGGAAGTTGAGACCATAGTGCCTAGAACATGGTGTATGGATGTTTGAATGGATGATTTGTTGAGTGAAGGAAGGGTGCCATGTATAGTTGTGCAGGTTTCACACTGCATTCCCAGGCATGCCATTCACACTGTGGCAATGGTGTTCAGCCTGTGTGCTCACGTGCAGTGGCACTGCCAAGAACTTCACAGGTAGCCTCATTGAATCCTCCCAACACTGCACCATTTAAGAGGTGATTTCTCCATTTTGCAGGCATGGACTTGCGGATTCATTGAGGTTGTTAGCCACCCAGGTTTATAGAGTGAACAGTAGGTGTTACTCACAATTGGAATGCAGACCCCTCTGACTCCAGGGTTCCTGCTTGGGGAATAGGAGAAAATAGTTGTTTGAAATGAAACGTGATGGTTTGGGTCTTGGCTTTTCTTTAAGCCAAATGCTTAGGTCTCTGGGGTCAAAAGGAGAAGTGGAAACACTGAAATAATTGCTTTTCCAGGTTTGGGGCTTCAAATCACAAGCTCAGTTGAGACCCTTGTCCCATTTTCTCCTCTCTGATCACATCACACTCTTAGCTCTTTATCCTCTTCTCCTCAAGAGCAGCTTGAATCCAAGACCCCAGAAAAACCCACCTGATAGAGATGGTCAATATACCATATGTACTAGTAACTTAATAACAAGTAAAAGGTAACAGCACTGGACCAGTTGAGTGAGGGGCTCTTATTGTAGTGTACCATCAGCCTCTTGGCCCGGAGATTACATCCAGCTCAGATATGCTGTTTCTCTTATAGCTAAGTTTAATCTCTCTCCATTCCTGAGTCAGCAGTAAACTGGACAGTGCAATGCCACATTTGGTGTCATGTCATGACTGTGAACTGAAAGATCCTTCCTGACATTGCCCCACTGAAGTCTTGGCACTTCACGCTCCTGTGTGATCTGGGAAATCCGTAGCAGGGGGGCATTGGCTGACTGCTCCAGGTTGTTAGTTGCTCTTAAAGGCAATTTATTTCTCATTCAGCTTTTTAATATAAATGGTTCAACTCAGAGAACTACAAAAGAGGAAAGAAAACTTTATGTCAGGTTAAAAAGAATTATGGACAACAGTGAATACAGTTTTAAAGTTTTGGGAAACAGAGGATTACAGGTTGTATGGCTTTGGAAAGGGACTGCAGTTTACCTGCTTTGGAAACATCCTGCTTCTTATGCTACACTTCTCTGAATCCCAGAACCTGTAGGATTCTTACAGAAAATCTACTTAAAGTTGTAAACAGGCTTTACATCTTTTGTTCTTGTTATGTTTCTTAAAGAAAGAAGGGGAGGAGTGAGGAAGAGAATTAGATTTCTGACTTATGTGCCTGATGTCCTTAATTCCTTCCAAGGATCCTGAAAACAAGATATTATAATCTCAATTTTTATTATCAGTGAAACTGAGGTCTTCAGAAGTCCCACGGCCCCTGGTGTCTTCAAGCTTTTTATGTTTGGACCGTCTGCTGTGTAGCCCATGCGCTTTTTTTTTTTTTTTCTGTTTTTTTATTTATTTATTTTTTTTAAGCCCTTTATTGGAATATAATTGCTTTACACTCTTGTACCAGTTTTTGAGGTACCCCAAAGTGAATCAGCTGTATTTAGACATATATTCCCATATCCCCTCCCTCCCGCCACTCCCTCCCACCCTCCCTGTCCTGGCCCTCTAAGGCATCACCCATCATCGAGTTGATCTCCCTTTGTTATACAGCAACTTCCCACTAGCTATCTATTTTACAGTTGGTAGTGTATATATGTCTATGCTACTCTCTCACTTCGTCCCAGATTCCCCTTCACCCCCTGCCCCCTCAACCCCATGTCCTCCAGTTCATCCTCTGCATCCTTATTCTTGCCCTGTCACTGGGTTCATCAGTACCATTTTTTAAGATTCTATATGTATGAGTTAGCATACGGTATTTGCTTTTCTCTTTCTGGCTTACTTCACTCTCTGTGACAGTCTCTAGATCTGTCCACCTCACTACATATAGCTCCATTTCATTTTTATGGCTGAGTAATATTCCATTGTATATGTGTGCCACATCTTCTTTATCCATTCATCTGTTGATGGACATCTAGGTTGTTTCCATGTCCTGGCTATTGTAAATAGTGCTGCAATGAACATTATGGTACATGTTTCTTTTTGAATTATGGTTTTCTCAGGGTATATGCCCAGTAGTGGGATTACTGGATCATATGATAGTTCCACTTTTAGTTTCTTAAGGAACCTCCAAACTGTTTTCCATAGTGGCTATACCAGCTTACATTCCCACCAACAGTGCAGGAGAGTTCCCTTTTCTCCACACCCTCTCCAGCATTTATTGTTTCTAGATGTTTTGATGATGGCCATTCTGACCTGTGGGAAGTGATACCTCATTGTGGCTTTGACTTGCATTTCTCTGATGATTAGTGATGTCGAGCATCTTTTCATGTGCTTGTTGGCCATCTGTATGTCTTCTTTGGAGAAATGTCTATTTAGGTCTTCTGCCCATTTGTGGATTGGGTTATTTGCTTTTTGGTTGTTAGGCTGCATGAGCTGCTTGTATATATTGGAGATTAATCCTTTGTCCGTTGCTTCATTGGCAAGTATTTTCTCCCATTCTGAGGGTTGTCTTCTTGTCTTGTTTATGGTTTCTTTTGCTGTGCAAAGCTTTTAGGTTTCATGAGGTCCCATTTGTTTATTCTTGATTTTATTTCCATGATTCTAGGAGGTGGGTCAAAAAGGATCTTGCTTTGATGTATGTCATAGAGTGTTCTGCCTATGTTTTCCTCTAGGAGTTTTATAGTGTCTGGCCTTACATTTAGGTCTTTAATCCATTTGGAGTTTATTTTTGTGTATGGTATTAGGAAGTGTTCTAATTTCATTCTTTTACGTGTTGTTGTCCAATTTTCCTAGCACCACTTATTGAAGAGGCTGTCTTTTTTCCATTGTATATTCTTGCCTCCTTTGTCAAAGATAAGGTGCCCATATGTGGGTGGGTTTACCTCTGGGTTCTCTATTCTGTTCCATTGATCTTCCTTTCTATTTTTGTGCCAGTACCATACTGTCTTGATCACTGTGGCCTTGTAGTATAGTTTGAAGTCAGGAAGCCTAATTCCACCAACTCTTTCCTTCTCAGGATTCTAGCATGAAGATTATATTATTGTATTCTTAACGCCTACCAGAGTTCATCAATCTTGGAGGAGACACTAAGCCAATGCTCTTTCTATAATAACATTTTGACACTCCGAGAGGGACTGCTTTTCTTAAATAGAAGGAGAAACAATTCTGTGTTAAGTCATATCCCCTACAGGTAAATAAAAAACAACAATAATAGGTATTTAATGGGTAATTACTGTGTTAGGCATTGTGCTCGGTGTTATATTCTCTTAGTGCTCTGGTGAGGGAGGCACTGTTTTATCCCCATTTGACAGATGATGGAGCTGAGACTCAGAGGCAAGTGACTCCCCAGATTTGCACAGCTGTTAGAAGTGCTCTATCTTTGTACTCATGGCTTTCTTCTCTTTTAGACTTTAAACTTCTGGAAGGCAGAGACTGTCCTAATCAACTTTTCATTCCTAGAAGCTTCTGCAAAGTGGTTTCCCGTAGTAGTGATGCCAAAAAGTCGGCCTCTGAGCACTGATGCTGAATCAAATCTCAGAGACAGAGTTTTGGGTAAAGTAGAAAAGAATGGCTTTATTGCTGTGCCAGGCAAAGGGGGACAAAGTGGACTCATGCCCCCCAAAAACTGTGTGTCCTGATGGGGGGGAATTTGATGAGGAGTTCTATAGCAGTGGTTCAAGGGCAGGGTTGCTGATAAGGATTAGGGTGTGTGCAGGGCCTGCACTCCTTTAATTCGACCTCAGGTGGTTTTCTCTGGGATGAAGAATGCTGACTTCTTGCATTTGTTGGGGGGTTTAGTTCCATAAAGAGCTCAAAGGTATTGTTATGTGTATTCATTGAGGTGGAACCAGGACCCTGTCCCAAGGCTGCATTGTTGTTTCTTGGCTGCTCTCTGTTGTCTCTGCACCCTCTTCCTTCCCTGATTAGCAACTGTTTGAAAGGATTCTGTACCCAGGAGCCCCACAGGGTCCTGCTCAGTTTTAGTAGATGCCTACTAGACATTTGAATGTGAGAATGTAACTGACCTTGGAGTCTGCCCTCTCTGATCTGATCACACATTCTGACCAACTCTGTTTTATCAGGTGGGCAGATGGGGAAAAGGGTGTGTTAGCAGAGTGTTTCCTTCCTTCTGTAAAGCATAGTGGCCTACAGATCCCATCTCATGTAATATCCATAAGATGTTACAGAAACACCTCAATGAACTTTTTGGCCAACCCAATACATGTGATAGGAATGGGACTTGGGCGGGGGGGGGGGGGGGGGGGGGTCTATATTAGTCAGGATAATACAGGTTGTGCTAACTTGATAAGTAACCCCTGTGGCTGAGTACCTTGTAGCAGCACTCCAGGGCCACTGCCCCCCATCATCAGTGGTGCAAGAAGTGCCTTGACCTTTGGCTCTGCCTTTTCAACACAAGGCCCCTTAATAGTCACTACCACAGGGCAGCTGGGTGCTGGGATTGTCCTGCCCTGGTCACTGAAGAGACACTCATCATACTGGTCACATCATACTAGCTGGAATTAGTCAGATGCCCCCAGACTGCAAAGAAGCTGGAGAGGAGGAATTCTCCCCTGTGCGCAGAAGAAAAAATTTAGATGTAATTGAGCTTGAAAACACTAGTCCAGTGGTACTGGTCCTTTGTCTTACTTCCTCTACTGAGTTATAGAAAAGGTTAAAGGTAAGAGTTATAATACTATGCTATTTCTTCAGAATAGTTTCATGGATTTGCAGTTCCATTCAGCAGGTGATCCTGATTTCAATTCCGTACGTTCAACCACAGTGACTCATGACCATCTCTGGCTATTTTAACTTTCTGTATGTTGGCTATACTAGTAACTGCTTTTTTTAAAAGGATAAAATGTTTCCTCTAAAGTATCAAGAATGTTTTAGCTCAGGGAATTGTTCTGATTTCTTGATGCTGTCTCAAAGGATGGCTTAACTGGAGTTCTTAGTTTTTTTTTAACATCAGTTTAAAAATATTTTCCAACTGATTGTTAAAATCCTTCACAAAACAATGCAAAGTGAACCTAACAAAATATAAAACTATGTATATTATGATTCCACATTTCTTTGTCTCTGTAATAATTGTCTGTGTCACTGTCTCTTCTGCACAGACGCATACACCCCATATTGCAAATCAGTACATCAAAATATTGACAGCTATAATCTTTGAGCCTAATGGTTACTTTTATTTTCTTCTCTTATTTGAATTTTACAAAAATTCTTATACCAAAATAACTTTTAAAAACTAACATAATTTGTTTTGCTTAGATATATTATAATCAGAGAAAATACATTTTATATATAGATATAAATATAGAATGGATATTTAAAAGTGCTTATGTATTTCTTGTAATTCTGTCTCACAGAACAGAATTAAATGGTACTTATTATAGATTATTCCATTGCTCTATTTCCTTTTTGAAGTCATTTAGAACTTAGAGACAATATGAGAAAAGGGTACGGAGAGCAGGATGGGAGAGAGATGCCATTCAGAGGTGAGGTGACCATCATTTCCACCATGAAATCCAGTTTAATTACAGTTAGCGAGTCCCTGCATTGCTGTCTCCTTCTGCTCTTCCTGGATAGTTAATTCAGTATCTTATGATAAATGTCACCTTGCAATAAAAATGCCGGTGCTGGTGAGTTTCAGCATCTCAGCTGCCATGGCCCCTAGCTGTCAGCAGCCTTGTCTTTTAATCGGGACCTATATGGCTCAAGTAGCCTTTATTTTCCCAGATCCCAATAAATTTGGATGGAGAAGAGAGACATTAATTAAATTTTAATTTAGTCACTTGCTTCTTGGGAAATGTGCTCGCATGATGGCATTAGGATGGTTCATACAAGGCCAGGATAACGCACCTGTTGGGGTCTGATTCCCACTGACTTGTCACCCCTGTATGGAGCACTCAAGGTAAGCAGAAGGCGTGCCACCCATGAGCAAGAGGTGAGGATGGCTTCCATTGGAAGTAGCAGAGAAAGGGAGCCCATGGCTGTCAAGGTTGTCATAATCCCTGCTGTCTGAGTCATGAGAGGAAGGAGATCTGAGCTCCACCTGCCTGCTCCCCAGGAACTAGTGATCTAAGTAAGGTGCTGGAGTCAGCAGAGTGTGAGCTGACTGATGAGGGCTTCATGAAAAGTCTGATCATACTGATAGCTCAAAGCCTTCTGACCAGAGACAATCACAGATAGACTGAGGAGTTGCTCTCTGTGACAGATGCCTGCCCCGTCCCATCCTCTCTTATCCCCTTAATTGCATAGAGTCCCTCAAGCCACATCCGTGATGTCATGTGCACAGTGTGTGCGTGTTCACCATGTACAGCTGCTAGCACTGGGCAGACCAGCAAGGCGTATCGGTGCCGATGAGTTCCATTTAAAACCCAAGAGCTCACTCATTGAACTCGGGGCCTCTTGAGTGCCAAAGTACAAACGGATCACCTGGGATCTTGACAAAATGTAGATTCTGTCTCAGTAGGTTTGGAGTGGGACCTGAGATTCTGCATTTCAGCAAATTTTCAGGTGATGCTGAGACTGCTGATTGCAGGGCCACACTTTGAATTGGGAGGATTTAATCGACAGTTGTCTTCACTGGGGTCATCAGCCTATCAGAAGGATATTGGCAAAGCTTGGCTTCTTGATACATTCCTCTATTTAAATTTTTACCTATTGCAAAGGATGATTATTTTTTTAATTAATTAATTGGCTGCATTGGGTCTTTGTTGCTGTGCGCCGGCTTTCTCTAGTTGTGGTGAGCAGGGGCTATTCTTTGTTGCTGTGCATGGGCTTCTCAGTGTGGTGGCTTCTCTTGTTGCGGAGCACAGGCTCAAGGCATGCCAGCTTCAGCAGTTGCAGCACACAGGCTCAGCAGCTGTGGCTCAAGGGCTCTAGAGCACAGGCTCGGTAGTTGTGGCACATGGGCTTAGTTGCTCCGCAGCATGTGGAATCTTCCCAGACGAGGGATCAAACCCGTGTCCTCTGCATTAACAGGCGGCTTCTTAACCACTGTGCCACCAGGGAAGTCCCAGGATGATTGTTTTAATATAGCCTTTGATATACAAATAACTCTTAAAGGGGTTGATTCATGGTTGATCAACGTTTCTTTTTGTTTTTTTCAGTTGGGAACAGAAGTGTCCAAATGTGCGCTGGGTGCTCGTTTTCTGTAGGCTTATCAGAAACACACCTCCTCACCTAACACTGCATCCCTAATGTCCTAAGTTGTAAGCTTCTGGAGGACAAGAGCCAATACTTCATGCAGACCGGTGCTTAATAAAGACTTTCTTGTCATATTCCACGTTTTTTAATGTGTTCTAAGTTGGCAAAAAATAAAAAGAATAAAAAAGGCAAGTTAAATGTGTTAAATGTGGCAAGAAAAATTTAAGCATTTTCTCTGGAACATCGTACCTTGTCATCCTGCTTAAACCAGAGTTCCACTCCTTATAAGACTCCCATGAAAGTGACAAGTCTGCTATATATTAATGAGAGCTTTGGTCTGTGTCACTCACCTTTTCTTCTTGGGTCCCTCTGAGGTTTTCTCCTGAGGCATGGGTTTAATTTAATATCCCCATCTCTACAGCTATTGGTCTTTGGTCCTTTCAGACTCTGTTCTGAACTCCATGGTGTGCTACTGAGATGACAAATGGGACAAATAAGAGAAGTAAAGAAAGCAGCTCTGAGATGCTGTTGCCATGGGGTCATGGATGCCAGCGGTGATGACAAACAGATATTTTAGCTGGTGCTGTTGTGTCTGCAGTGATATCATGCTTCGGAAAGGAGCACAGGACTCACTGGGAACAACGTAATTTGGTTAAGGAAAATAAAAGTGTTTGGAAAGGAACACACGTGGGAAAAAATTCTGTTCAGCAGTGGCTAACCTAGAGAAGTTACAAAAAATGAGTTCAGTTGTATATGGGCTACCAGAGTTAACATCCAATGATCTCTTGCACTTAAATAACCTCTGTAACTTGAAAGGACTCAGTGGTGTGACCCATGGATATGGGTTTTAACCTAGATGTAGCTCTCAAGTCTCTGAAAGTTATTCTCATTTGTGGAGTGCATGGAAGGAGGAAGGCATAAGCCCATCTTCCATCCACTTCATCCAGGCATGGAATTGTTTATAGGAATCATTGCTCTGTGCTCAGTATGGATGGACTTTTTTCTAAATGTTGAGAACTACAAGGCCCCAGGTATTTCTTATGGTCCAGGCCAGCAGCCTTTGAGTTTCTGTTTGTAACGGTTTCTCCATCATATTTGTGAATTATTTATAGTTTTTATTTGCAGACATGTTGCCTTTATCATGTTGCATGTGGTCTGTTGATTAAAGCAGCTACATTGCTGACATTACCTACTCACTATACATGGGTAAAACTTATAAGGCAAGAGAAGAAAAACATTTCCTTTAACTATGATAATTCTGCAGTAATGAATAGCAGTTATGTAGTTTATAATTATGGTTTGGGTAGCCCGCCTTGGCCTTCCAGGAACTGAATCACAATCAGATCCCGAGAACTCTGATATCAAAGTCACTCACACTTTAAACACCCAAAATATTCTATAACAGCAGGAGATCATGAACCTCTCTGTGTCTCAGTTTCCTTGTCTGTAAAGTGGAGATGATGGTAACAGTGTCCCACTGATGGGGTTGTTGTGAAGATTAAACGTCTGAGCATGTCAGGTGCTTAGAACGATGCCTGAGACAAAGTAATTGTTCGATAAATGTTGGCATATCAGTATGAGAAGACCAATTGTCACTGAAAACTCACTTTTTAATGTGAAGATATGAATGCCAAGGGAGAAGGTGAGGAAAGGTGTGTCAGGATTAACCAGAGAAACAGAACCAATGGAAGATGTATTTTAAGAGATTTATTGCAAGGAACTGGCTTACGTGATTGTGGGGGTTGGCTGGACAAGTCTGAAATCCCTAGAGCAGACCCTCAGGAAGGGCAGGCTGGAACTCTTAGGCATAAGCTGAAGTTAAGTTATGGTCCAAAGGCAGAATTTCTTCTTCCTTGGGAAAGCCTCATTCTGCTCTTAATGCTCTTCAACTGATTGTGTCAGACCCACCCATATTTTTTAAATTTATTTATTTATTTTATTTATTTATTGGCTGCGATGGGTCTTCATTGCTGCACATGGGCTTTCTCTAGTTGTGGTCAGTGGGGGCTACTCTTTGTTGCAGTGCACGGGCTTCTCATTGTGGTGGCTTCTCTTATTGTGGAGCATGGGCCCTAGGCATGTGGGCTTCAGTAGTTGTGGCACATTGGCTCAGTAGTTGTGGCTCAAGGGCTCTAGAGTACAGGGTCAGTGGTTGTGGTACACGGGCTTAGTTGCTCCATGGCATGTGGGATCTTTCCGGACCAGGGACTGAACCCGTGTCCCCTGCATTGGCAGACAGATTCTTAACCACTGCACCACTAGGGAAGCCCCCTCACCCTGATTATTGAGGAAAATCTCCTTTAATTGAGATTTTTTTAAACAGGTTTATTTAATTGATATATAAAGAATTGTACATATTTAATGCATATGATTTGATGAATTTGGACATATGCAAACACCTGTGAAACCATCACCACAATCAAGGTAACAGATTCCACACCTCCCAAAATTTCCTTATGTCCTTTTGACTTGTTTTGCAGCAAAAATATGTAACATGAGATCTACCCTCTTAAAAGTTTTGATGTCTACAACACCATTTTATAAGCGATAGCACAATGTTGTACAGCAGATCTCTAGAATCTGTTCATCTTGCATGACTAAAACCTTATACCCATTGAACAACAACACCCCAATGCTCCCACCCCCTCAGCACTTGGCAACCTGTGTTGTATTCTGTCTCTTTGAGTTTGACAGATGCTCCATAAAAAAATGGCACTAGTTGTCCTTCTGTAACTGGCTTATTTCAGTTAACATAATGTCCATCCATGTCAGAAATGGCAAGAAATTTTCTTTTTTAAGGTTGGTTACATTAATATTCTGTTGTATGTATATACCACATTTTCTTTAGTCATATGTCTCTGTACATTTGGATTGTTTTCATATCTTGGCTTGTTGTGAATAATGCTGCTGAAGTTAGCATGGGACTGAAGATCTCTCTTCGAGATCCTGACTTCAGTTCTTTGGGTGTGTACCCAAAACTGAGGTTGCTGGATCATATGGTAGTTCTATTTTTCATTTTTTTCAGTAACAACTGTACTGTTTTCCATAGCTGCCACACTGTTTTATATTCCCACCAACAATGTATAAGGACTCCAATTTCTCCATATCTTTGCCAACAATTGTTATCTTTTGTGTTTTTTTGTAATTGTCATCCTAACAGATATGAGGTAATATTTCATTGTAGTTTTGATTTGCATTTCCTGATAACTAATGATGTTGAGCAACTTTTCATACACATGTTGGCCATTTGCCTATCTTTTTTGGAGAAATGTCCGTTCAAGTCCTTTGACCATTTTTTAATCAGGTTATTTGGGATTTTCTGCTATTGAGTTGTATGAGTTTCTTATATATTTTAGAAATTACTCCCTTATCAGATATACAGTTTCCAAGTATTTTCTCCCATTCTGTAGAATGCCTTTTCATTTTATTGATGGTTTCCTTTGTTGTACAGGAGCTTTTTTATAGCTCCTGTAGGAATTTGATGTAGCCCCACTTGTCTATTTTTGCTTTTGTTGCTTGTGCTTTTGGTATCATATCCAGGAAATCATTGCCAAGACCAATGTCAAGAATATTTTCCCCTGTGTTTTTTTTCCTAGGAGTTTTATACTTTCATGTCTTATGTTTTAAGTCTTCAATCTATTTTGAGTTGATTTTTGTGTACGGTGTAAGATAGGATCCAATTTCATTGTTTTACATGTGGGTTTTCAGTTTTCCCAGCATCGTTTGTTGAAGAGACTACCTTTTCCCCATTGTGTATTCTTGACACCCTTGTCAAAGACCAGTTGACTGTATGTGCATGGTTATTTCCAGACTGTCTATTCTGTTCCTATGGCCTATGGATCTGTCTTTATGTGAGTACCATGATGTTTTAATTCCTGAGGCTTTGTAATATATTTCAAAATCAGGAAGTGATGTCTTTAGCTTTGCTCTCTTTCTCAGGATTGCTTTAGCAACTCTGTATTGACAAAATTCCGCATTTTTTCTTGATAAAAATGCTCAACAAACTAGGAATTACCTAAACATAATAAAGACCATACATGACAAACCCACAGCTAATATCTTACTCAGTGGTGAGAATGTTAAAGCCTTTTCTCTAAGATTAGAAATAAGACAAGAATGCCCACTCTTGCCACTTCTTTTCAACATAGTACTAAAAGTCCTAGCCAGAGCAATTAGACAAGAAAAAGAAAACCCAAATAAGAAAGGAAGAAGTAAAATTATTTGTTTCAAGATAACATGATCCTATTTATAGAAAACCTTCTAGACTCCACCAAAAAACTGTTAGAACTAATATGTGCAACTAATTCAGTAAAGTTGCAGGATACAAGATCAACATGTAAAAGTCAGTTGTGTTTCTACACTAATAATAAACCATCCAAAAAAGAAATTAAGAAAACAGTTCCAGGGACTTCCCTGGTGGTACAGTGGTTAAGACTTTGCGCTCCCAATGCAGGGGCCCAGGATTCAGTTCCTGATCAGGGAACTAGATCCTACATGCGTGCCGCAACTAAGGATTTGCATGTCACAACTAAGGAGTCTGCCTGCTGCAACTAAGACCCCGCGCAACCAAGTAAATAAATAAACATTAAAAAAAAAAGATTAAAAGAAAAAACCAAAACAGTTCCAAATGGATAAAGATGTGGTATGTCTATACAATGAAATAGTGTTCTGCCTTGAGAAAGAAGAACATCCTGCCCTTTGATAAAATATGAATGGATCTGGAGGGTATTAAGTGAGATGAATCAGGCAGAGAACCACAAGTACTGTGTGATCTCACTTATATGTGGAATCTTAAAAAGCCAAAGTAGAAACAGAGGGTGGAATGGTAGTTACCGGGGGTTGGGGGTAGGAAATTGGGAAGATGTTGGTCAAAGGGTACAAACTTGCAGCTGAAGGTCTATGCACAGCATTGTCATTATAATCAACAATACTGTTATATATATCAAAGTTGCTAAGAGACTGGATCTTAAATGTTCTCATCACAAAAGAGAAATGATAGTTATGTAACCTGATGGGGGTGTTAACTAATGCTACCATGGTAATCATATTGCAAAATATTATATAAATGTGTTAAATCAATACATTGTACACCTTAAACTTATACAATGTTATATATCAATTATATCGCAACCAGAAAAACAAAGAAAAAGAGAGAGAGAGAAAACAATCCCATTTATAATAGCATCAAAAAGAATAAAAGATTCAGGAATAAACTTAACCAAGGAGATGAAAGACTGAACACCGAAAACTAGAAAACACTGATAAAAGAAAGAAAGAGAGACACATATAAATGGAAAGGCATCCCATGTTCCTGGATTGGAAGACTGAATATTGTTAAAAATATACATACTACCCTAAAGATTTGGTATTATCTCCATGAAAACCCCAATGGCATTTTTTTACAGAAATAGAAAAAACAATCTTAGATCACATGGATCCACCAAATCCTTACTTTAAAATCAATTGATTTTGAACTGAAATCATGTCTATAAGATACTTTCACTGCAACAATTAGATTATTGTTTGATTAAATAACTGGGGACTTTAACCTAGCCAAGCTGACACATAAAACTGGTGAATGATAAGTTGGCAGAGCACCTTTCTTTTAATGGGTTCAGTGCAAACGTGAAATAAGAGTAGGATGGACTGGCCCAACTTCTCAATATGTACGTCTCCATGAATTTCCCAGACAGAGCTGGGGACCCTGGGGATAATGCACATTCTGCTGCCTTTGCCTCCTCTTATGTGCAAGCAGTGAGTAGTTTCCCTGTGTTGCTTGGTGGGTTCATTGAGCCTTAGAGGATCCCAGTAGGTTCTACTTTCAAGCAAAGAATGGTGCATAGAGCAATCTAAGGAGACCTTGATTCTGAATTCCTGATACCATTAAGAGGCATAACAGAAAACATCAGCTATGACACTAGACACCTAGATTCAAATCCATCTTTGTCGCTTTCTAGATGTCTAGTCAAGTCACTTAACCTCTCTAAGCCTGTGACTGATATCTATGAATGGTAATAACAACATAGTCATTTCAGAGTCATTGTACAGAATTAAAGACCATAAAGACCAATGGCCTGGGTTCGTAAGAGATGATCAGTTGGAACAAGCTATGAAGTTTAACTTCTTTTTGTTCAAGACTACCTATTGTTAGCTGTGTGGTCTTGGGACACCTACTTCACCTCTATGCCTTGATTTCCTCATCTGTAAAATGAGCATAATGATAAATTGTTCTAGGGATTAAGTGAACTTATATATGTAAAATATTCAGAACAATTTCTGGTACATAGCACTGCATATGCTGTAATTATTATAATTTGCTGTTTTGTGGTGGTGGTGAACTTAGGTAGGCAGGAAACCTGGATTTTAGTCTCAGCCCTGCTCTGGGTGAACTCACAGGAGTCACTTCCCTTCTCTTCCATTAATTTCCTTCTGTGTAAAATGAGGGAGTTGACAAGACTCTCTGTTGAACTCAGACATTTTAAGGAGGCCTCCTGGCTTGTAGACGGTTTTGAGCTGCCACTCTCTTGCCAATCTGTCAAGGCTTCCTTGTTGATTCACACCAAGAACCCTGCCTCTGTCTCAGCTTTTCTGCAGGGCAGTTGATCTGTTTACTTTTCACCAAGATGTGTTCCTCTGTCAGCTGCATCAGAGCTGTCATGAGCCAGCTTCATGGCAGGAAGAGAGGGGAAGACAGTGTTTCTGTTTTTCTGCCTCACTGTGTCTTCGGAGCATCCTTTCTGAGATGGGTCAAAACAGAATTCTGCAGCTGCCATGATGAGAAATGTCACCGATTGAAGAAGCCGGGCCTATTTAAGCAGTAGGAGGCCAGGTGTGGAGCCCTGTTGAGCCTGACACATCCTCCAGCGCAGGGGGGTTTTGCCCCAGAGAGAGCAAACATCTTGAACGATATGGTGGCAGGTGGAAGGAGAGCAGTAACTGAAGCATGACAACAAGCCGAAGAGAGGGCAGAGAAGAAGTGAGAGGTGGTTTTGCTTGAGATTCAGTGACAAACCAAAGTACTACATACATTCCCTCTTGCTTTTTCTATATCCTGCTCTGGCTGCAAAAGAGTTGAAAAGAAACATAGTAAAACACAAAGGAGTTTTAAAAAGGCTGCTTCCTCTTCTTTCCTCTTATTTGTTACTGCCCCTTTGCCTTTTTATCTGCTCCTTCCCAAAATAGAATAATGAGTATCTGAGTGTCAGACTCAGGTGTCCCAGGGCTGTGTTCACTACTGGGCACAGTTATGAGCCTGAGACACAGGGCCCTAGGAACACCCTTACTTCTCCTCAGTGTCCAGGCCCAGCAAGCTTGCTTTTGCTTCTGGCTCCAGGTAATGACTGTGTGTGTGTCAGGGTCAGTAAGGAGGGGCTGGTAAATAGAGGGGAAACACCTGTTGTATGTAACTGAGATCGGTGGACAGGTGTTCACCAGTGTGACATTCACAGCGCACATCCTGAGCAATGATGTTTCCAGCTGGATGAATGTTAATACAGTCCACTGTGACAGAAAATAAATGAGTAGGAATAAATTTAGGGGGGCATTATGTTTCATTTTGGACATACTTCATTTTAGGTCTGTGTGGCCTCCCACAGGATCAGATAATAGACTTATAAGCCAGGTTTTCCAGGCAGGACTGGCCAGTGGGGTCTTCATCCCAAGAAAGAACCAGGCTGCCCCTTGAACTCCAATTTTCCAGGGAAAACCTCTGAGTAAAAGTCCCCTTTGCTGCCTTGATCTAATTAGAGGTCTGGGGCTTCATGGCTGCAAATCCCTGGTGTAAGATGTAGAAACAATACCGGAAAGTGCTTGAGACCCTAGTCCAGCCTCCACCCAAGAGAAAATGGGGACTCCCTCTTCGTCTAAAGACGTGTGACCAAGCAGAGAGGTGGCTGCTGGTTTAACCTGCCTCACTCTGCAAAGTGTTGCTTGTGAGCCCAGTAGTTAAGACGGAGCCCTCTTGTTGGAAGTGAACGGTTGCACCTTAGGTGTGATGGATGCTTGCTTTTTACCCGTGTGACTCACCTGTCACTGTTTATCAACCATTCTGCATGTGGGTTAAAGATTAAAGATCTCACTTTTTTGCCCTCTTACTCATTTTTGTTAGCATTGCTCTTTTGCCTTGAGGGAAAAAAATGTGATTCATATGATCAAATCATTGAACATAAGCTGCCACTGTGGAAGCTGCAGGCATGGGCTCAGGCACCTGATTCCAGCTGTGAACCACAGGGGCTCTCTCTGTGGGGAAAAGAGCGCTGGAATTGGAGTCAGAACACCTGCCTTCAAACCCTAGGTTTTTCATTCACTGGATGGTCCGTTTGGTGTGTCACTTACCTCGTTTTGGTGTTACTGGCCTTATCTGAAAAATGGGCACTGCTGCATCGCAGAGCAGCCTGGAGATCATGGCAGAAAGGCTAAGTAAAGCCAAAGGAAACCAAAGGCATACCTTGACCCCACATGCTGCAATCCTAGACTTTTGATCCAGACCAAGCATCTTTCATCAAGTCTTCCTCATAAAGTTCACATTGCCTTCAGCTGCTCTGGATGCATTATTAATTTAAAAAAAAAACTTATTTTCTCTTGCAGTGCATAGTATGGGACTGGGAGTCCAATGGCAAACATGACTTCATTGGCGAATTCACCTCAACATTCAAGGAGATGAGAGGAGCGATGAAAGGGAAACAAGTACGTGGTAAACCACTCATGGCATTTCCCCCAGACTCATCTCTCATGATGCATCCTTGGCAGCCAGCTACACAAGGAACAGCTGGAGACAAGACATTAATTCATGATTAAAGGTGACAAGGAGGGAGCGTGGTGGGAACTGAAATCTGGCTTCTAGTGCTAACCTAGCCCACAGCAGTTGGTATGACCTTGGACAGGACTCCACCCAGGGTGGTACAGTTTCTCCACTGGCAAAATGGCGAGGTCAGATGAGAATGTTTCTAATTTCCTTTAGCTGTGTAGCCTTGGACAAGTGAATTAATCTCTCTGTGCCTCAGTTTTCTAATCTAAAAAAAAAAAAATGAAGGTGATTCTGTGAAGATTAAATGAGATAATTCCATAATATGCACTTGGGAGAGTGTCTGGCACAGGGCTAGCACTTCTAAAATACGTGCTAGCATTATCTAGTAGCAGTATTCTTTCTAGCTCTACATTTCCTTGACCTGATGGCATTAACTACACATTTAATTTTTTGATTCCTTCAAAATTTTATTTCGGGCACCAGATTTTCATCTGGTCCCACCATTTACTCTTATGCTCTTGATACCAAGACATAAACTCAAACACTGCCACATACTGCAGGGGCAAATAGGGATTTCATTGCATCACACAGAAACCTACACCTCCACTGCGTATGTCTCAGGCACACAGACGTTGATGGATAGATACATACATCAGTTAGTCAGTTGCTGTCGTCTGGACCTGGACCATGTAAATTCTGCTTTGACCTCTTCAGGGTTCACCTGCCCAACTTTAGCTGCAGAACCTGAATCTCTTTACCTGAGGACTTTCTCTGGCTGCTGGAGCCTGCTCTGCCCACACCTATAGCAGGCTGAAAGTGTCTGGAGAGATGTACACATTTCAGGCAGCAGCCCTCAACAAATAGTTAACGGGAGGTGGGATATAAATACCCCAGCTCTCTTGCCCTTCCGGTGGCAAAACTCGGGGGTGTGCTCTGTGCAGTTGTCCAGCGTTCCCCAGGAGGAATCAGCCCTGGGTGCCCACAGGGGTACCTGACTTGATCATGCACTCCTTTTGGCTGCCTCCCTCTCAGTTCCCCACTCTTCTATTGTTGCTTCCTGGTATTATCTCCCAAATGAATTACTTGAACGTAAATCCTTGTCTCGGGGTTAGCTTCTGGAGGAACGCAAATCAAGATACCTGCCATCCTTACTCTGGGAACCACTGTCCCCAGAGAACAGAAAGGAGTGACAGCAGAGAAAGACCTTTTCCGTTAGAGATAAGACCTTGTGCCTGGCCTGCTCAGAAGTGCTGCTTAGGGAAGATGTCCCAACTCATTGTTCAAGTCTGTCCTTTTAGACGTAAGTCAAGATATAACCAGACTGGATGGAAATAAACTAACATTGTTTAGAATCGGAAGCTTAATCTGAATCAGACCATTTGTTGAATATACCTCCCTTTGGCCTGAAAACTCAAGGGCAGCTTCCTGCATAGCTCCCACAAAACCTGCTATATATGCTTTGTTATATACACAGCATTGCAAGAAACTTATCAGACACACGGAGACCTTCACCCACCAGCAGGCATGCATAGTTTTAGGGCTACAATTAAAACCAACACTAAACTATAAATAAAGTCACTCCCCAAATAACTAGGAATTTACCTAGAGACATTGTTACTTTTTTGAATATAGAAGACCAGGCCCTGTTGAGCTAATAAATCAATGACAGTTATTGGTACCACCTGCTAGAGTTCTAAAGTTTTATGACATTTTGCCTTATTCTCCTTTACAAGTAGAAATAGCCAAATCAATAAACATGGGAAACTTCATCTTCAGAATCCTAGGAGGATATTAAAAGTAAGATTATAGGGACCTCATGAAACTTAAGAGCTTTTGCACAGCGAAAGAAACCATAAACAAGACTAAAAGGCAACCCTCAGAATGGGAAAAAATAGTTGCCTATGAAACAACCGACAAAGGATTAACCTCCAAAATATACAAGCAGCTCATGAAGCTTAATACCAAAAAAGCAAATAACCCAATCCACAAATGGGCGGAAGACCTAAATAGACACTTCTCCAAAGAAGACATACAGATGGCCAACAAACACATGAAAAGATGCTCAACATCACTAATCATCAGAGAAATGCAAGTCAAAGCCACAATGAGGCATCACCTCACACTGGTCAGAATTGCCATCATCACAAAATCTGAAAACAACAAATGTTGGAGAGGGTGTGGAGAAAAGGGAACTCTCCTGCACTGTTGGTGGGACTGTACGTTGGTACAGCCACTATGGAAAACAATTTGGAGGTTCCTTAAAAAACTACAAATAGAACTACCATATGATCCAGTAATCCCACTCCTGGGCATATACCCAAAGAAAACCATAATCCCCAAAGAAATATGTACCATAATGTTTATTGCAGCACTATTTACAATAGCCAGGACATGGAAGCAACCTAAATGCCCATCAACAAACGAATGGATACAGAAGATGTGGCATATATATACAATGGAATATTACTCAGCTATAAAAAGGGATGAGATGGAGCTATATGTCATGAGGTGGATAGACCTAGAGTCTGTCATACAGAGTGAAGTAAGTCAGAAAGAGAAAGACAAATATTGTATGCTAACTCACATATATGGAATCTAAAAATGGTACTGATGAACTCAGTGACAAGAACAGGGATGCAGATGCAGAGAATGGACTGGAGAACTCGAGGTTTGGGAGGGGGCGGGGGGTGAAGGGGAAGCTGAGACGAAGCAAGAGAGTAGCACAGACATATATACACTACCAAGTGTAAAATAGATAGCCAGTGGGAAGTTGTTGTATAACAAAGGGAGTTCAACTCGAGGATGGAAGATGCCTTAGAGGACTGGGATGGGGAGGGTGGGGGGGACTCGAGGGAGGGTGGGGGGGAGTCGAGGGAGCGAGGGAATACGGGGATATGTGTATAAAAACAGATGATTGAACTTGGTGTACCCCCAAAAAAATAATAAATAAAATTAATTTTTAAAAAAAGGTAAGATTATAGCACACATCACAACTGAAGAACACCAAAGTCTGATGCTTTCAAGAAAATAGAAATGAACAGATACCCCTGAGGAAATGAATCATATGGTACTGCACTTTTCTATACAGAGAAAAGTACTCTAGACTTTTTTTTTAACTTTTTATTTTATATTGCAATATAATTGATTAACAACGTTGTGATAGTTTCAGGTGTACAGCAAAGTGATTCAGTTATACATATACATATATCTATTCTTTTTCAAATTCTTTTCCCATTTAGGTTGTTACATAATATTGAGCAGAGTTCCCTATGCTATACAGTAGGTCCTTGTTGGTTATCTATTTTATTTTATTTTATTTTTTTACCATTTTAAGCTCTTTATTGGAATATAATTGCTTTACAGTGTTGTACCAGTTTTTGCTGTAAAACAAAGTGAATCAGCTGTATTCATACATATATCTCCATATCCCCTCCCTCCTGTGACTCCTTCCCACCCTCCCTATCCCAGCCCTCTAAGTCATCAGCCATCGAGTTGATCTCCTTGTGCTGTGCAGCAGCTTCCCACTAGATATCTGTTTTACACTTGGTAGTGTATATATGTCAGTGCTACTCTCTCACTTCATCCCAGCTTCCCCTGCGCCCATACCCCCCGCCCTGCCCTGTGTCTTCAAGTCCATTCTCTACATCTGCATCTTTATTCTTGCCCTCTCCCTGAGTTCATCTGTACCATTTTTTTTTTAGATTCCATATATGTGAGTTAGCACACGGTATTTGTTTTTCTCTTTCTGGCTTACTTTGCTCTGTATGACAGACTCTGGGTCCATCCACCTCACTACAGATAACTCAATTTCATTCCTTCTTATGGCTGAGTAATATTCCATTGTATATATGTGCCACATCTTTATCCACTCATCTGTTGATGGGCATTTAGATTGCTTCCATGTGCTTGCTCTTGTAACTAGTGCTGCAGTGAACATTATGGTACATGTTTCTTTTTGGATTATGGTTTTCTCAGGGTATATGCCCAAGAGTGGGATTGCTGGATCATATGGTATTTCTATTTTTAGTTTTTTGAGGAACCTCCATACTGTTTTCCATAGTGGCTGTACCAATTTACATTCCCACCAACAGTGCAGGAGGGTTCCCTTTTCTCCGCACCCTCTCCAGCATGTTTCTAGATTTTTTTGATGGCCATTCTGACCAGTGTGAGGTGATGCCTCATTGTGGCTTTGACTTGCATTTCTCTAATGATTAGTGATGTTGAGCATCTTTTCATGTGTTTGTTGGCCATCTGCATGTCTTCTTTGGAGAAATGTCTGTTTAGGTCTTCTGCCCATTTGTGGATTGGGTTATTTGCTTTTTTGGTATTAAGCTTCATGAGCTGCTTGTATATTTTGGGGATCAATCTTTTGTCAGTTGCTTCATTGGCAAATATTTTCTCCCATTCTGGGGGCTGTCGTCTTGTCTTGTTTATGGTTCCTTTTGCTGTGCAAAAGCTTTTAAGGAGAAAAGTACTCTAGACTTTTCTAGAGACACTGAGACACCAGAAAGATTTTAGTGCAACCACTCAGTCCCTATTCTGGCACATTTGCACTGTGGGAACTGTTCTATTATTTATTGATTCTACTAATATTTACTGAGGAGCATCTACTAAGTGCCAGGCTTGAGGTATGACATGATTGTGCATCAGAGTGAAGTATAATTATGAATCAAGTAAACAAAAAATAAAAATGTAATTACATCTTGTGACAAATGGTATAAAAAAATGAGCTAGTTTAGTTATAGAGGTATAACATAGAAGAGATCACCAGGAAAGGTGACATTTAAGTTGAGCACCCTTAAGGATGAAGTGAAGCCAGTAATGTAACACACAAGAGAACAGCATTATGAAGTGCTGAGTCAGAAAAGAGCTTGGTGTGGTTAAGGGTCTGGAAAGAAACTTGTGTATCTGGAGCAGAGAGGGTGAGGGAGCCATGTGCAAGATGTGCTCAGAGGCAGAGTCCAGGAGAAGTAGATTCTGAGAGCTCAGAGGAAAGAGTTTGCTCTCCAGTATAGTAGTCGTTGGCTACATAAACTTACTAAAACTGAGTTTTAAATTAGTGTAAGTTAAAATTTCAATTCCTCCAATACCTCCCCCCCCACCCCCGCAACATATACACACATCAAGTGCTCATGTGGCTAGTGTCTTCCACATTGGTTGGTGCAGATATAGACTATTCCCATCATTCCAGAAAGTTCTGTTGGACAGTGCTGCAAAGGAGTCTAGGCTGGAGAATGACATGAATGGCTTTAATTTTTTTTTTTTAAGATTACTCTGACAGTGTGTAGATAATTGGTTATAGAGAGACAGGAGAGTGAGGCAAGGAGATCTGTTAGGAGGCTACTACTACAGGAAGGACAGGAGGTCAGCAGTCTGGGCTGAGTTCCCCTGGGAAGCTCCTTGCTGCCCTGCACGGTGCCAAGGGAACTCACTCCTGCATTTGTGCCTCTGCAGCTGGGGTAGCTGGGACATTTCTCCACATGCTCTTTCATTCTCCAGGACACTAGCCTAAGCTTTTTCACAAGGTGGTGAAAACGTCCCACAGCAAGAGAAAGGCAAGCCCCAATGCACAGGCACTTTTCAAGCCTCTGCTCATATCACTTTTGCTAATGTCCCATTGGTCAAAACAACTCACCTGACTAAGCTCAGAGTCATTGTGAGAGGGAACTATGCAAGTGCAGGACACTGGGAGGAATGGGTCATTGGGGCCAATGCTGTATCCGTCGCAGGAGTTGCTTCATTTTCGGATACTTCAGATTGCCAAGGAGTGAAAATTTGTCTTGTGAGTGGAAACCCAAGAATCCATTCCCATAGGATAGTGGGCAGAAGCATTCAGTGACTCTTGGATTTTTGATTTTGTTGACGGTCAAAGTGCAACTAACTTTGTCCCCTGAAGTCTTCTGTAGATTGGAAAGGTTGAGATCTGTTCACCTAGAGAGTCCTTTACCTCCTCAGTTCCCAGCCCCTCCTATACCTCTAATTCTATCCCTCATGGAAGCCCCTTTGGAGATCTGTTGTGCCCCTGTTGTGACATGTATCTATCCATGATTTTAGTTCACCACGAAGTTCTGTGCAAACCCATCGTTATCCTCACCAACTTCCTGTAGCCAGTATTCAAAGTTCCTCAGTTTACCTACCTCTAAGTCAATTCCCAGACGCTAAGACTCTGCATTTAGGTTACTCAGCTGTATGTCTCCAGATCGCTCCTTCCCTCTGCTGCTTGATTTGACCCTATTAATAATAAGCATTTACAAGTGTCTGGCTCTGTCCTAGATGTATGACAGGGGTTAATCATTCCATCCTCACAATAAGCTTATGAGATAGCTACAATCATAAGCTCCATTTTACTGAGGAGATATGCAAGGCATGGAGGAATCAAGTAATTTGACAAAGGTCACACAGCTGGAAAGTGGAGGAGCTGGGATTCAAACCAGGCAGAGTGATATCAGTCTTAGTGTCCGCCACTTCTCCTTACTGCCTCTCCAGATTACAAGGGTATCAGCCAGAGACCATTTGTCAGCCCTCAGGTCCATCTGCAGCAGTGCCCAGGAGGCCTCCTCACGGACGACTCCACATCTTCCTGAGCTGGCAATCATGCGATACCCTTTCTTGTTGCAGGTGCAGTGGGAGTGCATCAACCCCAAGTACAAAGCCAAGAAGAAGAATCATAAGAACTCGGGCATTGTGATTTTGAATCAGTACAAGGTATATACGTGGCCCCTGTCTTCTAGGAGTATGAAGCCAGGGCTGTCTGGGAGGAAGACTTCAGGTTGTGTGGTCAGAAGGAGAGAGAGTCAAGAAGATGTGATCTTTTTTAAATAATCAGAAAGTCAATGTATTAGTGAATGTACATGAGAAATGGAAGCATGGGTGGTCTTGGAGCTGTGGTAACCCGAGGCCTCCATCCCCTCCACAAGGACAGCCCTATCCCCAAAGATAGGAGAGTCCTGGTCACAAGTCAGGCTTTTCCCTGCCCAGGGCAGCACCAGAGGGAGATCCCCAAAGAGGACAACCAACATTTCTAAAGCACCTACTGTGTACCTATCACAAGGTTCAGTGCTTTATATTGGCACCTCCCCGTGCTGAAAGGGTACCATGAAAACAAGACAATGCGGGAAGATTAAAGGGCCTAAAAATTCCTCCCAGAATGGCTCTAACCTCACAGAAAACCCCATGTGCTAATAATTAAACCTCTTAAATCACATCTGAAAATAATTTTGCCACTGAGTACTTACTATGTGAAAATAACTAATACATTGTGTTTACTCTTACCACAGCTCTGAGATTTCTACTTTCATATGAGATTGTATAACTCGCTCATAGTCACATGAGTGGAAAGTTGAAGAGGTGAGATTTTAATCTATGTCTGTCTGACCCCACCATATAAGACTTACGTGCCATCCAGTTTCTCTCTGTATATATCAGCTTCCTTAGCTCAGAGTTGGCCTTTCCTGGCTGCCAGGAGCCGCAGGAGCACATCCTTATGTGACCAGAGAGGAAAGAAAAGACCAATGGGTCTGGCTTAGGTCACATGCCCACCCCTTGAACCAATCGCTGGAAGTAAGGGATAGTGGTTGTGATTGGCCATCTGGGGTCATTGTTTTAATGTCTTTTTTTTTTTTTTTTTTTTTTTTTAGAGAGGGCCCCTTGCGAGCGTCTGGACACGGCCAGCTCTGTGTGACAAAGGACCCCCGAGAGGAAGCCAAACGGGGATGTCAGGGGCCTGAGGAGGGGGCCCCGGGCCTGCACCAGGCAGGGCGCGTGCCGCGGAGAAGGCAAGAGGGTCCTCAACTCCTGGGAGGAGCGGGGGCAGAACCTAGACACTGATGATCACGTCCAGCTCGGGGCTGCAAAGGCAGGAGGCGCCAGGCGCGCGGGCGGGGTCCCGTCCGGCCCTGAGCGGGCTGCGGGCAGTAACCACGGGGACGGGTGCGGCCGAGCCGGGGCGGCGGACGCAGGCTGGGCGGGTGCGCGCTGCGCTCGCCGTGGCCCGGCCGGGGGGGGCCGCAGAGGCGCCCCGGGAGCCCCGCTGCCCTCCGCCTCCGCGGCTGCGGCTCTAATGTCTTTTTTTTCTGTATTTTATGATACTTTGACATCTTGGGACCTTGCATACTGAGGAAGAACTGCCCCTCCCAGGGTTAGCTAATTCCTAGAGGTAGCGATCAACTTGCCTGTGAGCCTGCCTTTGACATGCAGACCAACCCATCCAGAGCCTATACCCCCAGCCACCTCCTTTCCTGAACTGTCACACACCAAGCCACTATTCTGTCTGCTTTGTATCACCCCAGAGCTAGGTTTCAGACAGTTAGAGACCATCCCTGTCGCCCAGAGCCTCCTAAATTACTCAGACTATTCAATCCTAAACCTGCTTAACTGCTTACCTTGCTTCACTCATTCCTTCCCACAAAAACCACAGTAAAGACTTGCCCATGTTTTCCCCTCACTCCTGCTGTCTCCTGACTGACCCTAGTGCTTCCCCGTGTGGCCCCCATGTGTGGCAGAACACGCCTCCTGCCCCTTGGGGAGCTGTGAGTGATAAACTCTTCTTTCAAAGGCAGTTGTCTCTGGTCATCTTAACTACCTGTACAGACCAAATCCTGCTACATTCAGGACAGTCCTGTGACCATCCCTGTGTCCACAGAAGCAGGAGAAAAGAAGATTTAGATGAACCAGTTCAACTGTCTATCTCTGTAAGGTGACTGTGCATATATCTGTTTTGACCTAAGAGTATGGCACTCAGAGGCCGTGGTTATTTAACTCATTTTCTTGGTATACAGACCATAGTATCCCAACTATCAGGCAGAGCAGTGCCATAAGGAAGCCAGGAGCAGGCACTCTTCAGAGGGCCCAGTAAACATCAGCCCTGAGACAAATCTGCCGATAGATGTGTGCCACGTGGAGGTGGTACCTGGAAACACCACCACAGGGTTTTGTGGGTCAGTCTCTGAGATGCTGCCCTGAGCATCAGATGGAGTCTGAGAAGTGAAGGTCCAAAATCAGCTAGTGGTTGTCCTGGTAAAAGGACCTGGATTGTGAGCTCCATGCCTGCAGGTCACCAGTACTGTGCCTGTTTTTCTTATCCCTGTAGCCCTAGAATCCAGTGCATGGTAGGGGCTCAATAAATCCTTGTTGAATAAATGAATAGAAGGATGTCACAAAGGCTCAAGCAGCAGAACCATAATGAAGCAAAATTAAGACTAGAGATAGTAAGGCGCATGAGAACACAGGTGCTGGGCATTGGGCAGAAAGCAGGGACCGTGCTGACTTCCAGCATAGAGGTCAAAAGGGTGGACTGTGCAGTCAGACCACCATCATCTGAGTCCCACCTCCACCATCTAGGTGGGTGATCTTAGCCTCAGTTTCCTCACCTATAAAATGGGCACAATAATAATAATAGTGCCATCTTCATAGGCTTGTAAGAATTAAATTAGATAATGGATGTTAAGTGCCTGACATACAGTTAGTGCTTAATAAATGTTAATCCCTGTTGTTCATGGCATGGGAGGAATCGGACTAGCTGGCAGTAAAGACCTTCTCAGGTAATTGTGATCTTGAAGATGCCCATCTAGATTACTGCGGTGTTAGGAATGTTACCAGAACTGGGACTTAGACACAGGCAGAAAGACCGAAGCCAAGTATGAGACTTTATTCATTTCAAACCAGTGGTGACCCTTGAAAACACAGTGTTAGTCTCACCCCAGAAACAGAGGCTGATTAAAATTAGGCTAAACCAAAAGAGAGGGTAGCAGCCCTCACAGGTCCATCTGAATTCAGCATTGCTTTCTTTCTCTCCTTTCGTGAAGCAGAATCAGCTGACCCCTCTTTTCCCCACAGATCTTTCTCTGTTCTTTCCTCTAGGTCAGCAGCCTAACCCCAAAGTGTAGGCCTCTAATCTATAAGAACACAGATCATACTGTTTCTGATACAGTTTCCTCTCTTCTTTCTGTGCAGGTCCACAAGATGCATACTTTCTTGGACCCCATCATGGGTGGCTGCCATGTTCACAGTGAGTTGTTTCCATGTTTGCTCTTATTCAGGGAGCGAGGTTGGGGAAGGGTGCTGTGTGTGGGGTATGAGGAGACAAAAGTCTGTTAAGACCGTGGGTCAGCTTTGCTCAAGTCTCACCACTGAAATATTGTACAGTACATGTTTTGTTTTGTTTTTAATATTTATTTATTTGGCTGCACCAGGTCTTAGTTGTGGCATGTGGGATCTTCGTTGGCACATGTGGGATCTCTTAGTTGAGGCATTAAGGATCTTTTTTTAACAGGCAATAAACTGCATATACTTAGAGTGTACAATTTGGTATTTTTTTTATTAGTAATGTATGTATGACAATCCCAATCTCCCAATTCATCCCCCCCCCCCAACCCTCACCATTTTCCCCACTTGGTGTCCATATGTTTGTTCTCTACATCTGTGTCTCTATTTCTGCCTTGCATACCGGTTGATTTGTACCATTTTTCTATATTCCGCATATATGTGTTAATATACGATATTTGTTTTTCTCTTTCTGACTCACTTCACTCTGTATGACAGTCTCTAGGTCCATCCATGTCTCTACAAATGTCCCAGTTTCATTGCTTCTTACAGCTGAATAATATTTCATTGTATATATGTACCATATCTTTTTTATCCATTCATCTGTTGATGGACATTTAGGTTGCTTCCATGTCCTGGCTCTTGTAAATAGTGCTGCAGTGAACATTGGGGTGCATGTGTCTTTTTGAATTATGGTGTTCTCTGGGTATATGCCCAGCAGTGGGATTGCTGGGTCATATGGTAAGTCTGTTTTTAGTTTTGCAAGGAACCTCCATACTGTTCTCCATAGTGGCTGTGTCAATTTACATTCCCACCAACAGTGCAAGAGGGTTCCCTTTTCTCCACACCCTCTCGAGCATTTACTGTTTGTAGATTTTCTGATGATGCCCATTTTCACCGTTGTGAGGTGATAGCTCATTGTAGTTTTGATGTGCATTTCTCTAATAATTAGTGATGTTGAGCAGCTTTTCATGGAGGCATCAAGGATCTTTTTTTTAGTTGTGGCATGCAGGCTCTTAGTTGCAGCTTGCGGGATCTAGTTCCCTAACCAGGGATTGAACTCGCGTCCCCTGCATTGGGAGCATGGAGTCGTAACCACTGGACCACCAGGGAAGTCCCTAACATGTTTTTTAAAATGAGTTCCTACTTCTGTTTTACCCGGTGAGTATGGTTTGCAGCATCATATCAGGAAATTCATGCCATGCAACCTCAGGTGGTTTGGGGAACCAGCCTAATGCTTTCTGTTCTTTCAGTAACTGCGTGAGGCATGAGCAGTGAGTGGGTTTCCAGATCCTATCACCTGGTGAGAAGGATAGGAAGGAAGTGAACTGTGCTTTGATATCCCGCTGAACCACTGCAGGCATTTTGGCTGTGTTCATGTGGCCAGAACACAAGCATCCACGTCATGCCCAATGATCAGTGCCAAGAGTGAGCCATCCAGGAAAGGGGTGGGATATGAACATGGCGGCGGGGGGTTAGCTGCTATGGCGCTGAAGGGCCAGGGGCCAAGAAATGCCCACATCCTCTGGGTTTGAAAACCTTTTCTCAGATTTCCTTCATACGTCCCACATGAGCCCTACTGCAGTCCTTCACGTCCTGTCATCTGAGGAGATAAGAACAGTGAAGATCACTCTCCTGGCACCAGGATGATGAGCCCCAAGTGACGTGGAAGTGGGTTTCAAAGGGATTCTCTCAGGAGCCACAGCTAACAAGGCTTCCCAGAACAGGACCCGGGCACTGCAAGGCCACAGCTCCCTAGAGTGCAAGGAGGAGCCTGAGCCCCTGTCCTCTGAGCTGGAATACATTCCCAGAAAGAGCGACAAGAACCCCATGAAAGCTGTGGGACTAGCATGGGCCATTGGCTTCCCCTGTGGTAGCCTCTTCCTTATTCTCACCAAGTGGGAAGTGGACAAGGACCTTTTGAAGCAGACGAAGGCTTGGCAGAACACGTGGGCATCCAAGAATCATGAGGAACACTGCAACCCTCCCCTCGACTGTATTCACGGTGGCCTTCAGACTGGCAAGTCCTTTCAGGTTGGTCGTGATTCTGGTCCTTGCCTCTGAGGCCCACCAGAGGGCGCATGAAGCCCAGGTTGCTGCCAGCCCTGTCCCTCACCTTCCAAGAAACCGGCCAAAGGCAAGTAAAGTTTTTGAGTGTTTGACTGGAAAGGTGGGGAAAAAAGAGTAAGCCATCCAAATGGTTCATCAGGCCATGAAAAGGTGAATTCCAAGAGATTGGATAACCAGTCTTTCAAGGTTGAGAGATAGAGTGAGAGGGTGGGCTGAGGATCATCTCCTACGTGGAATCTGAGCCCACAGGGTTTACACACTCCTAATATGTATTTGGGTGGGTGGACTGGGTCTTTTTTAAGTGCCTGGGTAGGGCAAACTTGTGAACCCATCTGCCCTGGAACAGTTTGCTTTCAGTGGCTTCATGTTCAGAATCCTCCTAGGTTTTGACAGACGTGACCTCCAGAAAGAGAATACTCAGATGGCAAGAGATAGATCTGCTAAAACCTATGGGAAAGCAGCATGAATGTAAACAAGAGGAATGCAGTTTGTGCAGCATTTGTTCCTCATCTTACAGATGTGTACTCGTGAAACTCAGCCGTGCTTATTAGCTTCCTAGACCAGCTCAGTCATGTGAGGAAGGCAAGGAAAATGGGTTTAACTTTTTTGTGTAGTCTGAGCCTGAGAGAGGAGACAGGACCAATGTATTACTGGGACTAGGGATAGTGGTACCCAAAGGGCTACAAGGGGATGAGATAAGGCATCTCCCTAGATGGAGGCTGGTCCTCTGCTGTAACCTCAGAGGGGTCTACCTGTGTCCTACCTAAACTCAGCACATTGTTCATTTGCCCCTGAACATTTACAGGAGTTAAAGATTTTGGTCATCTCTTGCTCTTTTTTTTTAATTTTTAAAAAACTTTTTTTAAGTTTATATTTTGGGCTGTGTTGGATCTTCGTTGCTATGCACAGGCTTTCTTTAGTTGTGGAGAGAGGAGGCTACTCTTCATTGCATTGCACAGGCTTCTCAGTGTGGTGGCTTTTCTTGTTGCTGAGCACAAGCTCTAGATTTGTGGGCACAGTAGTTGTGGCTCGTGGGCTCTAGAGCACAGGCTCAGTAGTTGTGGTGCATGGGCTTAGTTGCTCTACGGCATGTGGGATCTTCCCAAGCCAGGGATCAAACCCGTGGACCCTGCATTGGCAGGCGGATTCTCAACTACTGTGCCACCAGGGAAGTCTGTGGTCATCTCTTTAAAGTCTAAGGTTCTTTAAAGACACACCCTTGCAGCCCTCCCACATACACACTGGCACATTCAGAAGGTAGCAAATGTGTGCATTGTGGGCACATGCACAGCTAACTCTAGCTGGGCAAATGGAGATGGAGGAGCCAGCAGTGTCACAGAGGAGATAGTGTCCTACGATCTTAGGCAACTGTTATAGGTTTTCAAAGGAAAGCTCTGTTGATTTGGGTCTGTTTTAAAGTCTATAGATCCCATGCTTTTGAGCAACTCTTTTTTTTTTGGAGGGGGGGCGGGGGGTGTGCTGCATTGGGTCTTCGTTGTGGATTTTTCTCTAGTTGTGGCGAGCAGGGGCTACTCTCTTGGTTGCTGTGCACTGGCTTCTCATTGTGGTGGCTTCTCCTGTTGTGGAGCATGGGCTCTAGATGCACAGGCTTTAGTAGTTGTAGCACACAGGCTCAGTAGTTGTGACGCATGGGCTTAGTTGCTCCGTGGCATGTGGGATCTTCCTGGACCAGGGATCAAACCCCTGTTCCCTGCATTAGCAGGCGGATTGTTAACCTCTGTGCCAGAAGTCCCTGAACAAGTGTTTATTCAACCTTCAGGGACTTACTTTGCCCTTGGAGTTGAGCTACAAAGAATCAGCCCAAATAAAAACTGAAAGTTTGACTCCACAGGGTTCCCAGCTCCACGCCCTGACTCATGGAGGGGAGGGGAGGTTGTCTGGCCTGCCTGACACAGGAGGATTGCCCTCCTGGCTTTGTTCTCCCCACCACCTTCCCAGCCCCAGCTTCTCAGTCCTCCAGGGTCCAATGATGGACTTGTCGGAGGTCTGGAGTGAGTCTGGAGCAACAAGGCATGAGAAGAGAGAGGGAGCACATGCAGGTAAATGCCAAGGAGACCATCAGCAGTGCCTGCAACAAAGCCCTTCCTCCTGGAGGGCTTCAGGCCAGGGATGCAGGAGAAGGTTGCTAGGTGTTCTGTTTTGAGCTTTCTATTAAGGAAAACATGCCAGCCACTTCATTGTCATTTCCCTCTAAAATTAAGTCAACATTCTCATTATTAATTTCTTATTACTCAAGCAGTGCCATCTACTGTAAATTATAAGCTGCAATGCAAGTTATTAATAATTAACATGTCTTATTTAACTTGGCCTCTAAGTATTTATTATCTGCCCAATAATCTTATTGAAGCCATTTGGCAAAATGAAGGGAAAGTGGCAGAGGGATGAGACATGAGAGGAGGGCTTCCTGGCGTGCAGACTGGCAGAGGGAGGAAGGAACTAGGCTGCGTTGCAGTCTCCCCACCCCTGAACCCTCCAGAGTCGAAATCTCCCCCTGGCACAGACGATGACCCAAGATTCCTGAGCAGGCCCAGGAGCCTCAGCCAGGATGAACCCCCGTCTCCCTGGAGACAGACATTTAGGAGCCAGCAGTGGAACACAGTTCTGCACATTTCCTTGCCCTTCTCAGTCCCTCCCCTGTGCCCCAGGAGGCCTTCCTCTTTGGAGTTAGCCAGAGGTCAAACAATGGGAGGAGAATGAAGTTGGGGCGCCGCCCCCCACCCCCACCCCGTTCTCTGCCTGCCAGGCTGCTGTTTGGCAGTGACTGTGTTCCTCTGCAGAAGGACACAGTTCCCATCAGGTGTCCTGCCCTGTAGACACTACTCTCACCAAGTTCTACTAAGTGCCCCTCTCAGCCCTTTCTAGTCTGCCTCCTTTAACCTTTTTTGAATTGTCCTTTTATTAAATTCTCCTCAATCATCCCCTTTGAGTGGACCATTTGCTTCCTGTCAAGAGTCTAACCAATATGCACTACAAACAGGGGTGAGGAAAAAGCTTTTGCACCTTCCAGAGATGCCCAGAGCTCCTGGCTCAACCATAACAATACCAAGAGTGGACCATCTTTCCCATCAGGTACCAGGCTGATGTATATAAGGTGCTCAAAGTACTTCTGTTGAACCATGATGGACCTAAGCCTAAATCTTCAAGAAGAGATAAGATTTAGGGAAAAGAAGAAATTGGATAAATAAATTTGATGCTAGGTTTTTGCTTTAAAAAAGCACCCCTATGAACTTAAATACTTATGCATCCTTATATTCTAATGATAAATACTGAAACCTTACTTGGATTAATGTGAATGCAGGATATATTTAGGGGATTGTTGGGGAAACAGTTGGAATTGAGAACTTGAAGGGCTTTGAATTTTGCGGTAATTTGGTGGATAAGGGAATATTCAGAAGAACCTTAGGCAGGACTCTGGAGCAATCAGGCATGTGCTTTAGGGAAGTAAACCTGGGAGGGTTTGGTGAAAGGCATTTGTGGTGGTGAGGAAGATTAAAGCCCACTGCAGCCGTCCTGGTGACAGGTAGTAAGAGGTAGCAGTAGGGGCAGCAGTAGGAAGGGGCTTTGTGGAAAGAGAGTCGGTTAGCCTTGACTTAGGATACATGAGGGGATGGAAAGCATGGGGGAGTGATGAGCCAAGGATAACTCAAGTCTTGTGCCTAAAGGCAACACACGGCAGTCCTGTTCACAGAGATGTGGACATCAGGAGGAGCTGCCAGCCAACAGGGTGAACTTCCTTGTGGACGTGGTGGAGATACTTTCAGGTATCCCAGTGGAGATGGCATTTATAAATACCATTGGCAGGCGGACTCTTAACCACTGTGCCAGGGAAGCCCCTGTATACAAATCCTAAAAATAAAATAAAAGCTGCTCTATAGCAGGTGATGTCACAAAGGCTGATAACAGAGAGATCAGGCAGCTAACCAGAGATGGGTGCACAGCAGCTTTCCTCAGAAAACATCCGGGAGGTTCTCAGATGGCCTGTTTGTCACAGGCAGGGAAGGGATGTGAGGCTTGGGCTTGTTGTAGGTAAGAAGCTAAAAGTGTCCAAAGAAGGTTATTCATCATTAGTGTCCAGCCTTTTCTGGAAGCAGCTCCCTCCACTGGGGACCTGGTGACATGGAGGGAGCAAGCATTTTGCTTTCTTACTCAACAAGGTTTTGCAAAACTTCTCCATGACTCTGCTTAATGAAGTGAGGCCTCCTGAGCAGAGGAGAGACGAAGGAGGCCTGTTCCGGGGCTGCCTGCTGGGAAGATTGGCGTGCACACCAGAACTGCAGGTTTTCCTAAATGCTTCCTAGCAAAAGATGAAAACAGCAACTCTGCAAGCCCACCCCATTAAGGAAGCCAGGAGTTGGAAACCTCCTCCACAAACTGGCATTTTTCAGTCATTGTTTGCTTTTATGTTTCAATTTTAATCTCATCTTTCATGGCCTCCCATTGCTTTTTAAAAGTAAACCTAACCTTTTGCTCTATTCTCTTTGCACTAATGCTAACTTAAAGAGCACAGAGAATTCTTGGTAGAAGGCCACCTCCTGAAGATGGATTTTATCTCCTGCCTCATCTGGGAGACTTCAGATACCATCACTTGCCAGGAAAAAAAATAATAATCTTTTAGCTGCCATGTACTTGAGACTGTCCATTTGCTATCTAGTCAAATGATAAAGTATTTTTTAAGCAATGGGAACTACAGAAAACAGTGAGTGATAAGGATCATTGGTTTATTTCCCTTTTTGTCAGATAATTTTTAAGTTCATACCCTTTGCCAAAGTTATATCAGCATCTCCTGAGTTGGAATAGCTTCTGTGCTCGTCACAGACATGGGCCATCCCCGCAGGAAGAGTGGAAACCCCGGAGGCCTGCCTGCAGGAAAAAATGCACAGTCTCCAACAGGTATGTTTGTACGTCCCTACAGCACCACCAGAAACAGGCAGCTCAAGTTGTCACACTGTGTGATTTCTTCCATCGCCAAGGAGATCTGGCCACTCCCTTTCTCTAAATGGCGTCCAGCTTCACAGTCATCAGTCACCAAATCCTATTTGTTTTCTATCCTTACCATCTTCAATCACAATCCTCTTCTCACCGTCATCTCTGCCCCACCCTAGTTTGTTAAGCATAAAGGAATTATTCCAAGCCTGAGGACGAAGAGTAGATAGAAAGGTACCAGCAACCAGGACAAGAGTGAAGACAGAGAGGCCCTTAGGATGCAGAATTTAAGGAGGCATCACTCTCAGGATTGAGCAAGTATAGGGTCAGCTCAGATAAGTGCCTTTCTGAGTTTATGCCCTACTCACCTCTCTTGTCTTACCCTAATCCCAGCCCTATGATTTTTTCTTTAATTTTAGTATAAATTGTTGCCAAAATCTGTTAATGCTCATCCAGATGTTACATCCACTTCTCCCCATGCCACAGGTACTCATCCAGGTGATACACCTGGGCTCAGATGCTGCCACTTGGTGCCTGCATGCTTGGAGACCTTTCCCCTGCCTGGGGAGGATAAAATGTTCAGTTATGTTTCTTGAGCTGCCATTTTTCTTTATGGAAGTTTTTCCCTCTGCTCTTTGTATTACCTGATTTTATTCTCTGGTTTTGCATCAACATCAGCATATTTTTGCCATCACAGGATATCCTTGACAATCAGGTCATCAACACAGGACAGGTTGTCAGCTGCAGTGTTAGGAAACACAGGTAGAGTGGGGTGCTCCACGATGAGGGGCATCATAAACACAAGTGAGGGGGCCACGGGCACTCGTTGTTAATGAAGTGTCAACACCTGCCAGTGATTGGCAGTGCTCACAGTGATGATAATAAATCAGGGTCAAGGTTATCTCCATAATAACATCCTTGAATTCTCTAGAGCTCTAAAATGTTTCCTCAGTAGGCGAGAAAGAGATGGCTTTACCTGTAGCCTTCCCGGCACTATTTTTACCTATGTACACACCTGTGAGGTGCCATGATCTCTTAAGTGTGTCTCCTCAGGACAAAAAGGCAGAGAATGGTGCGTGAGTGTTAAAGCTTAGTAAATCCAGGAGGCCCTGAGATTTCTCCAAAATGTTTGATTTCTCCAAACCACTGTCTCTCAAGTACCTCTCAGCTGTTCTCCTTGCAAGTTTTCCAGGATTGTCTGCATGTATCCAGACCTCTGTGTGGTTGGGCCCCCATGGGTGGGTCCTGGAGTGTTTTTGCACCTCCTTCTTATTCACAAAATGCATGTAGGCTCCCCTCCAACCCCCCACTACCCCCACTAGCTTTTCACACAGTCCATGACTAGGGTTTTGCTGGGTTAACTTTCATTTAAATGGTGATGATGTTAGAAATCAGAAGAAATGCTCCTTCCCTTTTGAGCACCCCTCAGGCTTATGCATGTTGTTGTTGTTAAGAGGTGTTGGATGAGTCAACTGTTATTTAGATCATGATGATATTGGAGGTCAAAAAAAATTTAGGAAGTTCAAGGATAATGACAAGTTGGTGGCAAAACGGAGGTTTCTCTCCACTTGCCACTGACAGTGCCCTAGATTCAGGCAGCTTCTCTGTCATAGGTAGGAGTTTTTACATGAATGGAGCCTTACACAGAGCTACTTCTGGCAGAAATGTTATAATAACCACTTTAGCACATCTCTCTGCAGCTGGCCACTCATGAAAGTAACAATGGCTTTGTTATACAGACAGCATTTTTAACACAGAATTTAGTTTTAAGGGAGTTTACCTAGGCCTCAGAGATGGAGTTGTCCTGCTGGGAGAGCACAGAAGACTTTTCTTAGTGAATTACGATATTCCACCGTTGCCCTTGCTGCCCGGTGATGTTGTGGATCAGCGGCAGCTGGGCTTTCTGAGCTGTATGTCAATCTCAAGTTACGTTTTGGACCTGGAGAGGAGGGGGCATCGGGGGAGAGGGAAAGTGGAGACTACAGAAATGGCCTCAACCAAATTAATAACTAGTTTTTAAAGCTAATGAAGTTCTTCTCTAACTGTGCTTATCGGCAGGATGTGTAACGTGCTGCTTTTTGCCCCCTCAGGCCATATCTCTCTCTCACGGTGGATCACAGTTACGAGATACATTCACTTTAAATTCACTCATTCACCTGTCTTCTCTTCCAGGTAGCTATAGATTCCACTGCCTCAAACGGGGACCCCAGGAACAGCTGTTCCCTGTGCTACATCCACTCCTACTAGCCCAACGAGTACCTGAAGGCCTTGGTGGCTGTGGGGGAGATTTGCCAAGACTATGACAGGTATGAGACTTCCCATCTCTGCGGGTGCCCATGGCCCCTGGCTGACCCTGGGCAGAAAATGGAAATTTAGCCATGCTGAGGCTCATGAGGGGACAGAATAAAGCCTTCCCCCAAATGTGTTATCCTCTCCACTCCTAGAGAAACTGAGTTCATGCCAAGCTTACATTGGGCACCAGAAAATCCTTTCTCAGCTTACTTGACTGGAAGGACCACTGGATAGCGATTTTGGTTTCAGTATGTGCCTTGCTACACAAAGTTTGGTCCATGGACCAGCAACGTAACGTCACCTACGAACTTAGAACGTCAAGCCCCACTTGAGCATCTGAATCAGCATCTGCATTGTAGCAAGATTCAACAAGATGATTTGTGTGAACTTTGGAGTTTGAGAAGCACCAGTTTATTAGGCACTCTTCTATCCGATCCTCACATTAACCTGTAGTGGATGTTGTCTAACAGAAGAGGAAAACTGTACAGGGAGCTGAAGTGATCTGTGCCCTGTCCCACAGCCAGGGGCAGGATTTACACCTGGGGCCAGCTCATCCCACAGCATTAGCTCATAATCGTGGGGTTTCACTGCCTCAGAAGCTATTGGTAACTTTAGCAGAGGGTCAGTGTGTGCCCAAGCAAGTATGTGTGTGTATGTGTGTATATAGAAGACATGATTTTGAGATCAGATCAGTATTTATTTTTACTTGGTGGTAAATATTAACCTTTTCCACTAAGAGAACTTCCTGTAGTAAATGATTCACATAAATCACCTTATACTGAATTTATTCTGCTTTTCCAGTATTTCCAGATTGAGGTGAAGTTGTTGACATGTTTCATCAAGAAGGCTCTTTGAGGTAGAATTAGTATAAATATAAATATGGGTAAATCTCAGTCAACTGCCTGGTGTGATAGTAAAACAGGGCTGGTTAGTAATGAGCAGCAACCAATTGACCTGTTAAACCAGGCAAATGAGAAAAGTGGCTCTGTCCTCCACTTTCAGAGAGATTTCATGGGATGGCCTGATTTCTCTTTTTCCTAGTCTCACAATTGGTGATAACTGTATTAAAAACCTGATACCCAGGCACCATAGCGAGTGACACAACATAGTGACCAGAGGTACAGAGAAACCAACGGGACAGGCAATAGGAAAGTTTCCATCAATGTGCTTCCCACTGATGAGTCTCTGGATTCAGCTTGGTCATCACCAGTAATTCAAATGGGTGTGAGACCAGTTGGGGATGAATGAGCAGGTCCAGTCAAATCAGACGGCTCTAAACACTAGGCCCAGGGGACTTCCTAGGTGGCGCAGTGGTTAAGAATCTGCCTGCCTATGCAGGGGACACAGGTTCAATCCCTGCTCCAGGAAGATCACACATGCCGAGGAGCAGCTAAGCCCATGCACCACAGCTACTGAGCCCACGTGCCTATAGCCTGTGCTCCACAGCAAGTGGAGCCCACGCACCACAATGAAGAGCAGCCCCCGCTCACTGCAACTAGAGAAAGCCCGTGAGCAACAACGAAGACCCAATGCAGCCAATAAATAAATAGGTAAATTAAAAAAAAACAAAACACTAGGCCCCTACTGACACACCCCTTCTTAAACATTTGGAATGGAGAGCAATAATAGCATTCTAAATTACCTTATTGAAGTGATACTTACACTTAACCTTGAGATATCGTCTATGAAGACAACTTGAATCTCAGCTCTGATTTCTTCAGGCCCCAATTCAGGGAGGGTTCTTAGAGAGGCTCATGTCATATGGAGATTTCTACCAAGGAGGGAAAAGTCAGACAGATTGCATCCCCACTGTCAGAAACTCCTCCACATGTCCCCAGGACACCAACACAGTAATTCTCTCCTTCTCTCTATCACACACACAATTTATTGAGGGGACTGTCCTTTCCCTGGTGTGTGTCCTTGGCAGCTTTGTCATAAATTGACCATATATGTGTAGGTTTTTTACCCTGGGTTCTCTATTCCCCTGGCCCATGTGCCTCTTTGTGCTATTTCTATACTGTTTGGTTACTGTAGCTTTGTAATATGGCTTCAAGTCAGTGAGTGAATTTCCTCCAGCTACTGTTCTCCTTCCTCAGGATCCCCTTGGCTGTTCAGGGTCCTTTGTGGTTCCATACAAATGTCAGGATTGTTTGTTCAGCTTCTGTGAAAAATACCATTGGAATTTTGATAGGAATTGCATTGAATGTGCACACTGTTTTGGGTAGAATGGACATTTTAGCACTACCAAGTCTTTCCATCCATGAGCACAGGATATCTTTCCATTTATTTGAATCTTCAGTTTCTTCACTAATGTCTTAAGGACTTCAGTGTGCAGCTCCTTCACGTCTGGGGTTAAATTCATTCCTAGGTATTTGGTTCTTTTGATATTGTACATAGGGTTGTTTTCTCAATTTCTGTCTCTTGTGGTTCATTATTAATGTACAGAAACACAGCTGTTTTTGTGTATTAATTTTGTATCCTGCAGCTTTACCAAATTCATTTATTGGTTCTAACAGGTTTTTGTTTTTGGTGATTTAGTACAGGAAACTGGAATGAGAAATCCCACTGTTTCCACCACATCCAGGTCAGCCACAACCCAAGACAGGGTGGCTACTATTACAGTCTTCCCACAGGGCCCCTTAAAAACATGTGAAATCCTACAAGGGTTAATTGCATCATCACTTTGGGTGGGCAGGACCTGGGTAGGGCTTGGCCTCTGTGCAGAGGTGGTTGTCTTCTCTACATTTCTGTCCTTTTATTGACATGGTTCTTTTGAAAGGTAGTTTATTTTCCAGTAATTTCAAACCTATAGAAAATTTTCCATAGCAGTACGAAGTACTCACATTTGACACTTTACACAAAACACTTCAGTGTGTTTTACCCACAACAGGGACACACTCCCAGCAAACAAGCACTTCACTGCCAAATCAGGAGCATTATAATTTCTTATAGTAATCCGATCCACAGGTCCACTTCAGCTTTCACCACCTGCCCCAACTCTATGGAAATATCTGTTTTCATTGTGATCCAGTTTTCTTTTTTTCCTGGAACCTTGACTGAGACTTTCCCTCATGTTCAAAACCTCCATGGATTTAAAGCACAAAGTTGTCTCTGTGGCCTTTTCCGTATTATGGCTTCTTTCACTTAGGGTGTTGTCACTGTTCCTCCGTGGTGTAGCATGTATCAGTACTTCATTTTTTTCCATTGCAATTAAAAACATGTAACATTTACCATTTTATGTATACAGTTCTGTGGCGTTCGCTACATCTACATTCTTATAAAAATATCCTTACCATTCATCTCCCGAACTTTTTCATTTTCCCCAGGTAAAGCTGTATCCATTAACACTGACTCCTCTCAACTTCTCACAACCACGTTCTTTCTGTCTTTGAATTTGGCTCCTCTGGATGCCTTATGCAAGTAGAATCATAGAATTTGTTCTTCTGTGACTGACTTATTTCATTTAGCATAGTAAGTTCAAGGTTCATCCACGTTGTAGCGTGTGTCAGAATTTCCTTAGTTTTCAAGGCTGATATTCCCTTGTGTCTGTACTACATTCTGTTTATCCATCAATGGATACCTGGGTTGCTTCCACCTTTTGTTATTGTGAATGAGGCTGCTCTGAATATGAGTGTACAAACGCCTGTTTGCGTCCCTGCTTTCAAATGAGTAGATACCCTGGAGTGGAATTGGTGGATCACATGTTAACTCGGTGTTTACCTTTCGAGGAGCTGCCATATTGTTTTCACAGTGGCTGCACCATTTTACTCTGCTCATTTGTATGGCATGCTAGTTCATGGATGTACTGTATTTTGTTTATTCACCTGTTGATGGACATTTTAATTCTTTCTACTTTGGCTATTGTGAACCGTGCTGGTATGAATATTGGTGTACAAGTTTTTGTTTGAACACCTGTTTTCAATTCTTTGGTCTCTGTAAATGGAAGTGGATTTGTTGAACCCTTTCATTTATCTTTCTGAAGAAATGTCAAAGTATTGTTCACACAGGCTGTACCATTTTACATTTCCACAATGTTTAAAAGTTCCATTTGCTCTACATTGTTGGCAGTATTCATTATTTTTAATTTTTCTTGACTGTAACAATTCTAGTGTGTTTGAAGGAGTATTGCATTATGGTACGATTTTGCATTTCCATCGTGACTGCTGTTTGACATCTTTTCATGTCCTTGTTGACCATTTGTATGTCTTATCTGGGGAAGAGTCTGGTCAAGTCCTTTGTGCATTTTAAAAATTGAGTTCTTTGTGTTTCTGTTGATGAGTTTCTTGATATGTTCTGAATAACAGATTTATTAGATATATAATGTACTAATATTTTCTTCCATTCTGTGGACTGTCTTTTCACTTTCTGGGTAGCAGTTTTGATGCGATAAAGTTTTTAACTTTGAGGAAATCCAGTGTGTCTATATTTTATTCATTGCTTATGCTTTGATGTCAAATATAAGAAACCACTGCTAAATGCAAGGTCATGAGGATTTATTCTCTCAGTTTATTTTACAGATTATAGAATCATTCCTTGGTATCCACTTTGCCAGGGCTAAGGTCTGTGGTTAGAGTCAGTGTCAGGGTTTAGGGTGATGGTTAAAGGATCAGGGTCAGGGATTAGAGTTGAGGTGTCAAGATCGAGAGTCTAGGATCCAAGGTTAGGATTGTTAGGTTAGGGTAATAGGTTAGTGGTTTAGGGTTATAGGTTGGATGTTAGGGTTAGAGTTAAGTGAAAGCATAACCCACTGTCCCCCTCTTTGTCCCTCTCCATCTCTCTGAGGCCTCCAGGATGGACAGGATTCTCCCAAGGGCACACATGAGTCAGGTAGGTGAGCAGTATTGTTTTTCTTCCTCCCAGTCCTGGGCTCTGAGAGAAAAATGAAATGTCTGTACTGTTTCTGTTTCAAATCAAGCTCAGCCTCAGCCACGGGATGTGGAGGCCGTCCGAAGTCACGTAGGGTTTCTCTTCCCTCCCTCCTGCCTGGGAAGGATGGTGCCAGCCCCACACCGCCTGTGCAGTCCCAGCTTCCAGCACAGCTCTCACACGAGGGCACTCAGGAGACGTGCAGATTTACACAGGACTGGGTACAGCGACCGGCTGACCCTCAGGTGCTGCCTTCTTGAGGGCTCCTGGGGCCCTTCTGGGACTTCATGAATCCTTTGTCCCATCTCAGCGGGCATCCGTAGAAAATCAAGTCTCAGACAGGATAATCCTGGACCTCTGACCATCCAGGTTCTCCAGCTCAGGCCAGCCTGGACCCTGTCAAGCCCCCGTGGCCAGTTACTGAGCTGACCCTGCTGCTGGGCAATTGAACAACTACCCCGGCAGCTTAGACAACCCCTTGGCATGTTTATGTTACCAACACCCATGTGGTTAAGAAAAGAGTCCTCTCCCTCACAGCCTCTTAGCCTGCTAAGAGAAGTAATAACCCTCCAAATGTTGGATGTGGCCCTGGCCACAAAAGCCATACAGCAGACTGTGGCCCTGCAATCCTTTGGCCTTCCAGTTGTTACAAACTTTTGACTTTCATACTCGTTAAGAATCAAAGCTATGGGAGCAGCTGGGCCTCTGAACAGGCTGTTTCACAGGGACTGTGTGTTATTGGAGAGTCTCGTACAACCATGTGGCCTTTGGAAAGCCTGCTGATTATGAATTCCATGGTATTGAATAATCCTCGAATCTCCCATTACTTCATTGAGCAATAATTTCTTTACCACCCTAGCATTTGGTATCTGCTCTTTGTAAAGGGGGAAGAAGGGACTGGAAAAGTAAGCAATATTGTTCTTCAGGGGTGGGTGATTAATGTGACCAGGGGGTAGGCATGAATCCTGGACGACCACCTCCCAGGAACAAGAACGAGATCCGTGTGCCTTCTGAGAGCACATAGGCTATCTTGGGCCTGTCTCTCTGATACAAGGACCTGGTGACCACGGCAGGATCCTTGTGTTTACCATCCTCATCAGCCTTGCTTTTCAGCAAATGGAAGAACTTCTGGCTGTCATGGGAGGATAGCAGGAGCAGCGGAAGGGTGGGTGCAGCCCCTGACTCTTAAGTGAATCCCTTCCCACCTTGGCATCAGATTCTGTGCCATGCCGTGGGCTGTCAGTGATGGGGAATATGTCGCTTTCACTGAGCCAGCACCTGTCCTCATGTCCAAATGCAGCATCTCAGCTTTCCTTTTGGAACTACATCTCACCTGCTTCCAGTCCAAACAGTTTCAGGGGGCTGACCTTATATTCCACCCACCTAGAAGATGGGTGTATGATCCACATCTAGCCAATCCCATTTTTCTTCCTCTCCTTTCTGTGATCAGTTCAAGGATTAGAATGTGACCCAAGACAGGCCAAAGGCATTCAAAGTCATGAGTTTTCATGAAACCCTAGGAAAGGAGAAAACCTTCCTGGTAAAGTGGATGTTTTGTGGGTGTCATCTTGGAGTTGCTGGTGGCCCTGGATGCAGTGAGAGAGACTGTGCTCATGAATGGGACCACCCCAAGGCACTCAGGACTAACAGTTGGAGAGGGACCAGGTCATACTATGAGAACGTGAGCCGTTGGACCTGATACCTCCAAACCCACTCTTCAACTTGTCTCTTGTAAGTATTTATTTCTGTCATTTAAAATAATATTTATTTTACATGAGTAAGCGTGTCTAGTCCCTTGTAATCAAAAAAGTCCTGACACATCAGGATCAGTGATTCCTGAGACTCTTTCTGGCCTGGTGTCCTCATTGGAAGGGGCATGTCTGAGGGAGATGACACTGGGTGGAGTTAGATCTAAGGGGAGCTGCCAGAACCCTGTCCCTGTTCTTCTGTGTCCCAGGAGAGGAAAACCCCAGAACAACAAGAGGAGAACTGGCAGGGAGAATGGTCATAGCATGGTTAATTGGTCTGCCTGTGTTTTCCATATTTTAGGGTTCATTTTGTTTATATATTATTAGGAAATCACTCTTTTATTCTGGATTTATAGTTTGATGCAATAGCTTGTTGTATTTGACTTTTAATTTCACCTCTCATTCTGGTTTTCTACAGAATTGTCACAATTAATGAACAAATATGGATACCTTACTATTAACTAAATTCCGTATTTTATTCAGGTTCCCTTCGTTCTCCCTTTTTCTGTCCTAGAATCCCATCCAGGGTATCACATGGCATTGAGTCATCATGTCACTTTAGAATCTTTGACATTTTCTCACACTATCCTTCTCTCGGTGACCTAGGCAGTGTTGAAGAGGACTAGTGAGGTATTTTGTTGACTGTCCCGCAGTGGGAATTACTTGGTGTTTTTCTTGTGATTAGAATGGGATCATGGGTTTTAAGGAAGCATATCAAAGAGGTAAAGTGCTTTCTCATTACTCTATATCATGGGAACACACTCAAGGCAACTTACCACTGTTCATGTTAACTTTGCCCTCCTGGCTGAGGTAGTTTTTATCATATTTTCCCCACTGTGAAGTTACTTTTCCCCCAAGTCCATACTTTGCATCTTCTTTAGGATGAAGTCACTATGCAGCACCCACACTTCAGGAGAGGGGAGTTAGCCCCACCTCCTTAATGAATGGATGAATATCTACACAAACTATTTGGAATACTTACACGCAGGAGATCTCTACTCAACAGCACTCATTAAAGAAACAACAACAAAACACTGTTGAATCATGTATTTTTACCAGCATGGACACCCCACCCAGATAGTTACTTTAAACTTCTGGTCATAATCCAGCAGTACTGTATTTGGTTGCTCAGTTCATTCGTGCCTTGGCTATTGAGAGCTCTTTCTGTTGGCTCCTGCTTTCCTCTGACATAATTCCATCTTGTGGGTTTCTTTTTATCTTCGTACACATCTTTTTATGTGCTTGTTGGTCATTTATATTACTTGTCTGGAGAAGGGTCTGTTCAAATCCTTTTCCATTTTAAAATTTGGGTTGTCTTCTTGTGGATGATGTGTAAAAGTTCTTGATGTATTCTGAAGGACAGACTCTTGAGATATATCATACGCAAACATTTTTTCCATTCTGTGGGCTGTGTTTTCACTTTCTGGATAGCACCTTTTGATGCACAAAATTTTTTAAAGTTGAGGAAATGTAACCTACCCATTATCACATAAGTATTGTAACCATCTGCCTTTGCTTATCTGTGACTTCCCACTCCAACCCAACGGTAACGAAACCTGGCTTCCACCGTTTGTCATTCACTGGATTTATTGCTTGCTCCATTCCAGATTAGAACAGATAAGTAGTTTCAGTATTGTTAGCTACTAATGCCATGGAAGGAACTTACAGAGTTCAGTATTTACATATGGCACAGTTTGCCTTTGTTCTACAGATTCTATCTATTCTTTTCCACAGTTAGCTAGGTCAAGTACCTTTTGTCCTACCACTAACAGTTTTTTTCATACATTTCTAAGTCAGATTATTTGTCATGTTCTGTTCCACCCTATGACACTCCTGCATCATAAATAACTAAATTTGAATATATTATGATTTACTCGTTGGCTTGTAAAAATCCATATTTAGACTAATGCCACAGGAGGTTCTGTCTTCCGACTCAGGTGTGACACTTAGAACAGCAGTGTCTACCCTGAGATTATGCCTCTGTTTACTAAAAGGGCTTTATTTTGTACCTCTCATCTTTAATCCATCTGGATTTCCCTTTCAGATAACAAAAATGCTATTTCAAATTTTAAAGTAAAATTTCACCAGTTCCCTCACCAATTCCCTGACTGTGGGCAGACACAAAAAGTCACCTTTTGTATAGTTTCATTTATAGGAAACATCCACAATAAGTAAAGAAACAGGTAAAGAAAGAGGATTAGGGGTTGTGAGAGGCTAGGGGAGGGAAGAATGGGGAATGCATTCTTCAGATACAGGGTTTTATTTAGGAGTAATTAAATAGTCTGAAACTATTCAGTGGTGATATTTGCACAGCATTGTGAATGTATTTAATTGCGCAATTTAAAATAGAAAAAGTTTAAATTTTATTATTTCACACGTAAAACATAAAGGACATGATGCCATAAATAATGTGGAAGAAAAAAATAAAATTACAAAACTTCTAAACACAAACAGCTACAAGAGGAAGGAAAGTAAATCTCGGGTGGGGGAGTGGGTTGATGGTGTAGATCGGGAGCTGACAGCAGTGGTGGTTGCAGAGCCTGCTCTGCCTGTGTGGGTGGTGATTTCTGAAATGGCTCTGGGTCTCCTGCAAGAGCCGGTGCATGCTCTCCCTGCAAGGGTGGTGAATTCTGATCTGGCTCTGGGTCTCCTACTGGAGCTGTGAGAGAAGAAAAGATTACCCACATGCCTGTTTTTCCAAGGACAGAAATCTTCCGAGAGCCTTCCAGGGAAGTCCCAGTCCAGGAACTTATACTTAAGTCCACCAGATGGGTGGTCTGGGGCCAGTCTTTGCTCCTGGCCCAACACCAGCCTCTGGGGACTCCTCCCTGTGTGGCCCAGAACTCACCCCTCCCACACACTCACGTGCACCCACCCCTGGCCTTATCACCTTTGATCTCTGCCTTGGTGGACTCCAGGTCCTCCAGCTGACTCAGGGGAAGGTTGATATGGTGCTCCTGCTCAGAGCTGGATGTGCTTAGCTGCATATAAGCCCAGGACAGGACCCTGGAGAGTGGTATGGATCTGAGCAGGAGGTCTTTCCCCATTCATCTCTGGGCCCTGGTTCTGGAGAACCCTCCGTGGCCACACTCACCAGGAGGCTGCGTTGGCCCTCGTTGGCAGTGTGGTGCACTGGCCTCTCACTTGGGGAAATGGATCAGGTGTCACCATCAACCAGCTCCTTGTGGATCTGCGGGGTTGGGCTCTACAATGACAGTAACCAGCAGCCTGCCTGGCCCGGAGGTATCAGAGCCCTCCCCAGCCTTTATCTTATCGCTGCTTCTTCTGCCCACTCGATCTTCTGCTTCCAGATCAGGCATAGACCTGTGTCTGCTCAGATATCCACCTGGGAGGAAAGAGATACATCTAGAGGACTTGGGATAAACCTCAGGCGGAAGGGCACTGCCCCATCTCTCCACATCCCACCAAGCCAGCTTTGACCTGGGATGTGGACATGACCAGCCCACCAGGCTTCTGATCTGCTTTTGCTTGAAAACCCCTCCACATAAACCCCTTTCCTCCACATATTCAGCGTTGTAAATGTACTTAATTCCTCACCAGGAGGCTACTTGGGTGAAATCAGAGTGGTGGCCTGGTGTAATTGCTGCATCATATGGTAGTTCTACTTTTAATTTTTTGAGGAACCTCCATACTGTTTTCCATACTGGCTGTACCAGTGAACACTCCCAACAAAATGCATGAGGGTTCCCTTTATTCTCCACATCCTTGCCAATACTTGTTATTTGTTGTCGTATTGACGATAGCCATTCTTTCAGGTGTGAGGTGATAATATTGTGATTTGGATGTGCATTTCTGTGATGATAAGTGATATTGTTTCTCCTTTGATGTGTCTTTTGGCCATCTGTATATATTCTTTGGAAAAATGTTTGATCTTCTGCCAGTTTTTTAACTGGGTTTTTATTTTTTGGAGGTTGAGTTGTGTGAGTTTTTGGTCTATTTTGGATATGAACCCCTTACCAGATATATTGTTTGCAAATGTTTTCTCACATTCAGTAAGCTGTCTTTTCATTTTGTGGTTGGTTTCCTTTGGCATTGAAAAGCTTTTCAGTTGGATGGTGTCCCATTGGCTTATTTTTTGCTTTTGTTTCCCTTGCTTGAGAAGACAGATCCCAAAAATATTGCTAAGACTGATGTCCGAGAGCATACTGCATATGTTTTCTTCTAGGAGTTTTATGGCTTCAGGTCTTACATTGAAGTATTTGATTCATTTGTTGGTTCTTGTAGGTGGTATGAGAAAGAATTCAAGTTTGATTCTTGTGTATGTAGCTGTCCGGTTTTCCCAGCACTGTTATCAAGAGGCTGTCTTTTCCCCATTGTATATTCTCACCTCCTCTGTCATAGATGAACTAACCGTAAAGCTTGGGTTTCTTTGCTCTCATTTCTGTTCCATGGATCCGTGTGTGTTTCTTTTGTGCCAATACCATATTGTTTTTATGATTCTACTAGGTTTGTAGTATAGTTTGAAATCAGGCTTGTGCTGCTTTTTTTTTTTTAATCTTTATTGGAATATAATTGCTTTACAATGTTGTGTTAGTTTCTGCTGTACAACAAAATGAATCAGCTATATGTATACATATATCCCCATATCCCCTCCCTCTTGAGCCTCCCTCCCACCATCCCTGTCCCACCCCTCTAGGTCATCAAAAAGCATTAAGCTGATCTCCTGGTACTCTGCAGCAGCTTCCCACTAGCTATCTGTTTTACCTTTGGTAATGTATATATGTCAGTGCTACTCTCTCACTTCGTCACAGCTTCCCCTTCCTCCCCTGTGTCCTCAAGTCTGTTCTCTACATCTGCATCTCTGTTCCTGCCCTGCCACTAGGTTCATTAGTACCATTTTTCTAGATTCCATATATATGCATTAGCATACAGTATTTGTTTTTTTCTTTCTGACTTACTTCACTCTGTATGACAGACTCTAAGTCCATCCACCTCGCTACAAATAACTCAGTTTCGTTCCTTTCTATGGCTGAGTAGTATCCTATTATTTATATGTGCCACATCTTCTTTATACATTCATCTGTTGATAGACATTTAGGTTGTTTCCATGTCCAGGCTATTGTAAATAATGCTGGAATGAACATTGTGGTACATGTATCATTTTGAATTATGGTTTTCTCAGGGTATATGCCCTGTAGTGGGATTGCTGGGTCATGTGGTAGTTCTATTTTTAGTTTTTTAAGGAACCTCCATACTGTTCTCCACAGTGGCTGCATCAATTTACGTTCCTACCAAATGTGCAGGAGGGTTCTCTTTTCTCCACACCCTCTCCAGCATTTATTACTTCTAGATTTTTTGATGATGGCCATTCTGACCAGTGTGAGGTAATACCTCATTGTTGTTTTGACTTGCATTTCTCTAATGATTAGTGATATTGAGCATCTTTTCTTGTGTTTGTTGGCAATCTGTCTTCCTTGAAGAAATGTCTGTTTAGGTCTTCTGCCCATTTTTGGATTGGGTTGTTTGTCTTTTTGATATTGAGCTGCATGAGCTGCTTGTATCTTTTGGAGATTAATCTTTGTCAGTTGCTTCATTTACATATATTTGCTCCCATTCTGAGGGTTGTCTTTTTGTCATGTTTATGGTTTCCTTTGCTGTGCAAAAGCTTTTAAGTTTCATTAGGTCCCATTTGTTTGTTTTTATTTCCATTATTCTGGGAGGTGGATCAAAAAGGATCTTGCTATGGTTTATGTCATAGTGTTCTGCCTGTGTTTTCCTCTAAGGGTTTTATACTGTCTGGTCTTACATTTAGGTGTTTAATCCATTTTGAGTTTATTTTTTGTGTATGGTGTTAGGTAGTGTTCTAATTTCACTCTTTTACATGTAGCTGTCCAGTTTCCCCAGCACCACTTATTGAAGAGGCTATCTTTTCTCCATTGTATATTTTTGCCTCCTTTGTCATAAATTAGGTGACCATAAGTATGGGGGTTTATCTCTGGGCTTTCTATCCTGTACCATTGTCTATATTTCTGTTTTTGTGCCAGTACCATACTGGGTTGATTACTGTATCCTTGTAGTATAGTCTGAAGTCAGGGAGCCTGATTCCTCCAGCTTTGTTTTTCTTTCTCAAGATTGCTTTGGCTGTTAGAGGTCTTTTGTGTTTCCATACAGGTTGTAAAATTTTTTGTTCTAGGTCTGTGAAGAATGCCATTGGTAATTTGATAGGGATTGTATTGAATCTGTAGATTGCTTTAGGTAGTATAGTCACTTTCACAATATTGATTCTTCCGATCCAGGAACATGGGATATTTCTCCATCTGTTCATGTCATCTTTGATTTCTTTTATCAGTGTTTTATAATTTTCTGAGTGCAAGTCTTTGGTCTCCTTAGGTAGGTTTATGCCAAGGTATTTTATTCTTTTTGTTGCGATGGCAAATAGGATTGTTTCCTTAATTTCTCCTTCTGATTTTTCATTGTTAGTGTATAGGAATGCAAGAGATTTCTGTGCATTAACTTTGTATCCTGCAACCTTACCAAATTCATTGATGAGCTCTAATAGTTTTCTGCTGGCATCTTCAGGATTTTCTGTGTATAGTATCATATCATCTGCAAACAGTGACAGTTTTACTTCTTTTTTTCCAACTTGTATTCCTTTTATTTCTCTTTCTTCTCTTATTGCCATGGCTAGGACTTTGAAAACTATGTTGAATAAGAAGTGGTGAGAGTGAATATCCTTGTCTTGTTCCTGATCTTAGTGGAAATGCTCTCAGTTTTTCACCATTGGGAATAATGGGTTTGTCATATATGGCCTTTATTATGTTGAGCTGGGTTCCCTCTATGCCCATTTTCTGGAGAATTTTTATCATAAATTGGTGTTGAATTTTGTCAGAAGCTTTTTCCACATCTATTAAGATGATCATATGGTTTTTATTCCTTAATTTGTTAATATGGTGTATCACATTGATTGATTCGTGTATGTTGAAGAATCCTTGTATTCCTGGGATAAATCCCACTTGATCATGGTGTATGATCCTTTTAATGTGTTGTTGGATTCTGTTTGCTAGTATTTTGTTGAGGATTTTTGCATCTATGTTCATCAGTGATATTGGTCTGTAATTTTCTTTTTTTGAGACCTTTGTCTGGTTTTGGTATCAGAGTGATGGTGGCCTCATAGAACGAATTTGGGAGTCTTCCTCCCTTTGCAATTTTTTGGAGGAGTTTGAGAAGGATAGGTATTAGCTCTTCGCTAAATGTTTGATAGAATTCGCCTGTGAATCCATCTGGTCCTGGACTTTTGTTTGTTGGAAGATTTTTTTTATTACAGTTTGTTTCATTACTTGTGATAGGTCTGTTCATATTTTCTAATTCTTTCTGATTCAGTCTTGGGAAATTGTTACTTTCCATGAATTTGTCCATTTCTTCCAGGTTGTCCATTTTTTTGGCATATAGTTGTTTATAGTAGTCTCTTATAATCCTTTGTTATTCCTCTGGTATCAGTTGTGATTTCTCCTTTTTCATTTCTAATTTTATTGATTTGCATCCTCTCCCTTTTTTTCTTAATGAGTCTGGCATATGGTTTATCAATTTTGGTTATTTTCGCAAAGAACCAACTTTTAGTTTTATTGATCTTTGCCATTGTCTTCTTTGTTTCTATTTTATTTATTTCTGCTCTGCTCTATGATTTCTTTCCTTCTACTTACTTTGGGTTTTCTTTGTTCTTCCTTCTCTAGTTGCTTTAGGTATAAGGTTAGAGTGTTTGAGATTTTTCTTCTTTTTTGAGATGAGATTAAATTGCTATAAACTTCCCTCTTAGAATTGCTTTTGTTGTGTCCCATAGGCTAGGGGTTGTCTTGTTTTCATTGTCATTTGTTTCTATGTATTTTTTTAATTTCTTCTTTGATTTCTTCAGTGATCTCTTGGTTATTTAGTAGTGCACTGTTTAGCCTCCGTGTGTTTGTGTTTTTTTACTGTTTTTTTCCCGTAATTGACTTCTAATCTCATAGTATGGTGGTCAGAGAAGATGCTTGATATGATTTCAATTTTCTTAAATTTTCTGAGACTTGATTTGTGACCCAAGATGTGATCTATCCTGGAGAATGTTCTGTGCATACTTGAAAAGAAAGTATATTCTGCCACTTTTGGGTGGAATGTCTTGTAAATGCCAATTAAATATATCTGGTCTGTTGTGTCATTTAAAGCTTGTGTTTCCTTATTTATTCTCTGTCTGGATGATCTGTCCATTGGTGTGAGTGGGATGTTAAAGTCACTTCCTATTATTGTGTTACTGTTAATTTCCACTTTTATGGTTGTTAGCATTTGCCTTATGTATTGAGGTGCTCCTATGTTGGGTGCATAAATATTTATAATTGTTATATCTTCTTCTTGGATTGATCCCTTGATCATTATGAAGTGTCCTTCCTTATCTCTTGTAATAGTCTTTTTTTTTTGAAAATTAATTGAGATATTTAATAGTGCAAACCATAATTTCATCTGAATATAAATGTATGCACATGTTTCCAATGAGTTATCTATCAGTTATCACAAACAGCAACAAGGACCTTAGAGCTATGTTAGAAAAATGTATAGCTGGAATTTAACAATCTCACGCGCTCTCAAGAGAACACCATCCATTTCAAATCAGTGTCACAAACTCCAAAAAGACCAGGGGAGTGGGAGTGAGGAGTAGGCCAGAGTGGGAAACACAGGGGCCAGTACACAGGTGATGGACAGAAATACAGAAATACAGGTCTTGAGGAAACCAAAATCAGATGCATTATTACAGCTAAGGACAAGGAAAAGTCTATGACTTTTAAAAAAACGACTCTTCTGCCAATACCATACAAGTCTTACAAAGAGATGTGCGACAAGTCAGCTGACTTAAAAGGACAGAGGCTACATTTTCAGATCATTTCAACTGCAAACGGTTGACCCTTTCCACTGAGGTTCAGCAGTGGAGTTAGCGTAGTCCAGAAGCTCAGTGTTGGATTTGCAAATACAATTTATTTTACAGAAATTCAATATTATAAACAGCAGGCACCTCCCACCCCACCCCACCCACCCCCCCTCCCTCCCGCCCGTCCTGCTGGGTGCAGACCATGCTATGCAGAGTGAGCAGTGATGCGGCCCTACTGCTTTGGAGCGAGATTTGAGAGCGATGGAACCTGCCTGCACCACGTCTTGCCTGCCCCACACACACACGTGCCTGCCCGCCACGCAGGCCACCAGAGTCTGTCTGGGCTCAGCCCACATTGGACCAGTTAAATGGATCCAGCCCAGGTCTCCAATTCCTTCATGTCGTCGTCTCCCTCCTCCTTCTTCTTGGTGGGTTTTGATGGTAGGGATATAGAGGGAACATTTGGTAGAGGGACTGTTTCCGGTCCACTGATTTCCAGCAAATTCTTGTCTAGTTCCTCCTGTTCTAGTTCTTCTAATTCTGCCATGAGCTCATCCTCATCAAACTCTTCTCCAAACCCTACAGGTTTTAAAATAGCTGTTGAAATCTCTTCTGCAAGTTCCTGCTGGTCAGCAATGTCCTGCATTAACTCATCAACTTTATCGATGTCCATGTTGTCATGGGCAGCCTTCATGGCCTTGGCGGCATAGCCCATGTTCTTGAGCACCTCGGTGTTGGTGTTGGCATTCTCCAGGGCCTCTCGCTGGAACTCCATGGTTGACAGCGTGCCGTCGATCTGTGCCAGCTGCTTTTCGTACCTTTTCTTGCGCTTCAGTACCTGGAGGGCAGCGCGCTTGTTTTTGGTGCCGTGCTTCTTGGCGGCCGTCAGCTCCTGTTCGATCTTCTTCTCCAGGAATTCCTGCTTCTTACTTAACATCTCCTCCGTGTCCCGAAGCCTCTGGATGGCCTCCTGGGGGGTCGGGCCGCCCTTGCCGGCCTTAACCCCTCCAGCCTCGAACAGCTTCCCTAACATCGACATGGTTGCTGCTCGCCGCGCCAGCCTGCGCCGCCCTCTCGGCTCCAGCGCCCGCTCCCCGCCCTGCCGCTGCAGGCCTCTCCGCCACCTCCGCCCCACAGCTGGGCCCTTTTGTAACAGTCTTTATCTTAAAGTCTGTTTTATCTGACATGAGTATTGCTACCCCAGCTTTCTTTTGATTCCCATTTGCATGGGATATCTTTTTCCATCCATTCACTTTCAGTCTGTATGTGTCCCTAGGTCCGAAGTGGATCTCTTGTAGACAAAATATATGTGGGTCTTGTTTTTGTATCCATTCAGCCAATCTGTGTCTTTGGTTGGAGCATTTAATCCATTTACAGTCAAGATTATTATGGATATGTATGTTCCTATTACCATTTTCTTAATTGTTTTGTGTTTGTTTTTATGGGTCTTTTTCTTTTGTATTTCCCACCTAGAGAATTTCCTTTAGCATTTGTTGTAAAGCTGGTTTGGTGGTGCTGAATTCTTTAGTTTTTGCTTGTCTGTAAAGCTTTTGATTTCTCTGTCAAACCTGAATGAGATTCTTGCTGGGTAGAGTAATCTTTGTTGTAGATGTCTCTTTCATCACTTTAAGTATATCCTGCCACTCCTTTCTGGCCTGTAGAGTTTCTGCTGAAAAATCAGCTGATAACCTTATGGGGTTTCTTTTGTGTGTTATTTTTTGCTTTTCCCTTGTTGCTTTTAATATTTTTTCTTTGAATTTAATTTTTGTTAGTTTGATTAATGTGTGTCTCGGTGTGTTTCTCCTGGGGTTTATCCTATATGGGACTCTCTGTGGTTCCTGGACTTGGGAGACTATTTCCTTTCCCGTGTTAGGGAAGTTTTCCACTATACTCTCTTTGAATATTTTCTCAGACTCTTTTTCTCTTCTTCTTCTGTGACCCCTATAGTTCGAATGTTGGTGTGTTTATTGTTGTCCCAGAGGTCTCTGAGACTGTCCTCAATTCTTTTCATTCTTTTTCTTTACTCTCTTCCTTGGCAGTTATTTCCACCATTCTATCCTCCATCTCACTTATTCATTCTTCCTCAGTTATTCTGTTGATTCCTTCTAGTGTATTTTTCATTTCAGTTATTGTATTGTTTATCTCATTTGTTTGTTCTTTAGTTCTTCCAGATCTTTGTTAAACATTTCTTGTATTTTCTCGAATCTGTACCTCCATTCTATTTCTGAGATTCTGGATCATCTTTACTATCACTACTCTGAATTCTTCTTCAGGTAGGGTGCCTATTTCCTCTTCATTTATTTGGTCTTGTAGATTTTTACCTTGCTCCTTCGTCTGTGACATTTTTTTGTTGTTATCTTCTATTTTTTTTATGTTTCCTTTTTTTTCTGATGGGTGGGATTCTGTTCCTGTCTTACTGGTTGTTTGGCCTGAGGCTTCAAGCATTGGAGTTTGTAGGCTGTTGGGTAGAGCTGGGTCTTGGCTCTGAGGTGAGGACCTCATGGAGACCTCACTCTGGATATTCCCTGGGGTCTGAGGTTCTCTGTTAGTCTAATGGTCCAGACTCAGAGCTCCCACTGCAGGAGTTGAGGCCCGACCCCTGATTTGTGAACCAAGATCCCACAAGCTGTGCAAGGTGGAAAAGAAAAAAAAAAGCAGAACAATAACAATGAGTAAAAAATACAATAAGATTAGAAAGCTAATAGATATGTTAGAAAAAATTTAAAAAAATAGATGAAGCAGCAACTGGAAGGTAAAACAGAACCACAGCAGCAAAAAAAGGGGGAGGGGGGAGGGAGCCAGAAAAGCCCTTGGCTGTGTGAGGTGGGGCTTAGGCAGGAGTGGGGTTTGGGTAATGGTGGGGGCCTACCCTTAGGCCCCACAGAGCCAGAAAAGGTGGGGGCAGTGGAGGGGGGCTTAGGCTCAGCAAGGCAGGAGGGGCCTGGGACTACCTCTGGTCTTGGGGGGCAGAGGACCAGGTCCAGGACCCCAGCAGGCTCCCTGGGCCAGAGTGGGTGGGGGAAATGCTAGATGCTTCCCCCTGTCCTCCAGTCTCAGAGGGTCCCTTCCCCATGGCCTTTCTTCCTCCCTGTCCCATCCCTCCAATTCTCCTAGGACCCACACAGCTGGAGAGGGCCCCGGAGAATGAAGGACTAGGCTCAGTAGCGCAGCAGGCCTCACAGGCCCAAGTGGGCAGGTGAAAGGCCTTCCATGCCTCCCCCATCCTTGGATCCGGGAGGGGCCCTCCCCCTTCACCTCTCCTCTTTTCCCCCACCCCCACGCCCCCAGGACCAACACAGCCCAGAGGGGGCCCCAGAGAACAAAGGACCAGCCCTACGAGCCCAGCAGGCTTCCCAGCCCAATTGGACGGGGGATATGCTAGATGCGCTCCCCACTGATCCTCCGAGCCCCCGAGGGTCCCACTGGATGGAAACCTCTCCCCTCCTCCAGCTACCCCTCAGGGTTGCCAGTCCTGTCCAGCGTCTACTTCTCCTCCCCTCTGACTCCCCACCACATATCCTACCCAGTCACTCAGGGGTTCCTCCCGTCTTCTTGGGCCTTGAGTTCCCCCACTAGTGTTGGGCAGCTGCCCTAGTTGTGGGGAGACGTGAACTACTCATCCTCCCATGCTACCATCTTGACTCCACCTCCAAAAATCCTGTGCTTCTTTCTTAGATTATATTGACTTTTCAGGTTCTTTTGTGTTTCCATACACATTTTAGAATTCTTTGTTTTAGTTCTCCAAATAATCCCATTGGTATTTTGATAGGATAGGAATGGTATAGAATCTCCAGATTGCCCTGGGGTGTGGAATCATTTTAACAATACAAATTGTTCGAATTCATGAGCACAGCATATTTTTCCATTTGTTTGTGTTGTCTTCAGTTTCTTTCATCAGAGTCTTCCAGTTATCTGAATATAGGTCTTTTACCTCCTGGGTTAAATGTAACCCTTAGGTATTTTATTTTTGTTAATGTTATTGTCAGTGGGGTTGTTTTCTTAATTTCTCATCCTGATAGTTTGTTGTGAGTGTATAGAAATGCAACCGATTTCTGTAGATTAATTTTCTATCCTGCAGCATAACTGAATTTTCCAATGAGTTCTATTTATTTCGGGGTGTCTTCTTCAGGATAGTCTATAGAGTATCATGTCATCTACAGTGACAGTTTTACTTTTTCCTCTGCCATTAGATTCCTTTTATTTCTTTTTCTTATCTAATTAGTATGGCTAGGACTTCCTAGACCATTGAATGAAAGTGGCGAGAGTATTCAGGGTTAGAGTTAGGTTTAAGCGTAACTGTCCCTCTTTCCCCTCCTCCCTCTCCATCTCTCTGACGCCTCCAGGAAGGACAGGACTAATCAAGGGTCACACATGACTTAGGGACTTGAGCTGGACCATTGTTTCTGTGCCCCCAGGTCCTGGGCATAGTTTTGTGTGCTACCTTGTGTACCTTCTTTGGTCAGGTGTTTATACAGAGCTTTCCCTATTTTTAATGATGTTGGTTGTGTTAGAATTCTGTGTATATTGAAATGTCAACTTAAAAAAAAATGCACAACAGGAGAGTTGAGAGTTGAGTTTATTTGGGGCAAAATGAGGACTGCAGCCTGGGAGACAGCATCCCAGATAGCTCTGAGAAACTGTTCCAAAGAGGCAGGGGGAAGGTTAGTATCTTGGTGAAGGAGGAGTACATGCAATCAAACACATATTTTTGTAGGGGGTTTCTGCTAGTCACAAGGAGCAGACGTCACCATGTAGGGATTTAGTGCTTTTCTAGATATGAGGGGATGCAAGGGTTGGGCTCATAAAATCAGCTCCTGAAAACATCTAACTATCTAAAGACCTGTTCTGCCCATCCTCCAAAGCACAGAGTGCCTCATTCCTGGTCTCCTTCCTGAATTCCCTTCAGGGGATGTGGAAGGTCAGTAGCTACAGCAGCACAAAGTGATTTAATTCTTGTACAGGCAGATGACAAGTTCCAATTTATAGTTGACAGAAACAAATCCTTTGTTAGAAACATGTTTACCAGTATTTTTCTCTGTGGCTTGTGTTTTGATTTTCTGAATAAGGCCTTTCACAGAGTAGAAATCTTTAATTTTACAAAGTCCATGGTATTCCTTGTTTTTCTTTGTGGATTGCTTTTTTTGTGTTTTGTGTTAAAGCTCAGAGCTCATGATCTACATGACCAAACCTACACTTCTGTAAGTTTTCTTCTATAATTTTGAATAGTTTTGTATTTAAAATTTTTCTGTGAATAATTTTGAGTGAATTTTTTGTAAATTGTAAAGTTTGCATCCACATTCATTTATTCCATGAGTTGCCACTTAATTGTTCCTTAACTATTTTTAGAAAAGTTTTGGGATATTGTCTCCATTTAGGTTTGAATTTCCAGTTTAATGGGTTCAGCAGTTATGCCAGCAGGGAGCGCTGTCACCAGTGAACTGTGAGGTGCGGCCTGCAGTTCCCAAACTGTCCACAGGGGAGCTGGTGGGGGGGGTGGCCGCTGACCCACAGTGCATGTATATTCCACCTGGGACTTGGCTGTGTGGAGCTGAAAGGAATTCTGTTTCCTCAGGCACTGCCAGGGCTTTGGCTTGGGCTTGGGCTTGGGATGCCTCGGGTCAGCATCTCTGCTAGCAGGGGCTCAGCCTCCTTAGGGCTGTCTGGGGCTTGGCTTCAGGACAACATGGGACTGCAATCAGGCTGACTGGAGCTGGGTTTCCTGACAAACTGGGAGGAAAAGGTGAGAAAATAGTGAGGAAAAGTGGGGAGAAGCTTCCCACAGTGGTACTGACTGCTGAGGGCGAGGGGTCTGTCTTCATATAACCCAGGAAAGGGTTCACGTTGAAAACCGGGTTTGTGTGCAGTGTAACCAGCATGAGTTCTGTGGTGTCCATTTTTCCCAGCACTGCTTATTGTGGGGACTGTCCTTCCCCTTGGTGTGTCCTTGGGCCCTTTGTCATAAATTAACTAACCCCATCCATGTGGGTTTAATTCCCAGCCCTCTGTTCTGTTCCTCTGGCCCACATGCCTGTTTCTGTGCCAGGTCCACATTTTTGGTGACTGTAGCATCATGCTGTAGTGTGATGTCAAGGAGCACGATACCTCCAGCCTGTTCTCCTTTCTGAGAATCACTTTGGCTATTTGGGGTCCTTTGTGGTTCCACACAAATATTAGGATGATTTGCTCTATTTCTGTGAAAAGTACCATTGGAATTTGGTAGAGATTGCATTCATTGTGTACATTGCTTTGGGTAGAATGGAAATCTTAATGTTAATTCTTCCATTCCATGAGAACAGGATATCTTTCCATTTATGTGTGTCTTTTTCAAAAGTTTCTTCATCAGTGTCTTAAAGTTTTCTTTGTGAAGGTCTTTCATGTCCTTCGTTAAATTTATTCCTAGGTATTTGGTTCTTTTTGATGGAATTGTAAATAGTGTTGGTTTTTGTTTTGTTTTTCTCTCATTCTGATGGTTATTAGTGTTTAGAACTGCAACTAATTTTTGTGTATTCATTTTGTTACTTTACTGAATACATTATTTCTAATAATTTTTGGTAGAATGATGTGGAAAATTGGAATTCAAAAGTCCTGCTGTTTCTACCATATCCAAGTCATCCACAACATGGAAGAAAGTGGCTCCTAATATAATCTTCCTACTGTGCCTCTAAATTACACGTGGACTTTGGGTGAACTGGATCTGGGTAAGGCTGGCCTCCATATGGAAGTTTGATGTTTTCTCTGCTTTTCTGGCATGGTATTGACATGGTGTTTTGAAAAGTAATTTACTTTCCAGTATTTCAAACATACAGACAACTTTACATACATTAAAAACAAGTCTTGACTGCGACTCATGCTGGTGCATTCTGCGCTGAGTGTGCTCAGTGCTGCGTTGCCTGCCATCGCCCCTGCACAACTGCAGCTGGGGCCTTTCCTGATGCAGCCCGGCCATGCCGTCAGCTTTGGAAGAGCTACAGAAAGATCTAAAAGAGATAAAGGTGCTTCTGGAAAAAGGCACTAGAAAAAGAGTACATGATAAAAACAAGTCTTGTTATCTTGATTAAATATATTCCTAAATAGTAATGTTGACATTTTAAATGGAACTTTCATAAATTTTTTTCAGTTATTTAGTGTATTACACATAAGATAGATTCTCATGAATTGATATTTTTTCTGTAACTTTGCTGAATTAGTTGACTAGCTGAAATAATTTGTTGATAAAGGAAGTTTTATATATAAGATGATGTGTTCTGTGCTTAAACAGTTTTAATTTTTCCATTGACACATGGATGCCATTTATTTCTTTCCTCAAGAACCCCCAATACACAATTGAGTAACAGTGGGGAAGGCAGCTTCCCGGCCTTGTTCCTGATTTCAAGAGTAAATCTTTCAGTCTTTAACTTTGAGCATGATGTTTGCTGTGGCTTTGTATACTACTGTTTTCCATATTGAACAAATTCCCTTTTATTCCTACTTTCTTGAGCATTTGTATCATGAAATAGCACTGGATTTTGACTATAGCTTTTACTGTAATAATTGGTGCGTTTTTACTTTTACACCTTTATTGTGATTTAATACATTGCTTAATTTTAATATGTTGAACAACCTGACATTTCCGGTGTAGAGACACTTGCTTATGGCATCATCCGTTTAATGTTCTGTTGGTTTCATGTTGCTATTATTTTGTGGAGGATTCTCACATTCCTATTTATAAGGCATACTGATGTAGTTTTCTTTTTATGATGTATTTGTGTGATCTTTATTAGATTTGGCTTGGTGTTAGTGGTTTGGAGGATTGGCATTAGGGCCAAGACTGGTGTGAGGGCTAGGGCTGGGTTATGGTTTATGGTTGCTGTTATAGTCTAAGTTATATGGTTATGGTTTATAATTATGACTTATTTTTGCATATGGTTAATTAATACATGTTATTGTTTGGTTATAGTTATGGTTTTATTTGTTAAGGTTTATGGTTTTGGTCTCAGGGTCTTTGGTCTTAGGGTTCTGTGTTAAGAGTATGGATGTTAGGGTATGGGTTAGAATTAGGGTAGATAGGATATCAGTATGAGTATGGGTTAAGGTAAGGTACAGGTTTAAGGTATGGGCTAGAGCTAAGGCTGGGTCAGGGTCAGAGTTTAGGGTTAGGATCAGTGTCAGGATTAGGGTCACGGTTGAGCTAGGCCATTGTTTTTCTCCTCTTGTCCTGGGCTCTGATAGAAGATGAATGAAGTGTCTGCTCTGGGCACTCAGATATTAGGGGAGCTCTGGGGTCAGATATTAGAGGAGCTGCTGGGCATCTCTGTTAACTGTTCCTTCCCTGTCCAGGAGAGGGAAACCCCAGGGTAATGAGAGGAGAATGTGCAGGGGAAAGAGGTCCCTGAGTGGCTAATCGGTCTTTTTTTTTTTTTTTTTTTCCTTATTTTAGGGTCATTTTGTTAATGTGTTTTTATGACAAAATCACCCATTTGTTCTACATTTTCAGTTTGACACAATAGGTTTCTCTTATTTGACTTTTAATTTTTCCTTTTAGCTTCCTATAGAATTGTCACAATTACTGAACACATACCAATATATTCATTAAAGTCCATATTTTATTCTGGTTCCCTTTGTTTAACCTTTTTCTGTTCCAGATCCCATCCAGGGCACCACATGACATGTAGTCATCATGTCTGTCTAGGTTCTTCTGGGCTTTGACAGTTTCTCAGACTCTCCTTGTTTCTCCTTGTGGAGGAGGACTGGTCAGGTATTTTGTAGACTGTCCCACATTGGGATTTACTTGGTATTTTTCTGTCGTGATTAGACTGGGTTTATGGGTTTTGAGGAGGCAGATAACAGAGGTCAAGTGCATTCTCATCATTTTATGTCAAAGGAACAGGCTCCCAAAGCAACTCATAACCGTTCATGTTAACTTTGGTTACGTGGCTGAGGTCCTGTTTGTCCATTTTCCCTGCTGTGAAGTTATTTTTCCCATGTCCGTGCTGTGTCTTATTTAGGAAGAAGCCACACTTCAGAAGAGGGTTAAGGTTACCCTCCTTGATGGATGGCTGTGTGTCTATATCATTTATATCTTCTGCATAGGACATTTCTGTTCAACTCAATTCTCATAAAGTGTTTGTAGTCATTTATTTTACTAGTGTGGATACCTGAATATTTTATACTTGTGGTTGTAATTCAACAGTTCAGTATTTGGGTGCTTAGTTCATTGTTGCTGTGGCTGTTGAGAGCTTTCTCCTTTGTCTCATGGAATTATGTCAGATGAAAACATCTTGTGAGTTTTGTTTTTTTGTTTTTGTTTTCCCCCTTGGTATTTCTTTCTGATATTTCAGGATTATCCTGGCTCATGTATTTACTGAGTCCTGATAGCAGCCATTTCTGCAAAGAGCCTTGATTCCTTTAATTAGAGGATGGTATTAAAAACTTAAATTTGGAAGCTAAATGTACTCAGCTGACAATGCAGTGAAGTATATGCATGTATTCCAACCTATGCGTATACACCTAATTATAAAGATTTCTATGTGGAATTGTATCCATGTTAAGCTAAAGATGAGTTCATATAGATGTCACCACCCTGATCCATTATTACATGCATATTGTAACATTCTCCCTTTGCTTATCTGTAACTTCCTGTTCCAGTGCTAAGAAACCTGGCTTCCACCATCTTGTCATTTTTTGAATTCATCACTTGTTCTATTCCAGATTACAGGTACAGTGCTTTCAACAGTCTTAGCTCCTACCCCTAGGGAAGGAACTTTATAGAGTCTACTGTTTAGGTACAGTATATTTTGCATTTAGTCTAAGAGATCCCATTTACTTCCAAAGTTACTGAGGTCAGCACCTTTTGTCCCACCACCAACAGTGAGGTTTTTTCATACATTTCTAAATCAGTTTTTGTTAAGTTCTGTAATGCATCTTGTGGCACTCCCATATGTTAAATGACTAAAATTGAATATATTATGATTTACTTGTTGGGCTGTAAAAATTTATGAGTTTAGACAGCTGCATAGTGGCAGTATTCATCAGTAAAGTATTATATGGAATATTTCAATCCCCCACCCATAACCTGTTTACTGTCTCTGTTTCACCTGTTCCAGAATGTCATAAATGGGGTCATAGAGTACAGCACTTAAGGCTGGATTCTTTTACTTAGCAATATACATATAAGGTTCATCCCTGTTTTTGCATGGGTTGATGGTTCATTCCTTTATATTTCTGAATGCTATACCATTGCGTGTGTATAGAAGGAAAAATAATTTTCCCTCTACCCTTCTTTATTCTTCTTTGAGATCCCCTCCACCCCCATAATGCAAATGAAAAGGCAGATGAACTGGAGAAAAATAATCATAAGTTTAATAACATGTGTACCTCCTATATGAGAGGGAGATATTCAGGAAAACTGACAATGCCCTGAAATGGCCCAAGCCATCACCTTAAATACCATGTTCCTCTAAAGACAAAAGAAGGGTATGGGTGTTGTGCAGATTTAAGTCGTAGCTGTCTCCATTGATAGAAAGTTTCTTGAGATTTAGTCATCCTTCCATTCCTGGTAATGGAGAGGGAGATAACCTTTCAAATGGAGGTTTCCCTTTAAATATAAATTTCCCTCACAAAAGGGCAATCTTGACTTGGTTTTCAGAGATTCTCATGTCTTCTTTAAAAAAAAAAAAAAAAAAAGTAATCAGCTCAAAATAATCCTTATGCCAACAGGCATATTTTGGGGTGGCATATTCTGCTCCCCTTGAAATGGATATACCCCAATTTGCTTATGCATTCTTCTACTGAAGGACATCCTGGTTTCTTTAAGTTTATAGCCATTTTGAGTAGAAGTCTTGTGCTTAATTCCATCCTTTTTTGCATTCGGACATAGTTCTTAAAAGCAGTTGTCTAAATGCTGGAGAGGATGTTGGATCCTCAGGTGAGTCTCATTTAGCTTTGGAAGAAACTTCCAAAATATCTTTTAAAGTAGCTATATATGCATTTCACCATCAGTGAAGGTGAGTTCCTGTTTTTCTTCACCCTCCATCAATCAGTAGTGTCTTTTTTTTTTTTTTTTTTTGGAGTTTATTCTAATAGGTGTGCAGTGCTATCTTGTTTTCATTCATAATTCCCTAATAGTATATGATGTTGGGCATATTCTTGTATGCTTATTTACTATCTGTGTATCTTCTTTGGCCTGGTGTCTGTTATAATCTTTACCCATTTTTAAGGAGGTTTGTTCTAGAGTTCTTGGTGTCATTTGAGTACAGATCTTTTATCAGATACATATTTTGCAAATATTTTTCAGTTTGTGGCTTGTCTTGGTTTTCTGAATAAGATATTTCAGAGTTTAATGTTTTAAATTTTTAAAGTCTGTGTTCAAAATTTTATTTCTTTCGTGGATGAGGTCTTGTGCTAAAATTCATCACCAAACCCAAGGTAATGTAGATTTGCTTCTATGTTCTCATCTATTATTTTTATAGTTTTGCATTTTAAATTTGTCTATGTACAATTTTGAGTGAATTTTGATGTAGGCTATAAAGTTTGTGTCTGCATTCTTTTGACTGCATATGGTTTCCAATTAATTATTCTGTAACTCTTTGGAGAAGTCATGGGATATTTGGCTCCATTTCAGTTTGAATTTCCAGATTTAGTTGTTTCTGCAGGCTTGACAGCTGGGAGCATGGGCTCCACTGAACTGAGGGGGGTGTTGGCTGCACTTCTCATTTGGCCAGCAGGAGGCAGCACGCCTGCCTTGTTGATCCTAGAGGTGCGTATATGTTCCACTGAGGGACTTGGCTTCTCCTGCCACTGATAGAAGTTCAGTCTCTTCGGGATCTGCCATGATTTCATGGCAGGGGACAACACTCGGTTGAGTCCACACAGACAGGAACCAGATGTCTTCAGGAACTGCCAAGGGGCACCACCAGGAGGAGATGAGGAGAAAGGGGGCAGAAACCTCCTGTGTGTGGCTTACTGCTAAGGTGGGGGGGGGGGGGGTCCATTTTCAGATGACCCAGCAGAGGAAGGGCTTGATGTGGAAAATTGTGGACATTAGTTTTGTGTGTGGTGTTGACAGTGTCCAGTGTTCTTTGATGTTTGGTATTGAGTTTCCTTGGCACCATTTATTGAGGGGACTGTCCTTTCCCTGTTTTGTGTTATTGGCTCCTTTGTCATGAATTAATTGATGACGTACAAATAGGTTTATTTCTGTGCTCTTTATTCTGCCCCTTGAGCCTGCTTTTATGCCAATACCAAACTGTTTTGGTTACCGTAGCTTTGTAGTATAGTGTGAAGTCAGGGAGGGAGATGCTTCCAGCTGTATTCTTTCTCAGGATCACTCAGACTGTTCAGGGTTCTTTGTTGTTCCTTACAAGTGGTAGCATTGTTTGTTCTGTTCCCATGAAAAATGCAGTTTGAATATTGGAGGGGTTGCATTGAATGTGTACACTGCTTTTGTTGCCGAATTAAGTCATATGGACCTCCCCTTGGTGTCTATACAACAACTACATAGTTGTCTAAATATAGCCAATACTCTACTAGTGAGTGAGACTGAACAACTGGCTGTCTGGTTGAACTGGTTCCCCAAAAGGGGACTAGACTGGACAAGAAGCCCTCCGGAGGCCACCACTTGGTAAGAACATCTCTTTGTTTTCTGTGTGTATTGTAAGTCCTAGTCTCTGTTCTTGATACGATTGAAGCTTCAATCTCTGTTCTATGTTGTCTGTCCTAATGCTCTTGAAAATCCTTGCTACAAATGTGGGCACAGGTTGAGTACTTTTAAAGGCCACTAGGGCACTCACCACTGGAAGACTCCCATGAAAGGATAAGTCAGTCACAGAGCAGGGTAGGTGAGCGCTAGGCATCCTGCTGACTGGAAACAAATGTAAGCAGGCACACCATAAAACGTTCACAGCTCCCACAACTCCTGCTGCATTCCCACCTTTAGCATGTAGTCAAAAACCCAAGAGCACATCCTTTGTGTTGGTCTGTCTTATCCCAATTTGCCATCCCAGGGCAGGGTACATGTCTCTGTTGGATAGGTCTCTCCCCACTATCCTCCACTGCAGATCCCTAGGGGTCCCTTCTCAGACACAAACTCTTTACAAATATTACTTTTGCCAGGTTTCAGGAAAATCACTTTGCCTGCTGGGAAAAGAAGAAAAGGACCCCCAAATCATCCAAAGTCCTTGGGTCCTTGCAGCTGAGCAAATAGAGAACTGGACACATGCCGAATGGGCATTTGGCCTCTCTGCCCAGTTTAATCAGAGGAATATTCCACACTCTTTTCCCCACTTGGGCAAGTGTCCAAACCCTCCTGAACATCTTGTTCTCTGGGGAAGAAAAGGCACTGATTATAATTAATGCAATTAGCTGGGAAGAAACCCATAAATTAGAATAGGGTTCAGGGAATCATCCAGGGACTGAAGGAAACACCCCCTTCGGATTTCCTGAAATGCCTAAGGGAGTGCCTTCATGTGTACACAAATGTGAACCTGGAGTCAGGGGAAGGGCAGGCCATTCTTAAGTTCCATTTCACTTCCCTGAGTGTCCCAGAGATTAGGAGAAAATTACGTAAGTTGGAAATGGGCCCACTTCCTAGGGATGGAGTCAGCATTTCAGATGTTCAACAACTGGTGTCTGGAGGCAGACGACAAGGAAGATAGATGAGCAGAACAAACTGCCAGTAATCTGGCTTAAGTGATTCAGGGTCAGTCAACCTCCCAGCGACGATGGGGCCCCCTCCAAGGGACCCTGTGACTTTGATGTGTTGACCCAAGTTTCGAAGACCACACCCACAATAGAGGGAAGGGCTCAAAACCAGTCAGTGTGCACACTGCCTGGAGGAGGGCCACTGGAAGGGGGATGCCCTAAATGTCCCAGAAAGAAGCTAAGAAATATCCCAAAAGTATGGGACTGCCGTGTCCTGGCCCATCCTCACTGGTTACACACATAAAAGAAAAAGAGATCTGAAAGGGCCCAGAGGCTGCTTGCAGGAACCTTGAGTGACCCTAACTGGGGGGTGGTGATGGTGGGGTGGGTAAAAAGGTTGACTTTCTAGTCAACATAGGGGCCACTTACTCAGTTTTGAACACCCAACAAGGCAGAATGACCAGAGATAAATGTTAGATCATGGGGGTAGAAGGGAAGCCCCAGGAACATGATTTTATAGAGCCCCTTGAGTGAGATTTGTAAGGGAGAATGTTTTCTACTCTCATATGTACCGGAATGCCCAATTCCCTTAATTGGAAAAGAGTTAATATAGAAATTGGGAGGAGTGGAGTCAAGATGGCAGACTGGGAGGACACAGAGTTTGCATCTCCACACAACTGGGGCACCTAACCAGGCACTGGTGGGGGACCACAGACACCTAAGGGAACAGGAGGAAGCCCCAGCAACCAGGTAGGACATTGGGTAGAGTGAGGGGGGAGGAGACATGGGATTGGACTGGCACCCCTGTGAGGCAGCTCAGGGAGGGGAAGGGATCCCATACCCGGTGGGGGAAGGAGGGGGACTGTTGGGAGGGCAAAGGATCAGAAGGGAGTGTGGCCAGCATTTCCCCTGCCCACGTCGGCCCTGGGAACTGCTAAGGTCCCAGGCCTGATCCTCTGCCCACTGAGGGCCCTTCCAGCCACGTGGGTCCTGAGGGAGTGGGAGGGAAGGAAGGGGGAGCAAAACTAAAGGCCAAGCCAATGGGACTGGCACCCCAGAGAGGCAGCCTGAGGAGGAGTTCACACAGCCTATGGGGCCCACCCATGGCTAGGGGTTCAGCAGCAATGGGGAAGACCCTTGGGGGAACAGAGGAATGGAAGGGAGTGCAGCCAGAGCTTTCCCTGCTCACTTGGGCACCAGGGAGTCTGTTGGGCTCCCAGGCCTAATCTTCCACACTCTGAGGCTCTTTCTGACAGTGCAAAGCCTAAACCCCACCAACACATCCTCACCCAGGGCCTTACCTCCAAACTTCACACCCTGAGGCCCCCCTCAGGCTGTGCTGAACTTCGCTCCTCACAGCCACAGCCTTTTTTTTTTCCTTCTTCTTTTAGGTTTTGGTTCTGTTTTACATTGTTGTTGTTGTTTCACTTATATTTTTATTTTTTCTAACCTTTTTTCTAATTTTATTTTTTATTCTTTGTTATTATTCTGCCTTTTTTTTTTTTTTTTTTTGCCACATGCCTTGCGGGATCTTGGTTCATGGGCCGGGGGTCAGGCCTGAGCTTCTGCGGTGGGAGCATCAAGTCCAAACTGCTGGACTAACAGAGAACCTAAGACCCCAGGGAATATATTAATCAGAATGAAGCTTCCCAGAGGTCCTCATCTCAGCACCAAGACCCAGTTCTACCCAACTACCTGCAAACTCCTGTGCTGGAAGCCTCAGGCCAAACAATGAGCAAGACAGGAATACAGTCCCACCCATCAGAAAAAAAATGAGATGACAAAAAATATATTACAGATGAAGGAGCAAGGTAAAAATCTATAAGACCAAATAAATGTGAAGAGGAAATAGGCATCATACCTGAAAAAGAATTCAGAGTAATGATAGTAAAGATGATCCAAAATCTTGGAAATAGAATGGAGGCACGGACTGAGAAAATATGAGAAGTGTCTTAACAAAGACCTAGAAGGACTAAAGAACAAACAGATGAACAACACAATAACTGAAATGAAAAATATACCAGAAGGAATCAATAGCAGAATAACTGAGGCAGAAAAAAAAAGTGAGCTAGAAGATAGAATGGTGGAAATAACAGCTGAGGAGCAGAATAAGGAAAAAATGAAAAGAAGACAGTCTCAAGAGACCTCTGGGACAACACTAAAATGCACCAACATTCGAATTATAGGGGTCCCAGAAGGAGAAGAAAAAAAGAGTCTGAGAAAATATTCGAAGAGATTATAGTCAAAAAATTCCCAGACTTCCTAGGTGGCACAGTAGATAAGAATCCACCAGCCAATGCAGGGGACAGGGGTTTGATTCCTGCCCCAGGGAGATACCACATTCCGCAGAGCAACTAAGCCCGTGCACCACAACTACTGAGCCTGTGCTCTAGGGTCCATGAGCCACGACTATTGAGCCCACGTGCCGCAATTACTGAAGCTCATGCGCCTAGAGCCTGTGCTCCACAACAAGAGAAGCCACTGTAATGAGAAGCCCGTGCACTGCAACAAAGAGTAGCCCCCGCTCACTGCAACTAGAGAAAGCCTGTGTGCAGCAATGAAGACCCAAAGTAGCCAATAAATAAATAAATAATTCCCTAACATGTGAAAGGAAGTAACCACCCAAGTCCAGGAAGCACAGAAAGTCCCATACAGGATAAACCCTAGGAGAAACACACCGAGACACATAGTAATGAAACTAACAAAAATTAAGCTCAAAGAAAAATATTAAGAGCAGCAAGGGAAAAGCAAAAAATAACATACAGAGGAATCCCCATAAGGTTATCAGCTGATTTTTCAGCAGAAACTGCAAGCCAGAAGGGTGTGGCAGGATATATTTAAAGTCTTGAAAGAGAAAAACCTACAACCAAGATTACTCTACTCAGCAAGCATCTCATTCAGATTCAACAGAGAAATCAAAAGCTTTATAGACAATCAAAAGCTAGAATTCACCACCAAACCAGTTTTACAACAAATGCTAAAGGAACTTCTCTAGGCAAGAAATACAAGAGAAGAAAAAGACCTACAAAAACAAACCTGAAACAATTAAGAAAATGATAATAGGGACATGCATGTCAATAATTACCTTAAATGTAAATGGACTGATGTAAATGCTTCAACCAAAGACACAGACTGGCTGCATGGATACAAAAACGAGACCCGTATGAATGCTGTCTACAAGAAACCCACTTCAGACCTAGGTATACATACAGACTGAAAGGGGATGGAAAAAGATATTTCATGCAAATGGGAATCAAAAGAAAGCTGGAGTAGCAATACTCATGTCCAATAAAACAGACTTTAAAATAAAGATTGTTACAAGAGATAAGAAAGGACACTACATAATGATCAAGGGATCAATCCAAGAAGAAGATATAACAATTATAAATATTTATGCACCCAACATAGGAGCACCTCAATACATAAGGCAAATGCTAACAGCCATAAAGGTGGAAATTAACAGTAACACAATAATAGGAAGGGACTTTAACATCCCACTTACACCAATGGACAGATCATCCAGACAGAAAATAAATAAGGAAACACAAGCTTAAGTGACACAATAGACCAGATACACTTATTTGCTGTTTATAGAACATTCCACCTGAAAGTGGCAGAATACACTTTTTTTTTTTAAGTGTGCATGGAACATTCTCCAGGATAGATCACATCTTGGGTCACAAGTCAAGCCCCAGAAAATTTAAGAAAATTGAAATATATCAAGCATATTTTCCAACCACAATGCTATGAGATTATAAAGCAATTATAGGGGAAAAAAAACTAAAAAACACAAACACATGGAGGCTAAACAACCTTGCTAAATAACCAAGAGATCACTGAAGAAATCAAAGAGGAAAGAAAAACAAAGAAACATACAACAACAAAAATAAGATGACTCCAAACCTATGGGACATAGCAAAAGCAGTTCTAAGAGGGAAGTTTAGAGCAATTCAGTCTCACCTCAAGAAACAAGAAAAATCTCAATCTAATCTTACACCTAAAAGAGAAAGAAGAACAAAGAAACCCAAAGTCAGTAGAAGGAAAGAAATAATAAAGAGCAGAGCAGAAATAAATGAAATAGAAATAAACAATAGCAAAGATCAGTAAAACTAAAAGTTGGTTCTTTGAGAAAACAAAATTGATAAACCTTTAGCCAGACTCATCAAGAAAAAAAGGGAGAGGATGCAAATCAATAAAATTAGAAATGAAAAAAGGAGAAATTACAATTGACACCACAGAAATACAAAGGATCATAAGAGACTACTACAAGCAACTATATGCCAATAAAATGGACAACCTGAAAAAAATGGACAAATTCTTGGAAAGGTACAATTTTCCAAGAGTGAACCAGGAAGAATTAGAAAATATAAACAGACCAATCGCAAGTAATGAAATTGAAACTGTAATTAAAAATCTTCCAACAAACAAAAGTCCAGGACCTCCAGGCTTCATAGGAGAATTCTATCTAAAAGAAGGGCTAACACCTATCCTTCTCAAACTCTTCTCAAAAGCTGGAGAGGGCAGAACACTCCCAAATTCATTCTGCAAGGCGACCATCACCCTGATACCAAAACCAGACAAAGATCACAAAAAAAGAAAATTACAGACCAATATCACTGATGAACATAGATGCAAAAATCCTCAACAAAATACTAGCAAACAGAATCCAACAGCATATTAAAAGGATCATACACCATGATCAAGAGGGATTTATCCCAGGGATGCAAGGGTTCTTCAATATATGCACATCAATCAATGTGATACACCATATTAACAAAGAGTAAAAAACACCATGTGATCATCTCAATAGGTGCACAAAAGGCTTTTGACCAAATTTAACACTCATTTATGATAAAAAACAAAACAAAACAAAACTCTCCAGAAAATGGGCATAGAGGGAACCTACCTCAATATAATAAAGGCCATGTATGACAAACCCACAGCAAACATCATTCTCAATGGTGAAAAACTGAAAGCATTTCCTCTAAGATCAAGAACAAGACAAGGATATCCACTCTTACCACTATTATTCAACATAGTTTTGGAAGCCCTAGCCCAGCAATCAGAGATGAAAAATGAATCCAAATTGGAAAAAAAAGTAAAACTGTCACTGTTTGCAGATGACGTGGATACTATACATAGAAAATCCTAAAGATGCCATCAGAAAACTACTAGAGCTAATTAATGAATTTTGTAAAGTTGCAGGATACAAAATGCACGGAACTCTCTTGCATTCCTATACACTAACAATGAAAGATCATAAAGAGAAATTAAGGAAACAATCCCATTTACCATTACAACAAAAAGAATAAAATACATAGAAATAAACCTATGTAAGGAGGCAAAAGACCTCTACTTAGAAAACTATAAAACACTGATGAAAGAAATCAAAGATGACACATGCAGATGGAGAAATATACCATTTCTTGGACTGAAAGAATCAATATTGTGAAAATGACTGTACTACCCAAAGCAATCTACAGATTCAAATGCAATCCCTATCAAATTAGCAATGGCATTCTTCACCAAATTAGAATAAAAAATTTTACAATTTGTATGGAAACCCAAAAGACCCCTAATAGCCAAAGCAATCTTGGCAAAGAAAAACAGAGGTGGAGGAATCAGGATCCCTGACTTCAGACTATACTACAAGGCTACAGTAATCAACACAGTATGGTACTGGCACAAAAACAGAAATATGAATCAATGGTACAGGATAGAAAGCCCAGAGGTAAACCCATGCACCTATGGTCACCTAATCTATGACAAAGGAGACAAGAATATACAATGGAGAAAAGACAGTCTCTTTAATAAGTGGTGCTGGGAAAACTGGACAGCTACATGTAAAAGAATGAAATTAGAACACTTCCTAACCCCATACACAAAAATAAACTCAAAATGGATTAAAGACCTAAATGTAAGACTGGACACTATAAAACTCTTAGAGGAAAACAGAGTGTTCTGCCTATGACATAAACCACAGCAAGATCCTTTTTGACCCACCTCCCAGAATAATGGAAATAAAAACAAATGGGACCTAATGAAATTTAAAAGTTTTTGCATAGCAAAGGAAACCATAAACAAGACAAAAATACAACCCTCAGAATGGGAGAAAATATTTGCAAATGAAGCAACTGACAATCTCCAAAATACACAAGCAGCTTATGCAGCTCAATATCACAAAAAAAAAAAATCTAAAAATGGGCAGAAGATCTAAATAGACATCTCTCCAAAGAAGACCTACAGATGGCCAAGAGGCAGATGAAAAGATGTTCAACATCACTAATTATTAGAGAAATGCAAGTCAAAACTACAATGAGGTGTCACCTCACACTGGTCAGAATGGCCATCATCAAAAAATCTACAAACAATAAATGCTGGAGAGGGTGTGGGGAAAAGGGAACTCTCTTGCACTGTTGGTGGGAACGTAAATTGATACAGCCATTATGGAGAACAGTATGGAGGTTCCTTAAAAAACTAAAAATAGAATTACCATATGACCTCACAATCCCACTACTGGGCATATACCTGAGAAAACTATAATTCAAAAGGACACATGCACCCCAATGTTCATTGCAGCACTATTTACAATAGCCAGGACATGGAAGCAACCTAAATGTCCAATGACAGAAGAATGGAGAAAGAAGATATGGTATGGCCAAGAGGCACACGAAAAGCTGTTCAACATCATTAATTATTAGAGAAATGCAAATCAAAACTACAATGAGGTATCACCTCACACCAGTTAGAATGGGCATCATCAGAAAAACTACAAACAGTAAATGCTGGAGAGGGTGTGGGAAAAAGGGAATACTCTTGCACTGCTGGTGGGAATGTAAATTGATATAGCCACTAGGGAGAATAGTATGCAAAACTAAAAATAGAACTACCATATGACCCAGCAATCCCACTGCTGGGCATATATCCAGAGAACACCATAATTCAAAAAGACACATGCATGCCAGTGTTCACTGCAGCACTGTTTACAATAGCCAGGACATGCAAGCAACCTAAATGTCCATCAACAAATTAATGGATAAAAAAGATGTGGTACATATATACAATGAAATATTACTCAGCTGTAAGAATCAATGAAACTGGGACATTTGTAGAGACATGGATGGACCTAGAGACTGTCATACAGAGTGAAGTGAGTCAGAAAGAGAAAAACAAATACTGTATATTAACACATATATGTGGACTATAGAAAAATGGTACAGACCAACCGGTTTGCAGGGCAGAAATAGAGACACAGATGTAGAGAACAAACATAAGGACACCAAGTGGGGAGGGTTGGGGGGAATAAATTGGGAGATTGGGATACCAAATTGAACACTCTAAATATATGCAGTTTATTGTATGCTAACTGTATCTCAATAAAAGTTCTTTAAAAAAAAAAAAGATATGGTACATACATAGAATGGAATATTACTCAGCCATAAAATGGAATGAAATTGGGTCATTTGTAGAGATGTGGATGGACCTAGAGTCTGTCATTCAGGGTGAAGTGAGTCAGAAAGAGCAAAACCAATATCGTATATTAGCACTTATTATGTGGAATCTAGAAAAATAGTACAGACGAACCTATTTCCAGGGCTAGAATAGAGATGCAGACGTAGAGGACAGACATGTGGACACAGGGGAACCTGCTATAAAGCACAGGAAGCTCAGCTCAGTTCTCTGTGATGACCTAGAAGTGTGGGTGGGAGGGAGGTCATATATGTATTCATATAGCAGATTCACTTCATTTTACAGCAGAAACTAGCACAACATTGTAAAGCAATTATACTCCAATTTAAAAACTAAAAAAAAAAAGAATGGGGGGGGAATAATGCAGCTGATGGAGGCTATACTCCTGCCAAAGGAGGTATCAGTTACTGCAGAGACCATCAAAAGGGAGAAGCAGAAATTAAAAGAGGAAATAAAAGAGCAGACATGGCAGCTAAACAAGCAGCAGAGGGTGGGGACAGACTTCAAATGCCACTCCTACCGGCTCACCCAGACCCTAACTCCTACACTCCCATATACACCCCAGAAGAAAGGGAAAAGGCTTTGAGATGGGGCTGCTTTAAAAGCCCAGAATATCTGGGATGGATGGTTAATGGTCATGGGCAGCGGTTCCTCCCTGTCAGCCATTGCCCTGCAGGCCACCAGGAAGCTCACCAGAGCACACGTTACAGGCAGGAGGCCCTGTACCAGTGGCTCATCAAATACATGACTATTCCAAATTTCCGTACTCTCCTTATACAGGTGATTGAATCATGCCCTCTCTGCCTCCGAATTCAAGGGAGTGACCCCCACCCAGTATAGAGGCACATATCCAGGTCAAGACTGGCAAATTGATTTTACAGTCGTGCCCTAAGCACAAGGAAATTTTAGGTATTTGCTGGTTTTGAGTGACAGCTGGCTGCATGGAGGCATTTCCCCACGCCCAAAGTGAGACTGCCTTGGAGGTCTCTAAGGCCCTGCTCAAGGAAACAATCCCTTGGTTTGGGCTCCTGAAGTGCATCCAGAGTGACAGTGGGTCCACCTTTCTTTCCCAAATTACTAAGGGAGTCTAGAGCTCTAGGAATTAAATGGGGTTTATACTTCATTTGAAGACCACAATCCCCAGGAAAAGTAGAACAAATCAAACCCTCAAAAGAAACAGCCAAACTATGTCAAGACACTCATCAACCCTGGATCTCCCTTCTCCCTGAAGCACTTTTGAGAATGAGAACAGCCCCTAAAGGAAAGCTCAGGTTGAGTCCACAGGAGCTCATGTACGGGAGGTCCATTCCTGAAGGACCCGGCTCCAAGGCCAACCTTAGGGCTATGGGCTGATAGAAATATACTTTACAGGGATGGGAAATAATCAGATTTACACGCCTACAGGAATCCGAAACTGCCTTCCCCTTCTGACGTGGTTTTACGTCCTTTCTCCCCTGGAGGTTGGGTTTATTTGAAAACCTGGAAGGCTGGAAATCCACAAGACCAGTTAGACCCCAAGTGGACAGGACCTTATCTAACAATCTTGATTACTCATTCCGCCTTACAATTACAGGGCATAACTCTGTGGGCCCACCATACCAGAGTGAAGATAGCACCTACCCCTGAGGAAGAAGTTACTGGGCCTCCCATTCGGTACACCTGTGAGCCTTAAGTTACTTTTCAAAAGAACGAACTTCCCAATAAATAAGTAATGTGGTAGACAGGCTTAGTAGTTGGCCTTGTCATTGCTGTTGCCTTACTTGGCTTCTGCTCTTCTGCCGAATCCCTTCCTCTGGCAAACATCTCTGTCCATGCAGGATATAGGGGATGTTAATACTGGAAGCAGGATGAGTGGCTGTTGTTTATTCTTTTTACCTTTTCTGCTTTTATAACTGTCCACGTGGAATGGGAATTGAACGCAATAGTAAATTTATTGAGGATTACAGCCCATGGACAGGATCTTCCCGGTGCTGGTCTGTCACCTCCACCTACAAAGTGCTGCCTATGGATTAAAGGCATTACATTTTACTCCTAAGAATGACAACCTCACTCTCACCTTGGCTAACAGGTCTGCTAAACCTACTCCTCTTGAAGTTCATATCCTCTCTCTAACGCAGCTTCCCTGCTTGGATCTCACCCCTGGCATTAACATCTCTAAGGGATACAAAGCGCTCACTCTAAAGAGCCATCTCTCTAACCCAGTCTTGCTGCCACTGCCCCATCAACAGCCCCTACCACAGGGAGGAGCTTGCAGTAACACCCTGGGGCTGCTCTGGACTCTGATCAATGCTTCTTCCATTTTCCCACAATTTAAGTGCCCCAGGATTGACTCCTATGAAATCTCTCCCATTGGTGCCCTCTGCACTGACTCCCAAATACACACAGGGACCAGATGGGAGATATACTTATTGGGGAGGGAAGACCCTGGTTATCTGGTGTTTAGTATATGACCCTCCTGAGGCCTGGGGGAAAGCCACTGGTCAAGAATACCCCAGTGACCCCTGCTATGCAGATGGGCCTCTCTCCCACACTGCAAGGGCACCCCCTCTTGGGCTAGCCCCTTAGGGAGGTGGTTCAGTTCCTCAGAAGTGCACCAGGCATGCGGTCCCCCTGGGCCCCTGTTGCTTTGTGGCCTGAGAGTAAACCAACTGACCCATCAGAACAACCCTAACTCCAGCCCTTCTTCTGGGGGGGGCTCTAGGCTACCCTTGTTTAGATAATGCCTGATTTGTGCACAATGCACGCTAGGCCAGCGAAGTTCTAGGGACCTAGGTATAACCATTCATAATATCACCCAGCCCAAGATAAAAGGGCAGCAGGTCTCCTTCTGGCAGGAGTAGGGATTGCCCTCAGACTGGCAGCTTCCTGAGGAGGTTTCACATGCCATAAAACCACTCTACAGAATCTCAAACTTGCCCTTGAGGACTTGTCGAAAAACACGGGGGATGCCTTACAAGGACTCCGTACTTCCCTAGACTCTCTAGCAGATGTTGCTCTCGACGATAGTCTGTCCGTTGACTAACTCCTGGCTGAGAAAAGGGGAGTTCGTAAACGGCTTGAAACCATCAAACTTCAGGTGATACTAACACAAGGGTATGAGCAACTGGGACTGCAGTCTGGTGGGCATCAGACCTATTTTAGGCTAGTCAGGAAGAGTTCTGCTCCTCTAATCCAGGGGAAAACTGCACCCATATTCAGCAAGAAGTGGCTCCAGAAGGCAGAGCTCTGACCTTCAGTGCCCCTCAAGAATGAGGAGCAGGAGCAAGGAAAGGAGGGATTTTGTTGCCAGAGCTGTGCCAGGTCTTTGCCCAAAACCCCCCACCCCACCCTCCCCGCCGAACAGGAATTAACTTGTATCTTTAAGTCACACGTTCTTACATCCAGAGACGTCCGGAGCTATACAGAGACAAACAAAAACCAGATAGAACCAGCTGGAACCAAGGTGGCAACGAATCTGACCAAGAATCTGACCATGAACAAACCCTCAGTCTCATCCTATGCTGATTTTACTACATTAGCTACTAGGTGACATACCACTGGTGGCCATGACTGAAAGATGGGGACCAAAAGATAAAAAGTGGGCAGCATCCCATTTCCAGGAAAACCCTGCCCCTTCCCCAGTAGACTAATGCATAAGCCTCCCCGTCATTAGCCTCATTCCTCCTCCCTTCAGTCTTCACTCTTTAAAATCAAATCCCTCTCACCGTGTGGGTGACAAGTTGACCTGTGAACTAAGTTTCCACTTCTCCATTCCTTGGCCACAGAATAAAACTTGGGCTGCGCTGATCTGCACTTCGGTTTTGTTTTTTGGCAGCACAGAGCTGAACTAGTATCTATTGTATACTTCCTTTTCATTCTTGTCCTTATGCCAATAACAAGCAGTATTGAAAATAATCTCCTAAAAAGAAGGATTTTTGTAGTGTATTTATAACTCTGGTTTTGAAAACCAGAAAAGGAGAACAACATATCTCCCTAAGACTCCTGGAAGAAGCTCCAGCTCCACCTTCAGTTCCCAAAGCTGAAATTCTACGTAAGTGATTCCCTGAACAATTTGCTTACGAGACATTAAGACTATTGTTAAGTACTGTGTATTAAAATATGACATCGTGAAGACTGACATTGCTATGTACTTTGTGCATTATGTGCCCTTCCACATATGTAAGTACAATACATGTTTTATAATGCATGATTATATAATCATGTACTAATTATCTACCCCATGTGTATAAGCATGTATGTCACCCTATTGATATTATAGGACACATTAAACAATTCAATCCACATTTGATTCCAGTCCCTACAGAATATTCAGAGGGGTAATTGAAGTGATTGATATTAAGACATAAGTTTATTAATTGCACATACCACATTATGCCCACAGATTTCCAGTCAACATGCTTATCATAACCGATATCCCAAGCTTTGCCAGAAAGCCTCGATAACCATCAACCCGCCCACAAACGTGCCTCTCTCCTCATCCAGGCCCAAAAACCATGGGGATTTCTAGAAATGAATTATAGCTGGCATCTGGTTCTCACTTCAGGGCCATCTCAACTAAAATGGCCCACTCTTTCCCCTTAAGTAATCTCAGTGCACTAGCCAGTCAGTTTATGCACACACATGACTACTTTCATGCATTTGGTATCTTTTAATTCTGAGGGATGCTGTGACTCAGCCGTGGTCATCAGAGGCCTTAACACAGTCAAGCAACTTGTAGCTGAGCTTAAATTGAATATTATTTACCAACATAGTCAACTATAATGTGTTCTTGAGTCCATGATCACAGGACATAGAGCAATTACACACATACATACATATGCACATGTGTATCAGGTAAATAGCTTCCTTAGTCAAACCTTCCTACCTAACACTAAGTCTCATAATTTGTAGGCCATTATCACCCTGCCAACCCCCCCAAATAAGGCAAAGCATATAACTACGTAGGCATCAACTAATTCATCTAACAAACATACTGCCCTTACTTCACCAATCGAAAGTTAGTATAACTACAAACTAGCCTCCTAATTCCAATCCATTACTTATAGAAGTCTTACATAGAAAGACATCCCCCTAGATCTGCCATGTACCTCAGAGAAAATAAAAAATGAAGTTCATTTTTATCTCCAAAAGAGGGACTTCCCTGGTGGCGCGGTGGTTAAGAATCTGCCTGCCAGTGCAGGCCTAGTCTGGGAAAATCCCACATCCTGTGGAGCAACTAAGCCCATGCACCACAACTGCTGAAGCCCGTGTGCCTAAAGCCCATGCTCTGCAACAAGAAAAGCCACCACAACGAGACGCCTGCTTTCCACAACTAGAGAAGGCCCATGCACAGCAGTGAAAAAAGCAGTGAAAAAAAAAAAATCTGCAAAAGAAAAATACTAAATTTCAATACTAATTTTAACACAACCCAAACGACTACACTAATTACCAATATATCACATAAATGTATTAAATCTTATATGTACCAAGTCCTACTCAACCTGTTGATGTAGCTTAATGAAAGTCAGCCTCTGTAAATGCCTAGATGAATTTGCCAACTCCATAAATACTTAGGTGTAGTCCCAGCCCACCAGTTTATAATCAGACTGCACATGCAAGTCTCTGCATCCACTGAGAATGCCCTCTAAATCATACAAGAGTAAAAGGAGGAGGTATCAAGCACACTAGGAAGTAGCTCATGGTGCCTTGCTTAACTTCGCCCCTGTGGGAAATGGCAGTGAAAAACATTAAGCCATAAAGGGAAGTTTGAGTAAGGTATATTAACTAATTAGGGTTGGTAAATTTTGCATCAGCCACCTTGGTCATAAGATTAACCCCTATTAATTAAGAAATCTAGCATAAAACATGTTACAGATGACCCCCAAATAAAGTTAAGCCCAAGCTGAGCTGTACAAAGCCAGAGGTGAAATAAAAATAAGCTATGAAAGTGACTTTAACATTTCTGATTACATGACAGCTAAGATCCAAACTAGGATTAGATGTCGCACAATGCTTAGCCCTAAATCAAAATAATTGTAACAAAATTATTCACCGGAATATTACTAGCATAATCTGAAAAGTTGAACTTGGTGGTGCTCCACATTCTTCTAGAGGAGCCTGTTCTATAATTCATAAACTGATAAACCTCACCAGCCTTATATACCACCATCCTCGGGAAGCCATGGTAAACAATAGTAAGCATAATTATCAGACATTAAGATGACAGCTCAGGGTGTAGCCTATGGGAGGGGAAGAAGTGGGCCACATCTGCCTCAAGAACATAAAATAATTTATACAAAAGTTTCTGTGAAATAAAAAATACCAATGGAGGTTTTAGTAGTAGATTAAGAATAGAATGCTTAACTGAATCAGGCCATGAAGCACGCACACATTGCCCATCAGTATCCTCAAATATAGATAACTTTTCAAAACTTATTAACAAGTACCAAACATAAAACAGGAGATAAATTGTAAGCATACTGGAAGCTGAGCATACTGGGAAGTGCTGGATGAATCAAAGCGTAGCTTACAGAAGAGCACCTAGTTTACACCCACGACATTTCATACTGCAGGAACACTTTTTACTAAAACTAGGCCAAACTTCCCACCAAATTCAACTAACATAAGTAAATTAAATAAAACATTCAGTCAACATCTAATGTATAGGGAATGATGAAGGAAGCATGAAAAGTACCCAAAACTTACCCTCTTTTACTTTTTGCATAATGATTTAACTAGAAAACTTTAAAGAGAACTTAAATACTCTGAAACCAGATGAGCTACTTTTGAACAGTTTAAAAGAACAAACTCATCTAAATGGCAAAACAGTGAGAAGATGTATGAGTAGAGGTGACAAGCCTGACAAGCTTTGTGACAGCTGGTTGTCCAGAAAAGAATCAGTTCAACTTTAAATGTTACCTTTTTTTAAAAAAAAAAAAGAAAAAAGGACTTTTACTGTAATTTTAAATGTTATTTTAAAATGCAGCTTTCTAGATAAAGGATACAACCTTCTCTAGAGAATAAGCATAAATAATACCATAGTTGGCTTAAAAGCAGCCAACAATTAAGAAAGCATTCTAGGTCAACCACACACACATTCATCTTAATTCTAATAGTACGTAAACCAACTCAATTTCATACTAAACTAGTCTGTTCATTAATAGAACCAATACACTTAAGATGGGTAACAAGAAATAGTTCTCCTTGCATAAGCTTATATCAGAACAGATAACCCACTGAGAGTTAACAATAAAATAAACCTAAACTAATACTTCATCCATTCAGACATTGTTAACCCAACACAAGTATGCATTTAACAAAAGATTTCAAAAAGTAAAAGGAACTCTGCAATCACAAACCCTGCCTGTTTATAAAAACATTACCTCTAGCACTTCTGGTATGAGAGGCACTGCCTGCCCAGTGACATATGTTTAAAGGGCTGTGGTATCCAGAGTGTGGAAGGTACCATAGTCATCTGTTCTCTAAATAAGGGCTTGTATGACTGGTCACACAAGGGTTTTACTGGTCACACAAGGGTTTTAGTGAAATTGACCATCCTGTGAAGAGGCAGGAATAATATAAGACAGGAGGACTCCATGGAGCTCTATCCAAAAAATAAATAAGTGAACTTTTAAGGGATAACATAGCTTTTAATGGATTAACAATTTTGGTTGGAGTGACCTTGGAGAATACAACAAACTCCAAGGGATTAAACTTTAGACCAACTAGTCAAAATGCTTTATCGCCTATTGTTCTACAACACTGATCAACGGAACAAGTTATCCTAGGGATAACAGCGCATCCCAGTCTAGAGTTCATGTCAGCCACAGGGTTTGCGACCTTGGTTCTGCATCAGGACATCACAATGGTATGACTGCTGTTAATGCTCTGTTTGTTCAACAGTTAAAGTCCTACATGATCTGAGTTCAGACTGGAGTAATCTCGGTCAGTATTATAGATTTCTCCCAGTATGAAAGGACCACAGAAATAAGGCCTACGTTACAAAATATCTTCATACTAAATGATGATAAAATCTACATTAAATTAATTTATACATATCCTTCTGCAGACAGGGTTTGTTAGGGTTTGCAGGTCCCGGCAACTGCATAAAACTTAAACCTTTATCCACAGAAGTTTAAGTCCTCTTCCTAAGAATATGTTTATAATCGACATTACTTCATTAATTACCCATTTTTACTCACTTATAGCATTCCTTACATTAACTGAATGGAAAATCCTAGGCTATATACAAATCTAGAAAGGGCCAAACATCTTCGGCCCCTGTGAGTTCTTACAACCCATTGCTGATGCAGTTGAATTCTTTATTAAAGGACCACTGTGATCAACATCATCAATTTATATATTTATTATTGCACCAATACTAGCCTTAACCCTCGCTCTCAAAATACAAATTCCTCTTCCCATACCATATCCACTAATTAATATAAACCTAAGCATACTACTTATATAGCCATATCAAGCCTAGCCATTTATTCCATCTTCTGATCTGGATGAGCTTCAGATTCACAACATACACTAATTGGAGCTCTATGGACAGCAGCACAGACAGTCTCGTATGAAGTAACATTAGCAATTATTTTATTAGCAGCCCTACTGATAAACAGATCATTTACACTTTCAACAATGATTACACAAAAACACCTATAACTAATTATCCCATCCTGACCTCTACCCAGAATTTGATTATCTCTGTGCTAGTAGAAATCCAATGAAGCACCATCTGATTTTGCAGAATTAGAATCAAAACTTGTATTTGGCCTCAATGGAGAAAATGTAGCGGGGCCCATTCACCCTAGAGAATATGTCAATATCATTATAATAAACATGTTCACAACAATCCTATTTTTAGGAGCAGTTCACAACCCTTACATGCCAGAATTATATACAGGCAATGTCATCATTAAAACACTCCTCTTCACAGTCTCCTTTCTAGGAATTTGAGCATCCTACCCACAATTTTGATACAATCAACTTCTACATCTCTTATTAAAAAAAACTTTTTAACACTAACATTAGCCCTATATAGCTGAGAGGTTTCACAACCTGTCATCACATCAGGCATCTCGCCACAAACATAAATATGTCCGACAAAAGTGTTACTTTGATAGAGTAGATAATAGAGGTTTAAACCCTCTTATATTCGCAGAATCATGGGAATTGAACCTACTCTTAAGAGTTTTACAGGGACTGCCCTGGTGGTGCAGTGATTAAGAATCCGCCTTGATCCCTGGTCTGGGAAGATCCCACATGCCATGGAGCAGCTGATCCTGTGCACCACAACTACTGAAGCTGTGCTCTAGAGCCCGCAAGACACAACTACTGAAGCTCACATGCCCACAGTCTGTGCTCTGCAACAAGAGAAGCCACTGCAATAAGAAGCCCATGCACCACAACAAAGAGTAGCTCCTGCTTGCGGCAACTAGAGAAAGCCTGCGTGCAGCACCAAGACCCAACTCAGCCAAAAATTAATAAATTTTTTTTTAAAGTTTTAGATTCTCCATGCTACCACATTGCACCACATGCTACAGTGAGAACCGAAAGAAAACTATCAGGCCCATACCCCAAAAATGTTTTATATCCTTCCTGGACTAATAAACCCTATTGTTTTTATTATCAATCTACTGACCATTATCTCAGGAACCAAAATTGTAGTACAAGCTCACACTGCTTAATATTATTCCCATTCTAATAAAAACATTAACCCATAAGCTCTAGAAGCATCCAACAGATATTTTCTACAACAATCCACCAAATCAGTACTACTTCTAATGGCTATTATTGTTAATCTAATACACTCTGGTCAGTGAACGTAATGAATTACAAAAATCTTTAATCCAACAGCATCTACCATCATAACAGTAGCCCTTGTCACAAAATTAGGTCTTTCCCCATTTCACCTCTCAGTGCCTGAAGGAATAAGTCACTCCATGAACAGCAGGCCCAATGCTATTAATGGGAGAGACAGTGCAAACCCCTGTCAGTTTTATACCAAATCTCACCATCCATCAACCTAAACATACTATTAATCATAGCTATATTATGAATCATAATTGGAGGCTGAGGCAGACTTAACCACACCCACCTAGAAAAAATTATAGCCTCCTCATCAGTAGCCCATATAGGATGAATAACAGCGATTATAATGTATAATCCAAACGTAAAAATCCTAAACTTGCTTATTTATAACACTTTTTTTTAAGCTCTTTATTGGGACATAATTGCTTTACACTCTTGTACCAGCTTTTGAGGTACATCAAAGTGAATCAGCTGTATTTATACATATATCCCCATATCCCCTCCCTCCCACAACTCCCTCCCACCCTCCCTGTCCTGGCCCTCTAAGGCATCACCCATCATTGAGTTGATCTCCCTTTGTTATACAGCAACTTCCCACTAGCTGTTTTACAGTTGGTAGTGTAAATATGTCTATGCTACTATCTCACTTCGTCCCGTCTTCCCCTTCGCCCCCTGCCCCCCCAACCCTGTGTCCTCCAGTCCATTCTCTGCATCTGCATCTTTATTCTTGCCCTGTCACAGGGTTCATCAGTACCTTTTTTTTTTTTTTTTTAGATTCCACATATATGAATTAGTGTACAGTATTTGCTTTTCTCTTTCTGGCATACTTCACTCTATATGACAGACTCTAGGTCTACCCATCTCATTACATATAGCTCAGTTTCATTCCCTTTTATGGCTGAGTAATAGTCCATTGTATATATGTGCCACATCTTCTTTATCCCTTCATTTGTTGATGGGCATTTAAGTTGCTTCCATGTCCTAGCTATTGTAAATACTGCTTCAGTGAACATTATGGTACATGTTTCTTTTTGGATTATGGTGTTCTCTGGGTATATGCCCAGTAGTAGGATTATTGGAACACATGGTGGTTCTATTTTTAGTTTTTTTAAGGAACTTCCATACTGTTTTCAGTAGTGGCTGTACCAACTTACATTCCCACCAACAGTGCAGGAGAGTTCCCTTTTCTCCACACCCTCTCCAACATTTATTGTTTCTAGATTTTTTGATGGTGGCCATTCTGACTGGTGTGAGGTGATACCTCATTGTGGCTTTGATTTGCATTTCTCTAATGATTAGTGATGTTGAGCATCTTTTCATGTGCTTGTTGGCCATCTGTATGTCCTCTTTGGAGAAATGTCTATTTAGGTCTTCCGCCCATTTGTGGATAGGATTATTTGCTTTTTGGGTATTCAGCTGCATGAACTGCTTATATATTTTGGAGATTAATCCTTTGTCCATTGCTTCATTGGCAAGTATTTTCTTCCATTCTGAGGGGTGTCTTCTTGTCTTGTTTATGGTTTCTTTTGCTGTGCAAAAGCTTTTAAGTTTCTTGAGGTCCCATTTGTTTATTCTTGATTTTATTTCCATTATTCTAGGAGGTAGGTCAAAAAGGATCTTGCTTTGATGTATGTCATAGGGTGTTCTGCCTGTGTTTTCCTCTAGGAGTTTTATAGTGTCTGGCCTTACATTTAGGTCTTTAATCCATTTTGAGTTTATTTTTGTGTATGGTATTAGGAAGTGTTCTAATTTCATTCTTTTACATGTTGCTGTCCAATTTTCCCAGCTCCACATATTGAAGGAGCTGTCTTTTTCCATTGTATATTCTTGCCTCCTTTGTAAAAGATAAGGTGCCCATATATGCTTGGGTTTACCTCTGGGTTCCCTATTCTGTTCCATTGATCTTCCTTTCTATTTTTGTGCCAGTACCATGCTGATCACTGTGGCCTTGTAGTATAGTTTGAAGTCAGGAAGCCTAATTCCACCAACTCTGTCTTTCCTTCTCAAGATTGCTTTGGCTGTTCGGGGTCTTTTGTGTTTCCATACAAATCATAAGATTTCTTGTTCTAGTTCTGTGAAAAATGCCCTTGGTAATTTGATTGGGATTGCATTGAATCTGTAAATTGCTTTGGGTAGTACAGTCATTTTCACAATGTTGATTCTTCTAATCCAAGAACAGGGTATGTCTCTCCATCCGTTTGTATCATCTTTGATTTCTTTCATCAGTGTCTTATAGTTTTGTGCATACAGGTCTTTTGCCTCCTTAGGCAGGTTTATTCCTAGGTATTTTATTCTTTTTGTTGCAATGGTAAATGGGAGAGTTTTCTTAATTTCTCTTTCTGTTTTTTCATTGTTAGTGTATAGGAATGCAAGAGATTTCCACACATTAATTTTGTATCCTGCTACTTTACTAAATTCATCAATTAGTGCTAGCAGTTTTCTGGTAGAGTCTTTAGGATTTTCTATGTATAATATCATGTCAGCTGCAAAGAGTGACAATTTTACTTCTTCTTTTCCAATTGGGATTCCTTTTATTTCATTTTCTTCTCTGATTGCTGTGGCTAAAACTTCCAAAACTATGTTGAATAGTAATGGTGATGGTGGGCATCCTTGTCTTGTTCCTGTTCTTAGAGGGAATTATTTCAGTTTTTCACCATTTAGAACGATGTTGGCTCTTGGTTTCTCATATATGGCTTTTATTATGTTGAGATAATTTCATTCTCTGCCCATTTTTTGGAGTTTTTATCATAAATGGATGTTGAATTTTGTCAAAAGATTTTTCCTCATCTATTGAGATTATCATATGGTTTTTATCGTTCAATTTGTTGATATGATGTTCACATTGATTGATTTGCATATATTGAAGAATCCTTGCATCCCAGGGATAAACCCCACTTGATCATGGTGTATGATCTTTTTAATGTGCTGTTGGAGTCTGTCAGGTAGTATTTTGTTGAGGATTTTTGCATCTATATTCATCAGTGATATTGGTCTGTAATTTTCTTTTTTTGTGACATCTTTGCCTGGTTTTGGTATCAGGGTGATGGTGGCCTTGTAAGACGAGTTTGGGAGTGTTCCTCCTTCTGCTCTATTTTGGAAGAGTTTGAGAAGGATAGGTGTTAGCTCTTCTTGAAATGTTTGATAGAATTCGACTGTGAATCCATCTGGCCCTGGGCTTTTGTTTGTTGGGAGATTTTTAATCACAGTCTCAATTTCCATACTTGTGATTGGTTTGTTCATATTTTCTATTTCTTCCTGGTTCAGTCTTGGAAGATTGTACTTTTCTAAGAATGTATCCATTTCTTCCAGGTTATCCAATGTATTGGCATATAGTTGCTTGTAGTAGTCTCTCATGATCTTTTGTATTTCTGTGGTGTCAGTTGTTACTTCTCCTTTTTCATTTCTAATTCTGTTGATTTGCATCCTCTCCCTTTTTTTCCTGATGAGTCTGGCTAATGGTTTATCAATTTTGTTTGTCTTCTCAAAGAACCAGCTTTTAGTTTCACTGATCTTTGCTATTGTTTCCTTCCTTTCTTTTTCATTTATTTCTGAACTGATCTTTATGATTTCTTTCCTTCTGCTCACTTTGGGGTTTCTTTGTTCTTCTTGCTCTAATTGTTTTAGGTGTAAGGTTAGGTTGTTTATTTGACATTTTTCTTATTTCTTGAGGTAGGACTGTATTGCTATAAACGTCCCACTTAGAACTGCTTTTGCTGCGTCCCATAGGTTTTGGGTTGTTGTGTTTTCATTGTCATTTGTTTCTAGATATTTTTTGATTTCCTCTTTGATTTCTTTAGTGATTTCTTGGTTGTTTATTAGCATATTGTTTAGTCTCCATGTGTTTGTATTTTTTACAGTTTTTTTCCTGTAATTGATATATAGTTTCATGGCATTGTGGTCAGAGAAGATGCTTGATATGATTTCAATTTTCTTGAATTTACCAAGGCTTGATTTGTGACCCAAGATGTGGTCTATCCTGGAAAATGTTCCATGTGCACTTGAGAAGAAAGTGTATTCTGTAGTTTTTGGATGGAATGTCCTATAAATATCAATTAAGTCGAGATGGTCTAATGTGTCATTTAAAGCTTGTGTGTCTTTATTTATTTTCTGTTTGGATGATCTGTCCATTGATGTAAGCGGGGTGTTAAAGTCTCCTACTATTGTTGTGTTACTGTCAATTTCCCCTTTTATGGCTGTTAGCATTTGCCTTATGTATTGACGTGCTCCTATGTTGGGGGCATAGATATTTACAATTGTTATATGTTCTTCTTGGATGGATCCCTTGATCATTATGTAGTGTCCTTCCTTCTCTCTTTTAATAGTCTTTAAAGTCTAATTTGTCTCATATGAGTATTGCTACTCCAGCTTTCTTTTAACTTCCACTTGCATGGAATATCTTTTTCCATCCCCTTACTTTCAGTGTATATGTGTCCCTTGGTCTGAAGTGGGTTTCTTGTAGGCAGCATATAGAAGGGTCTTGTTTTTGTATCCATTCAGCCAGTCTGTGTCTTTTGGTTGGAGCATGTAATCCATTTACATTTAAGGTGATCACTGACATGTGTGTTCCTATTACTATTTTCTTAATTGTTTTGGGTTTGTTTTTGTAGGTCCTTTCCTTCTCTTGTGTTTCCTACTTAGAAAAGTTCCTTAAGCAGTTGTTGTAAGGCTGGTTTGGTGGTGCTGAATTCTCTTCACTTTTGCTTGTCTGGAAAGCTTCTGATTTCTCCATCAAATCTGAATGAGTTTCTTGCTGGGTAGAGTATTCTTGGCTGTAGGTTTCTCTCTTTCAGGACTTTCAGTATATCCTGCCATTCCCTTCTGGCCTGCAGAGTTTCTGTAGAAAGGTCAGCTATTATCCTTGTGGGTTTTCCCTTATGTGTTATTTGTTGCTTTTCTCTTGCTGCTTTTAATATTTTTTCTTTGTGTTTAACTTTCATTAGTTTGATTAATATGTGCCTTGGTGTATTTCTCCTTGGGTTTCTTCTGTATGGGACTCTGTGCTTCTTGGACTTGATTAATTATTTCCTTTCCCACGTTGGGGAAGTTTTCCACTATAACCTTTTCAAATATTTTCTCAGACCCTTTCTTTTTTTCTTCTTTTTCTGGGATGCCTATGATTCGAATATTGGTGTGCTTAATGTTGTCACCAAGGTCTCTGAGACTGTCTTCCATTCTTTTTTGTTTAATAAATTTATTTATTTATTTACTTATTGGCTGTGTTGGGTCTTTTATTTTTTTTATTGGCTGTGTTGGGTCTTTTTTTGCTGTGCACAGGCTTTCTTTAGTTGCAGTGAGTGGGGGCTACTCTTCATTGTGGTGCGTGGGCTCATTGCCATGGCTTCTCTTGTTGCGGAGCATTGGCTCTAGGTGCATGGGCTTTAGTAGTTGCAGCACATGGGCTCAATAGTTGTGACTCATGGGTTCTAAAGCACAGGCTCAATAGTTGTGGCACACAGGCTTAGTTGCTCTGTGGCATGTGGGATCTTCCTGGAGCAGGGATCGAACCTGTGTCCCGTGCATCATCAGGCAGATTCTTAACCATTGCGCCACCTAGGAAGCCCTGTCTTCCATTCTTTTTATTATTTTTTCTCTTTCCTGCTCTGTGGCAGTTATTTCCCCCATTCTATCTTCCAACTCACTTATTCGTTCTGCCTCAGTTATTTTGCTGTTTATACCATCTAGAGTATTTTTAATTTCGGTTATTTTGTTGTCCATTACTGTTTATTTGCTCTTTAGTTCTTCTCAGTCCTTAGTAACTGTTTCTTGTATTTTCTCTATTTTGTTTTTGAGATTTTGGATCATCTTTACTATCATTACTCTGAACTCTTTTTCAGGCAATTTTCCTATTTCCTCTTCATTTATTTGGTCTTGTGGAGTTTTTTCCTGCTCCTTTGCCTGTGTGGTATTTCTTTGTTTTCTCATTTTGTCTAATTTATAGGATCTGCTGTCTCCTTTCCCTATGCTGCCTAGTAGTAATTCCTCTTGTTTCTGCCCTCTGCCCCCTGTGGTGGGGTTTGTCCAGTGTCTTGAGTAGGCTTCCTGGTGGGGTGTCTGGTGTCTGCTCTCCAGTGTGTGGCTCTGTATCTTTTCTCTCTGATGAGCAGGGCCATGTCAGGTGGTATGTTTTAGGGTATCTGTGAGGTTAATATATATAACACTGTCTTCTTACTATTTATGCCCAGCTCATGTACCACGACAGGATCATTGTCACACAGATGAAATAAAACACCTCCCATCACAACCCTTAGCCTCACCATTAGAGTATCATTAGGAGGTCTCCCACCACTATCATGGTTTTCATCCAAATACATAATTAATCAAGAGATAAAAATTAGAACATCATTCTACCAACACTAATAGCCATCAGAGCAGTACTCAGCATATATTTCTACTTGCAGCTAACATACCCCACATCACTAACTATATTCCCTTCAACAAACAACATAAAAATAAAACAGTTCAAACTTACAAAACAAATAACCTTCTTGCTGTAGCCATTATGGAAAATAGTATGGAGTTTCCTCAGAAGACTGAAAATAGAATTGCCATGTCATCCTGCAATCTCCTTCTGGGCATATAGCCAGAAAAACTACAATTCAGAAAGATACATATACCCCTAGGTTCATAGCAGCACTATTTACAATAGCCAAGATATGTAAACAACCTAAATGTTTATTGACAGATGAATGGATAACGGAGATGTATATATGCACAATGGAATATTACTCAGCCATAAAAAAGAATGAAATAATGCCATTTGCAGCAATATGAATGGACCTAGAGATTAAAATACTAAGCAAAGTCAGAAAGACAAATACCATATGATATCACTTATATGTGGAATCTAAAATACGACACAAATGAACATACCTACTAAACAGGAACAGAATCACAGACATAGAGAACAGACCTGTGGTTACCAAGGGGCCGGACATGGGAGGGATGCATTGTGAGTTTGGAAATAGTAGATGCAAGCTAATATACATAGGATGAATAAACAACAAAGTCCTACTGTATAGCACAGGAAACTATATTCAGTATCATGAGATAAACCATAATAGAAGAGAATATAAAAATATATATATACAGTCACTTTGCTGTACTGCAGAAATTAACACAACATTGTAAATCAACTATACTTCAATACAATTTAGAAAAACACAACTTTTCTATCATTAGGTTAGTTTAGACCAAGAGCTTTCAAAACCCTAAGCAAGTACAATTTACTTTATTCCTGAAAACAAGGATGCAAGACTCAATCCTATATCAATTATATGCAAATAAAACATTTTAATTAAGCTAAATTCTTACTATATTGATGGGCTTACACCCCAGGAAATTTTAGTTAACAGGTAAATAGGCTAGTCAACTGGCTTCAATCTACTTCTCCCACCTTTAAGAAAACAAACAAAAGAGGTGGGAAAAGCACCAGCAGAACTGAAGCTGCTTCTTTCAGTTTTCAATTCAATTTGATGATTCACCACAGGGTTTGACAAAAAGAGGTTTCAGTCTCTTTCTTTAGGTTTATAGTCTAATGCTATATCATTCATTTTACCTCTGTTCATTAAACTGCTGATTATTTTCAACAAATCAAAAAGATATTGGCACTTTATATTACCATTTGGTGCTTGAGCTGGAATAGTAGAAACCACTATGGGCACTTATATCTATTAATCTGTGCTGAGCTGTGCTAACCTGGAGGGCTACTTGGAGATGACCAAATCTGTAACACAGTCATAACAGCCCCTGCATTGGTAATAATTATCTTGAGAGTTGTACCCATTATGATTGCAGGGTTCAGAAACTGACTTGTCCCACTAATAACTGGGGCACCTGATATAGCATTTCCCTGAATAAATCTTATAAACTTTTCACTACTGCCCCCATTCATATCATCAATAGAAGAACCTGGTGCTGGTACTGGTAGAACCATATATTCAGCTCTAGCCAGCAATCTGGCCCATGCAGGAGCCTCTGTTGACCTAAACATTTTCTCCTTACATTTAGCAGATGTCTCTTTGATTCTTGGTGCTATTAATTTACTACTATAATCTTTCATATAAAACCAGCAGACATATCCCAATATCAAACACCATTATTTGTTTGATCTGCCCCAATTCTAGCTGTATTGCTCTCATTATCACTCTCTGACCTAGCACCCTGAATTACCATACTGTTAGCAGATAGAAACCTAAACCCTGCTTTCTTTGAACCTGCAAGAGGAGACCCAGTACTATACCAACACCTATTCTGATTCGTTGGTCACCCAGAAGTCTGTATTCATGGTCTACCATGATTTGGAATAATCTCACATGTCATTACATACTATTTAGGACTAAAAGAGCCTTTCAGATATATGCAAGTACTATGAGTCACGTCCATTGGCTTTCTAGGATTTACCTTGTGGGCCCATCATATATTTACCATAGGGAGAGATGTTGACCCATAAGCATACCTTATATCAGCCACAAAAATTATTTCTATCCCTACAGGAGTAAACATATTTAGTGATTAGCAACTCTTCACGGAGGTCATATTGCATGATCTCCCACTCTATTCTGAGCTTTAGGCTTTATTTTTCTCTTTACAGTAGGTGGTTTGACAGGAATCATCTTAGCCAATTCATCCCTGGACACTGTCCTCCATGATACACACGATGTAGTAGCACATTCCATTATGTAACGCCATTGGGATCAGTCTTCACGATTACAGGAGGCTTCCTACACTGATTTCCACTATTCTCAGGTTACACACTTAACAGGGCAAAAATTTCCTTCACAATTATCTTTGTAGTAGTAACTATGACTTTCTTCCTGCAGCACTTTCCTGGCCTTTCAGGGATGTCACTGCATTATTCCGACCACCCTGATGCACACACGACAGGAAATGTTTAGTCTTTACACTCATTCATCTCATTAACAGCAGTAATGTTAATAATCTTAATAATCTGAGAAGGATTTGCATCCAAAGGATAAGTGTCAGTAGTGGAAACTACTACTACTAACCTAGAATGGGTACACAGATGCACTCCACCATATCCTGTTTGAAGACCCTACGTATGTAAATATAAAATAAAGACTGAAGAAACAGAATCCTTGTCAACCAGTGTCAAGCCAACACCATAGCCATTGTGTTTCTCAATAAGTGAGATAAGAGTAAAAAAAAAAACTACATAACTTTGTCAAAGTTTAATCACAGGCAAATATTTGATCCACCTCCTAGAGTAATGAAAATAACAAAAATAAACAAATGGGACCTAATTAAACTCAAAAGCTTTTATACAGCAAAGGAAACCATAAACAAGACAAAAAGACAACCTGCAGAATGGGAGAAAATATTTGCAAATGAAGCAAGTGACAAGGGATTAATCTCCAAAATATACAAACAGCTCATGCAGCTCTATGTCAAAAAACCAACAACCCAATCAAAAAATGGGCTGAAGATCTAAACAGGCATTTCTCCAAAGAAGATATACAGATGGCCAAAAAACCCATGAAAAGATGCTCAACATAATTATCAGAGAAATGCAAATAAAAAGTACAATGAGGTATCACCTCACTCTGGTCAGAATGGCCATCATAAAAAAATCTACAAACAATAAATGTTGGAGAGGGTATGGAGAAAAGGGAACCCTCCTACACTGTTGGTGGGAATGTAAATTGGTACAGCCACTATGGAGAACAGTATGGAAGTTCCTTTAAAAACTAAAAATAGTGACTTCCCTGGTGGTGCAGTGGTTAAGAATCTGCCTGCCAATGCAGGGGACACAGGTTCGGTCCCGGGTCCAGGAAGATCCCACATGCCACAAAGCAGTTAAGCCCATGCACCACAACTACTGAGCCTGTGCTCTAGAGCCCACAAGCCACAACTACTGAGCCTGTGTGCTGCAACTAGTGAAGCCCACGTGCCTAGAGCCCATGATTCTCAACAAGAGAAGCCACTGCACTGAGAAGCCCATGCACCATAGTGAAGAGTAGCCCCAGCTTGCTGCAACTAGAGATAGCTGGAGCACAGCAACAAAGACCCAATGCAGCCAAGAAATAAATAAGTAAAAATTAAAAAATAAATAAAAACTAAAAATAGAATTACCATATCATCCAGCACTCCTACTTCTGGACATATATTGGGGAAAAAAAAAACATAATTTGAAAAGATACATGCACCCCAGTGTTTACTGCAGCACTATTTACAGTAGCCAAGACATGGAAGTAACCTAAACGTCCATCACAGAGGGATGGACAAAGAAGATGTGGTACACATATACAGTGAAATATTACTCAGCCATTGAAAAGAATGAAGTAATGCCATCTGCAGCAGCACGGATGTACCTAGAGCTTATCATACTAAGTGAAGTAAGTCAGACAGAGAAAAACAGATATCATATGATATCACTCATATGTGGAATCTAATTTTAAAAAATGATATAAATGAACTTGTTTACAAAACAGAAACAGACTCACAGATTTCAAAAGCAAACTTATGGTTACCAAAGAGGGTGGGGTGGGAGGAAGGGATAAATTAGGAGCCTGGGACTAACATAACATACACCACTATATAATAGATAAACAACAAGGACCTATAGTATAGCATAGGGAACACTACTCAATATTCTATAGTAACCTACATGGGAAAAGAATCTGAAAAAGAATGCATATATGTATAACTGAATCACTGTGCTGTACACCTGGAACTAACACAACATTGTAAATCAACTATACTCCAATAACATTTTTTTTAATTAAAAAAAATAACAGCACTATTAAAAAAAATCATAGGCAAAAAAAAAAAAAAAAATCCTGTATCTCACTAAGGCATGTCCATTTCATTTAGGCTCTCAAGATGCAGCATCACCAATTATGGAAAAACTTTTACATTTTAATGATCACACACTAATAACCATCTTTTGGATAAGTTCTCTAGTCCTCTATATTATTTCATTAATATTGACAACTAAACTGAGACACATATGCTACATGCACAGAGACATTTTAAACCATTTACCAGCCATCATTCTAATCTTAATTGCCCAATCATCATTGCAAATCGTTTACATGATACATGAAATCAATAACTATTCTAATCAATAACAGTAAAAACTACGGGTCATCAATGATACCGAAACTACAAATACACAGATTATAAAGATTTAAACTCTGACTCCCCTATAATCCCCACTTCAGATCTAAAGCCAGGAGAATTATGACTAAGAGGAGTCAACCACCAAGTAGTATAGTCATCGACTATTAGTTTCAGCTGAAAATGTTTTATACTCATGAGCTGTTCCTTCTTTAGGCCTAAAAACAGCTGCTGTCCCAGGACGCCTAAATTAAAGAACCCTGACATTGACAGGAGCAGGCCTATGTTGTGGACAATGATTAGTAGAAGTCGTTCCCTGAGTTCAAAGACAGGACAGCGGGAGATGGCTGAGACTCGGGGTAAATCCGGAGCCCATGGTGGACATGCCCTCCAATCTCCAGGATAGGAATGGGGCCTCTGGGGTCCCAGGCCACCCACCACTCCCTCCTGAGCGGGATCTTGGGAACATTCCACGTTGATGAGGAGGCAGGTTGAGCACTTGTCACAGCCCCAACGCTGTGTCCTATGAGGGGCCCATGCTTTTGGGATCACACCCCACACTGAGGGTCTGCCCTGCAGGGTCCTTCCTGCCTCAGGAGCAAAGACCACCTGGCAGGAAGAAGGGAGGGGAGGGGCACCAGAGGACTCTCACTCAGACACCAGCATCCCAGGGGCACTGATGACACAGAAGAGGCACAGCCCGAGAGATGGGAACAGAGGGCCCCCAGGGGCAGCTGGTCAGGTCCTGGCTCACCTGCACCCTGGACACACTATCCCTCATCCACCCTCTCCCAAAATGCAGGCTCTTCGGATGCAAACAGGCAGAGCTTCACACTAAAAGTCAGCTCTTCCAAACTGACCCGTCAGCAAACACTGCAGGATTCCACTCAAACAGGGGGCCTGGAGTCAACAACTCATGGACCAAAGTGGACGTCGGTGCTGGGGCTGCAGGAGCGGTGGGGAGTGAGACTTTCATGGTTGTGGAATCTGGGTTTTACAAGCTGAAAATTTCTAGGGTGTGATGGCTCCAAAACAATATGAATGTAACTAATGCCTCGGAAGCAGGCACTTAAAATAGTGACAGTGGTAAAGGGTACGTGACTTGTTGTTAGTTCACTTAAAAGATAAAGTTTTCAAATGATGTTAATTGAAATTCCAATTCAATCCCCCTTATCACAAATGAGCGAGGCCCAAGCACCCTCCCCTACCTCGGGGGCCATCACGGTCTCCTCCCATGGCTTGTGGGGGATCATTCTTAGCGGGGGCTCGTCTGTACTGAGCTCTGTCCGGGGGAATTTAGACAGCGGTGACCCCCTTGGATTAGATATATGATATACTGCGATGCCACTAAGGGCTACTGATCACTCAGCAGAACATGGAATAGCAACCCATTCAAAGGTGCCTGTCCTCATATGATCATGAGAAGATTAAGAGAAGAAAAGAGACCACAGGTTGATCAGGGCAACACCCTTAATTCTGACATTGGAAATCTCAGAGGGGAAAACACACTGCAAGCAAAGAGCAAACATGGGATCTCCCCAGCACGTGATCCTGACCCACATAGAGGGGGAGAGACCCACATAATCCCAAGACTCTGCCCCTAGGGTCACATGTCCACACTCACCAGGGTGCCCCCACCTCCCCATATTCTGCACCTGGGGTCACACGTCCCCTTGGTTAGACACCATGGCTGTGCTGGGTGGGCCCTCAATATGTCAACCAGCCAGGTCCCTGGGACCTCCCAAGACTATAGATAGAAGTGTAGGTTCTGTCTCCTCTCCCGACAGTTGTCCCAGAGAAGTCAGTCCCCTCCTGGTTTCACTTTGGTTCTGTGTTATTTTAATTGTTTTCAGAGCTTTCAGGCTAAAGTTGAACACAGTACCTTGGTTCTGGTAGGCTCGGCCCTTTCCGTGTTCACTGGGGTGTGGAGAAAACTCACCGGACAGCAGGGCTGAAAGAGGAGCGGCAGGTCCAGACTCTGCTGAGCAGGGATGTTCGACCGGAAGGAGAGCGCAGCGCAACCTCACCTGCTGCCCATCAGCCTTAAGCCCAGACCACGTGCCCAGCAATCAATTCACCAGGTAAACCTGCCTCCCTCCTCGCCCTCTGCGTGCTGGTGAATTGAGATATTTACCATGTATACCACCTGAGGCGTCTCCACCAGCCCCGGGGAAGGTGAACCTCAGCGGGGTAAGGACTAAGGCCCCTACCACAGCACTGCCCCTGGGAGGGCCACGTAACCACACTCAGAGCAGAGGCTGTTACCCAGACAAGCCCACCTCAGCTCCAGACCCCAGACAGCTAGGCACTGACATTCAGACAGAAGCACAGAGCTTCCCAGTACTGACACCAGGCTGGGTCTTCATCAGGTCTCCACATCCCCTTGAAGCTCCCAGGACTAAGCCCAGGTCTCTGCACAGGTGTCCATGTTCTAGTGTACGCAGAACACAGTCTGGTCTAAATATTCTCATTGTAGACAGCACGTGGTCAGGTCTAAACACACTCAGTGTAGACAGGGCACCGAGAGATCTAAATCTACCATGTAGACAGAACTTGGCCAGGTTTAACTACCTTAGGGCTGCTCTCCTGGGAGGCAGAGGTCACACACGTGGGGTCTCATCTCTGGACAGGGGGCTCACCGTCGTGCGGGAACTAGGAGGCACATTTCTTGGAGAATAATCAACATCCGGCTCTGCACTTGACCCACATCAGGAAACTGAACAAAATCTTTCTGTCATTAAACATTTCAACATGCAAAACAAAAACGTTACCAATTTCTCTGGCCAAGTGACAGTCAGGATCCCGGGGTAAGCCAGGAACTTCTTGTAGGGCAGCCTAGTCTCCTGCAAGGACAGACCAGAAGTGACCTGACTCCAGCATCCCAGGCTCCCAGCAGGAGGTGGCCGCACTGGAAGCCCTGGTAGGGCAGTTCACCTGCAGGCCGACTCAGGGCGGAGCACACGCAGGGCAGCGGAGAGCACCGCACCGGGTCCTGCTTCCCCGCCGCGTGTGCAGGTGGGGTGACAGTTCCGAAGGCTCCCGGTCAGGTGGCTCCGTGCACCAGGGCTGACGCCCAGAGTGTGCACCACACTGTCTTTGAGGGGAGAGTATGAGGAGACGCTGGGGCACAGAAGCCATGTGAGCGGAGAACCCACAGGCCAAGCTCCTCTCGCATTACTGGCCAGTCTCCGCACAGCAACCCACCTGCCCGCCGCGGGCCACACGCCACCCCCACCACCCCCGGCTCTTTCAAAAGCATAGGATCTCACGTGGGGGCTGTCAGCCCCCCACTCCTGATGCGGAGTTTGGGGAGAATGAACCCCCTTGAGTGGGTGACGGGACCCTTGGAGGAACGAGGTGGTGGCCCCATCCAAGTCGGGGTCTTGCTGAGCGATGGGAACACAGGAGCTAAGGTCAGGGCCTGGAGGCCAGGCCAACAGGAGGGGCACCCCCAGCCCTGGCCAGCCTCTTCAACTGTGGTGATGTAGCTTAAAGGGGACCCAGGGCAGATGACTGAACGTAACGGGGGCCTAAGCTGGACCCTAAATGAGACTTAAAGAAAGTGTGAAGGATGTTACTGAGACAGTTACGGCAATCGGAAGACAGACTCTGTGTTAGGACATCTTGCTCCACCCATTTAAATGCCCGAGATCCGTGATCTTTACGTGGCTACGCAGGATTGTTTGAGCAGGTGCGTGCTGATGTATCTGGGGCCCAATTAAATCTGCAGCCAACTCGCAACAAAAAAGTTAATGGTAAGTGACTTTTGATTCGTAGGACTTTCTGAAGTTATTCTACAAATATTATAAGATATGAGAAATTAATGTAGATGTTACATGTGTCCGTTGACGGATGAACGGAGAAGCAAAACATGGTCCAACCATACAATGGAATGTTATTCAGCCTAAAAAGGAAGGAAATTCTGACACAGGCTGCAGCACGGATGACCCTTGAGGGCACTATGCTCAGTGACATAAACCAGACACAGAAGAACAGCTAGGGCCTGATCCACTCACACAAGCCCCTGGAGCAGTCAGAGCCGCAGAAACAGAAAGCAGGATGCTGGGGGCCAGGGGCTGAAGGAGGGGAAATGGAGAGTGAGTGTTTAATGGGGACAGTTTCAGTTTTACAAGATGAAAAAGTTCTGGAGATGGATGGTGGTTGTGGTTGCACAACCGTGTGAATTACTTCCTGACCCTGAAATGTGCACTTAAAAATGGTTAAGATGGTAAATTTTACATTATGTGTATTTGACCACAATTTTTAAAACTTTTTTTAAAAACCACAGGAAATAGTCCATGAATGCAACAAGATGCAGAACTTCCCTAATAACCCAGGGAATTAAAACCATAAGAAAAAACTACGCATCCACCTACCAGACTGGCAGATATTAAAGACAGCATCAAATATCAGCAGGATGTGGAGCAGTGGAAAGCCTGGTACCCAGTGGGGGTGTAACCACTTCTGGAACAATCTAGCCTCAGATAACGAAGTCAGTGCACACATGGACCCACAGTGCTGCTCCCAGTTAAACACAAACCCACGAGCACTGCACCAGCACACACGGACGTGGACTCCACAGCCACAGGCACCAAACCTTAAACCGACCTGAAGGCCACCACAAGCAGATGCAGAATGAACGAGGCATGCTCATTTGAAGGCATATTGCCTTCGATATTCCACAGCAGCTGAGTACGTTCTTATTTAAAGTTAGTGAAACTATAAAAATTATTTTTGAAAAGCTATACCCACAAGATGAAAGAATCTCACGGACACAGTGCTAGAGCACCACGGCCAACAGGGCGCATGCTCGCTACACCCACGTACAGAGTTCAGAACCAGGCAGAGCCGGGCTGCGGTGATGACGGGTGCGTGCCTGGGGGTAAACCATGAGGACAGGATGACGGTCGCAAAATCAGGAGAACGGCTTTCCCACGGTGGGGAGGAGGCTGTGACGAGGGAAGGGCGCTGCTGGGTGCCCGCTCGTCGTGTTCTGTTTCTTGATCTTTATGATTGCCATCTGTTTATCATAAAAGGAGGCTCCCCAACAAAGTAGAAGGAGGCCTCCTTCTCCCGGGGAAGCAGAGGAGGACAGATTCTACCAGTGAAATCTCGATACCGTGGCTGCTTCGACCATCAGGCCTGATAGCAGCTCCCAGGAGTGGGGCGCTGGGGCCAGGACACTCAGAAGGAGACTCGGGAACCTCGGTCCTGGGCCCCTGCCTCTGAGGAGCCCACCTTACCTGGCCAGACTTCTCGGTCATTCTGTGCGTGATGCTTTTGCCTTGGTTGCTCTGTCACGGCTCGGCTGTCACCATCACTAGGAGAGAAATAGGAAACGTGAAGAAGAAAGACGCAGGGTTCAAGCTGACCCACCACCTTCTGCGGAGACGATGCGACCGTCCCTAAGAGAGGATAGCAAGGCCACAAAATCCAGCCTCACTGCCTGAGGCCTGACCACACGAGGGCCCCACGTGTCTTAACGCCATGGGGAGAACTTTGTGAAGTGCCCTCAACCACCTGGTTGACCATAATGGGGCTTTCAGACACGCAAGTCTTGCCCAACCCCAGACCTCTGGGGTCAGATCCTGGAGGTGGACCTGGAAGCCTCCAGTTTTTCAGTTTTGACAACTTTATTGAGGTTTAATTCACATACCGTACAATTCACCCATTTTAAGTACAGAGCTCAGCGGTGGGGCGCGTATTCACAGGGTTGTGCAGCCGTCGGCACAGTCCACTTGACAACATTTGCATCGTCTCCCCCAAAGCCCGCCCTTTAGAGGTCACCCCTTACTTCCCACAGCCCCAGCACCACCCGTCCACTTTCTGTCTCTATGGATTTGCCCGTTCCGGTTGTCTCATATAAGTGGAATCAACTAATCGTCCTTTTGTGTCTGGCTTCTTTCTCTGAGCACCATGTTTTCAGGGTTCATCCACGTTCCGGCCTGTGTCAGTGCTTCACTCCTTTTCACGGCTGAGTAATACTCCCCCCTCTCCTTTTAACTCTGTAATTAATTGTGACTCACGGTCCACCCCGCATAGGGCTGATGAGAAATTCACCGTCCATCATTCTTGGGGTGTGATCTGCACGTTTAACCAACACCCAGGGGTCCTGTGCAGGGGCCGAGGGCCCAGCCCCACTCATTGCACAGTCACCCTGTGTGACCAGCGCCTGGAGGAAGGGTGAGATGGGCCTGAATGTTTAGAGGACCAGCGCCCTGCAGTCTCATGTGAAACCAACTTGCTGGTCAGGGCCCTGTGAGAGCTGTCCCCAGGACACCACGCGGGGGACACAGGATGGTCAGGAGGCACGGCGCTGCCTTCAGTCCAGGCCCACCACGGCAACTGTCTACGTGCAAAGTGCTGAGGATCCAAGGGAGGCGCCTTCCTTCCTCTTCCAGCTTCTGGGGGCTCCAGGCATCCCTGAACCTGTAGCTGCATCCCGCCCATCTCTGCCTTTGTCTTCCTGTGGCGTCTCCTCTGTGTCGGTGTCTCCCCTTATCTTATAATGAGTCACACGGGGTTAGGGCCACCCTAATGCCCTTGTCCTAACTGCTTACAGGACCAGGCCCTACTTCCAAATGAAGTCACGTCCTGAGACCCCAGGGTCAGGACGTAGATGTCTCTTTCCCCGGTGGTGGGGGGGGCACAATACCCCTTTACTCTGAGAGAACAGACCCCACAGGGCAGGCCTCCTTATAAGAAGAGGCGATCAGGACACAAAGACACCAGGTACACACCTAGGACCACTCAAAAGTGTCCAAGGATCTCCTCAGCCATGTCTCACCAGACCCTGTCCTTGGCCTCCACCTTGGCCCTGTCTTTGCTGGGCCTGCACAGCCTGGTCTCAGTAAGAATTCTGCTGAGTCAGTGCAGAGCTGAGGGCACCAGAACACACCACCCCAGAATATGCCTCTCAGGCGTGTGGATTACTTTGAACTAAAGGCTACCAAGAACCAGCAGATGCAGGGAAAGCTCTACAACAGGGCACACGCATTCCCCCTGCAAAGGAAATTCACATTTATAAAAGGAAATGCACACGTGTAGGGACCTCTCCTCTCCTAGGAGGCCGCTTAACAACTCTCATCAATAAAAAAATCACCAACTTGAATCTGCATCACAAACTCCACTAAACAGCCTTGTTCACCATGCTTTCCTGACCGCCTTCCCAGCACTTACTCCCCCCAAACCCCTTTCCTTTGTCCAGCCCATGATGGTATTTAAATCCCCAGTTCTCACTGCCTCCTTAAGTGACATTTCTTTATTCCCACATGTATATACGTCATTCAAACTTTTTTTTTTCCTCGTTAGTCTGTCATTTCTCAGTTTAACTTCTGGGTTCCAAGCACTGCACCTGGGCAGGGAGAGGACGCGGGAGCTGGCTGCTGTCCATTGTGAAAGCCATACTGGAATCTTCAGGAATGGTGTGAGCCATTGTTAAACGTGTTAGAAGTTAACTTACAACGGTACACTGAATAAACTACATTGAGAATAAAGGTAGCAAAATCTCAAAACTCACCACTATTACTGTAGACCTCACTGGCTATTGTACCGCATCTGCCACCATCTCTGCTCGCTCTTACCGCCTCCCACCCACAGCGGGCGGTGGAAATGCTCTCTGGGATTCTTTAGGACCATGTTCAGGAACACTACACTGGAAACTTGAAACTGGCCACTGTGGGAATATTTACACCACAGAAACGGCAAATGCCACAACCCAGCATTGGTTGATTGTTTTGTTGATGGTCTAAACTTAGGAAGTGGTGGGGGAAGTGTGACTCGTGCAGACCAGATGCACAGATGCCTGTCTACAGTGCTGCATTGTGAAGACTGAGAAAACACTCTTTCGCCTCCAAAACCCAGGACACAGTAACGCAGAGGCTGCTGACATCATGGAGGAAGGAGGGAGGTTCCATACACATGGAGTTTGTACTCTTACTCCTAATTACAAGAAAATACCAAGCAATGTCAGAGCCACTCGTGTGTTGACTAGGGGACCACGGGTGATGGGGGGAACTGGAGCCCAACAAACAACCACAGAAGCATCCTGTGAGGCCCTTGGCTCTCTGGAATTTACACCAGAGTCCTGTCTGTTAGTATTTTTTGTTAATTGTGTGCTACACATCCCGCACATCAGTTTAGATAATAAACGTATGTGCCCATATACGCACCTTTCCGGAGGAGCCCATTGACAATAGAGGATTGTGTGTTATCTGTTATCACGTGATATCAGCTCATTGTCTTTGTTATCTGTGTACCACTGTCCTTTGCATCATCTTATATCATAAACCGTGCATGCACGCTGGCTCTTCTTTCCCTGGAGAGTGGAGTCCTGACCACTCGCCAGCACACTCCTGCCCCTGACCCCATCCCCACCCCTGGCAGAACTCAGACCCTGAGACATCGGCTGGACTCACACCCAAAACCTAGGTGTCCAGGGTATAGACTTTCCAGACCTTCACCTCAGTTCCACGACTTGCCACATTGGATGAACATGGCCACTCTGCACACTCAGATGTCAGTGAGGGCAGTGGGCAGAGCTCCTCCAAGACAGGGGAGGGGAAATATGGTGTGTCCAGTCAGCAGGCCCATGCCTGTGGCTGTGGTGAAGCCAGGCACTCTCACGTGAGAACCAGACAAGGATGCTGTTGCTGCGGGACGTCCGCATCCAGGCACTGTCACCACAGGAGGAGGGGTCACCCCAACAGACCTCACCTCACTCACGCCTGAGGGAAGGAAGGAAGGAAGGAACGGGCAGTGACCCAGCAGGGTGTCGACAGGGACCCAAGCGCCTCCCCCAGAGAAATTCTAGAGTTGCTCCCAACAGGGAGCTCCCCCTACACCTGCACTGCGGGCCCTCGACACACACTCCTTGCCCCCAAACACGAGTTTGTTGAGTGAATGAACACACATCACCCCCAGGAACAGTGACCAGAGCCCCTACCTTTTAAGACTGCCCCTGTACCTTAGACGCACAGACATTTCTATCTACAGGATCCAGTGTTCCTCCAGGAAAATTCAGCTACAACATGAACGTGAAGGTGGAAAGATCACCCCTCCTCTGTACCTATCTCGTACCTCCCCTAGGCCAGCCCACCTGCTCAGCAGCCTCAGGTACACACACCTGATCACTCTGCCTGTGACTAATATTAGCAGTACTTGTTCCAGAAGTAAGGGAGGTGGTGGTAATTGTTCCATTACTAGCATATTGCTTCACAATTTTAATCCTCAACTGAGTGAAATAATTCCTGGGGACTCATCTACCTTGAGACAGAACAGAAAACATCCATCCACAGTGCAGATGAATTTGCAAAGCGGGTGGGAGAACTTGGTTTTACACAACCCACCTGGGACTCACACTGTGTAAGAGCAAATCCAGATTCAAACCTCTGGGCTTAATGCTCTGAGAATAAAGGAAGACTCCCCCCTTCCCTTTTCTTAGCACATTTACTTTAGAAAATGTGGGAATTCCTTCTCTGCCTCTTTGACGTGTGTGCACATCTTTTAAAGGCGGACATGCCTCTGACACTATCACATCTCAGAATGTTTCCATCGGAGCTGGGCGTGTCTCTGAAACGTGACGGAGGGAAAAAAAACCAACTGCCAGCTCCTGAGAGGAGAACCTGACTCCAGTGCGGCCTGGCTCCAAACACAAACTTAACCTCCATCATGAAGAAGTCAGTGATTGCTTATCTGGGAACATGGATGGAGCAGGTGGTCTCCACTCAGCTGCACAAAGGGTGAGACTCTTCTGTCTCTGTAGCCTCTCAGTGGGTCCACCTGATGCCACCTTGATGCACATCCCGCTGTGGTTTCATGCTGGTTCCAGAATAAACGGTGTTTTCTCTCCTATGTTTGTGGAATGTCCCCTCCCTCCTATCACAGGTCAGGGTTCGAATGTCCTCTCCTCTTGTCACAGCCCAGAGTATGGGTGTCCCCTCCCTCCTAGCACAGGTCAGGGTCTGAATGCTCGCCCTCCTGTCACAGCCCAGGATCTGAGTGTCCCCCCCATCACAGCCCAGAGTATGAGTGTCCCCTCCCTCCAGTCATGGCCCATTGCCTTTCAACCATGTTGAAGGTGACCTGAAGGTCTAGAAATCCCCTCACCCTCTGTGTCTGGGACATGACTTCCCACAAAGACTCCTCCCCAAAAGACTCAGCTGGGACTCAGGATTCCCCATTTCCTGACACGGCCACACAGACCCAGTCCCTCCCCGGGTCATCAGCCAGGAAGTGACCCATTCTTTCCCAGGATGAGTCAGAACAAGGGCTGCTTACCCACGCGCTCCCTTCCTCCCTGGCCTGAACTGCAGCCACTGCCCTCCACCAGGGCAGAAGCCCTGCTCAGGGCACCTCCTGAGCCGGGGCCTCTGATCCACATGCCATCAGGCCACCTTTCATGCCAACCCCACCCCTGGGCCTTTATCCTTGTGTTTACTCCTCTCCATGGAGAAACTTCCTTTGCCCCAACTATCCAGACACTTGCAGACCTTTTCAGGAGTTATCTCTATTGTCCTAGTCCCCCCTCTACAGCAATAGTTCTCCTCTATTTTTATATCCCCCCTCTACAGGAACAGTCCCCTCCTTTACAGTAATAGTCCTCCTCTATTGTTATACAACACCTCTACAGCAACAACCTCCCCTACAGAGTAGTAATCCTCCTCTTTGTCGTAGTCCCCCCTCTACAGTACCAGTCCACCCTCTAGAGTAACAGTCCCCCTCTATTGTCATAGCATCTCCTCTACTGTAATAGTCTTCCTCTTTTGCCATAACCCCCTCTCTACACTAAGAGCTCCACTCTAGTGTCACAGTCCTCACTCTACAGTAACAGTCCTCTCTCTATTGACATAGGCCCCCTTCTAAAGTAACAGTGACCCTCTAATGTTACAGTCCCTACTCTATAGTAATCGTCCCCCCTACAGTTATAATGCTCCTCTATTAGTATAGTCCTCCCTCTGCAGTAATAGTCCCCCTCTGTAGTAACAGACCTCCATCCATTATAATAGTACCCCTCTACAGTAATAGTCCTCCTCCACTGTATTAGTCCCCCTTCTGTCATAATAGTCCCCTTCCTATTGTACTAGTCCCCTCTGTACAGTGATCATCCCCCCTCTATAGACCTCCTCTATTGTGGTAGTCTCACCTATGCGCTAACAGTCCCCTCTCAACAGTAACAGTCCTCCAGTAGTCCCCTCTATGCAGTGGTTGCCCTCTGTTGTCATAGTGCCTCCTCTATTGTAACAGCTCCCCACATGGTCAGAGTCCCCCCATTGTAACATGCTTCCGCACAGTAACAGTCCCCCTACTACAGTGAGCCGCTCTTTATTGTAAGAGTGCCCTCTCCACAGTAATACCCATGACACCCCACCATTGTCATAGCCCCCACTTACTGTCACATTCCCCCTCTATCCTATGAGTCACTTCTCTACAGTAATACTGCCCCTTGTACAGATACAGTCCTTCCTCTACAGGAACAGTCCCCCCTCTATTGTAATAGTCCCTCCCCCATCAGTATACTCTCATTTCCTTGTAATAGTCCCCCGTCCTCCTCACAATTATTCTTTTGAAATAAAAGTCTCCTTTCTAACCTGGACCTGATTTTACTTCATAGGCCTCAGGCACTCCAAGGGTGACATGCAACACATCACCTACTGCAGGGCCCGGGTGTGGGCAGCGTAGAGGGGGCTGTGGGTATGTGTGCCCCGTCACGGAGGGCACCTGTCGGCCTGCCTGGGTCACCGTCGTGGGGGCACCTGTGTGTGTGCCTGTCACTCCTGTTGAGGAGGAAGTTGAAACTTCCATACTTGTAATTGCTTACTCTCCTCTATCGTGCAAAGGCCTGCTCGCCACTCTCAGTTAAACTGTAAAATGAATGACTAAGAGGGATCAGATAAGGGAAGACTGTCTCGCTCTCAGGCACCCACCCCAAGCCTTTGTTTGAGACCCTTTGCACGTAGACTTGTTAAGTGACCATTAACTTCAACCTGCAACCAATGTGAGAATGCAAGTTGTGACCTTAGTCCTGATAAGAATGGAATGTCCGGCTCCTACAAGTTCCTGTTAGGACCCCCTGCCATGTGTGTAACCATGGCAACTCCCATGGGCTCAGTAACTGCCCGTGACCTATAGTAATTTGTAGCCAATCAGTTTGTACCAATTATAGCTGTATGTTTTAACCTATATAAGGGGAAGACTCCCCTGAAATGGGGCCCCAGAATTTTGGAGCGTTCGCTCGTCTGGGTCTGCCGGCTCAATAAACCTGAGTTCTCCAACTCTCCGAGTGTTGTGCTTGGTTTCTCGTGGGATCAGTTTTTTTCTGCAACACTGTGGGGACACCTGCGGGTGTGTGTCTGCATCTCCATCACAGAGGCAACCTCTCCCCAGACAAGAGTCACATGACACTGAGAGTCTCCTGTCCACACCGTCCCCATGTCCCCGCCCCATAACTCAGGTCACCTGAGCACCAAATGTCCTGTCCCCTCCTGTCCCACATCCCCAGACCTCTGTTTCATCAGACTGTGGGTCACTTTGTAACAAGTCCCTCATCTTCCCATTTGCCCCTACCCAAGAAGGTCATGAGTTTGTCCATGGTGGGAGGAAAATCGTCCCATCCCCGTGGACACCAACCGTGCACTTGCCAGGCACTCACCTCCTCCCAGGTGCACAGGTGTGGGTCACCTGTCCTCTCCCTTGACTGCAGACCTCTGCTCTCTGGTTTCCAAGTACAGATTCCGTTGTGCTCTGCACTAGTGCAAACCCAGAACCACCTAGGCGACCCCCACTCCCCAGGTGCAGCCACAACCTCGAACCCTAGGACAGCAACCCTGGGAGCAAGCCAGGTGCACCTGGGCGCCCTGATAACTTCCCCACTGAGCACGTCCCCAGCTGGATCCACTCCATCCTTTGCCTTCTCAGTCCACATGGGGCTCAGGTGAGCGCTAGGAGAGACTTTCCCAAATGCAGTGGGTGCAAGATGAGTTCCCACTGACCTGCCTGGATGGCGAGGTGAGACATCTGAGACACCTCCCCCCCGTGACAACACAGGAAGGCTCCTTCCATCTACCATGCATCTGCAGGTGGTGACTGGCACAGAGTAGACAGGAAGTAGTTCTCAGGTGAAGGAACGGAGGAAAAGGTGGCAAACTCGACCCACGTTCCAGTCCTCCTCCTCACCCAGACCCCTGAATGCTCACCAGGACCCCCGAACACTCAGCGGGCTCCTAAAATGTTCATCAGGCCCCCAAACACTCTCTAGGCCCCCAAAATGCTCACCCACACCAGTGTGCGCCGGTGGCCCCTCAGCAGACAGACAGGACAGGAGACCTCAGCCAACAAGTTCTCCCCTGACCCCGGCCCAACTTATGGCCTTGGTTAGGGGCACAGGAGACAGTGGGCTTGTCACACCCCCCGTGAGCTGCAGTCCCGGGCCTCCTGCAGGTTCAGTGGCTCTGACCCAGTGGGGCTCCTCCCCCTCCACGCTGGGAACACCAGAGCCTTCGAGTGGATGCCCCCCCCAACCATGGCCCCGGCCCTCCAGCCCCTCCTGCTGCCCCTCCAGCCCCTGGGCCCCAAGAAGGAAGGAGGAGCCAGGGTCTGAGGGAAGTGACCCCTACCCCACCTGGAGACTCTGAATTCAGACAGGCAGGCGGTACTCACCGTGACCCTGAGTCCAGCAGACTTTCCTGCTGCAGCCCTAGCCTCCTCTCGGTCTCTCCCCAGCAGAACTTCAGGCACTGCCTCAGACACGCTGGGCTGTGACTGGATGTAAAACATCAAGAGTGGAGCTACCTCCCAGAGCTGACCTGCCCCAACCCCAGCAAGGGGTAGCAACCCCCCAACTCCAGCCAGGACTCCACTGTCCCCACTGTGGGGACAGCACTCCTTGGGGTCCTCTGATCCTTACAGCAGACAGGCTGCAGGGACCAGACCCTCACAGGGGACATGAGGACTTTCTGAGAGTGACCATGGCATCCAGTTGTCAGAGGACAGGATGTGAGGATGTCCTGGGTGCGACCACTTGGATAAACAGGTGCTGGGGTGGGGGAGCCCTCCGGGAAACTCCCCCTGCCAACGTCCCCACTCCTTCCTTTGGACTGTACTCTCCCCTTCAAGGAAGCATCCCCCCACCGACCCCATTTGCCTCCCGCATTGAAGACTTCAAGTGGGTCAGGCTGGTGGGCAGACGGGGCTGAGGAATGGCCTGGGGTCTCCAGGCATGACAGGCTGCCCCCAGGCTGCAGCATGCCTAGCCCAGGGGCCTTGAGCCCACAGAAGACGAAAGGTGCCCCCTTCCTCCCCAGGCTGGCTGTGCTTCCCACCCCAGCCAGGCGGCCTTGGCAGAGAACAACCCAGGCCAGAGGGAGGCTGGACCCAGGAAACTCCACAGTGACATGCCCTCTGTAGCGTGCACACTTGGCTCCCAGAGACTCTCAGAGGGGAAGGACCCTGCCCACGCCATCCTCACCCTGTAACTCTAGGTAGGACCTGCCCCTGGCCTGCTGTTGTGCTGCTCCGGAACAAGAGCCCTAACTGCCAGCATCTGTGGTCGGCACTGTAGGAACGTGGGTGTGGGACAGAGAGGAAGGGCTGGGGAGACGAGGAGGGGGAAAGGAAGAGAAAGGAAAGGCCCGGGAGGGAAGGGCGGAGACTCCACAGGTGCATGAAAAGGCAGTGGCCACTGAATACAATGGGAGCTCCTGGAAGGGATGTGGAACAGAGCGGGCATCAAAGGGAAACCCGAGGACGGATGAGTGAAGTTTGTGGTTTAGTTAGTACTGTACCAAGTTAATTTTTGAGATTTTGATAAATACACCGTGGTTATATGCTAGGTGAGAAGTATACAAAAACTCTCTAGGTTATCTTTGCAACACTTCTGTAAATCTAATATTATCTCAAAAATCGAAACTTTATTTTAAAAAAAGGCAGTGGCCACAGAAGAAAGGGCGCCTTAGGGAGTCAGAAGCCTCTCGCACTCCGTGTCATGACTCACGCCATCCTCAGAGCTGGGCTCTCGGAGGCGGGGAAGTGGAGCAGGGGCCCCAGAGAAGCCTGGCTTTGGAGGCAGAGCACTCCACGTCACCATCTTTGCTCACTCACCCAGCTACTCACCCATCCTCCTGTGCTTCCCCTTTTGCCCAGAGCTGGACAGAGGATGCACAAGGGCCCCGGATGGGGAGGATGCCCCACAGAGCTCTCACCTCTGTGTCTCTGGAGCCCACTCCCTCGCACACAGTGAGTGCTCCACGAGTGCTTGTCAATGAAGGCAGAGAAAGGGGGTCAGCCTTCGCCCTTCTTATGGTGCCCACTAAAACAGAATGTGGGGGAGCCCCACCTGAGCCCAGCAACCACTGACAGTGGGTGCAGAAATCAAGGACCCCTGCAGGCTCGGCTGGCCAGGCGGGGTTGAGAGGGTCAGGATGCCCATGGCCACCAAGAACAGACACTCATGTAGACGAAGGTCTTTTGGTGGTAATGATGTGTCGATGTAGGTTCATCAGTTGTCACAAGTATACCACTCTGGTGGGGGATACTGGTAACGGCAGAGGCTGTGCGTGTGTGGGGACGGGAGCATATGGGGAATCTCTGTACCTTCCTCTGAATTTTGCTGTGAACCTAAAACTGCTCAAAAAAAATCGTCTAATAAAATGCAAACAAAAGTACTTGTAACATAAAGGACTACATGTTATTAATATACAAGGAGCTCTAATGAATGAATGAATAAGAAGAAGAATCCAAAGCAAATGGGAAATATATATATACAGGTAGATCATAAAAAGATTCAAGTGGTCTGTAAATATATTAGATAATAATAACAGCTATAACATTTACTTAGCCCTTATTCCAAGCTAGGAACTGTGCTAGCACTTTACATGTGTGATGCCATTAAATCCTGAAATCCAACTAATTAAGGCCATTTTCATATCCCCATTTAGTAGATGAAGAAACTGAGATTCAGGGGGTTCAGCAACTTGCCCAACGTCACACAGCTTGAGAGGACCAAACAGGAATTCTCATCCAGGCACTCTGTATAAACAGACTCTTACTCAGAAAAGGAACTGCAAATCAAAATAAGCATTAAGATATCATTTTTTCACTTATCAAATTAGCCAAAATATGAAAGTTTGATAAGACTCAAATGTTGGCATGGGTGTGAGAAAATAAGCATTTTCATGTATTATTGGTACAATCTTTTTGGAGACCAATTTGCCAATATCCATGGACACTTTATAGGTATCACCAGTTGAAAACTTTACCCCCAGATATTCTCACATGTACGCAAAACTGTACATACAAGAGTATGTATTTTTACATGTTTTTTAATAGCAAAAAATATAGGAAATAAAGTCCAGCAGAATAAGGCTGGTTTAATTTTTTTTTTTTAAAGGGCACTTGTATGGTTTCCCTGGTAGTACAGTGGTTAAGAATCCACCTGCCAACGCAGGGGACATGTGTTCGATCCCTAGTCCAGGAAGATCCCATATGCCGTGGAGCAACTAAGCCCACGAGCCACAACTACTGAGCCCACATGCCTACAGCCCATGCTCCACAACAAGAGAAGCCACCACAAAAAGAAGCCTGCGCCCCGCAACAAAGAGTAACCCCCGCTCGCCATAACTAGAGAAAGCTGACAGGCACAGCAATGAAGACCCAATGCAGCCAATAAAAAAAAAAAAGCACTTGTATTCTATGCAATACAATGTACCCACAAAAAAGGAGGCAGAATCTATATATGGCAACATTATCAGCACGATATATTAATTTTTTAAAATAAATGCAGAATAGTGTCTAAGTCATCCTAATTTATACAAAATATTTAGAAATTTTGAGTTTGTGATTGCAGAGGAAATTTCTTGGTGGACCCACAGAAATTACAGTGGGAACCGTGGGAACTGCCCAGCAGGAAGTGTCAACCTTCACTCTACACTTTCCACTATTTGAAATTCTTATCATGAGCACGTACAGTGTTGAAAAACAAAAAGCAAGGTCCGTACTGCTTGAGATTCTTATCATAAATATGTATTCCTTTCACTTTAAAAAGGCAAAAAGCCAGGCCTAGAGTCACACAGACTAGAGTTTCAATTCCAGCTCCTTAATTTCTGGTCATAAAACAGGGCAAGTTGGGGGCTTCTCTGGTGGTGCAGTGGTTAAGAATCCGCCTGCCAATGCAGGGGACACGGGTTCAAGCCCTGGTCTGGGACGATCCCACATGCCGCAAAGCAACTAAGCCCATGGGCCACAGCTACTGAGCCTGCACTCTAGAGCGGGTGAGCCACAATTAATGAGCCCACGTGCTGCGACCACTGAAGCCCGTGCGCCTAAAGCCTATGCTCTGCAACAGTAGAAGCCACTGCAATGAGAAGCCTGAGCACCACAACAGAGTAGCCCCCCGTTCACCGCAACTAAAGCCTGTTCACACAGTAACAAAGACCCAACACAGCCAATAAAAAAAATAAAAATTAAAAAATAACAACAACAAAAAAAAACAGGGCAAGTTACTTGACCTCTCTGAATCTCAGTTGTCACTGGGAAGTGGGGCTAATTGTGAGAAGTAAAGAAGATAATGTACACAAAACATCATCACTGCTTCTGCCATTTGTTTAGTATCAGAGTGTGGTAGCCACTATTATCACTGCCTTCATTCATTAACAGACTATGAATAGCTGATGTTTTTCAATTGGTTAATTGTGGTTACCAGTAATTTCTTGTGGCAGATTGTAGGCCTCTTACTTCCTAGGAGAATGTGATGTCTAGAGGTGCTGCAGCCATCTTGTGACCTTGAAGACAGTCCTTGCTAACACCCCAAAGACGGCAGAGCACAGTTACAGAAAGAATCCGAATCCCTGAGGTCTTCACTGAGCCACTGAGCCTACTCTAGAAGAGTGACCTCCTAAATTCTTAACTGCTATTAAGAATTAAGTGGAAAATTAAACATTCTACTTGTTTAGATAACTTTTGGTTCATAATTCAATTACTTATCATCAAAAATGTCCTCAAGGAGAGACCACCTCAGGGAGGTTTTGTGGGCATGGAATGAGAGAGGAGTGCTTGTCCTGGGCATAGCCACTCCCTCTCCCCCCCACCCCTGGCAAGTTCTACTCTCTCTTTCTTCCTAGACACAGCCCTCAGCCACGCTGCAGTTGAGAGGCCCTATCCAGTCCTCCTGCCTGATGTGCTGCAAAGAACAGTCTCTCCCTCCACCCTCTCTCTTGCCATCACCCCTGGCACACCCAGCTGGCCCTGGGCACCAGACAGAGCCCATGGAAATCATGCCAGGCAAGGAGCGACAGGGGGAAAGACCCTCAGAATCAGCCCCCATCGTAGTGAACTTTAGGCCCCAGGCCCTCTCTGACAGTCAGCTCTAGCTCAGAAACCCCCCCTTAAGCCCACTGCCCGCTGTACTCCCTCTGCCAGACAGGGTCGCTCCTGGCTGTCCACACCTGCTCTCCCCATGGCCCAGGAAGAAGACCCTCCTGGGCTGGGACCACGGGGCACATTGAGAGGGCTCCAGGTAAACTTAAAGACAAAGGCAAGCCAAAGAAGGGTTACAAAACATGGCTCCTATACCCAGCCCCCTCGGCGTGTATAACTCACAGTTGGAGTCAAAGGTGTAAGTAAAGCGAGGCTGTCTTCCCTTTCAAACGCCGGAACGGCCCCGTCGCCCCTTCCCCTCAGCCTTCCCCCTACCCGACCTGCGTCCCTCACTCCGCGCGGCCCCGCCCCGCCTGGACTCCACCCCCTCCACGTTCTCCTCCTCTCTGGAATCTTCCGCCCAGCGGTCCTGGTTCGTAGGGACCATCAGGAGTGGCGGAGGGGGAGGAGAAAGCACAGGTACCGAACTTAGCACTGACCGGCATTCCCAGCCCCGCCCCGCGCCTCCAACCCAGGGCGGGACAGGAGGGAGGTCGCCGAGGCCACCCCGGGCGGAGCGGGTTTAGCGGCTCCAGCCTGCGCGCCCGGGCGCCTCTGGAAGGCGACTCCGCGGCCACGAGAGGGCGCCCGGGCTCCCGCGGCGGCCCGCGCTGCCCGGGTACCAGCCCCACTCTGAAGCCAGTGGACCACCCGACCTGCCGCCTGCGGCCAACGGCCAGGTAGGTGTCCCAGCCCCTCTGGGACCACAGCCCTGCTGGTTCCTGCCTCCTCCTTCCCCAGCCCAGTGGTGTGTCCACAGAGGAGGCTGTGGGCCATGCCCAGGGGATTGTATCAAGGGAGAGGAGAGTTGAGTTGAAATCTTCTCAAGAAGATGGTTCCCCTCTCTCTGAATTCCCCCAAATCTGAAGGGAAAGGAAATCAAACCAGAGAGTCTTCTTTAAGAGACGCAAACTGGGCTTACAAAAGCCACAAAGCTTGCATACAAAATGGCACCCTTGGCCACTACCTTCCCAGACCCTTTTTTTTTAAATATATTTTTTTATATTTATTTATTGGCTGTGTTGGGTCTTCGTTGCTGCACATGGGCTTTGTCTAGTTGCCACAAGCGGGGGCTAATCTTTATTGTGGTGCGTGGGCTCCTCATTGCTGTGGCTTCTCTTGTTGCGGAGCACGGGCTCTAGGCACATGGGCTTCAGTAGTTGCGGCACACAGCCTCAATAGTTGTGGCTCACAGGCTGTAAAGCACAGGCTCAAGAGTTGTGGCACACAGGATTAGTTGCTCCACGGCATGTGGGATCTTCCTAGACCAGGGATCGAACCCATGTATCCTGCATTGGCAGGCAGATTCTTAACCACTGTGCCACCTAGGAAGTCCTTTTCCAGACCCTTGATGGCTAAAAATGAAATGTGAACAGAGGGAGGGTGAAGCAAAAAGCTGAAGGGGACTGACCAAGTGGGCCTGGGGTGAGAGGCAATTTCACTCCTCCCCAGCTGGACTCCAGCACTCCAAGTGTAGTTCTTTGGTGAACCATAGACAATTCTAGCCCCAGCAAAGGCTCCCTACTTGGGCCTAGCTCAGGCCTTCTCAGTGTCTCAGAAGTCTTCTCCACCTGCCCCCAGCCCTGGCTCCTAAACACAAGTCCAGTCCCACACAGGAGGGAAGCAGAGACGAGACAGCATGGTGTGTCCTTACTGAGGCTCAGGCCATGCCCCAACTAATTACAAGCCAAGCAAGAAGATTCCAAAAACATGAAAGAGAGATGACCTACCTAAAGCCAGCAGATGGTACCACCCACCCAGCGTGCCCCTTGGCTGACCTAGCCAGCCAGGGCCCCATAAAGGCCAGCAAAACTGAGGATTGATAGGGTGCCCCTTCTAGCCTGGCCAAAGCCTCTTCACTCACCCGGCAGGACCACTGACAACTGAGTTCTCTCTTTGGGCAAAAGTGATGGAAACAACCTGACAAAGTAACACCAGGCTGTCCTAGGGAGGCCTCCTTTTCCAGGGAGAAGCTCAGAAGATACTTGGCGAGCTCATACGGTTTGGATTTTGTCCAAAGAGAGAAAGGACAGGTGGGAAGGAAGGGCCTAGACCAGTGAAAATCAGGAGTGCCAAGACCCTGAGCACAAGAAGAGAGAGACTGCTGTTTGGAGCAGAAGGGATAAAGTAAGGCAGAATACGTGTCCCAAGCAGAGTTCAAAGCAAAGGGTAAGGGACCTAGAAAGAGGCTCTGAATGAGGAAGGGTTAAGGACACAGAATGTGGGCCTTAATCATAGCCAAGCTGGCAGGGCAACAGCTAGTCCCTGCCAGTGGCTGTGGAAGTGGTACCCAGCAACAGCAGGCGTGTGCTAAGCTCTAACTCAGTGCCAGGCACCTTATGTGGGTTACTTCATTTACTCCTCACAGCAAGCCAAAGAAGGAGGCACCATTATTACACCCATTTTACAGATAAGGAAGTTGAGGATCAGCAAGGTTAGTAACTTGCCCAAAGTCTCATATCTATGGGTGAGATCCAGGATTCAAACTCAAGCTTTAGACCACTAAGCTATAGTGCCCCCCTCAATATCCAAAGTATCAGGACCTGCATTGGGAAAACCCCATTGGCCCCCTCTGAAATAAAAATCCAATACTTCTGGGGGGCAGAGACCCAATTCAGCTGACTCAGCAGGTGATGTCACAGTGGGACAGGGCCAGTCTCTGGTTTTCCACCATCCCCCACACTGGGACCTCAAGCCAGGAGTAGCCTATACTCTGGCAGGAACAGCTTCTCCCCCAGGTAGACTGGTGATCCGTGTGAGGGTGATGGCAACCTTGGACTCAGGAGATGCACACCCTGTGTCCTAACCAGGCCCACAGGTGACAAGTTCCAGGGAGCCAGGCTTCAGTTATTAGGGGCCCAGGTTGCCAGGAAAGAGCTGGAGGACAGCAGGGAGATCCCTGGAAAAGAGGGGATTCCTGCCTGAGCTCTGGGATGCTCCAAAGGACAGAATCTACCAGAACAAAACCACCAAGACCAGCCAGGACCAACTGGACCCTTCCTTTGCAAAGCTGTGACCTCTGTTACTTTATTTCAAATTCTAAACAAATCAGATATACACATAATGAAATCCACCACCTCCCAGAGCCAGGTCTGAAGGGGTCCCAGAAAGTCTGGTCAGAAATCTGGAGTCTGAGAGGAGGAGATCTGTAAACAAAGCTGGTGGCCATGTCCTGGGACCCTAAACTACTGCCAGTCAGGCCCAGCCAGGGAGGGGCCACAGCAAGAAGCAGGGTAGGGGGTTGGGTCTCCAGGTTGGATTCGGAAATTAAGCTGCAGCTGCTCCAAGCAGACCTGTCTGCAGAGGCTGTGCAGCCTGGGCTAGTGAGGCCAAGGACACCATTTCCAATGTTTTGGGATGGCAAGCTTACCTAGGAGGGTATTCTGGGGACCCCAGCCATGCACAGCCCCAAGCTCGGACACTGGCCGGACTGGATTCCATAAACCCTGCAAACCTTTATCTCAGTCACGATGAGGTGGGTGGATGGCTGGGCTAGCCCTTCCCATTCAGGGCACAGCGCAGCCTGCCATCTTGGCGCACCAGGTGCAGCCTAGAGGTGGCAAATGGAGAATGAACTCATGACAGTTTGCATAAGACAGAGGAGAAAGTCTCTTCATGAAGGGTGTCACTGGTCCCAGCCAAGCCCTGTGGCATGTGGCCTTTTACCTATCCCTCCCTAACCTCTACCTGTCTCTCCTTATCCCAGGTGGTAGCCTCACCTCCTTGTCCTCAAACGGGAAGCCTCAGCTTCCTGGAACTCCTCCTCCTTCCTAAATCCATCACACACTCGTGTGTGTGTGTGTGTGTGCGCGCGCGCACACGCGCGTGCGCACGCCCAGCCCTAGCTCCATCTCCCCTCCTTGGCTCCCACACCCAAGTCCTGCCTGGGCTCCTGCTTCCCACCTCTTCCACACGAATCTCTCCTCATGGCAGCCAAAGGGAGAGTGCTATCATGAAATCTGTGTCCACCCCTGCTTCCACAGCTCCTGTAAAGTCCCTTTCCTCAGTCACACCAGGAGCCTCACAACTGGAATCCCCTTGCCCGCCTCCCAACCCAACAAACACCCCAGTGCAGCCTGCACTGCAGTGATTCACCACAGCCCAGGCAGGACAACCACCTCTAAGCCTCTGGCCGGGCCATGCTCCATGCCTGGTGTGCCCTTCCCTGTTCACCTACCTGTCCAGCCCTGCCGCGTCCTCAAGACCCTGCTCAGCTCTGGCCCTGTGTGAAGCTGCCTCCCTACCCCAGTTCATCACCCCTCCCCTCGTGTCCCCACAGCTGGGGTTCCTGATGCACCCACGCAGGGCCAGAGATGAGGGTGCCCTGGTACCCACGTGCCCCTCGTCAGAGGGTGACATGCCTGCCCTGAGCCACACACAGCAGGCTGCGCAGTGCCAAGAGCCTCCTGACTGCTTGAGAACCTGCGTGATCGCATTTTGAAAGGGGGGTAAGGTCAAGTCCCCTCTTGCACACCACACCCACTCTCTCTGCCCCAGCCCCACCCTCAGAAGCAGCTCTGATTCGCTGTCATTTCCAAGCAGGGGTGACATTTTACCCAGCCTCAGCTGGGAGTGGGAAAGGCACATTTGGGGGTAAGAGAGCCCCATGTTGGGGCCTTGCGATGCATTCTGACCTGAAGCATGCCTTTCTCACCTGGTTCCTTCAGCCTGTTAGAATGTCACTCCTGCATGAAAAGTTAACCCATTGTTGCATGAATCACTTCCACCTCAAGAGTACTGGGCCCTTTGGGGTAGAGAGAGGTAAGCCAGCTGTCAGGTCCTGGGTTCCTGGGTGCAGAAGGGGGCCCAGGAGCAGGGTCAGGTCATGGGCAGGGCTGCCCTGACCCCACCCTCCCATGCCAGGTGACGCTAGGCAGGACAGCCTAATCTTTGCCAGCCCCTGACACAATGACATACCAGAAGGCTGGCTCTTAGAAGTACCCTGCAGCCCTCTGTAATGCTCAGAGCCCCCTGTCCCATGCACTGAGAGCACAGCAAGGGCACAGACAGCTTCCTCCCCAAGGAATCTACAGAACGGGGACAGAACGTGGGCTCGGTGAGCTCCTCTTGCTCACAGCTGCCCTGCACCGCTGCCTCCTGCAGCAGGAGAACACTCCAGGCTGCAGCCAGCCCCGGCTCTCCCCTTAGCCACCACCTCAAGCTGTCCGCGCCAGGGCACGGCCACTATAGCGCTGCCAAATGTCTGTGGCTGCATCTGTAACGCAGGGTGCAGAGGTGAAGACTCAGCAGAGTAAGATGAAGAGCACAGCACGTGGTACATGGGAGGCCTCGACAAGGTCAGTCCCCTTCCCTAAAGACTCAGACAGTCCTTGCCACTTGGGGCCCCACGTCTCATGTTAGGGATTCACTGTATCTCAGCACTGCTATGAAAATAAAGCCACCAAGAGGCCTGGGGGAAATCATGGCAGAGTTCTGAAAAGAGACTGAACAGAAAGTCAAGGGTTTTTACAGAAAAGTCAGGATCCCTCTTATGCACAGTGTTGAAACTGTCCCAGAGTTCAGAGCTGGGATGTGCAGATGTGGCTCTTGGAAATCAAGCCCTTACAAACTAGCCCAGCTGCAGGCGGCAGGGAGCCCCCAGACTGCAGTCCCGTGGCCTGCAGGCAGCTGAGAACAGAGACACATCCGTGGGTGCCGGTGGGTCCAAAGGGCACGGGGCCCCCATTGTCCGTGGGGCCGAGTCTGCGGGCCCAGGTCAGCTCCAGAGACTGCAGCTCCTCACTCAGGGGCAGCACCGGAGCAGCCGCAGCAGCTGGGGCGCCGCAGGGACCGCATGACAGCTCCAAGGGGCCCCCTCCGGCCCTCGGCAGACAGGCTGTCCTCGCTGGCAGGGGCCCGCTGCAGCTGTTCAAACTGCATCTCCAGGTGCTTCTGGATGGCCACGCCGAGTACCTCAGGGTCCACCGCAGCTCCATACACCTCCCATGTCATGCCCTCAGCATCCCATTGCACATCCCGCACAGGGGACGGCGTCTCCTCCAGGCTGGACCCAAGCGTTACCTCTGGGAACGTGTGCAAGGCCACAGGGGCTTCCAGAGGCGGGCTGGTGGCCACAGCCTTGCAGACGGCCTTGGGGGCCACCTGCACACCAGCATCCTGGGCTGACAGAGGGGACGCCAAGATGGGAGCCAAGTCACTTGCTGACGTCATGGTCCACATATCCTTGGTCCTGGCGCCAGGCTCCATAGCTAAACTGGTGGGACCCCAAGGGTGGGCACAGCAGTGGGAATGCCCAGGAAGCCCCCCAGTCAACCTACACTGGAATTTCCCCCCCTGCGGAGCCTGCAGCCCGGACTCACTCACGGACGCCACTAGCTTGGGGAAGGCCAGGATCCCTGGGGCAGGAAAGCCGCAGCAGCAGCCGCTGGCCCCTACCTCCCTCACGCCGCAGAGCAGGGCTGCTGGGGGCAGGGCATGGTGGGAGGTGGTGGCCGACTTCCCAGTGGCTTTGGGGCTGCTGCCGTGGGTCACTGTGCCTCCCAGGTCAGGTGGCGGCGCACACACCTGACTCTCCCCCAGTGTCCAGGCTGAGGTCGAAGCCTCATCCTCCCAAGCCAGGTCCCTTTCCAGGCCTGCGAGGGCTGGGCCACCCTGGCCAGAAGTGCTGCTTGACTGCAGCCGAGCCCTGCGGACAGGCGAGCTGCCCAGGGCCGAGCCGCTGAGGCTGGCCGCGCGGGCACCGCTGTGGCCCCGGGTCTGGGTGCTGCAAACCAGGTCCGAGTGGCTCCTCTGCACAGTGGTGGCGCTGGGGTCCTGCAGGCGACACAGGTGACCAGCGCCCATGGTAGACACGTTGCCCACCGTGCTGCTCCACCGGGGACCCACGGCACCGTGCTGCGGCCGGGGGCTGGAGGCCTGTGCCTGCTCTGTGCTCTCAGCCAGGTGCCCTTCACCCTCCGGCACCTGGGCACCACCACGCGCCTCACCCGGCTGGGACTGCCACACAGTACTGCTGGCACTCTTGCGGAGCTCCGGCCTCTGCCCCTGGCCTTCGCCCAGTAGGCTGGAGGAGCTCCGGGACAGGGGCTGAGGGCGGGGACGGAGGGCTTCCTGGGCACCTGTTTCAGGGCGGCTGGATCTCATTGCTGCCTGCAGGAGAGAGAGGGGACGGCGTTGAGTCGGGTGCAGCTCCTCTACTGGGGGCTCACAGGGTGCAAGGCACACGGCGGGGACAACTTCAGTCCCAGCCTGCCTGACCAGTCAAAAAGCCACAAGCAAAACAATGGCAGGAGACCAGACACTCAAATCAAGGTCACCACACATTATACACCGGGATGACACTTCAAATATCTAAACACCAGAGCTGAGCAGTCAGAACCAGTCCTAGGGTAAGGTCCTGGAGACCACCCAGAAGGCCGGCTGTTGACTCTTTACTGCTGGGTTATGGGAAAGGGGGGAGCCAGGGGAGAGGCCAAGCCTGCTGGGGCCTTGGGGGCAGGGGCTTTGGGACAATAAGTCTTAGTCAATCAGCACAGAAGTACTGCAGTATTTTAATAATCAGTAAAGCCCGACTGCGGAACCCTAGCCTGGTTCCTCCCAGAACTGCCAGCACCCCGCTCCCTTGGACTGGAGCCTCCTTAGTGCACAGCGAGGGCTCGGACGAGTTCTGTGGGATGAGCCAGAAATAAATACAGGACGCACTGAGAACCAGCCCGGGCTCTCCCAGGCCCCTCCTCATCCTCTCGGGAGTAGCCTGGCTGAGCGGTCACGTCTCTGGGGCTCCGTCTTGGCTGCTGGGAAGGGGAAGGGTTTCATGGCTCCCACCACAGGCTCTAAGGGTAGGAAGAGGCCCCCGCATCAGCCTTCTGCGCTCAGGGCTCACTCGGCATTTGCTCATTCCTCCCATAGCCATCTCCTGAGCACCTACTGCGTGCCACGCTCTTGGAATTGGGCGATACGGAACTACTGATAATTTAGATCTGCTGTGCCCCCCAGAATGGGGTCTAATACACGTCTCTCCCACTATCCGAAAGCAGAGCATTCCTATAAAACCTCTCATAAACAAAAATGGTGTAAAGCAAAGAAGCAATTACCTTTTCTTGTCAAAGCAAAAATCCTCTTCAGATTTCTTTCCATTATTGAAAACAGGTACTAATTAATGCACGTCTCTCATAAAAACGAAGAGGCATAAAGCGAACCTTTGAAAAATGGGGGATACCTGTACCACCAATCAGACACCTGCACCCTTCTTGCCCCTGTTCCCTCCCTGCCATTCCTATCCCTTCCTCTAGCCACACAGAGTCGTCCAGACCTGCCCACTGGCCCATCTGCAGCCCAGAGTCAGCACCAGCCTTTCCACCTTAGTGTCTCCTCCCAGGGAAGCTTTCCCAAGCAGGACTGGCTCCATCTCTGGCTGAGCACTGTCTGGCCTGGATGGAAAAGTCTGGCCAACTGTGGGCCTCCCACCAGCCTAAAGCTGTCAAAGCCAGGCCTGTGGCCTGTTCCCTGCGGTCTTAACACACAGCTGGCATTCAGAAAGTATCTGCCGTGTGTCTGTTGGAGAGAACGAGAGAATACAAGAGTAAACCCACAGAGGAAAGGGCTGAGTGCCAGCCCTTTCCGGAATGGGGTCTGAGGGAGGGCATTTCCAAGGCAGGAGAGCTCATTTTCCGTGATGGATCAGAAAAGGCTTCCTGGAGGACCAGTCACGCAGGCTGGGCCTGGAGAGAGAGGAGGGAGACGGTGCCCGGTGGAAGGAACAAGGAACAGGGTGAGCAGAAAGCGGGAGGCATGTGTTCAGAGCACAAGAAGGGGGCAGCAGGCTGGGGGCTGGGCGGGGTCCCGGAGGGAGGGAGTGGGGTCTGGGCACCTGGGCCAGCCTGGCCCAGGCCAAAGCTGTGAATTAGAAACATTACTCCGAGACTCCCAGCCAGGCAGGACCAGCTGGAGAAACAGGGTGGGGACCGCAGGCGACAGCTGCAGTTTGGGCAATCCCAGTCCTGCCCTCCCAGCCTGGGCTAATAAGAACGGCCAGGAAACCAGTCACCCTGGCCAGGTGAGCAAGGCCACCTGAAAGGGAATGCGGGAAGGGTTCTCGGCAACTCAGTTTCTGTATGTTACAAATGTCTTGCTGTCCCAGAACCCAGGATATGGCTGGCGGCTATTTGAGCCAACAGTGAAGATGTTTCTAGAGCAGCTGTCCCCTGAGAGCTCCAGGCTTGCTATGAAGCCCCGTCAGCACAACTTTGGCAATGATAGAGAGAGCTGCTCTGTGCTGTCCAATACGGTAAGCACTGGTCACATGTGGCTACTGAGCACTTGACATGTGGCTAGTGCGACTGAGAAACTGATTTTCTGATTTTATTTAAATTTAAGTAATTGAAATGTAAAGGGCCACCGATGGTTAACGATGACCATACTGGACTGTGCAGCTATAGCTATGGTCCCAGCCTGGGCAGGAGTGTCCTGTCCTGGCTGCTCTTTGGGGCTGAAGCCAGACTGGTCCCTGGAAGGGTCAGGAAAAGGATGAGTAGGCAACAGAGGACTAAGGCCCAGGCCCAGCCCTCAAGGAGTTCTAAGATAGACATATAAACAGAGAAGGGCAACAAAGCCAGTAACAATCACAGTGATGATAAGAAGAAGAACAGCTCCCAGTGCCCAATCACCCACCGTGTGCCAGGCACTGTCTCATTTAATAGTCAGAGCAACCTCAGGAGATAGGTCATCTTCCCCATTCTATGGAAGAGGAGGCCAAAGCTCAGAGAGGTTTAGTGACTTGCTCAAGGACACACAGCTAGTAAGTGGTTAAGCCAGGAATCAAACCCAGGAGTGTCTGAGGCTCTCTGTGCTCCCTCTGAGCACTGCGCAGACCTCCATCCTGGACACCATCGCTCTCCACTGGCGTCCCCATTTATTTACTGTTGCTGGGACTCAGCTGGAGTCCCAGCACCCAGCACAGCACCTGGCACTCCCAGGGTGCCCACAACATGCCAGTGGAACAAGTGAAAGAGTAGGAACAAAGCCTGGATGTCCATCCCACCCCACTTGCCTCTTAGCAGCTTTGTAGGGTGCCCAGAATCAAGAGGGTGGGAGGAGCACCTGCTGGCTGGCAAGGCTGTGGTCATAGCCCCAAAAGGCAGACAACCACTGAGCCCTAAGTCCAAGTATGCCAAGGAAGCCCTATCTGGACAGCCTACACAGCCTCTGGCTGAGCCCCTTACTCTGGACCCTCCTTCGCAAACAGGGCCATAAGGAGGCTGGCCAGGCCCTGGCCCCACTAAGGAAACAGGTGGGACAAGGCTAGGGGTACCCTCAGACTCCACCAGGAGCTGGTGAGAAGCTGTCAGTGACAAGGGTCTCCCTGTGCCTGTCTCACCAGATGGCTGTCTAGTGCCCAGGGTTGGTCATCACTCAGTGAGAGAACAGTGACCACAAAGACCCCCCGGGGTTGGGGGAGGTTATATTTCTGTTGGTTCCCTTCCTCGACCCACCTCCACAAATGGCAGGTGACAAAACTGAGACCTGGAGCAGCTCAGAAATGTGAAGGAACCCACAGCTGAACCCCAGCTGGCCTTCCCAGCCCGAAGGAGGAAAGGGCTTTGAGGGAAGTTACTCAAGTTATGCCAGGGAAAGGAGGTTTCCCACACCCCCTACCACCAAGAAGGGGGTCCTCTCAGAAAGCGATGGAGCCGACCAAATGAACCTTGGAGCCAGAGGCGAGCAGGCAGGGCAAGCGGTCTGCTTCCAATCCAGACTGTTCCCCTTCCTGCATATGTGCACTCAGGTGGCCCCCTAACCTCTTTGAGCCTCAGTTTCCCCAATCTGCAAATCAGAAATAAAGCCCCACCCTGCAGGGCTGTTGTGTGATGGCGTATGGACTACCTGGAACAGTGACTGTTAACAATCTTATCTTTCCTCCTGCCATCACCAGTGACTTGTGCTCAAGGTATCAGAGGAGCAGTACCCGGGGGGCAGAAAGATGGCTTTTAGGAAGCCATCGAGACACGCTATCGGTTAGCCTGGTCTTGCTTCTTAATCTTTCCTACGCTCATCCCATCCTAGGACCTAGTTACCACCAGTGTTCCCAATGTCTCCACCATCACATTGTTTCCAAGTCTAGCTTAAACCTCAACTTGGAAGGAGACCCATGTACATGCTCATACACGCATGCATATGGACACACACAAGTATGGAGTCTGCATTCTAAATGCCCCAAGTGGCATGCCCATCTGCCTTAAAAATCATGGAAAAGGCTCTGGCTTCATGCAAAAAAAAGACCCTGGGAAGATATTTTAGCCTAAGTTAAAGCACAGGCACAGAGGCATGCAAGACCACTAGTGTTCTTTAGGTGACACCTTCATGTTCTCTCTCCTGCCCCATTTGATGCCAGTCAAATTTGCAATGTGGCCAATTCCCTGTTGCCTAGACAGGACTCTCCTGCTGCCTCCGTTCTGCTTGTCAGCAAGTGGAGGAGCAACCAGTCTCACGTGCAGCATTCGACCAATGTCATTTTGAGTAAAAAATCCCAGTCCTGCAGAAACTTCCAGAGTGGCCCAACCAAATAGAATGCTAGGTTGACCTGGTCAGAGGTTCCAACTCCTGCTACATTGCCCTAGCAGAGGAGCCCAAGGCCTTTGAAGATGCGCCCAGGGCAATCACCAAGGCCAGCGCAAGCAGGCTCCATTACAGACCACACTTGTGGCATCCATATAGGTCTCCTCTTTTATGGGACAGGCACTTGGATGATGACTTCTGCTTCCAGGAAAACCAGGACAGGAAAAAGCAAAGCTATGTGGTCAGGAGGGGAAATTGCTCAAATGTTGAGCTTTGGATCTTACCCCTCAGGGACCAGGGAGGCATACACACCACCCAAATCCCTCACTGCATAGTGAGGGTGTGGCAACCTCCAGCAGGTGGTCTGATCCATCCCAGCAGCAAAAGAGGGCCAGACAGGACCGGACTGTTCAGGGCCAAAGTTGGGGAATGCAGCAGGAAGCATTCCTGAGCTACTGACAAGTGTTTGGAGGGACAAAACCTACCCATCACAGAGTGGATGAAGGCGCCTTAAGAACAAGATGCCCAGGTCACAAGTTATACCAGGAAAGGGTTCTGGGGTAACAGCGGGGCAGAGGCCCCAGGACCCAGATCCGCTCACCACAGAGAGGCCTAGGCCCCACCAGCCCCAGAGCTTCCTCCCCTGAGGAGGATTTGCCCATACTTCCCAGAATGAAACTGGGATGGAGAAGGTCGTCCTCCAGGCCCAGCTGCCCCAAACCTGAAGCAGCCCAGGTGGCTGGTGTGTCCCTATCTGCGTGGCCACGGGCACCCATGAACCAGCATAGGTCCACGCCCTACCCGTAGGCCCTCCAGAGGCCGACATACAGGCCGGTTTGCTGTGTGAGCCTGCAGGAAACAGCATCCACACAGCTGCACTCAGCACACCAAACATACAGGCCGCCTCTGGCTGCGGGGCCAAAGGCCCGAACACACCACACCGTACAGTCTCCCCCAGGGCAAGGGTCCCTCCCTGCCCCTCCCACAAAAAACCCACCCAGACTCAGGGAGAAGGTCCTCAACACGAACCCCCAAACTAGGCTACAGACCTTCTCAAGCAGCAAAGACAGTGACTGAAGGAAGAGGGGGCTGTGGGGCAAGGGGGCAGGGATGGAGGGCAGGAGCAATGAGAGGGAAAGGAGGTCTGGGGCTGGGGGCAGTGGGAGGAGGGTGGGATGGGGGGTGGGGATGGAAAGGGGAGGAGGAAGAAGCGATGGGAGCAGGGGTGGAAGCAGAAGGAGACGCGGTCCTGGGCAGAGTGTTAAGAAATGGGAGGATGCGCAGAGCAGACGTGGAAGAGGGGATAGGAAAGGCACTGAGACCAGAGATGGGAGAAGGGATGCGGCCGTGGGGGGTGCTGAGCACCGGGCGGGGGCCGGGATGCGGAGGGTCCGAGCGCGGGGTGAGGTGAGGAGTGGGGTTCCGGGGCGCAGCAAGGGGAGGCGCCGCCCATCCCACCCTCCTTCGCCCCGACACGGGCGAGAACGGAGCTGGGCTCTCACCCTCTCGCCGGCCCGGGGCCGCGCAAGCCGGCGGAAGCGCTGCTCCTGTGGCCGCCACAGGTGCCCGGCGCGGCGGCCCAAGATGGAGCCGAGCCGGACCTGGCCTGGGCCGAAGACGCCGCCAGCCGCCCTCCGCCCGGCCCGCGGAGCCAGCGCAGGGGAGCCGCCGAGGGGCGACCGGGGGCCGGGGTGGGCAGCCGCGGGAGAGGGACCAAGGGGGCCGCGGCCCGGCTCACCTGGGCCCGCCCCCGCGCTCCACCGCCCACGTCGGCGGCCCGGCCCCGCCCCCTGCTCCCGGCCCCGCCCCCACGGCCCCTCGGCTCCCGGCACTGTCCCCACAGCCTACTGTCCCCACAGCCTACTGGCCCCGCAGCCCCGCGAGCCCGCCCCTACTCGGCCCCGCGAGCCCCTAGCCCTCCTTCCCGACCCCCTCCCCACGGCACGTCCAGATTTACAGGCCTGCCCAAGACCCCCATCTTCCAGACCCGACCCCGCCGTCTCCAGTCTCAAAGGCTCGGCTCGCCACAGTCCTCCAGCCCCCGACCCAGCTCCCCAGCCCAAGTTCTCATGGTCCCGCTCGGCCCTTGTTCCCCTTCCTCACCACGCCCCACACAGAGGTCTACAGCCGATCTGGGGACCCCCTTCCGCACGGCCCCGCCCCATGTTCTTGGTCATCCGAGCCCCACCTGTCACAAGTCACGGACTTCCCACCCTACCCTCGAGAACCCCAGCTCTAGGACCTGCCCCCTGGGATACCTGGTCGGGTCCCTCCTAGCCCCCGCCCTGCACACGCCCATTCTCCAAGCCCTGGACCCCACAGTCCCATCCTCTCAGGTTTGCTCTGGCAGACCCCAAGACCGACCCTGGTCCTTTGAACTCCACCTCCACCGCCCCGCCAAGACCCAGGCCTTGTTCCCAGAGCCCTTCACCCAGCCCCCACAACTAAACCACCTAGAGTCCATGGCCAGAGTTGCTTCCCCAGTTTTGGCCCCAAAGCCCGTATTCTCCCACACCTTTCCTCACCCCTTTCCTCGCCCAAGTCCCTATCTCTACCTTTGCCCGCCAAGCCAACCCAGCTGCGGGCATTCAATCTCCAGCCCGCCCCCGTGAACCCCAAGAGCTGGCTTGCACACTGACCCCGTGAGGATGAGCTGATGCCACCCAAGCCCGCACCCCTTCCTGCGGCTCTCTGCAGCCCCAAAACGCCCTGCCTCACTCTCTTCCCGCCCTGTGACGCCAGGAGCTGGTCCAGGCCCTGGGAAATCCTGATCCTGCCTTACGAGGACGGGGGCCTGTGCGCTCAATATCCCCCAACTTCTGACAGCCGCGGGCTCCGTACACACAGACTCCCAACAGGTGTCCACCAGCCCAGACTGATCCTGACCCCTTCTGCCCCCGAGAGAGTCCTACCACCCGCCCCCAGGGCTCCTTGTAAGAGAAGCCTGTCCTATCTCTGGGCCCCAGTCTCCAAGAACTGAGTCCCAGGGTCGACCCTCCTCCGCTGATCCCAGCTGCAGGGACCACTGATTTGTTTGACCAGCCCTTTGCTGAGGTGTCTGCACCCCTCTGGTTCAATGGCCAGAATGGCAATACCATCTCTGCTGCTCTTCCAGTTTGGGAAGACCTCAGGCCCCAGCCTCACTTTCACTTCTCTGGTCTCCCCTCGTCCTACGCCTCCACCTAGCATCAGGAGGGGACCAGCAAAAAGTTCCCCAGCCATTGGAGAGTGGAAAGCCCAGGCAGGAGCCTGAACCATTCACTTGCTGTAGCCGCTAGCCTAGCACCTAGTCCAGAGGAGGGGTGTGTGGCACTGTGCAGCAGGGGTGGCCTGGACCTCACACCCAGCTGCCCCCACCCAATGCCTTGGTGTGTTCTCTGCATGTGAGACTCCTCCCAGCCTTAGTACCCCTGTCTGTACCTCTGAGCTGCCCCTCATCAGTTTGTCTCATAGACCAAAGTAGACAACAGATACAGTCATCCCTTGGTATCTGCAGGGTATTTGTTTCAGGCCCCTCCACAAAAATCAAAATCCTCAGATGGGCAAGTCCTATAGTTGGCCCTTTATATCTCCGGGTTCCACATCCTTGGATTCAACCAACCACTGATCGTGTTTAAGTTTGCCACCTGTGGCTGACTGAATCCACACATGTGGAACGTGCGATACAGACGGCTGACTATACTACCGTGTCACACACAGCATTTGACCCTGTGCGTCATGCCCTCATGCTTCTCTGCCTGGCTTTTAACAACAGGCATCACTGTCTACTCCTCTCAGCCTGAGATCCTGCTGCTTAGGGCCTGGAAGCCTTGGTTTTACCTCCTCTGCCCCTCCCCACTCAGTGGTCAGTTACAGCTTCAAGTTGGGATCTCACTCACTGGTGGAGAGGGTGGGACTCTGCTTAGGAAGACGCAGACTGTCCTAAGCACCCCTTTCCAGTGCGGTCTCTTTCCCAGGCTCTAGCAGATGGCTGGCCTCCTCACCACACACAGCCTGGCAGGAGTATTCGGCCAAAAGGGGGCAAGTTGGGGATCTGTTTGCTGAGGCCACCACCCACTCCTGCCCCTGTGCAAGAATTAGGGCCCCTCTTCCAATATCTCAGGAATCTTACTCTTACTCCCTTTTTAGGGAAGTCAGCAGAGCCCCAGGAAGGGATGAGCTGTGTGGGGGCACACTGAGAGTTGGTGCCAGATCCAAGACTCAGCCTTGGGACTCCCAGCCCCTGAGCATCAGAGAGCCCCCGAGAACCTCACTGCAAGTGTTTCAAGGAGCCCTGCTTAGAGGTAGGTGTCAGTAGATGTCTGCCATGCTGGATGCCAGCAGATGCAGCCTGGCTGGACCTGCCGTTAGGGTCTCTGAACATCACCCTGGCCTTGGCCCCTTGTCCAACTGGTCCTCTTCTTCCATTTGTGGCTGGTCAAGGAAGATCCCCTGGCTGCGGTGGCTGCCAGGGGAGAGCCCAGGATAGAGAGTCAGACAGGAATTACAATCCCAACACCCTTGCATATTCACTGGCTCTGTGATCTCACACCCAAGCCAAACCATCCCTCTCTCTGGGCATCAATTTCCTCATCTACAGAATAATTATTCTTACCTTACAGGGCTATAGGAAAGAGAGAGTTTGTTTAAGTGTTCTGTAGAGTGTTCTTGCTGCTATCAGTCTTTTGATCAAATATTTATCAAGCTCTTACTTTATTCTGGAGATACAAGCTAGGACGGCATGGGGTGGGGGTGGGAGTGGGGTTTGTTGATTGCTTTGGTAGAGAGAGGAGGCTCTTGGCTTAGGACCTCAAGGCTCAAGTGCCATTTCCTGAAACTCAGAGCCTGACAGAAGAGAAGCAGGTATAGTGGGCTCAGGAGTTCAGTAGGGGCATGCTGGGGTGGGTGAGACAGCAGGTGGAGAGGCGAGAGGCACATACAGGACTGGTGTTCCCCAGGAGGTCTGGGCATCACGGGCACAGAGGTCCCTGAAGTCACAGGAGTGGATAAGGTCTTCAGGGACAGTGTGGAGAAGAGGACCCAGGACCCACCTGTGAGTAACCAGGTGGCAAAGGACTGAGAAGGAGCAGCCAGAAAGGGAAGAGGGAAACCGGGACACTGCTGTGACTCTGGGCGCTTAGAGCAAGCAGCTTCAATGAGGCAATGGAGCAGAAGCTGGAGTGGATGGAGGCATGCGTCAAGGAGAAAAGAGGAAGACAGTGTTTGCACAGCCTACTCTTTTTAAGGATGGCCATAAAGGGGAGAAGAAAGAAAGGTGTAACTTGGAAAGGCGTGTGGGATCAAGAAAGAGATTTTGGTGTTGGTGCTGTTTTTTGGTTTGTTTTTTAATACAATGCATCACATAGTGGGTTTCTTTGATTTCAAGCAACAGAAAAAAACACTGGTTAAGTTAAGCAAAAAAGGAATGTGTTGGAAGATTGAGGGAGCCCAGGATGGAAGCTCATGTGAGAGAGCTGGCCTTGGGTCCTCAAGACAGGAGCCAAGTGACTGCAGACCCCAGCAGCAGGGGCCACTCCACCATCTCGCCCTACCACCACACTGGAAGGAAGGATTTCAGCTGTTTGTCCTTTGTGTGCCTCTCAATTTGAGATTCAAAGAACCAGGGCAGCAGAAGCTCATTTGACTGAGCTAAGGCCACGTGCCCTCTGTCCTTGGACGGTGAGAGGTATACCTGGCCGAACACATCTCTAGGAGCATCACACAGGACCCACCAGGACCACACACACAGGGCATTGTCCCCAGAAGGAGAAATGGACACTGGGTGGCCAGGCACAGACAGATCCACTGCACATTGTAACAAACTGAGTATATTTGACAGCAGGGAGAAGGGCCCATAGAGAGGGAGCGGATGAAGAACAGGAAAGAGTGGCAATCACTGCTGGCGTAAGGTCCCCAGTAGGATCCTGAGCATGGCAAACGAGAGTGGGATGATTTCTCTGTGCAACCAGGGGGCAAGAAGAAATGATGGGGTAGTACCTAGGTAGGGCACTAGGTTTGGAAACGGAAGTTTTTTAGTTTCTGTTTTCTAGTCTGATGGTTCTGTTTTCTCTGTGTAATAAAAGGCAAGATCATGTGCTGAGTCAGAAAGGGGAAGATGGAAAGGTAGGAGGGGCAAGGAGGAGGAGGTTTGAAACAGTCATTGCAGAAATTGGAAGAGCCTATTGGCCAAAGAAATGCCATAGAAGATCACCAAGAAATATTGGGGCCCACGCAAGCCTGGGATCAGCAATCATAAAGAAAGAATCTTCATCAAAGAAAAACATGTTTTAGTTAGGACTCATAGTTACAAGAGAATTAGAGAGTTACACTTTTAAAGGTGCTTTGACCCATCTCCACGTAACCAATTTTCAAGAATGAGCCAAGGTCCCCATTCCTTCAGTAAAAATGGTGAACAAAGCCTTCTGGATACTGCTGGCCAGGAGGACACATCCTAGCCCTCCAGGCACCTCTGCTCTTACCAGCTGAGTTGTTGACTTACCAAAAGGCAGTTGAGTTTGTATCCAAACTTATTACTGCAACCGTACACGTTATCATTATGCAAGGTAATTAAATAGCACATGAACCGATGGAATATGAATATGAAAAGCAACTTTTGTTCCTGTGAAAACTGGGTTAAATGCTCTGGAAAGTGAGTCATCAAAACTGCTGCCAGTTAAGTGTGGGAAAGGCAACTTGAAAAAGCATAGGAAGAAAATCATAACAATCTAGACAAATTCTGAATCAGGTTGCTCCCCAACTGTCTCTGAGTTAACTAACTTGCCTATTAACCAATCATTGATCGGAACTGAACCCTGGGTAAAAGGGCTAAGGTTTAGGCAAAGAAGAGAATTTACTGAGTCTAGCTTTGAGCACCGCAAAATTCAAAGGCTCTGTCTCTTGCACTGCTTCCCTCTGATCCCCTCTGGGTTACAGTCATTCTTACCGGGCTCTCTCCTCTTAGGAAACAAGATTGCTGGCAGCCCCAAATCTACATCCACGTGTCCAAGGATCCACAAAGTAAATCTTACCCTGCTCAACAATCCTGAGCCAAGCGGGGGGGAGCTCTTCAATTGGCCAACTTGTGTTGCATGCTCCTTCCGGGAGGGTGGGGACAACGTGCTTTGACTGACAGTCCCGCCAGGGTCACAGAGAGTGGTGAAAAGGCAAGATGCTGTTGCCAGACTACAGAGAAAGTGACGCTGAGCTGGCCCAAAGCACAATGACCACAGGGGACAGCATCTCTGGGAGTCTCAGAAAAGGAGACACTGAAAGCTCAAAGGTGTCAGTGTGGCATCAACACATAAGGAAGAGAGAGCTTTGACTAAGTAGAAAGGTATATGTTTGTTTTTCAGACAAAAATATCCCTAGAGTGCGAGAGACTCCTCTAACCATAAGATCGATGAATGAAAATAAACTCCTGGAGAGAGAAGACTCCTCAGGACCTGGCATCTAATAGATGCTCAATGAGTGAATGAACGAATACCTATTACCACCTTAGTTTACTCCACAAACATCTTACTGAGTTCCTAATAAGTGCTAGTCCTCAAGCCCTGTGTAATGGGAGATTCAGGGACAGCAATGACAGGCACACAGACAATTAGGTCGCGGTGATTAGAGGAGACAGGAGGGGCTGGGGCACAAGAGGAGAGGCCTTGTAAATAGACCTCTGTGGCTTTTTGCTCCCCAGAATCCATCCCCCAAGACCGAGATTGCTGGTCATCCCCCAACACTTATTCTTCCTTTCTATAGCAATAGAACTCCTCTAGCCAAGAACATGACTACCCAGAACAAAGGCCACATTTCCCAGACGCTGCAGCGAGGCCTGCCAAGGGACGAGGTTCTGTCCAGTGAGATGTTAGCAGAAGAGATGAGTGCTATTTCTTGGCTTTGCCCTTCAGAAAGAATGTGCCTTGCCCTTTCCCTCCTCACTTGATGGGATGAAGTCATGGCATTAAGCCAGTCCTTAACATTCAGATAAGGGCAGGGCCCTAGGAATGTCAGGGCAACAAGCTAGAGAGGACCTAAATCACAGCACTGTGCACTGCCTTTCAGCCCTGGACTATTTATGACCAAGTTTCTCACGAAAGAGGAATTAACCTCTAGCCTATTGGAGCCACTATTTGGGGTGAGGGTTCTCATGCAGAAGGAAAGCCTGTATGCTAATTTATACAGAATTTTTACCTAGAAGAGAAGTGCTGCAGGTAATAAAACTTAAAATATGTTCTAAATACATACTATTGTGGGCTGGAAAGCTGGAAACCTGTGTTATACTACACTAAAGCAGTTGATAAACTGATTCCTGCAGTGCCTTGGAAAGTTGTCTGTAGCTCTAGGGAAATGGTTGAAAATTTCAGGATGTTGGGGTTTGCTGACTGCTTCTTGCCACACTCAACAAAGTCCTACATGAGCTAGAAGAATCTGGATCGAGATGGCAGCATGCAGGCAGAGATGGGAGCAGGGGTGCAATAGTGCTAGGGGAAGTTGTCTTTGCCTAGGGGCTACGATCTAAACTGAAAAGTTTTTCAGGTTGAAAAATCCCCCTGCTTCTATAGCACAAACGGAGGCAGATATAGGAGATGTTCCTGAAGAAGTGGTATTGGCAAGAGACAAGACTATAGACCCCAGTCTTTCTCAAGTACTTTCAATGAAAGGTTCTCGGCCTGACAATGCCAGCCAGCTCATTGGCAAAGAACAGATCAAGGATGTTGCTTTCTAGTCCAAGCTGAATGTTTTCACTGGTCTCAAGGTGAGAGGGAGGTGAACAGGTAGAGCATACAGGCTCATAAATGAAAGAAAAGAGTTTTAAATTCTCTTACATGCCGCAAACTAAGATTTGATGGACATATATTTCCCAAAAACCACAAGCCAGGCCAGCACCAGCCTGCATTGCTGACTCAAAGCAACCAACCCGAAGCCACGAAACCCACACCAGCAGGAAGTGGGCTGAAAAACTATGCAGCCCCAAGAGGGGTGCACCCTTGACGTCCACTTCAGACGTGGCCACGGAAGAGAGTGAACAAAGAGGGGAACACCAGGGCCCAAAGGAACAGTCCTGGAGAGAGGGCTGTCGTCCAAGGAATTTGCTCCACACCCTGGGATTCTTTGCAATTTCTGCCCACCAGGATTTGATGACAGCAGCCAACCAGTGGCTGCAGTGGGTTTCCATTTTTCCTTCTTCTGGACAGGGGTTCCTACTATGTTACATTGTTCTCACGTACTGCTGTATACTGGGGGTGACGAGGCAGCTAACCTGTGTATGTGTTTAGAGGGCATTGCACCACGAAGAACCACATCCAGGCTGCAGGCTGTCCATGCCCAGGCCCTAGGCTGGGAGCTGAGTGCAGGCACTGGATGGAACTTTGGGGTTGTCTCCCCCAGGGAGAGGACATTTGAAGCTTTGGGAGAACGGAGCACACAGACATTTGGTTGGCCAAAGGGACAGACTGGGAATGAGACTGCTAATTGGCTCCTAATGGTCATGATCTCCGTCTTCTATCTGGGGACTTGGAAATTTAGGGGGGGAAAGGATGACCTTTCCTCATCTTCCTGGAAGTTATATTTGTCCAAGTAACAGACCAGTAGGACTGAGTTGGGAAGAGGGGATGCCTTTAACCAGAAGGGGTGAGCGCTCCTCTTTCTCTTTTCTGTTCCCACTGGCTGGGTGGTAGAGGTGGTGAAACATCTCAAGCCACACAGACATACAATACCTAGGGCTAGTGAAGCAACAAGATAGGAAAAAACCTGGGCTCCCAGGCTGCTTACCTGCAGACAGGTAAGAGAGAAAGAAACTTCTATCTTGCTTAAACCAGTCTCATCTCAAGTTTCTTTTCCAGCAGTTCAACCTGTATGCTACAAATTACTCACCCTCTCCTCTCCTCCACGCCTGTGTGCTCTGCATGGGTCTCAGGAGGAAGAGCATCTGACAAGGCCTAAGCCAATCATGGCATCACATTACCCTGGCTGCAGAGATTGTTCAGGATAAGTATGTGTCCCATTTAGAGCCAATGACATGCTATAAAGGATTTCTCTGGGAGTCCTGAGAAAGAAACTCACTCATTTCCCTATAGGGATGTGGAGGCTGAAACCACCATCTTACACAATGCCTGATACTGGATCCAGCCCAGAGGGTGACAAAGTGAGGATGTGGAAGGAAGCAAGGTCCTGAGTACATCATTTGAGGCTTGACTCCAGTGAAGACTAAGGCTGGTCTCAACCCTTGACTTCTCAACTAAGGAAGACAGTAAGTATCCTTTTTGCTTAAACTAGTTTGGGTTACATTTCCATCCCTTGCTACTAAAAGTGGCCTCAGTGATACAGTCCTCTGCCAAGTCTGGAAGTATTGCTGAGGCAAATGGAAGGTTCAGCCTTGCAAGGTAAGTCAGAGACTACCTGAAGCTTGCTTGGGAAAAAAATAAGTTTGTTATAAGGATTCTTGTGGATTATATCCTTAATTGGAAAGTCCTCAGGAACAAGCAAGACAGATCCAGAAATATCTATAGCTGCATTGCTTCCTTCATGGAGCTAACCAGCTAACCTCCTGACTTTCCTCTGCTCTGCTCTTTCTACCAACTAGCACCCTCCATGGACGCAGAATTTCTGCTGCTTGGACACCTTGAATCACCAAGGCCCCAGCTCCTCCTTGTGGCATCTCTTTGTTTATTTTTTGTTTTTATAAATTTTATTTATTTATTTATTTATTTTTTGGCTGTGTTTGGTCTTTGTTGCTGCGTGTGGGCTTTCTCCAGTTGCGCGAGCAGGGGCTACTCCTCGTTGCAGTGTGCAGGCTTGCAAGGGCCCAGTTGCTCCGTGGCACGTGGGATCCTCCTAGACCAGGGATTGAACCCGTGTCCCCTGCATTGGCAGGTGGATTCTTAACCACAGCGCCCTGGTGGCATCTCTTAATGTATCCTTATTTCTTCTTTCTCTGCAGCTAGCTGCCTTGCTCCTGCCATCTCTCCAAACTCCCAGTTCAAAAAGAGGAATCTGATAGACATATGTGATCTTTAATGCCAGAGAAAAGCTCACAAGTCCTGACCAGCCAATGAACTCAGCTCCTGGGTCAAGCGCCCTCTCCCATTCAACGGCTACATGATCTAAAACATGTCCACCTACTATCTGTCCCTTCGCTAGGACTGTGGGCATAGAGGTTACCACTACTGATGTATTGTACATCTACACAGAAATATATTAGCCAGTGTACTCTTTGGACTTCAACAGGCAAAAACCCAGGCTTCCTTGGTTGTGCAGTGGTTAAGAATCCGCCTGCCAATGCAGAGAACACGGGTTCGAGCCCTGGTCCGGGAAGATCCCACATGCCACGCAGCAACTAAGCCCGTGGGCCACAACTACTGAGCCTGCGCTCTAAAGCCCGAGAGCCACAACTATTGAGCCCACACACCACAACTACTGAAGCCCGTGTGCCTAGACCCCGTACTCTACAACAAGAGAAGCCACTGCAACAAGAAGCCTGCGCACCACAATGAAGAGTAGCCCCTGCTCTCCACAACTACTGAAAGCCCATGCACAGCAACAAAGACCCAATGCAGCCAATAAAAAAAAAATTTTTTTTTAATTAAAAAAAAGGAAAAACCCTAACTCAAATTGGCTGAAGCACCAAAGGGATTTTTCTTTGGCTCTTGAAAGACAAGCGTGCAAGGCAGTCAGGTTTGGCTGAATCCAGAGGCTTAAGTGATGTCATCAGAACCTAGCACCTCTCCATCTCTTTTAGCCAGACTTTACAGACGTCGTTGACTCTCAGCAGCTCCTGCATTATATCCTCACAGTTCTAGGTCCACAGAAGAGAGTTTTAGGAGTTGAGAATAATGTCAAGTTGTTGTAATAGCTATCACTGTCATTATCACTCCCAACAGTTCCCCCTAAATTCTAGGTCTGAGTCGTAGGAAACTAACATGAGTCACTGCCCAGCTCTTCACTCATCACTATGGTCTAAGGAATGTGATGCTCTGACTGGCCAGGTCTGGATCAAGCTCTAGAGTCAAGGAGAAGTCAACCCACCCTAAGGATAGAGGTCAGAGAACAGAGGAGGACATATGGGTTTTGTCACCAGAAGAAGCAAGAATGGATTCTGGACAGGCAAAAACAACAAATACCACTGCAATCTGCACCTCTGGCCACCCAATATCCACGTCTATCCTTCCTCCCATAAACATACTTGTTAAAATATTCTTGCTTAAGATAACGAATGTGGTTTTACCATACGGCACCAAAACTCTACTCATATCCACTCCAACAGAAGACCACAGGGGACCTAGATTCTCAATCAGGGTTTAGAGCTGCCTACAGCTCTAAGCTCATAATCTCCAGGTGCCGTGCCATCCTTTCAGGGAGCCCAGAAAGGACTGTACTAAGTGAAGCACCGAGGACTAGAGAGCAGGACTTCATGGATAGCCTCTTTGGAGTCCCACCATTGGGACACATAAATGCCAATCAATTCCCAACTCATCTGGCTTATTCCACTCAAGATTCAAGTTTCAGACTGACAGCATTTGATTGACCTAATTTGCATCCCGCACCCACCCCTTGACCAGGATAGAGTGCATCTGATGGAAGAGGGAACATAGTTTCTGTTACTCTACGAGGGAAGCAGGGATGCTGGGTTAACATGGCAGATCACCGCATCTATTTCTAAGACTTGACAAAGAGATAGAGACCCTGCTGAAGACCTAGCTGGTGGGTGGGTGGGTGGCTGGGCCAGTGGGCTCAGATGTGGCATCAATGGCTGCTCCAAGGGGATGTAAGTATCCCTCATGCCTGGGAACATATGGACTCAATTCTTTTCATGAAGCCACTAATGCAGCCCTTGCTCTGGGGAAACTGGGACATTGTGCTATTCAGGCCAGGGTGTTGGTTCCTTGCTGATTCACTCATGATATTCCCCAGTAGGGAAAGCTAGACATGATGCCCTGAGATGCAGCAGCCATGCTATGACCATAAAGACAGAAGCTGCACAATAAGGAATTTAAAGGAGGAGGATGAGAGAGCCTGGAATCTTGATGAAATCCTTGAGCAGCTGCCTTTCCCTAGGCTGCCAATCTCTGGGCTGCTTGTTACCTGAGAACAGCGAACCCTTATCTCTTTGATCCATTGATAGTCAGGGTGTCCAGTATTTGCATTCAAACACATTCCTTATTATTTACCTTCTCTGTGCTTGAAGTTTCTCAACGTGAGTGTTTAACATACAGATGATTCATGTGCTTTGGATCACTCGACAGTGGCTTCAAATCTAGGGTCGACCGATTTCTAATTATGTGTGCTTGGGTGGATAATTAAGGACACATAACTAAGGCTCTTTGAGCCCTAGTTTCCTTATCTGTAAAATGGGAATAAAAACCCTGTGACATGGACAGCCACTTCTGAAGTCCTTTGCCCTTGCTCACCTCCCCCACTGTAAGACTGAAAAGTCAGATACTCACTTTCTTGGTCTCCCTTGAAACCAGCATGGCTGTGTGTGGGTCTTGCCCATGATGTATAAGAGTCAACATGCTGAGGGCTTTCTGATGAAAGGAGAGAAGTGACTGAGGAAAGAGCACTTATCCCATCCATGTTCACTTCCTTCTTTTTCTGCCTTTGAACTTGGTGTTAGAGAACACCAAGCCTGGGTGCTATGGTAGCAATCTTGCAACTTTAAGCTGGCACATGCTGGGATGGCAGAGCAGAAAGACACAAGGAGCCTGAGACTTGGATAATAGTCTTTGCCAAACCAAATCTGAGGCCATCTAACTCCAATTTCTTGTTAAGTAATACTGTATTTCACCAATTCTAAGACCTATATTCTTTTTCACACATAACACCTCTAAAATCAAGTCACATCTCACAACTGACTTGATAATAAAGAATTGCTTATAGTTTGGTAGCATGTTTTTCTTATGCTAAGAAAGTGGTGCAAGAGTGATACATTTCATAATCAATGGCATCTTCAAGTTAATAAAACATAGTAATAAATCTTATGATTTAAGCCACATTTAGTCAGGTTTTCTGTAAGCTGTAGCCAAAATAATTCATAACTGATTAAAAAAAAAACCTACTATAACATAAAAAACAAATTTATGGTTACCAAAGGGGAAGGGGGCAGAAGGGATAAATTAGGAGCTTGGGATTAACAGATACAAACTACTGTATATAAAATAAACAGCAAGGACCTACTGTGTATTACAGGGAATTATATTCAATATCTTGTAATAACCTATAATGGAAAAGAATCTGAAAAAGAATATATATATCTATATATACACACACACACACATATATATAAACTGTATCACTCTGATGTACACCTGAAACTAACACAACATTGTAAGTCAACTATACTTCAATAAAGAGTTGTTTGTTTTGAAAAGAAAAACAACTTTATAATCTAAACAAAAAACAAAACCTACTCTAGAGGGTGGTTGTAAAGAATGAATGAATAAAATAATTTAAGTAAAGTACATACTTTGTGTAGACAGTTTTAAAGGGATGGTATTTGGTCAGCGGCTCAATATCTGTTTATATTAATTCTTTTTTTTCTACCACGTCCAACAGTAAATATGCGCACACACACATGTACACACATACACTCACCTAAGAGGTGTCTATGCCCAGAAAATAAGGCCAAGTAAACAAACTCTGAGTTACAAGTTTGGGCCACAGAGAATTCAAAGCAGGTGGCAAATCATGTATCATTTGAGATTTTTTTATACAAACGGCAGATACCTACCCAAACTGGCCTAAGTACAAATGGGAATTTGTTGACTCACCGAAGAGAAAAGTTTAATGGTGTTCTGGCTTCATACAGGGCCTGATGCAACTGTCACCAGGACCCAACATTTCTCTCCCCCGATCTCTGGGCACCACAACTCCAAGCTGATCCTCTTCTCAATCAGGCTCTTTTCTGATCCTGCAAGATTCCCGCGTTAGAGTCAAGATCTTTGGGAGGAGCACCTGCCTCTCTCCCAGCATTGTGAGGAGAAATGGGGTTAACATCTCGCTGGCCCTGTGCCTGTGTCTGAACCCATCACTGCACCCAGGAGAGGGAACCGCAGAGGAATCGAGGCCAGCTGCAAAACAGAGGGTGGGGTCAACCACACCTGAGCCATCAGAACTGAGAGAACACGCATTTTAACAGAAGGACCAAGGATGCTGTGTTACAACAACCCCAGGTGTCCTCCCTGAACCCTGTTCTCTCTTTCCCCTAAACCCACTACCGCCACCCAGGCCTTGGCGTTTTACCACTCCCACAACAATTAAGGCTGGTCCAGGGAAGACCAAAATCAGCCAGTAAGAAGTGGCAAGACCATCCACCCTGGGCCACAGCTATAAGGTCTGTGAAGCGGGAGAAAGGATGTAGCTCTTCAAAGGTGAGCCCTGCTCAGCTCTCCACTCTAGTCTCACCAAAATAATCAACGAGAGAATGACTGTTTCAGTCAACTCTTGCTGCCTACAGAATCTCTATGGCAATCATCCACAAACGTTTATATCACCCTTCCGTGTCTCCGCCTTGGCTGGGGTGGGTTGGCATGAGCTGGCCTCATTCATTCCAGGCTCCCAGCCAGGTCTGGATCAGCTCCACAGATCTCTCATGAGTCTGGAACCAGCACCTCCCTGGGGCATGCTCTTCTCACCTCAGTGGCAGAAGCACAAGAGAGCGAGGCACGTCCAGCCTCTGCTCACATCATCTCTGCTAATGTGCTATTGGCCCAAGCAAGTCACAAAGCCAAGCTCAAAGTCAAGTGGAGTGGAAGCATGTTTCCCCACTGTGTTGCAAGAATGAGGAAGTACAATATGAGTACAGGGAAAAGAGGATTTGGGACGGAATTTAATCTGCCACTGAAGGTAACCAATGAACAACCCTCCCGACAGGCTCAGCACTTTGAGTTGCTCATTAGGGTGAAAGCTCAGCCTTGAGTGCTGAAGCCCAAAATGATGACCTTGTCCCTGATCCCATGATCTGTTTGGGGGTAAGAAGAAGGAAGATATGAGAGAGCCCTGAGCTCCCTATGGAGGCCATAGCTGGAACGTAGCTACATTCAACAGCGATTTCTTCTCTTCTGTCCACTGCCCTCAACAGGCTTGATTTGACACCAAGCAGGAATCCGTGGGGGCCTCCCAGCTACAAAAGCCTTTCCGTGTCCCCTGTTTCTTGTTTGTAGGAAATAGGCTTCATTCAGCACCCATGACCTTCCCTGAGTTCCGAAGGGCAGATTCAATCGGTTACTAATTAGGAAAGTAAGGGAACGCAGAAACACTAGTGCAGCAGTGGGGCAGGGGCCTGGTTCCTCCTGAGGGATCTGCATAGCAATTTGATACTCTGAGTTCTTCTACAGGAACTAAGGCCCTCACCCAGGTGCAGGATTGTGACTACATGCTGAGCACAAGCCCGTGGACCCCAGACTGGTCAGAACCAGAAGGCTGATGACTGGCATTCCTGGAACACCACCCTGTTACCTCACCACCAACCAGTCAGTAGATAGTCACACACCCTGCAGCCCTCCCCTCAGTTTGCCTTTAAAAACTCTTCCCTGAAACCTACCTGGGCATTCCAGCTTTTTGAACCCTTGCTTGGCTCTTGCAATAAACCTTTCTCTACTCCAAACTCCAACGTTTCAGCTTGTTTGGCCTCACTGTGCATCAGGCACAGGAACTTGGGTTCAACAATAGATTCGGTGCTCAGAAAAGCCCAGCCCAGGTAAACAATCTGAAAATCTGAGCTAGAGTTAAGTCTTCCTGTCTCCCACAGCTAGGGCCGGCCTCAGGCGACCCCCTGCTCTCCGAGAGAGTGCCGTGGTCAGCATCTTCTACTCTCTCACCTTGCCTACTACAGACTTCTGAGGTCAGAGCATAAGGAGAGAGCAAGGGAAGGAGGATGGAAAGTCCTTTCTCGATGGTCTCACAAGATAGCCTTAGGCTCTCTGGATCTGGAAGAGGTTTAATGCCATCATGGGCACTTTGAAAACCTTCTTAAAGATCCTCCCTTCCCCACTCCCACTTCCCCACCTCTCTACTCAGACTCTCAGCTCCAGAGATGTGATTCCCTTGACCCCAACAAGTGAATCAGAAGCCACATGCTCCATTCTCAGCCTCTAGAAAGTTCACCTCCTACTTCGGCCGCAGCCCCATCAGCTCTCTGGGCAGGCATCCCAGCTCTTTCATTCATGTCGCCAACATCTGGGCATGGGAAATATGCGTACAGCCTACGTCCTAACAAGCCCTTAGCAGCAAGTCAGTGGTGATTCCCCGTCCTACTCAGGCCCACATTCCCACCACAGGTGGCACATCTAGTCCCTGATGTCCACAAGTCTTTGACCCCCTATTAGAGGGAGTGGAGCTACTTCCCAACAAAGCAGCAGACTGCTCTGGCCGCTGGCTCTTTCTCTGCCACCTCAAGCCAGAAGTCACAATTGCCTGTGAGCATCAACCGCCAGTCCATTTCCTCCTGAAGCAAGCGCTCACAGTGGTCCTGTTGAAGCCGAAGCTCCCTGGGCTTGAGGGGAGGGTATAGCTACCCCACCTGGCCCCCTGCCTGCCACCCCCCACCCCACCCCCTGGCGAGGGTCCCACATCACAGACCCAGCCCTTGCCAAAGGCATCTCCCAAGTCCTCTCTCTCCTCCACTCTCCCAGCCTTTTCTTTCTCACTATGGGTCAGTTGTCCAGCTGGGTCTCAGCCACCTTTGAAAATTCGCATTGTGGGACTTTCCTGGCGGTCCAGTGATTAAGACTCCACACTTTCACTGCAAGGAGCAATCCTTGGGACAGCGGCATGGTCAGAGGTGAAATTCAGAAAGAGCAAGATCTGCATTAATCACTGACTTCTACTCTGTCTGAGGGGCAGCCTTGGTGGTCAAGGCACCCAGAACTAGAACAGCTAATCAAACCTGGTCATCCCCTGCCTAGCCTCATCACCTCAGTGTCCCTCACTTTCCACTTGAGTAAAATGGGAATAAGAGCTTGCCGCCCTCATCCCCCATTCATTTCATGCCTTGGCTAACAATTAATTAAGAGTCTTAGTTGTAAGTATCAGAAATCAGCTTATACTGGTTTAGGAAAAAAAAAAAAAAAGGTAATTTATTGGACCACCCAGGGATAGATGGCTGCCAGCACAGCAGGACCAAGGGCCAGACAGGTTCATCAGGTCTCCCACACTGCTCTGAACTCCTGTCTCGCACACACGCCTCCACACGGGTACTCCCAACGGCCCCAGACTTAGCTCCTTCAGCTCAACAACTTCCACCAATAAAGGGAGTGATCCCACAAAAACTCCAGGATTGATCCTGATTAAGTCACGACTCATCCCTGAACCTATCTCTGTGACCTGGGTCATGAGCAAAGCTGCCAGAAAAGAGGCGAGCTGGTGATGCGGGGAAAGGGGAGCGATCAGCTTCTATCAGCTACTACGTAGACAAGAAGGGGAAAGAGTAGTTCCTAAGAAAGAAAGGCAGGATGCTGTGGCCAGGAGAGGAAAAAGCCTGCCAGGCAGGGACAGGAAGCAGGGAGAACTGGGCAAGGGAGCAGAGAACATCCTTGGGAGGCAGGAATGAGCCATGGGCTCTGGGCTCCACCCTGGGACCCTGGGTGGTCGCCCACAGGATGGCACACATTTGGAGCCAGCATGGTGGAGTGGGGGAGAAGCAGGGGACTTCTGACCTGACAAGGACAGATACTCCCTCCAAGCTCCTCAGAAGAAGGGGTTATGAGAAATTCATGCTGAGGCCACTCTATAAAACCCGAGAAAAGAGATGATGTTGATGGAGGAAATTCTTCACCACCTCACAAAGAGGGACCTGGGGTGACTGGGCTGGAACTGACATAAATGTCAGAAACACAGTCTTCCACATGTTTCTCAGCATGACCTTTATCCTGCTCTGGCCTCTCTATTCCTAAGTGATAAGAGATGACACTTCCTCAAACAGGGCTGATTCTTAAGGTTAATTGAAAGTGGCCTTTCTCTTGAATCATCCATTGCACTGAATTATTAATCACCTGCAGACATTTGCAGGCCTTTAAACACTTGGACTTCCTGCAATCTTCCTTGGAAATGCTTTTTCCAATGGAAATATGACTTCCTTTGGCTACAGAAAAGAGAAACATTGTCTGCTGTTGTTTCCAGATTTCCCAGCTCCCAGAGACCCAGTAAGGAGCAAGATCTGAAAACAGGAAGCAGGGCCAGGGCTGTAGCGAGACCCAGAGCCCATTCTGTTCTGTGGAGTTGGCTCCAGTCCAGCCTGGTCTCAGAGCCTCCATGGGACAGTGGACGGAGGGAGATTGACCACAGTGCCTATGGCTGTTGGCCTTGTTCATGGTCATCTGCACAGGAAATGGTCCCCTGGAGCCTTGCATGGCCCTTCAGTGGATCAGTGGGGAGAAAGAAATGAGGAGGGCCAGGTGTCAGGTCCAGCTCCACCACTTACTGGGTGGGCCATGAAACCTCTTTGATTTGGTTTCCTCATCTGAAAGGGTGGTCCCTGCAGGACTGGCTGACATAAGGCAGGGCTCCACAGGATCATGTACATTCCTGGTGGTCCAGTGAGTAAGACTCCACGCTCCCAATGCAGGGGCCCAGGTTCCATTCCTGGTCGGGGAACTAGGTCATGCATGCCACAACTAAGAGTCCACATGCCGCAACTAAGAAGTCCACATGCCACAACTAAGACCTGAAGCAACCAAAATAAACAAATAAATATTAAAAAAAAAAAATGCCTGCATCATGATACCCAGAACATAAAGAGCAACAAGAAAGGTGGATTTCCCTTCTGCCATCTGCTCTCATCTTCTAGTGGAAGAAGAAAGACTCAGAACTCAATGGGCTGGCTGGACACGTAAGGTGCTTGCAGATAGGGCTAGCAAAGTGAGTGCAACACCCAGCAGCTGGTTTCCACAGCTAAGCCAAGGAGCTCCTATTAGGGTGGGCCCAAGCTGCATGATACATGGACAGTGGTGGCAGAAGCCAGGAAGCAGCTCAGCCTCAGCTTCATCCACCATTCAGTATAGCCTTGGCCCGGAGGTGGATATTGGGAATGCTGAGATAAATAAGACATGGCCCTCTGCCTTCATGGAGGTCCTGGTCTGCCAGGGAGAGTGAGCTGGAGTGACAGTCACGGACACAGAGTCCTGTAACTCACCATGGTAGCTGCAGGTACAGTAAGGACAAGGAAGGGGTGATGAAGGGCTTCATGGAGGAGGAGGAGATGCTAGAGATTCATCTTGAAGGATGAGCAGCAAAGAAGGAGAGGGAGCCCCTGGATATCTCAGGCAGGGAGAGGGCAGCATAACGAAAAGGTGCCTGGTGCATTGGCAGAGCTGCCAGAAGTAGTTCCAGCAGTCTGGGCCCTGAGCATTGCGGAGGGATGGGGGATATAGGGTGTCCAGGTGGGTGAGAATGGGGAGAGGAGCCCGGAAGAAATAAGCTGGGGCAGGTTATAGGACTGAATCTAAACTGCAGAGAGGAAGTTGATGCGGTAAGGCATGATGAAGACCCGGGCAAAGCGCTTGATGGCGATGGAGATGGATGGAGGAGGAAGAGCTGGCAGGACTTGGTGGCTGCTTGGGAGTGAGTGGTGAGGGAAGGAGGCCAGGGAGGAAGATGGGGCCCTGGGAAGACACAGCGCAGGGATGGGGGAGGATGGGCAGCTCTGGGCCTGGCACTTCCTGACTGACCACACACATTGCCTTCTCCATGAGCACCCACTTTCCCACCCCACACCCACAAGAGCCCCAGGGCAGCTCAGGCCCAACTGCAGAGGTGGCCGGGTATGAATGGGGGCCATGCCCATCGGGTGGAGTGGTCAGGCAGACAGGACAGTCGCAAGTCAAGGCGGGGGCAGGGGGGCTATGCTGTAGTAATGAGGGGTCATGGTGGCTGAAGCATTACCATCTGGGGGCACGTGGGCCTTGCTAGCTGCCTGGTCCCAGCCTAGGAGCGCTCTGAGAGCTCCAGGCAGCAGGAGGAAGGAGAACATAAACCATCTCTCTCAGAGGGCTGCCCAGACACTATGCTCAGCCCAATAATGGCTCCAAAAGATGTCCACTCCCTAGTTCCTGGAACCTTGGAATAGGTTACTTTACATGGCAAAAGGGACTTTATAAATATGATTAAGTTAAGGATCTTGAGATGGAGAGATTATCCTGGATTATCTGGGTGGGCCCCACGTAATCACAAAGGTTCTTATAAGAAAGAGTGAGGCAGCACCTATGGTTAATCAATCTATGGCAAAGGAGGCAAAAATATACAATGGAGAAAAGACTCTTCAATAAGTGGACAGCTACATGTAAAAGAGTGAAATTAGAACATTCTCTAACAGCATACACAAAAATAAACTCAAAATGAATCAGAGACCTAGATGTAAGGCTGGACACTTTAAAACTCTTAGAGGAAAACACAGGCAGAACACTCTTTGACATAAATCACAGCAATATCTTTGTGGACCCACCTCCTAGAGTAATGAAAATAAAAACGAAAATAAACAAATGGGACTAATTAAACTAAAAAACTTTTGCACAGCAAAGGAAACCATAAACAAAACAAAAAGACAACCCACAGAATGGGAGAAAATATTTGCAAACAAAGCGACTGACAAGGGATTAATCTCCAAAATATACAAACAGCTCATGCAGCTCTATGTCAAAAAACAACCCAATCAAAAAATGGGCAGAAGGGACTTCCCTGGTGGTGCAGTGGTTAGAACTCCATGCTCCCAATGCAGGGGGCCTGGGTTCGATCCTTGGTCAGGGAACTAGATCCTACACGCATGCCACAACTAAGGAGCCTGTGAGCAGCAACTAAGGAGCCAGTGAGCCACAACTAAGGAGCCCACTGGCCACAACTAAGACCTGGTACAACTAAATAAATAAATAAATAAAATAAAAATTTAAAATAAAGGGCAGAAGATCTAAACAGACATTTCTCCAAAGAAGACATACAGATAGCAGAAAAGCACATGAAAAAATGCTCAACATTACTAATTATCAGAGAAATGCAAATCAAAACTACAGTGAGGTATCACCTTACACCAGTCAGAATGGCCATCATCAAAAAGTCTACAAGCAGGGACTTCCCTGGTTGCACAGTGGTTAAGAATCCACCTGCCACAGGGTTGGGGGGTGGGGGTGGGGCGAAGGGGAAGCCAGGACAAAGTGAGAGAGTAGCACAGACATATACACACTACCAAATGTAAAATAGATAGCTAGTGGGAAGTTGCTGTATAACAAAGGGAGATCAACTTGATGGGTGATGCCTTAGAGGGCCAGGACAGGGAGAGTGGGAGGGAGTCACAGGAGGGAGGGGATATGGGGATATATGTATAAATACAGCTGATTCACTTTGGTGTACCTCAAAAGCTGGTACAAGCAATTATATTCCAATAAAGAGCTTAAAAAGAAAAAAAAAAGAATCCACCTGCCAATGCAGGGGACACAGGTTCCATTCCTGGTCCAGGAAGATCCCACATGCCATGCAGTAACTAAGCCCATGTGCTATAACTATTGAGCTTGCGCTTTAGAGCTTGCAAGCCACAACTACTGAGCTCACATGCCACAACTACTGAAGCTCATGCACCTAGAGCCCGTGCTCAGCAACAAGAGAAGCCACTGCAATAAGAAGCCTGTGCACCACAACGAAGAGTAGCCCCACTCACCACAACTAGAGAAAGCCCAAGTGCAGCAAGAAAGACCCAATGCAGCCAAAAACAAGAACAAAAACAAACAAAAAAAGTCTACAAAGAATAAATGCTGGAGAGAGTGTAGAGAAAAGGGAACCTTCCTACACTGTTGGTGGGAATGTAAATTGGCACAACCACTATGCAAAACAGTATGGAGGTTCCTTAAAAAACTAAAATAGAACTACCATATGATCCAGCAATCCTACTCCTGGGCCCGTATCTGGAGAAAACCACAGTTCGAAAAGATACATGCAACCCAATGTTCATTGCAGAACTATTTACAATAGCCAGGACATGGAAGCAACCTAGATGTCCATTGACAGAGGAATGGACAAAGATATAGTACATATATATGATAGAATATTACTCAGCCATTAAAAAGAATGAAATAATGCCATTTGCAGCAACATAGATGGACCTAGAGAATATCATACTAAGTGAAGTAAGTCAGACAAATATCACATGGTATCACTCATATGTGGAATCTCATTTTTTAAAATGATGTAAATGAACTTATTTACAAAACAGAAACAGACTCACAAACTTATGGTTACCAAAGGGGAAACATGGGGGGAAGGATAAATTAAGAGCTTGGGATTAACATACACACACTACTACATTTAAAATAGATAACAAACAAGGACCTACTGTATAGCACAGGGAACGCTACTTAATATTCTGTAATAACCTATACAGAAAAAGAATCTGAAAAAAAATGAATGTACGTATATGCATAACTGAACCACTTTGCAGTATAACTGAAACTAAACACAACATTGTAAATCAACCATACTCCAACAAAATTTTTAAAAAAAGGAGGAGGAAAGAAAGAAGGCAAGAAAGAAGGAAAGAAAGAAAAAAGAGAGAGAGAAAGAAAGAGAAAGAGGGAGACAGAAAAAAATGTGAAGATGACAGGGAGTCAGAGAGATTAGAAAGTGCTGCTTCTGGCTTTGAAGATGAAGGCAGCTTCTAGAAGCTGGGAAAGGCTAGGAAATCAGTTTTCCCCAGCTTCTGGAAGGGAAGCAGCCCTGCAGACCCATTTTAGCCTTCTGCCCTCCAGAACTATAAGCTATTTGTGTGTGTGTGTTTTAAATTTTTATTGGAGCATAGTTGACTTCAAACGTTGTGTTAGCTTCTGCTCTATATATTTGTGTTTTTTAACCGCTAAATTCGTGGCTATCTGTTACAGCAGCAACAGGAAACTAATACAGACATCCAGTTCAGACCTGAGAGGAAAGTGGGGGACGTTTGGCGCTAAAAAGGCCCCATTTCCTGAGACACCACCTCCATCTTCAGCCTGGTGGAAGCAGAGGTCAGGGCGTCAGGTTCTCCAGACACTCCAGCCAGTACGAGTGGTCCCCCAGGGGAAGGGAAAGGGCACTGGGGAAAATGCCCTGCCTCCACCTAGCAGGATGCGGGGGTGGAATGGACAGAGAGGGCCCACTCCTCTGGGACAGTTTTGGAAGTAAAGAGGTGTGCGCCCCCATCAACTCACCACTCCACACTCATCTAGACTCCTGAAAGAGTGACCACACTTCCTCTGCACTCCGGCAACCAAAGGCTGCCAGACAAACCCTTTCCCGTGAGAGAAGGGGGATCCCTGTTCACCACCCATGCCACCTCAGGTCATCCAAGGCTCAGGCAGGACGGAGCCTTACACACTGACCGCTTGGTGGGCCCTTCATCTTGTCCACCTCGCCTCCTCCTTCCCCTGATAGGCACAGGTGCCACCTGGGAGCAAGGTCCAGGATCAGGCTCTGTCTTTGGACACAACCTTCAAGGCCTTAACACAACAAGACCTACCCGACCCCTCACCCCGCAAATATCTTCCTTTCCTTCACCACTTACAGATGCTTCGAGGTCTAAGACGCTCGCGCAAGAGCTCCCCGCACCGACGCTGCGCGGGCGCCGGGAGTGTGCGCATCCTCTACGGGGTTGCACGCTGGGTGACAGCGGGCTGAGGACCAGGAGGGCCTTTGCTCAAGCCTCTGCGTCAAGGCCGCTTCCACTAGCCGCCACGGGCGCAGCCCCTGCAGTCTGATAATAATCCCCATGAAAACAGTGACTGTGGGTGCAGAGAAGGCAGGAGGCCCAGGCGACGCTGCCCTCAGTCAGGTAATCAAAACAGAGGCTGGCACGCGCTGCGCTCCCCCACCTTGGGCCAGTCGCCGATCTAAATGTCCCTTACAGACGTTAACCCTGGAGGGAGTACTATTATTAACCGAATTGAGCTGCGGAATCCGCGCTCCCCGACTCCCCACTGCTGTGTCTACTGAAGCGGCCGACGCGTAAACTTGAGCGCAGCCCCGCGCGCCCGGGCGGTCAGACGCGCAGCGCCGGGGTCGCGGCAGGGATCGGAGATTCGGCCTTGGAATCCGGGAAAGCTTCCGGACGCGGGGGTCGGGGCTGGCCCTCGGTCAGCGGAGGATGTGCAGAAGGTGGAGAAGCATTCCCAGACGGGCGCGGCGCGTGCCACGGCCGCCACGGGGGAAGAGCCGGGTGCCGAGCCGACTCTCCGACGCGGGCGGAGAAGGCTTCAGCTCTGCCCCCGGGAGGCCTGGCCCTCGCGCCTCAGCCGCAGGGAGCCCCCGGCGCCCCGCCCCGCGCGGCGCCCTTAGGTCCCGGGAGCGCACGGTCGGCTCCGCGCGCCTCCCGGGCCGTGAGCAGGGCCGGGCCGGAGCGGAGCTGCGGCCTCGGTGAGCAGTGTCCCTGCCCCCGCCGCCCGCCGCTGACCGGAGCGCGACGAGGTCCCTCCCCCCGCGTCCGCCCGAGGCCCCGCTCCGAGCTTTATAAACCCGCCCGGCGGCAGCGGGAGGCGCCGAGACCGGTGAGACCGAGCCCCGGCCCCGCGCCCCGACGGCCGGCCAGAGCAGCCCCATGGCGGGTAAGTGCCCTCGCCTCCCCAGCCGCGCCCCCGGCCCCTTCGCCACCTGCAGCACTTTCCCCCACCCCGCAGGCCTCCGCTGGGACGCACCCTGGCACCCGCTCCTAGCCGGGGGTGGGGGTGGAGCGTGATCCTCGCAGATAGTTGCGGGCCAAGAGGTGTAGGTGTCTTTCCTTCTCACCGCTCAACCGGGTTCAGACTCTAGAGCCCGGGAAGCCCCGCGCCCGCGCGGGAGCCGAAGAAGGGACCTTCGCTGCCTAGCACGGGATCGAGGGTCTGAGCTCTTTCAGCAGGCTCGGAGCGGAGCCCTCCAGGTCCGGGCAACTGTGGGGTGCAGGTGCCGGCAGCAGAGTGCCCCTGTCTTGGTTTCTCACACTCGCTGCTCCCATCCTCATCCACACTCCCTTCACTGCCTCCCCTAAATGAACCTGCTGTGATAGAGAGCTGAGCGGAGGGAACAGTTGTTAGAGAAGGTTCCAGAATTCAAGCCAAGAGTCCAGCCTCTCAGCAGGTTCCAAGCCAAAGGATAGAGCTCTGAGTGCCACCAGGGCATCTTCCCTTCCCCTTTCTGTAAGTGCACGGTGCCCAGCTCACCCTCAAGCCTGAAGGGGAGTCCAGGGAAGATGGAGGTTCTGATAAGAGAAGGGTTAATTTTTACTTAGAAGCACAAGGAAATGGTTCACTTCAGCCAGAATCCCAAGTCCAGAGCCAGCTGCTTTCAAAGGGAAACCAGAAAGCTCTGCCCAGGGCACTAGGAACCCAAGGGTAATGGCTTTTCCGCTGAGACCCAGCAGCGCCCAGCAAGCAGTACCCCTCCCCAGCAGATACATTACACCTGCTTCTGTGTTATTCCTGGGGTCCAGATGGGGGCTGGGGGGGGGAGGGGATTGATACCCAAATTCTGTCCCCAGCATGGCAGTGGTGTGAAGGGGAGTGGCTTTCCCCAGGCATCACAGTCCTGGTGGTGTCTGCCCCTAGAGCAGGTGGCCCTGGTGATTGGGGGCATCCTTGGGGGGCTGCTGCTGCTGCTGTTGATCGGGGTGAGCTGCTATCTCTGGAAGAGGCTTTGTGCCACGTTCACCTATGAGGAGCTGTCAGGGACCACGGCTGCCTCCAGCACACAGGGGGACAAGCTCTGCCCGCCCGATGCCAGGACCCAGGCAAGCAGGTGAGGAGGATGTGGGGCCAGGGGAGCTCCTGGCCTTGCTTCAGCCCCTCCCTGTGGAGTTTCCCTTGGAGTGGGGTGGGGAAGGAAAGGTCTGTTTATGGAGCGCCTCCTCTATGCTGTCAGCATGCCTGGAGCTATCACAGAGAAACCCCAGAACCCTCACCACAGCTATGAGGCAGGCATTATCAAGCCCATTTTCCAGCTAAGAAAACTGAGGCCTGGGGGACGTAAATCCAGATAGTACAACTAGGAAGTGGCTGAACAGGCATTCAAACCTAGGCAGGCTGACTCCAGAAGCTGTGCTCTTTCTCCAACTCACCACTGCTGTGGGCAGATGAAGGTGTTGGCTGTGTGTGTGTGTGTGTGTGTGTGTCCTGGTGTGGGCCCAGAAAATTAGGCTCTTGCCTCCTCCTGGCTCCCGCTGGCTTTTCCTCCTCCAGCCCCTGGCGCTCAACCCCTCTGGGCTGAGTGCTCTGAGGCCATACCATTCACTTGCCACCTATGTGTCATCTCCCTGTGTCTCGACAGGCCACCAGGTGTACCATTTGTGGTGCCCCCTTCCCTCCAAAGCCGAGACCAGGTGGCCCTGAGCAGCAGAGAGTGGGCCCAGGCCCCACGGGACCCCTGCCCAGCCCCAGAGCTCCTGCCCCACGCCACTGGCAGCAGTTTCGGTGAGTATGCCCACCAGGGCATGCCTAGGGGTCATGATCTGCTCAGGCCAGGGCAGACCCATCTGCTTTCATGAGCCTGGCTCTGAAAAAGAGCCCAGATGGGCCCAGGGATGCCAGAGTTGCCCAGTGACCATTCTTTCCAGGTACTTGAGTTTACCAAATGCCTGCTGCACCCTAGCCTGGGCCAGATATGGCCTCATGTGCCATTTTGGAGTGAGACCTCCCTATGACTCTGTAGGGGGGAGAGATTATCATCCCATTTTACACATCAATAAACTGAGGCTCGGGCGTTTAACAGTGCCTTGCTCAAGGTCACAGAGGCAGTAAGCAACAGATCTGGGACTGGAACCCCAGTGTTCCCGGGTGCAGAACCTGTGCGGGGTCCTGCTCCAGGATGGTGGGTTGCCCAATCCAGAGGGCAGAATGGGGGAAACAGGGCACACAGCTTTCTGCCCACCTCTTTGCTCTGAAGACCTCCCCAGGAACCATGCAGTGATCGGCTAGGCCCCTTTAATTTAAAAAGGAAGGAAAGAGACAACACTTTATCAGTGAGACGTCCTCTGGACACCATGGAAAGGGGCCAGGCCAGATGCTGGGCACTGTGCCCCCGCTGCAGGCCCTGACCTCTGGCGGTGGGGGTCAGTCATGGGGGCAGGGGCTGAATGGCCACTGGGGCCTCCACGAGGAGCCCCAGGGAGGAAGAGGCCTGGATATGGAATGCCTTAGTGCTGAGAAGGCCTCCCGGGGGAGCTTCCCTAGAGCAAGGTGCTGTGTTCAGTCTGAGGAGAGTGGCGCAGCCATGGTCAGGAGAGGTCCAGCCAAGGGGGGGCAGGCCAGGAGGGGCGTGGCAGTGCAGCCCAGAGCTTGCTGTGCCCCACGCCCCTGCCTTCCCCTGGCCTGCCAGTCCTCCCAGCCCCTGTGTTGTAGGAGAGGCGTGCCCGGTGGGGACCATCAACCCAGAGCTCTACAAGATCCTGGAGGACAAAAGTGAGACGGACGTCCCTGAGGGCTGCCTGGGGCGGCTGTGGTTCTCCGTGGAATACCAGCGGGAGGCCGAGCGGCTGCTGGTGGGCCTGATCAAGGCGCAGCGGCTGCAAGCCCCCTCAGAGGCCTGTAGACCCCTGGTGAAGCTCCACCTGCTGCCAGATGAGCGGCGCTTCCTCCAGTCCAAGACCAAATGCAGAACCAACAGCCCACAGTTCGACGAGCACTTCATCTTTCAGGTACGGCCTCTGGAGCAGACAGGGTCCAGGGCCTTCTGCCTCCTGGGAAGGACAGACATTGTGCAGGAGAGCCTCAGCCTCCCATGCTAACCAGGGCCCTGCAGCCCCCAGGCCCCCCGTGCCACAGGCTCTGCTTTACCCCGCCTGCCGGGTCAGGGTGTACAAGAGCCCTGACCCTTGATGGCGGGGGCAGATGAGAGACGTGATGGATGAGGGGGCAGAGGGCTGGGCTCCCCCTGTCCAGGTTGCCTGGAGGTGAGAAAGAGAAATGTATTCTTGGAGCACCCACTGAATACCAGGCCGTGGCCCAAGGAGGCACCCCAAGGCCCTGGAACACTATAAGCTTTCTGGCAAGGTTATCCACGGAAGGCGGAGGGTGGTACCCAGCCCCCCAGGCCGCTTGACTTGGGGGCAGGAACTCATCTGTCCGGTCAGAGGCCAGAGCAGGACCTGAGAGCCATTTTGTGACAGGTGGTGCCTTTGCAGCAACGGTGGGCAGGGGGGCTCGGGGTCTGGAGGTGCCGAGGCTGCCGGGGCACTGAGCCAAGCTCACGGTGGCCTGGGAGCCTCAGCAGGTGACTGGGGCCCTTATGGGAAGCCAGCAATCAAGAGCTGCTGAGAGGCCTTGGACAAACATTTTTAAGAGCAGGGCAGCAGGCTGACTGGCAAGGTAAGGAGAGTCCGGTCTGTATCCGGGAAGAGTGTGATTCCTGCCTTCTTCTGGGGCTGAGCACTGAGAACAGGGGTGGCATGGGGCCCAGCCCCCGCCGTCCTGCTGGGGCAGAGGCTGTGAGAATTCACAGGTGAACCCGCTCCTCTCGGGACATCAAGATCCAAGGCGGGGAGGCTTGGATCGGCCACACGTCATGCTTGCATATTTATTTTTCTTCATCCGTCACTTCCCTGCCCTATCCCCTGGCCTCTCTGTGCTTTACAGGGGAAGGGGAAGGAGAAGAGGAAGAGAAGGAAATCAATATTAATTAACCATCTGCCATTTGGGGTTTTATAACCCAGAGAGTAAGAAACATTATCCCATTTTACAGGTGAGGAGACTGAGTCTCAGGGAGAGAACTGTTCAGGTGCCCACCTCAGATAGCAGAGACAGGCGAGTTCCCTGGGCTCCAGTGCGGGAGCCTCTCACACTTTTATGTGTAGGCAAATCACTTGGATGCCCTGTTAAGTGATAGACTGATTCTACTTCGTAGGTCTAGGAGGAGCTCAAGTTCCAGTACTTCTAATGAGGTCCAGGGAGTGGTGGGTGCCGCCGGTCCTCGGGGCACACCCTCCGACCTCCCTGGATACCGGCCCAACTGCAGCAAAGGGTCCTCTGAGGATGCCTGGGTTTCGGGTGTGCAGGTCTCTGGTTGAGACACCCCTCACAGAAGGAGCCTGTGTCCAGAACAACATACCACACCATCCCATCCCCTGACCCCATACCTGACCCCAGCTGGGCCCTTGTCTTCCCCAGGTGTCCAGCAAGAGTGTCACTCAGAGGGTGCTGAGGTTCTCAGTGTACCACGTGGACAGGCAGGGGAAACACCAGCTTCTGGGCCAGGTGCTGTTCCCCCTGAAGAAGGAGACCCTGGCGGGTGACTGCCCGCGCATCATCTGGAGAGACCTGGAGGCCGAGAACCTGGAGGTAAAGGTCAGGGTCACCAGACATATGCCACCATGTGTCAGACTACCATGGACAGCCAGCAGGTGTGGCCCAGCACCTGCTGGCCAGTGTCAGCCCTCAGCATACTGCCCACCACCCCTACAAGTGTGACTCGGGGTGGTGGGCCCGGGCCGGAGCTGCGTGGGAAGAGGGGGATGTGTGGAGCCTGGGCAGGGAGGGGCACCAGAGGCTTTTTTGCCCTGGAGGTCAGATTACCTGGAGCATCTTGGAAAATCCACCTTTGGATTCCCATCCAAATCAGACAGCTGTGAAAGATGACACCCCAAATGGACCAGCCAAGGAAACTACCTACTCTTTTCCCAACCCCCAGTGAGGGTCCGGGGAGCTCAGAATAGGCCTTGGAATTCCCCAGACCTGGCTTTGAATCCTCAGCTCTTGTTCTTACTACTGTGTGATCTTCAGCGGACCCCTTCAACTCCCTAGACCTCAGTTTCCCCAATCACAAAAGGGTGGGTGGGTGGGCTTCAAGGAGGGAGTGCAGTTGAGTCACAGAGTATCCCGGGTCGGCCTGCCTGGAGGAAGGAGGAAGGCATGGGGGCCTCCAGTACCTACCAGGGAGACGGGTGCTTTCCTCTTGGCCTCTCCAGCCTCCCTCCGAGTTTGGCGACCTCCAGTTCTGCCTCAGCTACAACGACCGCCTGAACCGCCTCACCGTGGTCGTGCTGAGAGCCAAGGGTCTCCAGCTCCAGGAGGACATGAGTTTTGTCAGTAAGTCTCCCCCTGGGGCAGGGACCCCCTTGGGAGCTTGGGGCCTTGAGCTGGGTGCGGCCCTCACCCCTCACCCCGGCCATCCAGTCTGTGTGCATATGGCTGCAAGGAGCGTGCTGCCTCTGAGCCACACCCTCCAGCTCTGCACAGCAGTGGTGTGAGAAGCTGCTTCCTTATGTTAATCCCAAGGCTGCAGCCCCTTGGCCTCCACCAAGACCCCTAAGACCCCTGAGACCAAGTCAGCCCCTCCCTTTTCCCAAGGTAGTGTCTTGGCTCCTTGACTGTGCTGCCTGACTCCACCCCTGCCCTGGGGGTGTGGGGGGCACCCCTGCGTGAGGAGCTTTGACACTTGACTGGAACCCAGGAGCTGGGGGAACGGGGGCCCTGCTCTGGCCCACCCGACATGTCCCGCCCCACTGCGGGTCCCCTAGCAAGGGGGTGGTCGTCTGCCCCCGTGCGTCTCTGCATCTGGGTCATTGTAAGCAAGCTGGCATTCGACCCTCCACTGCGGATCTTAAACCCATCTAAGCCCCGCAAAACACCTTGGCCTCTGAAGGGGAAGCTGTTTAAGGCCCCAGGAGGCCTGAGCACCCAGCAGGCAGGACCCACCCCCCAGTGGAGAGGCATGGGCGTGTGGTGCCAGGCTGCAGTAACAAGGGCCAGCCGAGCCATGGGTGCGTGCAGGAGGCGAAGAGGAAGGAAGAGGAAGGGAGCCGAGTGTTTCCTCGGCTGTGAGCAGTACACTAATCAACCCCGCTTCCTCTTGTAATGCCCTTTGGCTGCAGCAGCTGTGAGTAATGGGGTCCTGGCGCCCAGGCGGGGCACGTGCCCTCCCAGCCCAACCTCCCACAGGCTGGAGGTTGGGCCCCTGCCCGCCCCTCCCAGCCCGCACTCGGCACTGCCCCCCAGGTGTGTTCGTCAAAGTGTCTCTGATGAACCACAACAAGTTTGTCAAGTGCAAGAAGACTTCGGCTGTTCTGGGCTCCACCAACCCTGTGTACAACGAGACCTTCAGCTTCAAGGCTGACCCCGCCGAGCTGGACACTGCGAGCCTCAGCCTGACAGTGCTGCAGAGTGCCGAAGGGGACAGTAAGGCTGCTCCCTCACCCTCAGGCCACTGGGGCATGGGCAAAGGTGGGACTGCTGTGCATTTAGGAAGCGTGGATCCTTTGGAGGGAGCTGTATGGTTTCTGTTCTCTGCCTAAGGAAACTAGTGCTCAGAGAGGCTGAGATATTTGCCCAAGAACACAGAGCTTGCTAGTGAGAGAGTGGGGATTCACATCCAGCTTTACTCCAGTTTGATTGTCCATAGCACCCTAGAAAGAGGTTAAAGGATGGCCTCTGCTACCCTCTCCTGGGGCAAACTGCCAGCGAGGTTGGGAGACAGCACAGCTACCTACCACCGGCCAAGGGACCTGGTGCCGCGGGTCTTTATGTGCCCTGTGTTGCCTCATGCCTTCTGTACAAGCCCTGTGGGTCCTGGGTGAGGTTCAGGGTGGATGGGAGGGTGGAGTTATCCCAGCCAGCTCTCCCACACTGCCCCCCACCCCAGTGTCCACTCTGAGGCAGAGCTGTCAGGCCGGCTGGTCTCATGGGCAGAGCTTAAGCCGCTTCTCCGTTGTGGTATTTGATGGGTGAAAATTATTGTTGGATATTCCCCCTGAATGTACAAGTGGTCTGATGGAAGAGGGCTTCTTTCTGGAGGGGCCCCTTCCTCCCTCAGCTCTTTGACGTGAGGCAGGTTTGACAGCCCACTGGAAGGGTGGGGCAGAGTGGGCGCCCCAGTGGAAGGGCAGGCTCTCCTTCTGGGCACCCTCCCCCCCGCCAGCTCCAGCCCCAGCTCCAGAGCAAAGTTAAGACCTCTCTGGAGGCTGCTAAAGAGGGAGAGGGCTGACTACTTCCTTTGAGGGGAGGAGTTAGAGAGAGAGGGAGGGAAGGCCCTGGGGATGGCTGAGGTCATGTGGCTTCTGTGCTCCAGAGAATGACGGTGTTCTCCACCCCACCCCCACAGGGAGCCACGAGCTGGGCCGGCTGGTGGTTGGCCCCTACATGTACACCCGTGGCAAAGAGCTGGAGCACTGGAATGAGATGCTTAGCAAACCCAAGGAGCTGGTGAGGCGCTGGCATGCTCTCTGCCGCACCACTGAGCCCTGACCCCAGCAGGGCCCTGGGCCCTGCACCCAGCATCTCACTGGGCTGCGAGGCCAGGCTGAGCCGGGGGAACACGAGTGCTCACGTGCAGGAGAGCAGAGGAGACAAGAGAGCCCCGGCCAGGGCAGTGGTGTGGCCCGTGGGTTACATCTCCACCAGCCCGAGAGGCCTTCCTGACTCATTCAGTCCTTCTTTACCCGCGGACTGCCTGGGCTTAGCCTCCTGGCTCCTGGTCATCTCAGTCTCGAATTGGACCGGAATCTCAGACCTTGGGAGGAAATAGTCTCTGTAGTGAAAGCGTAGCTGTGCATGCCGTGTGGAGTGCAGAGGAAACTTGGAAAGCTGATGATGTGTTGATGCTGAGCCTACACTTTTTTCTGCTGTGGTTTCTCTGCCTTCTGCCTGGTAGAGAAAACAGACTGCCCGAAGTGTTTATTTCACTTGGTTCACAATAACTAGCACAGTCTGAGAACTGGGTTCAGCGTGCAGGTGTGGAACAGTCCCAGGATGCCTGGGCAGCTCGGCTTGGGAGAAGGCTTCTGGGGATTATGACTCGCTGGCTTCACACCTGCAGGAGAAGCAGCCCGCCCAGGTACCAAGTGGTGGACAGGTCCTGGGCGTCCACTCCTGGAGCTCTCACTTTGGGCAAGAAATGGTGAGAACACGTGGCCAAAAGCCCATAGGGCCAAAACCTCTTCCTGTAAACCTAGCAATTCCATTATGATTATTGTGTTGTGGTAGGTGTCGGTGAAAATTTCACTAAGATGGAAGTTCCCACAAACCACGGTCATCAACTCCCCGTGAAAATGTACTCAAGGTCACCAGCAGCCCTTATGCTTGTCACTGTTAATTTATCAGGTAGTTTGTATTTTCACCTGAATGCTACTAAACTTGCAGATTCAAGTCTCGTTACTATGTAACTATACTGGTAACTTAAAACTGTATCTTGGTATATCTTCTCTTTTCTTACAAAGTGAAGCAAGGGAAGCAACTTCTGCAAAAGAAAGTAGTGGTGAATGCTGCACTAGGTTTGTGCCTCTCCTCCTTGACTTCACTGCCAATCTCTGTCAATGCACAAATACAAGCTTTGCTGGCAGTGGTCCATACACAGAGAATACCTTGTGTTTGCTCTTCCTCACTTATTTCACGTGCACATTTTTGATGTAGTCCACACTCCAGTAATTTCTAATAGTGTCATAGCACACACGTAATAGGCATTATCTATGTGTTTGTATAGCCAGCTACTAAAATGGAACTGTTCCCTTTTCACTTGGGGTCCTGAGACCATAGGTGCCAACCACCCCCACATTTCAAGAAAAGGTTCATGCCTGTGGTTCCAGAGCCACTTGGAAAAGTTGGTAAGTATCTCCCTTGCAGGATAGAATGGACGGCTATGGCCTACTCACAGCTGAAAAATCTCGATGTCAAGAGACGTGCAGGCTCTCTGCTCTGATGGGGAGGTGGGGGTGCTATATTGGGTTGGCCCCTGTCTACAGATACAGTAAGGGTAGAAAATACACACGTGGGACTTCCCTGGTGGCACAGTGGTTAAGAATCCGCCTGCCAATACAGGGACACAGGTTCGATCCCTGGTCTGGAAAGATTCCCATATGCCGCGGACCAACTAAGCCTGTGTGCCACAACTACTGAGCCTGTGCTCTAGAGCCCAAGAGCCACAGCTACTGAGCCCATGTGCTCTAGGGCCCACGTGCCACAAGTACTGAGTCCACGTGTTGTAACTACTGAAGCCTGCGTGCCTAGAGCCCGCGCTCTGCAACAAGAGAAGCCACCGCACTGAGAAGCCCACTTACCGCAACCAAGAGTGGCCCCCACTTGCCACAGCTAGAGAAAGTCCACATGTAGCAACGAAGACCCAACACAGCCAAAGAAAGAATACACAAGTTGACCAGAGACAGCCAGCCTAGGCTACCTCAATCCTGTCTACAAGGTGACCCCAGCAGAACGAAGCCCTTGGCATTTCCATAAAACATTTAGAATTAGCTTCTCAGATTTCCACACCAAAAAGTGCTAGAATTTGATTGGGTTTTTCGTTGAGTACATAGATCAGTTTGGGGCCTTTTGGTATCTTTACAATGTTGAATCTTCAACAGATTAACATGATGCATCCCTCTATTTCTTTAGTTCTTTTGCAAGTTTCCTTAAACCTCTTTTGTGGTATTCAGGAACTTGTTCTTACACCTCTTTTCTTGGATTTACTCTTAGGTGTTTTATATTTGTTTGTTTCTAGTATATAGAGATTCTGTTGATTTTTGTATGTTGACTTTGTACCTAGTGAGTGGCCTTGCTAAAGTCACTTGTAATAGTTTGTCTGTAGATTCTTGGTGTTTTCTTTGTATATCGTCGTGACCTCTGTGAATGATAGTCTTACTTCTTCCTTTCCAACCTTTATGCCGTCTTTATTTCTTGCCAAGTTGCAGTGGCTGGGCAACTGGACAAGAAAAGGAAATAAAAGGCATCCAGATCATGAAGGAAAAAGTAAAACTATATTTGTTTGCAGATGACATGGTTTTATATATAGAAAATCCTAAGAAATCCACCAAAAATTTTTGTGGATGTAGAATTATAGGCTGACATTTCCTTTTCTTTCAGCAGCTTTAAAATGTTATGTTTCAGAATTTCTTTTTCTTTTTCTTTTTTGGCCATGCAGCACGGCTTGCAGGATCTTAGTTCTCAGAACAGGGAATGAACCTGGGCCACCACAGTGAAAGTGCCAAGTCCTCGCCACTGGACTGCCAGGGAATTACCTAGAATTTCTTTCCTGTGTCTCCCTTTTATCTGGCATCTTGGCCCCTGCAGTCCTGGCTGCCTTGGCCTATCTTGTCTCTCCAGCTCCAGAGACTCTCCTGCCTTTCCCGCCTGTTAGCCATGGCCCCCTGTCCAAATGCTCAGCCTCTTAACTAGAACCAGCAAGTTTCCTGAAGGTAAAAAATGGTTCACAGAATGTCAGCTCATCTCCTTGTGTTTTCCTTCCTCTGAGATCACGGCCCATCAAATGCTTGTCAACTTGGCAGCTCTTCAGCAAAAACGTTTTCTGTATTTTATTCAGGTTTTCTAGTTGTTCTCAGCATGAACATAACTCTGATTCAAGCAGAAAAATAATTATTTTCTCAGAATTCTTCTCCCAGAAAAAGAATTCTCAGCAAAGAGTGATTTTATACAGAGAATTTGATGACACAAGTCCCACAGCCTTCTTGGGAGGCTGATGAAGATAAAAGGAGAAAATTGCTTGTATCAGTTGGCTATTTGGGGAATAATGGCGCATAACAAACAATCTCAATATCTCAGTGTTATACTAAAAAGAGCACTTATTTTTCACACATCTTTGGTCAGCTGAGTGTGGGCTAATCTATGTTAGGCGACTCGTGTTCAAGCTGTGGGTCTGGCCAGGCTCGGGTCCTCACCCAGCCTGCTCCATGTTTGTTCTTTCTGAGCACCAGCTGAAGGTGCAGCAGCTACCCAGGGAAAGCTCTTCTCATGAAAGACACCCTCTGCTTGTGTTGTGTCACCTAATATCCCATTGGCTTAAGTAAGTCATGTGGCCAAGTTCAAAATCAAGGGGCAGGGAGGTAAACTACATCTTTTTGTGAGAGGAGCTGCACAGCACCATGGCAGTGGACACAGCTACAGGGAGGGGTTAAGGATGAGGGTGATAACTCAGTGCACCATGTTGATGTTCCCTAGAAATGGGGAACTCCAGGGCCTGTGCTAAGCTGTGCAGGTGCAGTCCCCAGCTGTGTAGGAGACCTCCCTGCCTCGTAGCTGTGCCAGGTCTCAAAGCCACTCCTGTTTGGTATCCCATAGTGATGACTGGCTGGAATTGGCACAAATTCTTTGCTCAAATTATTGCAAGAGCCCTGTACATCCTGCTGTCATAAGTGTCACAAAGGAAGAAAAGGATGATTTTTTACCTTCTTTTTGTTTTTTAGCTTCACCTGAGTGCCTCACATTTGGTAAACTCAACCTGGAACTCTGTTCACATAAGAATTTCAGGAAGCATAATTTCCAGACTTCTGTTTCCAGAAAACGTAAGAAAGACTTTTAAAGGGGATGGGGAGGGTGCTGTGTGCCAACCCACACTCTGGGGCAAACCTAAGTCATGGGAACCTGCAGAAAAAGGAGGCTCTTGAAGAACCCACGTGAGTACTCTAGCTCATAATTGGTCACAGAGAACCTCTCCTGCCCTTGGATGGCCTTCCCATACCCCCTCCCTGCCCCTGCGTGGGTGATCAGAAATCCCTGTTAGCAAGTTGGAAAAGGAGGAGTGGAAGCATAAAGTGGAGAAATAGGAAAACAGTGTTCCATGCCCATCTTCTGCTACAGCCCGCTATAGGCAGGAGTCCAGGCCAGGGCAGGAGTGAAGGGGAGGCGTAAACTTTAAATAAAGTTGGAGGCTTGGGCCACTGCATCAGATTGGACATTTCGAGTGCTGAACACAGCCTGTTTTTGCAACTAGAAGTTACAGGAAAAATTTATTATTACGTAAGAGTGATCAAAAAAGTCATGGAACTTGCCCTAGATTTTATCCAAAGGGCAGGGAGAAGCTACCCGCCAAGCAGGTTTGAATGGATGACTGGGGGGGGAAACGATCAAGCTGTTTGCTGATTACATTCTATAAGGCTGGCTCTTTGGACAAAATGGATATATTTCTTAACTGAATTTAATATGCCCTTATGAATACAGATTGGAACATCTACCTATTACAGGTTCCCGCCCCCCCTAATTTTTAAGTATGGAATTATTTGCTCAGATCACTCTTCCCCTCTCTACTTCAGACGTGTTTCTCCGAGTGGAATGACTGTCAAGGCAGGGAGAAAGGAACTAGCTCTGAGGAACTATGCTAGGTCTTTGTACATCAGCTTGTTAAACTGCACAGCAGTTCAGGAGAAACTGCCGCACACTTAGGAGTGAGCAAAGTGTGCATCAGGGAGGGGATGTCATTTCTCAGGCCCCAGAACTAGGAAGTGCTGAAGCGGGAATTTGAATCCGATTCCAGACATTTAAAAATTGTGTCATTAGCCACTATGGAAAACAATTTGGAGGTTCCTTAAAAAACTACACATAGAACTACCATATGATCCAGTCATCCCACTCCTGGGCATATACCCAAAGAAAACCATAATCCCAAAAGAAACTTGTACCATAATGTTTATTGCAGCACTCTTTACAATAGCCAGGACATGGAAGCAACCTAAATGCCCATCAACAAATGAATGGATACAGAAGATGTGGCATATATATACAATGGAATATTACTCAGCTATAAAAAGGGATGAGATGGAGCTATATGTAATGAGGTGGATAGAACTACAATCTGTCATACACAGTGAAGTAAGTCAGAAAGAGAAAGACAAATATTGTATGCTAACTCACATATACGGAATCTAAAAATGGTACTGATGAACTCAGTGAGAAGAATAAGGATGCAGATACAGAGAATGGACTGGAGAACTCGAGGTATGGGAGGGGGCGGGGGGTGAAGGGGAAACTGAGACGAAGCGAGAGAGTAGCACAGACATATATATACTACCAACTGTAAAATAGTCAGTGGGAAGTTGTATAACAAAGGGAGTCCAACTCGAGGATGGAAGATGCCTTAGAGGACTGGGGCAGGGAGGGTGAGGGGGACTCGAGGGGGGGGAGTCAAGGAAGGGAGGGAAAAAAAAAAAGATATGAGCAGAGATGCTCACTTAAGCATTACCTATAATGTCAATAAATTAGAAACAACATAGATGTCCAAAAAAAAAAAAATTGTCATTATCACACATAGAGAGACCTCAAAAAAGCGATGCCATGTAGTACCCAAACATTCTTACAGCCTGGGATCCATTAAAGGACCTTTCAGTGCCTATTAGGTAGAGCCGTTTGTTTGTGCTCCTTTGGTTGCTAGTGAGGCTGTGCGTTTCTCCACATTTTGTCCCTTTTTCCCTCCCTCCCTCCCTTCATCCTTTTCTTCACTCCTGTCTGTGTAAATTATCTGTTCATCTCCACTGATGAAGTATAATCCAGCAAGTGACCAGATCTGATTTCTATCTGCCCTTTGTTTTTGATAATATGCTTTTACTGGTTTGCTGATTGACAAATCTGATAAGACAAACTTGCAGGGAATGGATAATGGGGGGTGGGCGGGTGGCACACCGGTGCTGTCTAGGCCTGGAGCTGGTGGTCTCGTCAGGAGGGCTGTGGCCACAAACTGGTAGAGGAACCGGGGCAACCAGGGCATGTGGCCAGAGCAGAGCGCCACCCCGTGTCCTCACATCCATGTCGGGACTGATGTGCCGCTACGGGAACCGGCAGGAAAGGCGCCTGCCTCCTGCAATGTATCTCTAGCGCCCTCTACTGTTTAGCACTGTACTCACTGCGAAGGAGAGACGCTTAAGGAAATTCCGTCTGCAGCTGATCCTGGAGGTGAAAAGCTAGCAAAAGGACCTCAGTTCTTGTCTTCTTTGAATAATTCAGCAAAAAGATGGAGATTGTGAACAAAATAAAAGCTTTCATTAGAAGCAGAAAACGTGTGGAAGAAGAAAAGTAAGTGTGGAAAAAACAAAATACATGTAGAAAAAAGCAAAGTAGGTGTGGAAAAAGCAGAATACGTTTAGAGGAGCATGCAGTAGAGCTCAGAGTGAGTTGTGTGCAATAGGGGCAGCTTAGGTTGCTTATATAGGGTCAGTTTTCCAGGTTTTTCTTCTGGCCAATCATCTCCATATTTGGTCCTGGTGTGGGGCACATCACTCAGCCAAGATGGATTCCAGCTGGCATCTTCTCCCTCCTTTTGTCCTTCTCCTAGACTGAGGACCTTCTCTGCACACGTGTGGGGCTGGGACATCCACAAGAATGCACCCAATCAGGGCCCGATGCTCCCACTGGTAGCCCATCTCAAGGTGTCAGCAGAAAACCAGTTGCAGCTGCTCAGCCTGGGGCATATCTATCTCCTACTTCAGAGCTGTGAGGAAATTGATAACTGGTAAACCAGCCCTCCCAGAATCTTCCCTTGTGCTGGCTCCCAAACACTGCCTCCCCCTCTTCCCACCAAAATAGCCACTAACCTGGCTTTTCTTTAAAACCACTTTATATCCATCAGAATGGCTAAAATGAAAATGGTTGGCATCTCCAAATGTTGGCAAGGATGTAGAACTGGAATCCTCATACATGACTGGTGAGTGTATAAAACTGTACAGCTTTGGAGCATTGACAGTTTCTTATAAAGTTAAATATACACATATCCCATAAACCAGCAATCTCAACAGGTGTTTACCCTCTCCCCAGCTTCAAAATGAAAACATACATCCACAATAAAATCTGTACCAGGGTGAGTCAAAAATTATCTGCACTCTGGCTGTGCGGCCAACAGAAATTTTAATGTAACTGGAGTGTGGATAATTTTTGACTCACCCTCATAAAAAGATGTTATAGCAGCTATTCATAACAGCCCAAAATTGAAAATGACCTTTCACAGGAAAATGGATAATGTAGTATTATCATAAAATTGGTATATTCCTCAGCAATAAAATGAATGAACTGAGTCACATAAAAACTTGGGTGAATCTCAAAAATGTTGTGTGAAAAAAGCAAGTCACAAAGGACTATAAACTATGATTTCATTTATGTGAAGTTCAAGAATATATCAGGGACTTTCCTGGTGGCGCAGTGGTTAAGAATCCGCCTGCCAATGCAGGGCACATGGGTTCGAGCCCTGGTCTGGGAAGATCCCACATGCTGAGGAGCAACTGGGCCTGTGCGCCACAACTGCTGAGCCTGTGCTCTAGAGCCCGCGAGCCACAACTACTGAGCCAGCGCTCTAGAGCCTGCGAGCCAAAACTACTGAGCCTGTGTGCCTAGAAGCCTGTGCTCCACAACAAGAAAAGCCACCGCAATGGGATGCCCACGCACTGCAACGAAGAGTAGCTTCTGCTTGATGCAACTAGAGAAAGCCCACAACTAGGGAAAGCCCACAACTAGAGAAAGCCCACACGCAGCAATGAAGACCCAATACAGCCAATAAATAAATAAATAAAACAAACAAACAAAAACAGGTCAAACTAATCTATGGTGATAGAAATCAGAACAGTGGTTTCCTGTCGTAAGTGGCAGGGGACTAACTGGAGGTGGAGATGAGAAATTTTTGGAGTGATAGAAATGTTCAAAATCTTAACTGGGGTATTGGTTACACAAATGTATACGTATTTTTTTTCTAAATTTGGGAAGTGATCTTTTTTAATAGAGGGAATTTATTATTCTTCAGAAGTTAGGGGGACTTCCCTAGTGGCACAGTGCTTAAGAATCCACCTGCCAATGCAGGGGACATGGGCTTGAGCCTTGGTCCAGGAGGATCCCATATGCCAGGGAGCAGATAAGCCTGTACGACACAACTACTGAGCCTGCGCTCTAGAGCCCGTGAGCCACAACTACTGAGCCTGCGTGCTACAACTACTGAAGCCTGCGCACCTAGAGCCTGTGCTCCGCAACAAGAGAAGCCACCTCAACAAGGAGCCCATGCATCACAATGAAGAGTAGCCCCTGCTCCCCACAACTAGAGAAACCCATGCACAGCAACGAAGGCCAAACCCAGCCAAATAAATAAAAATAAACAAAATTTTTTTTAAAAGTTAGGGACATTTTCCTAGTAATTCCATCAAGTAAAATTAAAGAAGTAAAACCAGGATTTCCCACTCAGGGGAATCACTACACCATTTTGTTAAGATTCTTCCAGACAGTATACATAAACTGTTGCATAAAATAAACTGTATGAGGACTTCCCTGGTGGCGCAGTGGTTAAGAATTTGCCTGCCAATGCAGGGGAAACAAGTTCGAGCCCTGGTCCAGGAAGATCCCACACGCCACAGGGCAACTAAGCCCACACGCTGCAACTAGAGAGCCCATGTGCCTCAACTACCAAGCCCGTGTGCTCCTGAGCCCACATGCCACAACTAGAGAGAAGCTGCAACTAGAGAAGCCATGCACCACAATGAAAGATCCTGCACGCCACAACGAAGATTCCACATGCCACAACTAAGACCTGATGTAGCCAAATAAATAAATATATATATTTTTAAAACACACACCTAGTAAACTTGTTTACGTTATCATGAATTTAGTTATGTTCAAGCAATATGATTAATCTAGTAACACTGAGCATCCTCCAAACTTCCAGGTTAAGTACCACTCCCTATTTCCTCACTGGTGATAACCACTCTCTACAAGCTGCTGCTACAGTCATAGTGAGAGAACCAACTGCTAGGTGTCTGCTGGTAAATAAATTCAGTGAGGTCCTCAAACCCTAGAAATGAACACTGTGATTCTCTGCCTCCCCAATCATGAGCTGAAACGTGACCACGTTTCCTGCATTTTCAATGCCTCTATTGAAAGACATGCTCGCCCAGAAGTTGTCTAAATGTAGGCTTATGTGAACTAATCCATAGTCATGTATCGTTATAATCAAGCAAATCATGTCATGTCTACGGTTTATTAATGTAGGAGTAAGGAAAGCACTTAGAATTGGTAAGCATAGCGGAAAAGCAATTCCCAAGGAAATGCCTCAGGTCTGCATCCCAGTACTCAGGATAGCGCCTGAAATGGAGCTGGGACTAAATGGAGAGAGCCTTTCTGTGGGAAGACATTCGGGAACCTTTTTGAAACATTGAAAATGTTGAAGTATGTGGGCCGAGCGATGGGATTCAGAATGTCCTGCTTGAGCAGTGGAGGAGCTGAGGGTGCGGGGCGTGGAGACTAATATCACCCTTTTTGGTCCTGAAGGATGGCTGGTTAGCCAAAGACGGGTAAGATTCCTCAGAGGAGGAACAACCTAAGACAGGCACAGCCGCAGAGGGGCCAACAGGGGTGGTGCATAGAGCCTTCCTTATATCACCGTGTTTGGCCCTGGAGGATGACTGGTTAGCCAGAGACGGGTAAGATTCCTCAAGGGAGGAACAACCTAAGACAGGCACAGTCGCAGAGGGGCCAACACGGGTGGGGCACAGACCCCCAATATCTGAGAGAGGTCTCCTGCCCCCAGGGCTGTTTTGCTCTCCACACCCAGCTCAAATCCACACCTGCTCAGCTCGGACCCAGGAGGAAAACAAGGATCATTGCCCCAGTCATGTGAGGCCTTTGATTGTTTATGAGTGTAACCTGAGAATGTTAGCCCATGAACTCAATAAAAGCAACCTGGGATGAGTCAGCAGAGCTCTTGATCCTAGAGGTTTTGAGTCCCCCGGTCCCATCTTTCTCTTCAGTCTGTGTCTGTGTCTTCTTCAAGCTTGCGGCACCCGTCACTCACCTCGAGTCGCCGAGCTGGTCTTGGCACCTTTCATCCTAATGAACTGCTGCGTGTTGCCTTCACTGCCAGATCATTTCTCTAGAAGCAAGAAAGGGAAAGGCCAAAAAACTGACAAAAAACTTCATGGAATTTTCTTAAGGAAAAAAAGTTTTAATTAATATATTTAACACAATTCTCTTTATAAAATATCCTTATTTTAAAACCCTGAGCAAAATTCATTTCGAAAGACAAATCATTTCTGTGCTCTTCCTTGAAGTGCGTGGAGTTTCTTCCTCTGGTCTCAGAGAAGGGCATGGGATCCGTGTTTCACATTGTCAGGATAAAAATCTAGGAGGGAGAAATCCTGTTGCAGCGGATAGCTGTTTTCATCTAACACAAAGTGGCTCTGCACCTTCAGGACACAAGGTGCCCCACTGCCCGCCAGCAAGGCGTGGAGCAGGTCCGCGGCGACCAGGCCATAGGTGACATCTGAGGGAGGAGCTGAGGAAGAGGAAACACACAAGGCTCTTAGCATCCCTTCCAGGGGGTTGGAAATGCTCACATTGAAGGGTTCATTGTTTTCCTTGGTTTCTCAAGTCCCAAACCTACTGTAAAGACCTCTTTGTACCCTTGCTCTTTCTGGTCACGAGTTACTCTAGAATGATGATGTGCAGTTCCTGCTGATGTGGAGGAAAGGCACAGTCATGCACTGTTGAGACTGATGGTGTTTCCTATTATGGCACAGTCCCTGGCTTCTTAAAACAATAGAGGCAAGAACTGAGATTAATCTTTCCCTAAATTAAGCCTGAAACAAAAAGGGCACGTCCATATCAGAAAAGTACTCTTTTATTTATCCAGTCTATAGCTCTGATCACAGTTATATTATACACATATTTATTGTTTATATAATAGAATCCTGAGTTAGTTAATGAATATCAAATCTTAATAATATACAAATACTAAAATTATAGGTAGATATGTCATTGTATTCTGCATTTGTCCTACATGCTTCCTCTTGTTTTTTGAGGACATCCAGTCATTTAGCAGGTTGCTTGATATAGCCAGACAAAGCACCACGGACTATGCTCAAACTCTACTGGTTCCCTGGCCAACACCACCAGCCTTTCTGGGATTGGGTCTACAGACTCCTGGAGGGCCAATGACATATTCCTTGACGTGTGAGAATTCTCTACAGTACTTAAAACTTTTGTATTTTCACTTTGATAAGCTAAGAAAAAAGTCAAGATTAGTGATAATCTGAATGATCTGATGAACACTTTATAATTGGTGCCCACATCTTCACTTATGGGTTATTTGATTCGATTCGATTTTGCTGCATTGGGTCTTTGTTGATAGGCACAGGCTTTCTCTAGTTGTGGCACGCAGGGGCTACTCTTCATTGCAGTGCGCGGGCTTCTCAATGAGGTTGCTTCTCTTGCTGCAGAGCACGGGCTCTGGATGTGAGGACTTTAGTAGTTGTGGCTCGCATGCTCTAGAGTGCAAGCTCAGTAGCTGTGGCTCATGGGCTTAGTTGCTCCACGGCATGTGGGATCTTCCTGGACCAGGGATCGAACCCGTGTCCCCTGCATTGGCAGGCAGATTCTTAACCACTGTGCCACCAGGGAAGTCCTAGAAACAATTTAATTAATGCTAAGAGAGGGACTTTGTCTCAGGAATTGGCAAAACACAGGTCTATAACTGGATATGAGAACAATGCTTCTCTGAGAAATAAAGACTACCTGCAATTGTGCAAAAAATGAAAAGACAAGACTGAAAATATAACAAAGAACATTGAGAAGAGGCATGAAAACAGTGGAAAGAATGAAAATTAATAAAGAAAGTGAATAAAAAAGAACAGAGACTTTCAATCAGGATGTAGAAAACTGGGAAGAGTGTGCCTGCTACCCTAATAATAATTAGAAAAAGCTGAATAAACTACAAAATCACAATCTCCTTAGACCTATAAATGAGCCAAGGTTGTACAGCTACGAAGAAGACTGCGGCGTAAGGAGAGACAGGATAGGAGCACGGGTTTACCCGGGGCCAGGCTCAGAAAGAAGACAGTCCACCAAACAAGCAAGAATGAAGAATGTACTTAAAGTTTCAATGAACTGGGACTTCCCTGGTGATCCAGTAGTTAAGATTCTGCCTGCCAATGCAGGGCACCTGGGTTCGATCCCTGATCAGGGAACTAAGATCCCACATGCCATGGGGCAACTAAGCCTGTGCGCCACAACTAGAGAGCCTGCGTGCTGCAACTATAGAGCCCATATGCTCTGGAGCCCCAGCACTACAACTAGAGAGAAGCCTGTGCCTCACAACAAAGAGCCCATGTGCCACAACTAAGACCTGTTGCAGCCAAAAATAATTAAATAAACAAATAAATATTTTTTTAAAAAAGTTTCAATCAACTGCTAAAAGCTAAGCGTGGGCCAGCACCACAGACAAGGGGGCATGTGCTCGTCTCATCTCCACCAGGTGCTCACAAGGCTGGATACAAGGAAAGATTTCAGAGAAAGCTTCCAGCTACGGTGAAGGCCTGGGAGAGGGAAGAAGCTGCCACAAGGAAAAACACAAAACACCACTCAGGACAGCTTCCTTCAGGAACAAAAGCCTTAAATTGCTGGAGGAAGACAGCAAGTCCTACTGCCCCAAGATGCAGATGGTGAAGATAAAGATGGAAGAAAGGTGAAAAGAAAATCTCTCTATCCCTGGGGGTGGGGCAGAAAATCACCCTGGATCAAGACCAATAGGAGTGCCCTGCTTCTGGGAGAGGGGCAGGACCACACAAAGATACCCACCAAAGACACAAGGCAGAGCTTGGCTGACTTGGCAGGAGGGGCAGGGTCACTGAGAAAGCACCACATCCAATTCCTAGACACACAGAGCCTACGTAAGACTAAGGCTGAACCAGAATCAGAGAACCACTCCTGCCCCTTCCTCCAGGCTGGGATACACCAAATGACACCCAACAGAGCCTGTATAACCTGGGGAGGTACAAGAACACGGAGAGAAACTCTCTCTGAGGCTCAGATGCAGAATGAAGGGTTAAAGCAGATTGGTAGAGCAGGAATATTGGGGAAAACTCTCTGGAAAAACCACTCCACACAATGAGCACAGATAATGCTAGATAATTTGAAGCCAGTGGTAACCTGAAGGTAACCAGGGCAATAAAAAACTCAAATCCAACTCATGGTCTGACAACATTAACTACTCTGTCCCTGCCCCATTCCCAGTAAAGGTCTAGGAAAACAGGCATGACCACTTCAGGTACATGTTTACCTCAGCCTGTATTGTTCCACATGCAATGTTCAGCATTCAAGAAAAATGAAAGCCAGAAAAAACAATCCACTATTAAGAGAGCAATCAATTAAACCAGATTAACTCATCTGCTTAGAGAGTCTAAGCCTAATGAGGAAAGGGTGGAGTTTGAGCACCTGACAAATGGGTTGTCTTTACTGTGTTGTTAGCCACTGACTGCACCTATCCCCACAGCTGAAGGTCCTGCTCATCCACGCCACTAACACTGCACACTCCTCATATGTTTATATACTGTCGCACATTCATTCACTTAACTGGCATAAAGCTAAGGTCCAGGTGTTTTTCCTTACCTATTGGAAATTTAGAGTAAGAAGAGATTAGGTACCTACTTCTCTCTCTTCATGTACTGAGACAGGTGTAGAGCAAGTCTTACCTCCCAACTTATATATTCTTGTGTTACTTATTTAATAAATTTTATTTATTTATTTAAAATGTTTATATTGGAGTACAGTTGATTTACAATGTTGTATTAGTTTCAAGTGTACAGTGAAGTGATTCAGTTACACATGTACATATAGCTATTATTTTTCAGGTTCTTTTCCCATATAGATTATTACAGAGTATTGAACAGAGTTCCCTGTGCTATACAGTAGGTCCTTGCTGATTATCTATTTTATATATAGTAGTGTGTACAGATGTAGAGAACAAACATATGGACACCAAGTGGGGAAAGCGGGGAGGGTTGGGGGGTGATGAATTGGGAGATTGGGATACCAAATAGTCCACTCTAAATATATGCAGTTTATTGTATGTTAACTGTTATCTCAATAAAAGTTCTCAAAAAATAATAATAAATAAAGGACTGGGACTTCCTAGGTGGCACAGTGGTTAAGAATCCACCTGCCAATGCAGGGGATACGGGTTCGAGCCCTGCTCTTGGAAGATTCCACATGCCACGGAGCAACTAAGCCCGTGTACCACAACTATTGAGCCTGTGCTCTAGAGCCTGTGAGCCACAACTACTGAGCCCATGTGTGGCAACTATTGAAGCCCACGTGCCCAGGGCCCGTGCTCCACAACAAGAGAAGCCACTACAATGAGGAGCCTGCGCACCACAATGAAGAGTAGCCCCCACTCGCAGCAACTAGAGAAAGCCCATGTACAGCAACGAAGACCCAACACAGCCAATAAATAAAATAAATAAATTTATAAATATATAGTAGTGTATATGGTCTTATGTATCACTCAAGCTAAGAGCCTTCTGCTTATATACTGACAGAAAAAAAAAAAAACCCTTAATTTTCAATACCGTTTTCCTTCTGTTCCAATATACTATCTACACTCCTGAAATGAACAGTTTCACCAACGACAACCTCTTGATGGCATGTTGATGTCTCACCTATAATTCTGTTGAGCCAGTCAGGAGAGATGTTGAGAAGAATCTTCTCTATCAGCTTTGATCCTACATGGATGCACACCTTATATATTCCATCAACTATGGTCATTAAAGCTGGCCTACAAAAGAGTAAACAGCACAGGACCTTCAAAAAGATTTTCAAAGAAATGTTTAAATGCAATATAATTTCAAAAATCACTGGGTTCTATGCAGGGTTAATTTTAATTCTTAAAACAACAACTGATGTCCTGAAATATCCTAGAAATAAAAGAAGGGTTCTTTTCTCTTAAAGAGTTTCAAGTGATAAATTAGTAAATTTTATTTATGTAGTCCATATTCATTTTAAATTTTCAGATACTAACATAAGAGGACACTACTTTACACTATCGTGTAAATTGTTTTTAGATATAAAATAAAGATGATAATCACATACTTCACAGTCACAATTTCAAGTTATTTTTTTCCACTGAATTCTTTCTCATCAAAAACAAACTGTTTTGGGGACTTCCCTGGTGGTCCAGTGGTTAAGAATCTGCCTTCCAATTCAGGGGTGTGGGTTCAATCCCTGGTCGTGGAATGAAGATCCCACACGTCATGGGGCAACTAAACCTGCATGCCACAACTACTGAACCCACACACTCTGGAGCCCATGCACCACAGCTAGAGAGCCCACATGATACAACTACTGAGCCCACACACTCTGGAGCCCATGAGATACAACTAGAGAGAAGCCCACAAACTACAACTAGAGAAGCCCACACCCACCACTACTGAGCCCACACACTCTGGAGCCCATGAGCTACAACTAGAGAGAAGCCCACGAGCTGCAACTAGAGAAGCCTGCACGCCACAACAGAGCCCGTGTGCGTCAACTAAGACCCAACACAGCTAAATAAATAAATAATTTTTCAATATTTATTTTATTTATTTATTATTTATTTATTTATTTTTGGCTTTGTCAGGTCTTAGTTGCAGCACGCCAGATCTTTGTTGAGGCATGCAGGATCTTTCGCTGCAGCTCAGGCAGGCTTCTCTCTAGTTGTGGTATGTGGGTTTTCTCTTCTCTAGTTGTGGCACAGGCTCCAGGGCATGTGGGCTCTGTAGCTATGGAGCACGGGCTAAGTTGCCCCATAGCATGTGGGATCTTAGTTCCCTGACCAGGGACTGAACCCGTATCCCTTGCATTGGAAGGTGGATTCTTTACCACTGGACCACCAGGGAAGTCCCAATTTAAAAAAAAAACCAAACTGTTTTCACGACTTCCTAGGTGGCGCAGTGGGTAAGAATCTGCCTGCCAATGCAGGGGACATGGGTTTGATCCCTGCCCCAGGAAGATACCACATGCTGTGGAGCAACTAAGCCCGTGTGCCACAACTATTGAGCCTACGCTCTAGAGCCCATGAGCCACAACTATTGAGTCCATGTGCCCCAACTACTGAAGCCTACACGCCTAGGGCCCGTGCTCCACAACAAGAGAGGCCACCACAATGAGAAGCCCACACACCACAACAAAGAGTAGCCCCCACTTGCCACAGCTAGAGAAAACCTGTGTGCAGCAACGAAGACCCAACACAGCCAATAAAATAAAAAATAAATAAATTTATTAAAAAAACACAAAACTCTTTTCGCATGTCAATAAACAAGCAACTAGGTAAATAATTTTCAGTGCATCATGCAATGGAATACAACGTTATCGTTAAAATGAATGAGGAAGATTTATAAGTGCTATTAGGAGAGGGATGCCGTGATACACTCTAAGGAACAAACAATATGAATGAAATGATATGAATAATATTATTCCATCTATGTACTTTTAAAGACAGGGATATATCTCTTTTAAAAATAAATTATTAGAAAATAAATTGAGAACAGAATTTAGAAAGACTCACTAGTATAGGGGAATTTAGTGTAACGGCTAAAATGTGACTCTTTAGGCTATCTCTCTTCTTCCATTCTTTATTTCAACAAATACATACTCAATATCTTGTACCATGCAGTGTGCTAAGCACTGGGTATACACTAGTGAATAAGACAGAGCTGGTTCCTTCACTCAAGGAACTTAAGAGTTTAGGGGGATAGAAAGACAATAAGCTTTTCAACAATGGTGGCAAGATGATTCAGTGGGGATAGAATAGTCTTTTCAACCAACCATACTGGGATGACTAAATATCCACATGTAAAAGAATGAAGTTGGATCCCTTCCTTATACCACACACAAAAATTAACTCAAAATAGATCATGGACCTATATAAGAGCTAAAACTATAAAATTCTTAGAAGAAAATACAGAAGTAAACCTCCATGATATTGGTTTAGGAAAGATACTTCCTTAGATATGATACCAAAAGCACAAGCAACAAAAAGAGAAACAGATAATAAAAAGTGTTGACAAGGACATGGAGAAACTGCAACCATCATACATTGCTTGTGAGAATATAAAGTTGTGCAGCAGCTTTGGAAAAGTTTGGCAGTTCCTCAAAAGGCACAAAAAGTTACCATACAACCTAGCAATTCTACCCCTGAGTATACACCCAAGAAAAATGAAAACATGTCCATACAAAAATCTGTAAGTGAATGTTCAGAGCAGTCTTATTTATAATAGGCAAAAAGTGGGGACAATCCAAATGTCCCACAGTTGATGAATGGATAAATAAAATGTGGAATATCCATACTATGGAACATTATCTGGCAATAAAAAGAAACAAAGTACTGGGACTCCCCTGGTGGCACAGTCATTAAGAATCCACCTGCCAGGCCTTCCCTGGTGGAACAGTGGTTAAGAATTCACCTGCCAATGCAGGAGACATGAGTTCGATCCCTGGTCCAGGAAGATCCCACATGCCGTGGAGCAACTAAGCCTGTGCACCACAACTACTGAGCCCATGCACCACAACTACTGAAGCCCGGGCAGAGAAGCCCATGCTCTGCAAGAGAAGGCATCACAATGAGAAACCTGTGCACTGCAATGAAGAGCAGCCCCCGCTCACCACAACTAGAGAAAGCCCATGTGCAACAACAAAGACCCAATGCAGCCAAAAATAAAATAAACAAATAAATAATAAAATAAATCTTTAAAAAAAAAAAAAGAACTCACCTGACAATGCAGGGCCATGGGTTCAATCCCTGAGTCGGGAAGATCCCACATGCCACGGAGCAACTAAGCCCATGTGCCACAGCTACTGAGCCTGCGCTCTAGAGCACTTGAGCTACAACTACTGAGCCTGTGTACCACAACTACCGAAGCTTGAGTGCCTAGAGCCCGTGCTCTGCAATAAGAGAAGCCACCACAATGAGAAGCCTGCACACCTCAACAAAGAGTAGCCCCCGCTCCCCACAACTAGAGAAAGCCCTCGTGCAGCAATGAAGACCCAATGCAACCTAAATAAATATTTAAAAAAAAAAACAAAGTACATGCTACAATATGGATGAACCTTGAAACATGTTAAGAAAAAATAGCCAGTCACAAAGGACTGCACACTGTATGATTATTTACATGAAATGTCCAAAATAAGCATATCTATAAAGCCAGAAGTTCAACTAGTGGGTACTATGGGTTGATGGGAGGGGAGAATGAGAAGTGACTGCTATGGGTATGAAAATGACCTAAAATTGATTGTGGTGACAGTTCCACACGCCTGTGAATATACTAAAGCCATGGAATTGTACATTTTTGATAGGTTAATTTGATAGGATGTGAATTATATCTCAGTAATGTTTTTTAGAAGACAATATGCAAGTAAATGACTCCAGGTGCACACACAGGGCACTCTAAGAGAGAACAAAGGAGGTGACTAAGAAGGCCTCTCTGATGAAGGACCACTCAACTACAACACGAAAGAGCCAGCCTGTGGAATCAGGCAGAGGGAAGAGAAAGCCCTAAGGAGGAAAAAGTCAGTGTCTAAAGAACTAATAAAAGGCCAGTATGGGTGCAACCCAGTGAGCAAGACAAGAGTGCAGCAGACGAGACCACAGAGGCAGCGAGCGTGATGGGAAACTCTGGAAAGGTTTTAAAGGAAGGGAGTGGTCACTCTGTCAGCTGTGGAGAATGGACTTGAAAGAGGGAAAAGGAGAAGGGACCAGACATCTGAATCCAATCTTCTTTTCCAGACAAGCAACTTTCAAAGTAAGAGCAAAGTTCATTTACTTATTTATAACAAACATAAATATATGTAAAGGGAAATAAGGCTTAGGGACTAAGTTTCTGTAAATTTTCTTAAAGTATTCCATGATAACATGCTGAATATATTTGCACTTGGTTTTTAGATGCTGCAGTATTTAGAAACAGAAAAGAGCATAAAACACTGAGTGTTAGTCTGCTATTCTTAATTTCTAGTGTGAAGTTGGGGAAACTGAGGTACAGAAAGGTTAAACATCTTACTAGCTTTCACAACTTACAGCTTAGATCATATAATTACTTTTAACCTTTAAATTCCAATAATATGTTATGGTGGGGGAAATGAGTTTCTTATGAGCCATTCAGAATTTGGTTAAAAATGTAAACCAAGTAAAAGCTTCTTTCAGTATAGCTGCTAAAAGACAATAAAATTGCCCAATTACTATTCTTTAAAAAATTCCTGTTATGATTACTGGGCAATTTTTGCTTTCATAGATAGCTATTTATCACTCAGGAGGAACAATTTATTCTCTTAGATTAGCTCTAGTTAGTTCTCACTAGAAAGAAGTGATATATGTAATTCTGTGGTCATTTCCAGTCCTGTAATAATAAACATTTTCCATCCAGCTGGCTTGCTTAACTGCCTTACCTATAGTATGTTTTCTTCATAATAAATGGCAAGCAGCTAAAACATTGTTTGTAGATCTTGTTCTCATCTGTTTCTAGTTCCAATTCACATTTTGCACAGCCAGTGTATATAACATTGGGAAGAGAAGAAAAAATACTCTTCAGAGAACTGTGAGCATTGAGAGTTATCTTCTGAGCTGCTGTAATGGGAAACGTTAGCTCTAAAATCTGGGCTTTGATTAGAATCACTCCTGTAAAAGACAAACAAAAAGAAAATATCATAAATTTGGCCAAAACCATAACTTTACAAACATGGTTAATTACACAGTTGATTCGCAGTTACTTATAGTAAAGGATATACTGAGGTCTTGCACTTGGTCTTCCCTACTCTTTTCCTAGACAATCTCACTCACTTATGGCTTCAGTATTTACTCTAGAATGTAAGGGGTGATCTGCCTGCAACTAAGAGTAAAGATTTATTTGGCTAATCTGGCTGAACAGGTGGATGTTTTCTTCCTCTCTGTCCTCTGGAATCATAAAAAATCAGTTTAATCTCTTTTTTAGGAGAAATCCCTTTAAACACCTGAAACCATCTTTGTTGTTGTCCATAACGATGTTTATTTTTATTTTTAAATCGGATTCTAGATCTCCAATACCAGCAAGTAGCTGTTTTATATAAAGTGTACATAACAGAGTAGACTTCTCTGTGACAACAAATTAAATGTAGCCCCTCTCCTGCCTATGACATTCTTCTTGCAGTGACCAGCTCCATAAGCCTGTGGGGTTTGGGGGGGTGGGGGACAGACAGGACATACAAATATGAAACTGGTTTAGAAACTTACACGGCACTACAACACTACCCAAGATTTCACCAATTAGTATAAATCTAGAGTTTCTATAGCCACTTACTTCCATTTTTGGAAGTTGCATAAAACTTTTGTTTGATGATATAAAAATCTGTAGGGACTTCCCTGGTGAAGCAGCGGTTAAGAATTCGCCTGCCAATACAGGGGACACAAGTTCAATCCCTGGTCTGGGAAGATCCCACACGCCGTGGAGCAATTAAGCCTGTGCACCACAACTACTGAGGCATGTGCACCCTAGGGCCCTTGTGCCACAACTATTGAGCCCATGTGCTGCAACTACTGAAGCCCACATGCCTAGAGCCCATGCTCTGCAATAAGAGAAGTCACCTCAATGAGAAGCCCGTGCACCACAACGAAGAGTAGCCCCTGCTCATCACAACTAGAGAAAACACATGTGCAGCAACAAAGACCCAATGCAGCAGCTCCCCACCCCCTGAAAAAATTGTAAATTTTCTATCATTTGTGTTTATTTTCCAGAAGTATTGATTTAAATTATCTGTTAGCATTGAAAAGGAGCAGGACCCTGTAGGGCCCTCCCAGGTACAAATCCTTTCTGTGTCCTAATTTCTTATTTGCAGGAAATAGGCTTCATTCAGCCCCCATGACCTTCCCTGAGTTCCAAAGAGCAGATTCAAAGAGTTGTTAATCAGTGAAGGGAAGGGATGCGGAAACAAGGGAGGAGAAGTCAAGAAACAATAGTACAGCTGTGGGTCAGGGTCCTGCTTCCTTTTCATGGAATATACATAACAGTATCTCTGAGTTCTTCTGCATGAACTAAGGCCCCCCACCCAGGTAGAGGATGGTAACTTCAGGCTGAGCACCAGATTCCTAGAGCACCACCCTGTTGCCTCACCACCAACCAATCAGAAGAAAGTCACACCCACATCCCTCACCCCATATATTGTCCATAAAAACTCCTCCCTGAAAACCACCATGGAGTTGGGATTTTTGGAGCATGAGCCACCCATTCTCCTTGCTTGGCCCTGCGATAAATCCTTCTCTGCTCCAGACTCTGACATTTCAGTTCATCTGGCCTCACTGTGTGTCCAGCACATTTGGTCACAGTATCAATAAATGTTTCCATGTAGAAGTGTAATAGAGAAGAGCTAAATCAGATTCCATGTTGGATCTGTTTCTTTGACTTTAACCATTGCTTTTCATTGCTTTTGTTATTGTAATCATACATAATGGCCTGCCTCAGGGAACTCTGCCCCTCCGCTTGAATGTTAAACTAAAGCACCTCTGTTCATTCAGCTCACAGGGAGATAATCTGACTCTACCCACCAGTAAATGGCTGCAAGGAAGAAGAAATTAACATTTCCCCTCACCCAGGCTAGTCATTCCAGGAGATGTTTTGCAAGACTGATGGCCCTTTTACTTTCCTTCCTCACCACCTCTCTCTCTCTATTCTGCCTTTTTACTTTACTTCCTCACCTCCTCTCCCTCTCTGATTCTATAAAAGATGGCTTCTCAGAGACACAATTCTACCATCTTCTCAGTCTGCCAGCTTTCCAAATAAAGTCATATACCTTGCCTGAACAGCTCATCTCCGATTCACTGGCCTGTTGTGCAGCAAGCAGAGCAAGCTTGGACTCAGTAACAGAAGTGGGTATATGGAGTTCTTCTCTGAGAATAAATCTCTGTATTTAATTAAAAGGTGGGTTTTTTGAGATGTGGTGTTGTTTTTGTTTTCTACTTGCATTCTCCTGCTTAGTTTTATGATATGATAATGCTAGCCTATAATCACATCTTTGAAAATATCCAAACACACATACATGAATTAACACAACTTGTAAAATTTTAACCTGGCATTTGGCCAAGGTAGAGTAAGGGGCTGGATTTATGCTCCTTCCTTTGCAATATAATAAAAAGTAAATATTTGGTCTTTGTCCTCAGTTTCCCACACACAGCTCCAAAAACTCTCGGAATCTCCCAAAGCGATAAAAATATCTTTCCTTGCTAATGAGATGACTGGTGACTGGGGCCCATAGGCAGCTTCAGGATGGGGACTGGTCACCAGAAAGACAAGGCAGATTAGATGGCTAGAACTTTCAGCCCCACTCATTGACCTCTGCAGAGGGGAAAAGGGCTGGAGATTGAGCTAATCATCAATGGGCAATGATTTAATCAATAATGCCTACAGGATGAGACCTTGATTAAAAACCTTAAACAGGGTTCCAGGAGCCTCTGGAATGATGAACACTTTGAGATGCTGGGAAGGTGGTGCACCTGGAGAGAGCATGGATACTCCATGCCCCTTCCCCCATATCTTGCCCTATGAATCTCTTCCATTTGGCTCTTTCTGAGTTGTATCCTTTATAATAAACTGGTATGTAAATAAAGAGAGTTGCTGAGTTCTGTGAGCAGTGCTAGCAAATTACTGAGCCTGAAAGGGGGGAGGACTGTGGGAACTCCCTACTTTGTAGCCAAGTGAGACAGAAGGATACCCTGGGTACCTAATACTTGAGACTGGCATCCGAAGAACAGTCCTGTGGGACTGAGCTCTTAAACCTGTGGAGTCTGACACTAACTCGAAGTAGCTAGCATCAAAATTGAATTGAACTGTAGGACACCCAGTTGGTGTTCACAGAGTTGAAGAACTGGCTGTTGATGTGGGGAAACAAACAAACAAACAAACAAACAAAAAACACATATATCTGATGCCAGAAGTGTTGTGTGTAAAAATAGTTCAGACACTTGAAACAACTAAAAACAAAACAAAACGTATGAAACAATTCTGAAGATATTAGATATCAGGCAACAGAGGACAGTGATCCCTAAGAGATGAAAAGCAAAAGATGTAAGCCTGGTGACTGCCCCAGCTTACAGACAAGGGAGTTTCCTGGCTGTGGTGCAGGGAAGGGGATTCAGGCAGAGCCTGGTGGTTTCCCTGAGTTGAGAGAAGACAGAGCTTTGAGTTTGGAAGGTTAATACGGCTAGAGTTTTCAGGGCAAAGTACTAGATAGATGAGAGCTGTGAAGAGAGAGAACTCTGGAGAACTGCAGAGGGTCCCCCCAGGCTCAGAGAATTTAAGTGAGTATTGACCAATATATGTGACCAGAGGCCAAGGAAAGAACCATCCAAAAGGATTACTGGGAACAATCACTGAAGCTTGCACAGAGCTGGGAATAGTGTCTTTTCCCACCAGCTAGAATGGAAAATCTCATAATCTATAGGGAACAGGACAGAGAACTTAGAAGCTGTACTTAAGAGGAAAATTTATGACACTAAACTCCTACATTGGGCAAAAAAAGTCTCATATTAATGACCTCAATTTCAACCTTAAGAAATGTAAAAAAGTGAAACCCAAGAAACCAGAAGAAAGGAAAAAATAAAGATCAGACAAGAAATCAATGGAACACAAATTAGAAAAACAGAAAAATTAATGACTATAAAAGGTAGTTATTTGAGAAGATAAACAAAATCAGTAAAATTCTAGCCAAAATGATCAGTAAAAAAAAAAGACACAAATTAGCAATATTAGGTAATATCAATATTACTATAGATCCTACATATACTAAAAAAGGATAATAAGAGACTATTATAACTTTATGCCAATAAATTGTTGTTGTTGTACCAACAACCTAGATGAACAGATTTCTTGAAAGATACAAACTACCAAAACTCACTCAAGAAGAAATAGATAACCGGAATAGCTCTACATCTATTAAAGAAATTGAATCTGTAGTTAAAATCTTCCAATAAAGAAAAATCTCAGACCCAGATGGCTTCCCTGAGTTCTACCAAATGTGAATGGAAGAAATCAATCTAATTCTAAACAAACTCTTCCAGAAAACTTAAGAGGAAAAACTACATACCAATTCATTCTATGAGCACTGCTCTAACACCAAAACCAGAAAAAGATACTACAGGAAAACTGCAGGTAAATATCCCTCATGAACATAGACATAAAAATTCTTATTAACAGATGTCAGTGGGAATTCCCTGGCGGTCCAGTGGTTAGGTCTCTGCACTTTCACTGCCAAGGGCTCAGGTTCAATCCCTGGTCAGGGAACTAAGATCCTGCACACTGTGTACAGCGTGGCCAAAAGAAACAAAAACCAAAATGCAAAGTTGGTTCAATATTCAAAAATCTATCAATGTAATTAATTATATTTAAAAACTGAAAAAGAGAAACTGTATGATCATCTCAATCAATGGAGAAAAAGCATTTGAAGAATTCTAACATCCATTTCTGATAAGAAAACTTTTTCTTTTTTTTTTTTTTTTCTTCAACCAGCCAAGAAAACTTTTTCTCAGAAAACTAGGAATAAAAGGGAACTTCATCAACCTGATAAAAGGCATCTATGAAAAACATACAGCCAATATCATACTTAATAATGAAATAATAAATGTTTTCTCCCTAAGATCATAAACAAGGTAAAAATGCCTGCTCTTACAACTTTTTTTCAATATTATATTGGGGGAGTTATCAAGTATAATGAGGCAAGAAAAATAAATCAAAGGCATCCAGACTGGAAAGAAACAAGTAAAGCTGTCTTAACACAAATGAAATAACCATCTATGTGGAAAATCCCAGTCCACCAAAGACTTGCTATGGAGCTTAGTGAGTTTAGCAAAGTTACAAAATTAAAGGTCAATATACAAAAACAATTGTAATTCTATATATTAGCAATAAACAATTAAAACTGAAACTTTTAAAAAATACCATTTATAATAGCATAAAAATAGAAACTAGGGATAAGTCTGACAAACAACATGAAAGTCCTATACTCTGAAAACTACAAAACACAGCTAAGGAATTAAAGAAGATCTAAACAAATAGAGATACATCTTATTCATGGATTGGCAAACAATGTTAAGAAATGCTTCAGTTCTTCCCCAAATTGATCTATAGCTTCAACACAATCCCAATCAAAATCTCAGTAGGCTTTTTTGGTAGAAATTGAGAAACTGATTCTAAAATCCACATGGAAATTGCAAAGGATCTAGAATAGCTAAAACAACTTTGAAAAAGAACAAAGCTGGAAGGCTAACAATATCTGACTTCGAGACTTAGCAATATAAAGCTTCAGTAATTAAGATGTGTGCTATTGGTGGAAACACAGACAAGTAGATCAATAAAACAGAAGATGGGACTCCCCTGGTGGCGCGGTGGTTAAGAATCTGCCTGCCAATGCAGGGGACATGGGTTCGATCCCTGGCCCAGGAAGATCCCATACGCTGCGGAGCAACTAAGCCCGTGCACCATAACTACTGAGACTGCTCTAGAGCCCACAAGCCACAACCACTGAACCTATGCTCTAGAGCCCATAAGCCACAACTACTGAGCCCTCATGTTGCAACTATTGAAGCCCACGCACCTAGAGCCTGTGCTCTGCAACAAGAGAAGCCACCACAATGAGAAGCCTGCACACCACAATGAAGAGTAGCCTCCTCTCGCCACAACTAGAGAAAGCCCATGAACAGCAATGAAGACTCAACACAGCCAAAAAATTAATTAATTAATTATTTTTAAAAGTCCAGAAATAGACCATACATGTGGACAACTGATTTTGACAAAGGTGCAAAGGCAATTCAACGGAATAATCTTTTCAACAACTGGTGCTTGAACAACTGGATAGTCATACAGCAAAAAACAAAAACAAAACAAAACAACTTCAATACAGAGTGAAGTAAGTCAGAAAGAGAAAAACAAATATCATATATTAATGCATATATGTGGAATCTAGAAAAATGGTACAGATGAACCAGTTTGCAAGGTAGAAATAGAGGCACAGATGTAGCGAACAAATGTATGGACACCAACAAGGGAGAGCTGGGGTGGGGGTGATGAATTGGGAGACTGGGATTGACATATATACACTAGTATGGATAAAATAGATAACTAATGAGAACCTGCTGTATAGCAAAGGGAATTCTATCTCACTTTGCTGTACAGTAGAAACTAATACAACATCGTAAAACAACTATACTCTAATAAAAAAGAAAGAAAAAAAAAAAACAACTTCAAGCCACACCACACATTATATACAAAATTAACTCAAAATAGATTATAAACCCAGATTTAAAACCTAAAACTCTAAAACTTTTAGAACAACACATAGGAGATAAATTTTAGTGACACTGGATTAAGCAAAGATTTCCTAGAAATGACACCAACAGCACAATTCATACAAGAATAAATGGATAGACTCCCTCTTGCAAGAGCACCAGAATTACAACTAAATGCTGAACAATCATCGACAGAAAGACACTGGAACTCACCAAAAAAGACACCCCACATCCAGAGACAAAGGAGAAGCTGCAATAAGACAGTAGGAGGGGTGCAATCGCGTTAAAATCAAATCCCATAAATGCTGGGTGGGTGACTCACAAACTGGAGAATAGTTATACCGCAGAAGACCACCCACTAAAGTGAGGGTTCTGAGCCCCACATCAGGCTTCCCCTAACCTGGGGGTCCAGCAATGGGAGGAGGAATTCCCAGAGAATAAGACTTTGAAAGCCAGCTGGATTTGACTGCAGGACCTCTACAGGACTGGGGGAAACAGAGATTCCACTCTTGGAGGGCACACAAAAAAGTATGCTCACCAGGACCCAGGGGGAAGGAGCAGTGACCCCATAGGAGACTGAACCAGACCAACCAGCTGGTGTTGGAGGGTTGCCTGCAGAGGTGGGGGGCAGCTGTGGCTCACCGAGGAGACAGGGGCACTGGTGGCAGGGGTTCTGGGAAATGCTCATTGGCGTAAGCCCGCCCAGAGTCCACCATTAGCCCCAGCAAAGAGCCTGTAGGCTCCAGTGCTAGGTGGCCTCAGGCCAAACCACCAACAGGGTGGGAACAAAGCCCCACCCATTGACAGACAAGAAGATTAAAGTCTTACTGAGCTCCGCCCACCCAGCCCAACCCACCATCAGTCCCTCCCATCAGGAAGCAACCACCAGCCTCTTAGACAGCTTCCTCCACAAAAGGGCAGACAGCAGAATCAAGCAGTATCAGCAGTATCTTGTCTTGTGGAACTGAAAACCACAGCCATAGAAAGATAGAGAAAATGAAAAAGCAGAGGACTTTGTACCAGATGAAGGGACAGGATAAAACCCCAGAAAAAACAACTAAATGAAGAGGAGATAGGCACCCTTACAGAAAAAAATTCAGAATAATGATAGTGAAGATGATCCAGGACTTTCAAAAAAGACTGGATGCAAAGATTGAAAAGTTTACCAAAGACCTAGAAGAATTAAAGAGCAAACAAACAGAGATATGCAACATAATATCTGAAATGAAAAATACACTAGAAGGAATCAAAAGCACATTAACTGAGACAGAAGGGCGAATAAGTGACCTGGAAGACAGAATGGTGATAACCACTGATGCAGAAAAGATTAAAGAAAAAAGAATGCAAAGAACTGAAGACAGCCTAAGAGACCTCTGGGACAATGCTAAATGCACCAACATTCGCATTATAGGGGTCCCAGAAGGAGAAGAGAGAGAGAAAGGACCGGAGAAAATACTGGAAGAGATTATAGTCAAAAACTTCCCTAACATGGGAAAGGAAATAGCTACCCAAGTCCAGGAGCACAGAGAGTCCCAGGCAGGATAAACCCAAGGAGAAACACACCAAGACACATAGCAGTCAAACTGACAAAAATTAAAGACAGAGAAAAGTTATTAAAAGCAACAAGGGAAAAACAACAAATAACATACAAGGGAACTCCCATAAGGTTAACAGCTCATTTCTCAGCAGAAACTCTGCAAGCCAGAAGGGAGTGGCATGATATATTTAAAGTAATGAAAGGGAAGAACCTACAACCAAGAATACTCTACCCAGCAAGGATCTCATTCAGATTCGACGGAGAAATCAAAAGCTTTCCAGACAAGCAACAGCTAAGAGAATTCAGCACCACCAAATCAGCCCTACAACAAATGCTAAAGGAACTTCTCTAAGCGAGAAACATAAGGGAAGAAAAGGACCTACAAAAACAAAAACAAAACAATTAAGAAAATGGTACTAGGAACATACATATCGATAATTACCTTGAATGTAAATGGACTAAATGCACCAACCAGAAGACACAGACTGGCTGAATGGATACAACAACAAGACCCAAATATATGCTGTCTACAAGAGACCCACTTCAGATTTAGGGACACATACAGACTGAAAATGAAGGGATGGCAGAAGAAATTCCATGCAAATGGAAATCAAAAGAAAGCTGGAGTAGCAACAGTCATATCAGATAAAATAGACTTTAAAATAAAAAATATTACAAGAGACAAGAAAGGACATTACATAAAGATCAAGGGATCCATCCAAGAAGAGGAGATAACAATTATATATGCACCCAATATAGGAGGACCTCAATACATAAGGCAAATGCTGACAACTATGAAAGAGGAAATGTAAGGCAGGAATAGAGACACAGATGTAGAGAACAAACATATGGACACCAAGTGGGGAAAGCAGGGAGGGTTGGGGGGAATGAATTGGGAGATTGGGATACCAAATTGTACACTCTAAATATATGCTGCCTCTCAACATAATAAAAGCCATATATGAAAAACCAAAAGCCAACATCGTTCTCAATGGGGAAAAACTGGAAGAATTCCCTCTAAGAACAGGAACAAGACAAGGGTGTCCACTCTCACCACTGTTATTCAACATAGTTTTGGAAGTGTTAGCCACAGCAATCAGAGAAGAAAAAGAAATAAAAGGAATCCAAATTGGAAAAGAAGAAGTAAAATTGTCACCCTTTGCAGATGACATGATATTATATATAGAAAACCCTAAAGACTCTACCAGAAAACTGCCAGCACTCATTGACGAGTTTAGTAAAGTAGCAGGATACAAAATTAATGCACAGAAATCTCTTGCATTCCTATACACTAACAACGGAAGAGCAGAAAGAGAAATTAAGGAAACTCTCCCATTCACCATTGCAACCAAAAGAATAAAATACCTAGGAATAAACCTGCCTAAGGAGACAAAAGATCTGTATGCAGAAAACTTTAAGACATTGATGAAAGAAATCAAAGACGACACAAACAGATGGAGGGACATACAATGTTCCTGGATTGGAAGAATCAACATTGTGAAAATGTCTGTACTACCCAAAGCAATTTACAGATTCAATGCAATCCCGATCAAATTACCAATGGCATTTTTCACAGAACTAGAACAAGAAATCTTATGATTTGTATGGAAACGCAAAAGACCCCGAATAGCCAAAGCAATCTTGAGAAGGAAAAATGGAGTTGGTGGAATCAGGCTTCCTGACTTCAAACTATACTACAAGGCCATAGTGATCAAGACAGTATGGTACTGGCACAAAAATAGAAAGGAAGATCAATGGAATAGAATAGAGAACTCAGAATTAAGCCCAAACACATATGGGCACCTTATCTTTGACAAAGGAGGCACGAGTATATAATGGAAAAAAGACAGCCTCTTCAATAAGTGGTGCTGGGAAAATTGGACAGCAACATGTAAAAGAATGAAATTAGAACACTTCCTAACACCATACACAAAAATAAACTCCAAATGGATGAAAGACCTACATGTAAGGCCAGACACTATAAAACTCCTAGAGGAAAACATAGGCAGAACACTCTATGACATACATCAAAGCAACATCCTTTTTGACCCACCTCCTAGAATCAGGGAAATAAAATCAAGAATAAATGAATGGGACCTCAGGAAACTTAAAAGCTTTTGCACAGCAAAAGAAACCATAAACAAGACTAAAAGGCAACCCTCAGAATGGGAAAAAAAAATTGCCTATGAAACAACGGACAAAGGATTAACCTCCAAAATATACAAGCAGCTCATGAAGCTTAATACCAAAAAAGCAAATAACCCAATCCACAAATGGGCGGAAGACCTAAATAGACATTTCTCCAAAGAAGATATACAGATGGCCAACAAACACATGAAAAGATGCTCAACATCACTCATCATCAGAGAAATGCAAGTCAAAGCCACAATGAGGTATCACCTCACACCAATCAGAATGGCCATCATCACAAAGTCTGGAAACAACAAATGTTGGAGAGGGTGTGGAGAAAAGGGAACTCTCCTGCACTGTTGGTGGGACTGTAAGTTGGTACAGCCACTATGGAAAACAATTTGGAGGTTCCTTAAAAAACTACACATAGAACTACCATATGATCCAGTCATCCCACTCCTGGGCATATACCCAAAGAAAACCATAATCCCAAAAGAAACTTGTACCATAATGTTTATTGCAGCACTCTTTACAATAGCCAGGACATGGAAGCAACCTAAATGCCCATCAACAAATGAATGGATACAGAAGATGTCGCATATATATACAATGGAATATTACTCAGCTATGAACAGGGATGAGATGGAGCTATATGTAATGAGGTGGATAGAACTACAATCTGTCATACATAGTGAAGTAAGTCAGAAAGAGAAGGACAAATATTGTATGCTAACTCACATATACGGAATCTGAAAATGGTACTGGTGAACTCAGTGACAAGAATAAGGATGCAGATACAGAGAATGGACTGGAGAACTCGAGGTATGGGAGGGGGCAGGGGGTGAAGGGGAAACTGAGACGAAGCGAGAGAGTAGCACAGACATATATATACTACCAACTGTAAAATAGTGGGAAGTTGTTGTATAACAAAGGGAGTCCAGCTTGAGGATGGAAGATGCCTTGGAGGACTGGGGCAGGGAGGGTGGGGGGGACTCGAGGGGGGGGTCGGGGAAGGGAGGGAGTATGGGGATGTGTGTATGGAAACAGATGATTGAACCTGGTGTACCCCCCAAAAAAATTAAAAAAAATAAAATAAATAAAATAAATAAATAAATAAATATATGCTGCTTATTGTCTGTTAACTGTATCTCAACAAAAGTTCTTTAAAAAAAAAAAAAAGAACAAATGGATAAACTGGACTTCATTACAATTTAAAACTTGTGCTCTTCAAAAGACCTAGTTAACAGAATGAAAAGACAGCTAACAGACTAGGACAAAGACAAGCAACATATCTGCAAAGCTTATATTTGATAAAGAATTTTTACCCAGGGGGGTTCCCTGGTGGCCTAATGGTTAGGATTCCAGCCTTTCACTGCCATGGCCCAGGTTCAGTCCCTGGTCTGGGAACTGAGATCCAGCAAGCAGCACAGTGCAGCACCGTCCCCCCCACCCAACCCCCCATCCCCCCAAAAAGAATTTTTATGCAGAACATAAAGAACTTTCAAAATTCAATACAACAATCAAGCCATTTTTGGGGTTAATTTTATTTATTTATTTATTTATTTATTTATTTATTTATTTATTGGCTGTGTTGCATCTTTGTTGCTGCATACAGGCTTTCTCTAGTTGCGGCGAGCGGGGGCTACTCTTCATTGTGGTGTGCGGGCTCCTCATTGCCGTGGCTTCTCTTGTTGTGGAGCACGGGCTCTAGGCACATGGGCTTCAGTAGCTGCAGCACATGGGCTCAATAGCTGCAGCACATGGGCTCAATAGTTGTGGCTCACGGGCCCTAGAGCACAGGCTCAATAGTTGTGGCACACGGGCTTAGTTGCTCCGTGGCATGTGGTATCTTCCTGGGGCAGGGATCGAACCTATGTCCCCTGCATTGGCAGGCAGATTCTTAACCACTGCGCCACCTAGGAAGTCCAAGCCAATTTTTTTTAGATAAGCAAAAGATTTCAATCGACACTTCATCAAAGAAGATATATAGGTGGCAATTAAGTACATAAAAGATGTTCAACACCATAGCCAATAAGGAAATGCAAATTAAAACCACAATGACCCATTACTACACACCTATTAGAGTGAACAAAATTAAAAAGGATACCCATACCAAATGTCAAGGCGGGTGTGGGAAAAACAGAATTCTCACACACTGGTGGAAGTATAAAATGGTACAACTATTTTGGAAAACAGGCAGTTTCTTTATCTTTTCATTTTTATTTTTTGGCAGTTTCTTTAAAAGTTAAACATATGCCTACCATATAATCCAGCTATTGATTCAATTCCTAGGTATTTACTCATGAGAAAAGAAAGACTATGTCCATATAATGTCTTGTACTTGAATGTTAATAGAAGTTTTATTTATTTATAATAGCCAAGAACTGGAAACAACCCAGACGTCCATTCACAGCTGAACAGATAAATCATGGTATATTCATATAATATGAACCAGTGATACACACAACTGTATAGATACATCTCAAAGAATTTGCCAAGTTAAAGATGCCAAAAACAAAACAAAACAACAAGGTACATACTGCATAAATCCATGTACATAAAACCAAAGAAAATTCAAAGTAATCTCTACTGACAGAAAGCAGATTGATTGCCTGGAAGGATCAGGGGGCATGGATGAGATTACAAAGAGACAGGTGATGGTTTCATGACCGTGGTGATGGTTGCACAGGTTTCACGTCAAAATTCACCAATGTGAACATGCATGCTTTAAATAAGGGTAATTTCCTGTGTGAAAATTACATCCCAATTTTTTAACCCCTGTTAAACTTTTTTTTTAAAAAGTTGACACTCTGAACCACATTTGAAAAGCTCTAACTCTGAAATATGCTATTAACTGCATATGACACAACTCTGATATTTCTATAGATGAACCAAAAGGGGGCATAGCATGCTAGTAAAAAAGCCCAAGATATATAGTTGAGAATCTTAGCATGTGATCTCTTAGGAGCTTCAACTGATTTTATTTGAGACCAGATTCTTTTCATTAGAAGAACTGTAAAATAATCTTATTCCACTTAAAACACATCTAGCATTTAATGAAATCTAAAACTATTTATAAGAATTCAGAAAATTACTTATACAAATTGGAGAATAAAGTTAAAATTCAGTACCAAGATCCAAAGTTCCTGAGTTATTCTCAATAACAACCTAAGGACTTTCCTGGTGGCGCAGTGGTTAAGAATCTGCCTGCCAATGGAGGAGACACAGGTTCAATCCCTGCTCCAGGAAGATCACATAGGCTGAGGAACAACTAAGCCCATGCGCCACAACTACTGAGCCTGCGCTCTAGAGCCCGCGAGCCACAGTTGAGCTCATGTGCCACAACTACCAAAGCCCTAGTGCCTAGAGTCCGTGCTCTCCAACAATGAGACGCCCACGCAGCAAGCACCGAAACAAAGAGTAGCCCTTGCTCTCTGCAACTAAAGAAAGCCTGTGCACAGCAACAAAGACCCAATGCAGCCAAAAATAAAAATAAAATAAGTAATAAATAAATCTTTTAAAAAATAACTCAACCTATAAAAGCACCAAAAAAAGTAATGAGGAAAATTTTTGACCAAATTTTTCTTCATTAAAAAATTTAAATTATATAACAATAAACCTGCAGATACATCTAATTTTTTTCAACTCTTACTTGCCCTCTAAATACATTTGCTATAATAGCCACTGGAAAACTCTATTAGTTTCCAAAACTGATAATCACTGACATTTATTCATTACTGGCATTTAGCAACCTTAGCTATAGCTTTAAATGCTAAGTGAATTTATTACACCTTCAACCAGAAGTTAGCATCTTTTTAGCATCATTTCTGTAGTTAGGAAGCCAATGCAATTTAGTGAAAAGTATTTCCCACTAAAATTGTAGCAATTTATCTAGTTATTTTTCACTACTTCACTCTCTTCATTCCAAAGTGTATAGCATACTGAACCTAAAAATACTCCCTTTTACTACTTCACTCAAAATATATTAATTACATTTAGTTCATGGAAATTGTGTATGTGTATAGAATTCATCAGGCATTCTTCCATGGAGTATGCTTCTGAGGATGAAATTTATACACACACCCACACACACATATATCTGAGTTCAGGAAGTATGTTATTACATTATACAAAGCAGTAAGTAAATTCCATAATTTCTGTATCAATGTTAATTTTTAACAATCATGTATAGATGATAGCTTAGTAACTTGATAAAATATCTCAACAGTGATTCTGGTTAGAGTCATTTTTCTATTTCTGGCTTATTAAATGATAAGCTGCTTTTAACTACATGCAAAAAAATATTTTTAAGTAATCCCTAAAAATTACAAATTAACCTCAAAGGATTGCAGGCAGAAAGTTAGGAAGATGTTAGTATCTGTTTCAACTACTTACAGAAATCCATATTTCACTTTTATATTCAATTATACATTTTCCCTATAAATGGCAGCTTCTTTGCTTATATTAAAACTAGCAATATCTTATGTAAATAAAGATCTTAGGGATTTCCTTGGTGGCACAGTGGTTAAGAATCCACCTGCCAATGCAGGGGACATGGGTCTGATCCCTGGTCCAGGAAGATCCCACATGCTCAGGAGCAACTAAGCCTGTGCGCCACAACTACTGAGCCTTCGCTCTAGAGCCCGCAAGCCACAACTACTGAGCCCTTGAACTACAACTACTGAGCCTGCGTGTTGCCACTACTGTAGCCCACGCACCTAGAACCTGTGCTCTGCAACAAGAGAAACTACCACAATAAGAAGTGGGGCACACTGCAACGAAGTGTAGCCCCAGCTCACCACAACTAGTGAAAAGCCCGTGCACAGCAACAAAGACCCTACGCGGCCAAAAAAATAAAAATAAAGAAAACATGTTGACAGTTAACATTATTTTAAAAAAAGAAAAAAAAAGATCTTACCCGAACGCTTTTCCTCTAGGTGTGTCACTAAATCTGCCATCTTCACAAAGGAGGGTGTGTTTTTTTGAAATTTTGCTTTAAATGTAATTGCCCTTATATCATCATCAAACAGGCACTCACAGGATGACCATGGTGTTGTATGCAATTCTAGGTTCTCTAGGATGCAATTGTGCTGAACAAAAAGATATTTAAATTCCCAGATATAATCTTAAACAAAACAAAAACAAAAAGTTACCAAAAAAGAAATAATCTAGGCTCAAAATCAGATTAAACAGATTGACCTGATTAAATCAGTTAAATACAACTTTCATCACATTAAGGAATCTACATACAAAGGCAAAATATAAATGTTGTACTAAAGCATTAAGGTAAGAATGCTAGAGATAATTTTAACCAAATTTTTTCTAAAGATAACTTGGTCTCCTAAAGAGTCATAATTTATCATGATCAACTGCTTTTCAAAGTAGCAAGCTCTCATTTTGCTATCTATAGGAAAAATTTTTTTAAATAATGACACAGAAATAGACACGTCTGCCATAATTAGTATCACTCATTGATTTTTCAACACCTTAGCTTTCTTATTTAGCTACTTTTTCCAGAACAACAAAAAAAGCATTTAGATTCAGTTGCTCCTATTTTTAATTCCCTCAGTAATAATTCTGAACCACAGTAGCACAGACCTTCTTGCCAAATAATCAGACTTTATATTAATAAATTTAACTTAAAACTATATCAAAACAAAAAGAGGTCTCTTAGCACTAAGTTTTCTAATGACAGTTGTCTTTTTAGTTTCCCACATACTTCAGGACAGAAATCTAATTCACACACCTCACCTGTTTCCTCAGTTTCTTTCACTGGACAGCTTTTTTTGTAGAGAATCTTAAAACAAGTCAGTAAATCTACACAGAGCATCATTAAAAAGAACTAAAGTATGTATATTCCAAGCTGTTGCTTAAAACCAATCACTATTTTAAAATAGCTTTCTTGTCTTATTATAAAATACATGCTTAGAAATCACAGATAAGCTAAGCAAAGAAATAAACGGCAGCTATAATTAACACCTCAAAATAAACACAGTTAATATTTTAGTGGCGTCTAGTTATTCTCAATTTGTTTGATTTTTACTTAATATGTCACATATATTTTTACATGTCATTAAGTATTATTCTACATTATTTTAAAATACTGCATAATATGTCATTGCACAGATACACCAAAATCTCAAAAAATTATTAGGGCAATCCTCTCTTTTGGGGCATGTTTCTTATTTTTCACTATTATAAATAGGACCATGATAAAATATATTTAGCTATATCTTTATGCATAGCCACAATAAATTCCTATTAAGTGTAATTATTACGCCAAAGGTATCCCAAATTCTAAGGTTTTCATATGCATTGTCAATTGTCCTCAAGAAAGGTTTTCCCCCTGAAACTAATACACTGTAAGTCAATTACACTTCATTTAGAAAAAAAGAAAAGAAATGTTTGCCAATTTATATCTTCACTATAGTTTAGGAGAGTGGCTGTTTTTCCATATCTTCTCTATTGATTTCTTAGGAGAAAAATCAGCTATCATTATTGTTTTATTTGTCTGTCTTCCATTACTAGTAAGAGTAACTTTTTTCATACACTTATCGGCCACCTTAATTTCTTCTTTGGGCACTTGCCTGTTCATATCTATTGCCCATTTATTCTTACAAGTATTTGTCTTTTGCTTATGGCACTATTTTCTGACAAAATGGAATTTTTTTCTGGTTTTTCATTTGCATTTTAATTTTGTATATGGTGATTTTTATACATGGAAGTTTTTGTTGTTGCATTTTATTTAACCTACTAATCTTTGGGTTCCAAATAAGTTCACTTATATTTTCTTCCAGTACTCATTGTTTCTTTTTTAAAATATTTGAATTTCTGATGCACCTGGAATTTATTTTGGCACAAATATTAAGTATAAGTTTAATACTTACGTTTTTCTCAAATTGTCAGCTAGATATTCCAAATATCTACTCATTTTTTAAAAGGAAAAAAATTTGCTTTAATTTTTAAATTATAAAATATGCTTTTTGTAAAATATTTAGACAGTAAAAGAAAAGTAGACCACAAATGAACCCCTTAACTGTTCCCTCACCCTCTGAAATAAGCTCAGGTATTCCAACTGGTACTTTTTTTTTTTTGCCACTTAGTGCGGCATGAGGGATCTTAGTTCCCTGACCAGGGATTGAACCTGTGCACCCTGCAGTGGAAGTGCAGAGTCCTAACCACTGGACCGCCAGAGAATTCCCCCAACTAGTACTTTTGACCCTGTCCTCCAGGCCACAGTTGACTGAATCAAATTCAATCTAGACAATCAGATTCTCTTTGCTGGGAATTTGGAAATGGAATAGGTCTCTTAAAAGGAAAAGAAAAATAGGAGCTACAGAGTAACCATCTGCTTTCCATAAGGTTGAGAAGAAGAGAACGTCTACACTGAGTGAATAAAGCAGATCCATGGAGATGCTGCCTGGGACCCAAAAAGCTTTCCAGCTCCTAGTTCCAAGTCCCCCTGAAAGCCATCACTCTTGTCCTATGTACTACGAGATACTCCTGTATACTTCCAATATATCCCCCTTAATTGTTTAAGTTAACCACGATAGAGTTCTCATTTTAACTATGAGCCCTCAGTGCCCAAGTTTAAAAATAATTTCTTAATACATCCTATGGATTGCAAAACCTTCATGTGCAGCATTTTCAATTTTGTGATTTTTTTTTTTTATCATTTGAAACAAGCCAAGTTATTTTCTCCTTAAACTTGAGTCTCTTACTCCTTTACAGATAGTGGGAATTTTGAATGGCTGCCTGATCTGTTGGTTTTTTTTGGCCATGCTGTGTGGCATGCAGGATCTTAGTGCCCCGACCAGGGATCAAACCCATACCCCCTGCAGTGGAAGCACAGAGTCTTAACCACTGGACCGCTAGGGAAGTCCCCTGATCTGTATTTTACTCTTCATTCATTCACAAAGAAAATATCTACTAGCACAGGCAGTGTTGTGTGATGGGAATACAATGGTGAACAAGCGAGTCAGGGTGCTTTTATTCACAGACTTTACAACCTACTGAGAAATTTAGTTAATTATCAAGCAAGCAAATAAGCTGGATCATTTGTTTGTGTTAGGTGGCACGAGAGCAATACAAAGAGTGATCTGATAGGCAGTGATTATGCATATTTATGTGCCAGGCCTCTCTGGGGAAATGAAATCAGAGAGCCATCCATGTGAGAGCTGGAGGAAAAAGCACTCTAGCAGGGGAAACATGTAAATTCAAGCTCCAGAGGCAGGAAAAAGGTTGGCATGTTCAAGTAACAGAAAGGAGTCGAATGCGGGTTAAGCTAGTAAGTCTGAGGGAAACTGACTAGTACTGAGGCAATTTGTGATACAATTCTATATCTGAATCATGAATTAAGGGTGTGAAAGGATATCAAACTCCATGCAGATACAACTGATTTCCATGAAGTATAATCACAAAGGCTGGGATCATTTGTATTACTCTGCACTTAATTAGTAATGTCATAAGAGTACTTTATTGTAAACTGCTATATTTTAAAAATATTTGACTTTTATTAAATGATTGCAGGAGAATATTGCATTGGAATGGCATTTAATTCTGAATAGCTTATTTTATGCATACCCAATTCCCAAGAAGTGTAATTTACGTCCCTAGCCCACCCTCATTAGGACCTAAACTGTGACCAATGCTCGCTACATATGAGGCATATCAAATTCCTACTAACAACACATACTTCAAAAAAATGTGAATTGGGGATTAGTTTCTTATTCTTCTTCTCCAAAACACTGACTGTTATCTCCAGTATTCAGTAATGGCTGCTTGACGATCATTTCTGATTATATCACCTAAATGTAAGTTCGTTATCCTTGGGAACAAGTAAAACCAGGGCCCAGTACAGAGAGAATAATACAGGAATGCCTCAAGACATACTAAATGAATAGACAGAATGCTAACAATTTGTGAAAGTAGAATCACTTACGTAAATGATTCTTCAAAATTGGTATTTTTTCCCATTTCAGAAAGAATGATCTTGAGGTATTAAGGTGGATATTAAAACTTAAAAACAATAATTATAAGTACGCTGAGTGAATGAACAAAGAACAACTACACCTTAATTCCTGGATTCATAAATTTTCAATATTAACCTAAATATCACGAAATTATCTAGAGATAACTATAATTCCTGTTCTATTAACCAAATAACTATTAGTTTTAAAAGAATATTCATAGTAAGCCTGAAGCAATATGCTTTGCTACAGCTCCACTATAATTGGAATGACACCTTTGACCTACATTCTGCTCAGCATGCAGTAGACTCGTGTTCCTGGCCATGACATGGTGGTCAATAACGATGGTTTGTCTATCACTGACATATGTTTGTCAGATTTCTCAACGAAACAAATATTTGTCACTTTGATCTTAACATAAAAGTCAAAAGTCAGACTTATCTCAAATCCTAGTTATGGGCTATTAATGATTAAGAGAGACAATGTGATAGATCTTTAGATAACTATTTTGAAATAGAAGTTTGCAAAGAAACATTAACTCTTTCAGGAAAAAAGAATGGGTCACATACTTAATCTCTGAATTAATTTATCAGAGTAAAATAACCCATAAGCCAGTGATTAAACTGTTTCTGATTGTTACAACTTAAGGATATCGCAATATCAAAAGGAAGATGTTATACTATTTTACTGAAACATCAATTCCATTTAATTCAATACATCATAAATGATTAACTTAGGCTTTAAAGACAAATGTAATCATGGGTCATACTTTAAACATGAACATTCTATGGACGGCTAATAGTCCACACTTTTAAAACAACTGGAATAAAAACCTGGAACACAGTAATTCATTAAACAGTAACACTGCGACTTGAAAGAGTTAATGCAACTCCCCTAACATCTGCCCTATAACCAGAGAGAAGTTTACTTATCAGAGTACTTTGGCCAAATAAAAATTGTAGACGCGTCTCCAGAATTAAATTTTTAAACAGCATTATCCAAAGAAGGTGAGATCTTCACTACAAAGGTAAAGTAGTATGCCTGGGAATAAACGGAAGCTTTTATTTTGCTACCATTAATTACAGAGCACTTTTTAGATCACTGAATTGCTTATAGGAGGTATAAAATTATAACAGAAGAAATCTGCAAAAGAATATTTAATCATGATCAATTATACTTCAAACGTAGTCTGATCTCCAGAGTCTCTTCGTCTCAGGCTCAGGAGCATTAATCATTCACCTAACTATAAATAGATTAAATGCTTTTTGGTATATTTACCTTTTTTCCTTTGAAGTTGAGGATACCAGGCTGCTCCAGGACCCCATAATACAAGCACATAATGTTGACCTTGGGCCTGTTCCACTGTTAACATAACTTTCCTTTGCTTCTGTCCTCTATAACTGTATAATGCCTCTGAAAAAGGAAAAGGAATATTTTAGTTGGCATTATTCTATTACATGTGATACTGTACTTGAGTGTCTAATGATAAACATCTACTAAAACCAAATGGTATCTCAGATGGTCCTGTATCTGAATTTTTTTTATTGAAGTATAGTTGATTTACAATATTGTATTAGTTTCAGGTACACAGCACAGCAATTCACACAAATATATATATATACATACACATATATTCTTCTTTAGCTTCTATTCCCTTATAGGTTATTACAAAATATTGAGTATAGTTCCCTGTGCTATACAGTAGGTCCTTGTTGTATCTTAATTTTTTTATAACCTAAAATTAAGGAGGCACCCAAAATGTTTACCTGTCAGTATAGTGATATCAACAACTCTTAGAACCGCATGGACTAATACATCTGGCTGAAGCTCCTCCAATTCTACAAATTCTATACTGTTCATTTTCTGAGGCTGCCTCAGAGGAAGATCTCTGAGATAGGAATGTTTTGAAGACACATATGCCAGTAAGTCTTGAAGTACAACACCACTAATCATACTGGAATCTACGAAAGAAAAAAAAGATATGTAGACAAAAGATGAAAACATTATATCTTCTTGATAACACAATATTTTCTTAGAACTGTATTTCATGCTGTAAAGTGTGATTAAATGTAAAATTTGATTTCATTTCTATAAAACATGTAGCTTATTTCTAAATTAGTTTAGATGCCAAAATAAGCTTGATATTTTTAACCAATGGAAATGGAATTATTTACTATCTCCAAAAAACTTGCCCTGCTCCCTTACTTATCTATTTTGTTAATAATATAATTTTCCACCAATTAACCAAGACCAATATTTCAATTATTTTTTGACTCCTCCATTACCCTGTTGTATCCAATGGGTTCCCCAACCCCTGGAGTTTGATTTGATCACGTCTTCCTTAACTATCCCAACCATTGCTATGCTTCCTCAAGACTGTTAGCACTTCTCCTCTGAAATACTCTAAAACTCCCCAAACTGGCTTTCCCAGAACATGCCTTACTCTTTCCCACTTCTAAGCCTCTGCCTTCACCATTTTCACTGGCTACGATGTTGTCATTCTCCTCTCTACCCACCCAAACACTACATAGAAATACAACCACCATAGACTCTGAGTGATTTCTCCTTCCCCTGAACTTAGCTTTTATCTCTGACTCTCATTTGGCATTTGTGCATGTGCTACTTATAATATTCTCTTGTTAGCTTAATTATTTAATTCTTAAGTTCTTATGCTAATTACATGTTTTTCTCTCCTGTCTCAAGTTTTTGTCTCATTTTTTATATATACTTTACATACAATAAAATACATTTTTAAATGTACAGATTGATGAGTTTTGCTGACTAAAATTTAATTTCCCTGAAGGAAAGGGAGATATGTTTGAATAAATGACTGATTGTTGACCAAAAATAAGATCTTAGCAAAAAACACAAGTACTTCTTAAAAAGCAGAGTCTATTAACTGATTTCAACAGAAAAAAACAAACGATTCTTCTTTCCTTCTCCCAGTATCATTCTCATCCTAATGTATTTCTTGTGCCACACTAAGGCCTCATTATTCACTCACTCATCAGCAGACCAGCCACTATGTGCCAAGCATTATACCAGGTGCTAGGGATACAAAGACATGAACCCAAGGCTGAAGAAATTACCCACCTAGAGATGGATAACCAACACTGGGGTTAGGGTATATGCAATATATGTAAGCATTCCTAAGAGCACACCTAAAAGAACTGCCCAGGGAAGCCGGAAGAGGCTTTACTGAGGAAATATTTGAGCAAGGTTTCGGAAAACCTTGCTCAAATTTTGGAAAAATGCCTAATGAAAGATTTCTAGGTAGTAACTGGGAAGGAAAGTATATTTCCAGGTGAAGAGAAGGGGTTGGTAATCTTTTATGTACTTTAGATGCTTCTGATATTCTGATAAAGCATACGGACCCATTATCAGAATAAAAAATTTTAACAGCTTTACTGGAATATATTTCACATACATAAAAGTTCACCCTTTTAAAGTGTACGATCCAGTGTTTTTTTTAGTATTTCACAAAGTTGTGCAACTACTGCCATTATCTAATTTAGAACATTTTTTATTACAGAATAGTATTTTTAAATTCATAAAATGAAATAGGATAGTAAAACCAATTATATGGAAATACAGTAATCAAAATATTAAAACTGGGGATAACTCATGTGCCTCATTAAAACGTTAAATAACAAGATACAGCAGAGTATGCAGCAACTACTATAATTTCAAAGTATGCCAAAGTATCATGGGCATAAATGATATTCAAGTTATCTTCAACAACTGTAATGTGACATGAAAATATACGTGCTTTCCACTGGTGACCAAGTCACAAGTATCGATAATATTACTATGGATTGTTACCTTACTCATATGGAAGGAAATGCTATTTTTCAGTAACCTATTAGTGAAAACAAAGAAGTATGAAGATGAGTCAAAAATTTTTTGCACTCTAGCTGTAGAAATTCTACAGACAGAGTGTGGATAATTTTTGACTCACCCTGGTAATATGTTACTGTTACCAGAGATGAGGGTGAGGGGAGGGAGAACTGGATGAAGGCAGTCAAAGGTACAAAGTTCTAATTATAAGATAAATAAGTACCTGGGGTATAATGTACAACCTTGTAAATATAATTAACTCTGCTGTACGTTATATATGAAAATTATTAAGAAAGTAAGTCCTAAGAGTTCTCACCACAAGGAAAAATAATTTCTTTCTATTTCTTTAATTGTGTATATCTATATGAGATGATAGATGTTCACTAAACTTATTGTGATAATCATTTCAGGATGCATGTAAATCAAATCATTATGCCATATGCCTTAAACTTATACAGTGCTGGACTTCCCTGGTGGCACAGTAGTTAAGAATCTGCCTGCCAATACAGGGGACATGAATTCAAGCCCTGGTCCTGGAAGATCCCACATGTCGAGGAGCAACTAAGCCTGTGCGCCACAACTACTGAGACTGTGCTCTAGAGCCCAAGAGCCACAACTATTGAGCCCATGTGCTGCAACTACTGAAGCCCATGTGCCTAGAGCCTGTGCTCTGCAACAAGAGAAGCCACTGCAACAAGAACCCGCACACTGCAATAAAGAGTAGCTCCTGCTCTCCGCAACTAGAGAAAGCCTGAACGCAACAAAAAAGACCCAATGCAGCCAATAAATAAAAAATAGAATAAATAAATTTTTTAAAAATTAAAAAAAAAAAATTCTACAGTGCTGTATGTCAATTATATCTCAGTAAAACTGGAAAGAAAAAAAGATGTAATGTCTTCCCATCCAAGTTTGTAGACGCTTTAATGTAGAGGAATCAATTTTCATAGACGAAAGAGTAGGAAGAACACTTAGGAGGCTAGTGACCATCCAGCAGATGAAAGGGCTAGAAACCAGGCAAGACCTCATGAAGGGGAAAAGGGTGATAGATTTGTGAACTAGTTCTAAGGTACAATCCAGGAAATAATTAGATGTGGAGGGTAAAGAAAAGATTGCAGAAGACATCAAGATTTCTGGCACAGCTGAGTGGAGATAAAAACAAATTTTCTAAAGCTTTTAGAACCTGATACATGAAGTCTAATTATGATTACTCAATTCCTAAATGAATTTTATAAAACAAATTTTTATAAAAATTTTTTTATCATAACAAAGATAATCAGCATTAGAGAAAAGAACAGACATTATGAAAGATGCATGAGAGAAAGAGGGGAAGAGTGGGGATAAGGAGATCAATTAGGTTACAGCAAAATTCAGCTCCAAATATCTCCTGCCACAGCCCCAGTTTATTCACCAGACCTCCTGATTCCTCTTTCACAATATTTTCAGCACATTTGGAATTGGAGGAGCTGAGTTCAATTCTGACTTTGTCAATAATGACTCCTCTGAACTTGTACGTAGTGTCTCTGGGCTTTATTCTTTATCTACAAGAGCGTCTGGGGGAGAAAAAGATCCCCAGTATTAAATTATTTACTTACTCTTGCTTCATAAAATTTGCACAGAAACATCTGATTACTTAGATTTCAAATAAAATAGTCTACTTCATGGAAACACTGTGTTAAAACTTTGATTTACATATTTAATTTAATCATATTTAAGATAAATTTATATCCTATCACATTATCAGGACTAGGTTTGTAAAATTTATAACACCTACTGTAATGAGGAAACAAAAGCACAATACGTATACTGATCAGAAGAACACTCTCATGAGTTGTAACAACTTCAAAAACAAAAAACAAAAAACCCCTAAACCAAACTAACCAAATTGACTTATTCCAATTTCAATGTATCAGCTGTTAACTATTTCCCTAAATCATATTTAAAAAGCCTTAGAACATACTTTATTTGACTACTAACTTGTGTAACCTGTGAAATAAAGGCAATATAAATTCCTATGTAAGTATAAAAACAAATTCGAAGTAACCTCTAAAGGTTATTTAATTAGCTCATGGTTTTTCACATTGTTCTACAAAAACCTGAAGCTCTGCAGGGGTTCCATGGGATATTCTCTATCCAGAATTAGATCCTAAGATTTTTATGAAATTACTGAACTAGAGCAATCTTACTTGAATCTAGATCAGTCTTAAAACCAGAACTATCTACAACATCTGTCTCTCAAATCCCTTACAAAATATTTACATACCATGTTATTTTCATTATTTTAAAACATTCTTTACCCTTCCATTGTATTAACATCTATACAACATCTGTAAAACATTTATAAAAGCCATTTTGGTCCTTGGGGATATGCTTTCTAAAATGTAGCAGCTTCAAATGTTCATATTAAAAGATTCAACTTTAATCTTTTTTTTTTCTAAACTTTAATCTTTTAAAGAAATTCCCAAATTAGGGACTTCCCTGGTAGCATAGTGGTTAAGAATCCGCCTGCCAATGCAGGGGACACGGGCTCAATCCCTGGGCCAGGAAGATCCCACATGCTGTGGAGCAATTAAGCCTGTGTACCACAACTACTGAGCCTGAGCTGTGGAGCCCACAAGCCACAACTACTGAGCCCACGTGCCACAACTACTGAAGCCCACATGTCTAGAGCCTGCACTCCACAACAAGAGAAGCCACTGCACTGAGAAGCCCGCACACCACAACTAAGAGTAGCCAGACCTAAGCGTAAGGCCAGACACTATAAAACTCCTAGAGGAAAACATAGGAAGAACACTCTTTGAAATAAATCACAGTAAGATCCTTTTTGACCCACCTCCTAGAATAATGGAAATAAAAATAAATAAGTGGGACCTAATGAAACTTAAAAGCTTTTACAAAGCAAAGGAAACTATAAACAAGACGAAAAGACAACCATTAGAATGGAAGAAAATATCTGCAAACTAATCAACAAAGGATTAGTCTCCAAAATATATAAACAGTTCATGTAGCTCAATACCAAAAAAACAAACAACCCAATCAAAAAATGGGCAAAAGACCTAAATAGGCATTTCTCCAAAGAAGATATACGGATGGCCAAGAGGCACATGAAAAGCTGCTCAACATCACTAATTAATAGAGAAATGCAAATCAAAACTACAATGAGGTATCACCTCACACCAGTTAGAAAGGGCATCATCAGAAAATCTACAAACAATAAATGCTGGAGAGGGTGTGGAGAAAGGGAACCCTCTTGCACTGTTGGTGGGAATGTAAGTTGGTGCAGCCACTATGCAGAACACTATGGAGGTTCCTTAAAAAACTAAAAATGGAATTACCATATGACCCAGCAATCCCACTACTGGGCATATACCCAGAGAAAACCATAACCTAAAAAGAAACATGTACCATGAAGTTCATTGCAGCACTATTTACAATAGCCAGGACATGGAAGTAACCTAAATGTCCATCAACAGATGGATAAAGAAGATGTGGTACATATATACAATGGAATATTACTCAGCCATAAAAAGGAACGAAATTGGGACATTTGTAGAGACACGGATGGACCTAGAGACTGTCATACAGAGTGAAGTGAGTCAGAAAGAGAAAAACAAATATCATATATTAACGCATATATGCAGAATCCATAAAAATGGCACAGATCAACCGGTTTGCAAAGCAGAAACAGAGACACAGATCTAGAGAACAAACATGGACATCAAGGGGGGAAAGTGGAGGGAGGGGAGGGGAGATGAATTGGAAGATTGGGATTGCCACAAATATATTACTAATAAGAAAAAAAATAGCAAATTGTACACTGTAAATATATGTAGTTTAGTATGTCAATTATATTTCAATAAAAGCTGTTAAAAAAAAACAATTTAGTGAAAAAAATCAGATTCTGATTGCAAAAAAACAACAACAACAAAAAAACAAAAGAAAGAAAAAGAAATCCCCAAATTAAAAACTGGCTTGGGGCTTCCTAGGTGGCGCAGTGGTTGAGAATTCGCCTGCCAATGCAGGGGACACGGGTTTGATCCCTGCTCCAGGAAGATCCCACATGCCGCGGAGCAACTAAGCCCATGTGCCACAACTATTAAGCCTGTGCTTTAGAGCTCGTGAGCCACAGCTATTGAGCCCATGTGCCGCAACTACTGAAGCCCACATGCCTAGAGCCCGTGCTTCTCAACAAGAGAAGCCATGGCAATGAGGAGCCCGAGCACCACAACGAAGAGTAGCCCCTGCTCACTGCAACTAAAAAGAAAGCCCATGCACAGCAAAAAAGACCCAACACAGCCAATAAAATAAATAAATAAATAAATAAATTTATTAAAAAAAAAACTGGCTGACTTCAACTGGCCAAAACCATACTGTTTTTAATTACTATAAGTCCAAACTAAATTTTGATATCTAGGAGGACAAATTATTCCCGCTTTTCTTTTTTTTTATTTTTCCTGCTTTTCTTTTTCAAAAATGCCCAGGCTAAAAAAATAAATATAAATAAATAAATAAATGCCCAGGCTGCTTTTGACCACTTACTCTTTTACCTTTCAGAATAATCTTATCAAATTTCATGAAAATCTTATTGGGATTTTGATTGGATTTTTACTGAATTTATAGATTAACTTGGAGAGAACTGAAATCTTCACAATGTTAAACCTTTCAATCAGTGAACAAAGTACGTTTAGTCCTTTAATTTCTCTTAATTTTTAATTTTTTCATTTAAAAATGAAACTGTTAAATTTATTACTAGATACTTAGCACCACATGATAATATTGTAAATGGTGCCTTTTCTTTATTTGTGATACTAGTTGTTAGTCACTTCACTCTAGAAATGCAATTGACTTTTGTATATTAACTTTATACCTGGCTATCTTGCTAAACTTTCCCATTATTTCTAATAATTTGCTTGTAGTTTTAAGACAGGAAAGATCCTTTGTAAATCTATAAATAATCATCATAATAATCCACCACATCATCTATAAATAATGACAGCTTTATTTCTTCTTTTCCAATCTTTTTGGAAATTTCTCTTTCCATGTTTTCTCACAGTAGTTACTATCTCCAAAATATGCTAAATAAAAGTAGTAACAGCAGCATCCTAGTCTCATTCCTAATTTTTTTAAGCAATGTTTCTAATATTTCTCTAATTAGGATTTCCGTTCTGGATTTTTAGAAGACACTTCTTATGAATTTAAAATACATTTCCTTCTATTCCCAATGAACAGGGGTTGAATTTCATTTTCAAAAGCTTTTTTGTACCTATTGAGATGACCATCTATGGCTTTTTTTAACTTTTTTTGAACTAATGTTAGATTTACAAAAAAGTTGCAAAAATAGTGGAGTTCTCTTATATTCCTCACCCTACGTCCTCTACTGTAAATATCTTCATAAGCACAGAATAATTATGAACAGGAAATTAACACTGCTTAAATATTATGAACTAAACTATAAATCTGACTCAAATGTTACCAATTTTCCCACTAATATCCTTTTTCTACGTAGCATCCTATCCAGGATTCTACATTACATTTAGTTGTTATTTCTCTTTAGTCTCCTCCAGTCTGCAATAGTTATCAGTCTTTCCTGTCATTCATGACCTTGACACATTTGAAGAGTATTGATCAATTACTTTGTAGAATGTCCCTCCATTTGGGTTTCTCCAATGTTTGGGTTTCTCCAATGTTTCCTCATGACTGAAGTGAGGTTATGAATTTTTGGCAAGAATACCACAAAAATTATGCTGTGTCCCTTTCAATACAACACAGCAAGGAATTCATGATATTCTTAATATCATGATATTCATCTTAATTCATCTTAATTACCCAGTTAAGTTGGTGTCTGCCAAGTTTCTTTACTGTAAAGTTATTTTTCTCCTTGTAAGTGGATAACTACCTTGGTAAGATACTTTGAGACTATGCAATGCTATTTCTTCCCAAACTTCCACCTACTAATTTTAGCATCTATCAGTGGATCCCTGTCTACAATTTCTTTACTTACTTGTTCAGTTCTAGTATATATACAAAGTTGTTGCTAACCCATTCCTCTTTAAGAAACACTTTTACTAAAAAAAAAAAAAAGAAAAGAAACACTTTTACTAACTATTCAATAGATTACAGCATTTATGTACAGTGGGGTTTTTTCCTTAGCCTTACTGAATCCAGTCAATACACTGTTTTCCACAGTTTCTTAGGCTTGTTCTCTTCTTTCCCCACCCTTCTGCGTAGTTATTTTTTTCTTTTGTAATACTGTTAGGTTCATTTGTCAGTGTTTCCATTTCATTTTGGGTTCCCCCTCCACCACATTCTAATTGGTTTTAACTGTTTATTTTCAGGGATATATGAAACATTACTATGGTTCTGTGAGACAGAGACACACAAGAAGACATACTCAAAGAAGCGTCACTCCCTCCTCATCAATGCTACCCTATTTCCATTCCCTCCTTCTTTCTATGCCTTTCCCAACTTTCCCCTGTAGGTAACCAGTCTTGTTATTTCTGGTTTAATCCTTCCTGCATTTTTTTTTTGCACAAATGAGGAGTTATATGTATATTTTCTTATCCCTCCCTTCTTTCTTAGATAAAGGATAGCATACTACGTATGCTTTTTGGGGCTTTGTTTTTTTCACATAATAGTATGTCCTAGAAATCACTTCATATCAGTTCATAGACTCTCATTTTCTTTTTACATTTACATAGCATTCCACTATGTGACTGTACCACAATTTAATCAATCATTCTATATATGAACATTTCGATTCTTTCAATGTCTTGCAATTACAAACAATACTGCAATGAATAACCTTGTTCCAATGTGTTTTCATATTGCTGTAGTTGTATCTTCAAGATAGATTCCTAAAGGTAAACCTGCTGGGTTGAAAGCTGAGTACATATGTAATTCTGTTAGGTATCGCCAAATATCCCTCCGGAAAGGTTGTAACAATTTACATTTCCACCAATAATGTGTAAGACAGCCTGTTTCCCCACAGCCTCGCCAACAGAATGTGTTGTCCTATTTTTTAATTTTTGCCAATCTGACAGGTAAACAATGACATCTCCATGTAGTTTTAATTTGAATTTCTCATGTCTACTTCCCATTTTCTGATCAGGTCCCTTATTGCTCAGTTTTTAAAAGTTCATATGTTAGGAATACTAGCCTTTTGTCTAAGATGGGTGTTGCAAATATTCCAAGCATGCCAGTTGTCTTCTGACTTTATGTTGATTTAGTCATTCAAATTTTTATTTTTCCATAGGTAAATGTATCAGTCTTGTATTTTACTGCTTCTGGATTCTGAGTAATATTAAGAAAGCCTTTCCTTACACCAAGATTAGAGAGAAATTCATTTAAGTTTCCTTCTATTAGTTTTATAGTTTTATTTTTTCCATTTAGATTCTTAACCCATCTGGAGTTTATCCTTCTATTTGTTGTGAGAATTTGTTACTCAAAAACTCGTTTCACCTTTTGGTGGGTGTGAAATCAAAAGACACTACCAAGCCAAAGATCGGGAGAAAGAAGGATTTACAGCTTGCAGCAAGTAAGGAGAACACTGGTGATCTTTCCCAAAGCAGTGTCTCCCCAAACAACAAAATTGGGTAAGTTTTAAGCTAAGGGTATATTCATATTCATGAATGGGTTTGGGCTGGTATATGCATATTCATGAAGGGGCTTGGTTGGTTGGCAGAGTCCAAGCTTGAAAAGGTCAACATCATCATCCCTTAGGTTCCAGTTGATCTGGTAGCTGAGCACTTCAGGCTAATCTTTACCTTTGAAACAGAACTGGGAATCTTTACAACTATTTTATCTTTGCTATTGTTACTTCTCTTGCCAATAACAGGCAATGTTTCTGCATTCCTTTATTCCCTTAAGATCATTAATTATTGAAACTTGTTCAAGGACAAGCATTATGGCCACAATTAGATCACAAAATGGCTTCGGCCAAAAATGGCTTCTCTTATATCAAGAAAGCCATGCCTCGTTCCCTTTCTTTGGGGATGCCCTCCCCCATCTGGTTACAAAATGAATATAATCTTATCTTTTTCTAAATGGCTACCCAGTTAACTTAGTACCATTTATTAAAAAGCTAACCTTTACCTCAGTGGTCTCAGATATCATCTTTGTCATATACTAAATTATACACATGTGGTCTCATTCTGACCTTCCTATTCTATTCCACGGATATGGTTGCCTATTCATGCTTTAATTATGAGGGCTTTATAGTGCATTCCAATGCCTGATAAGCCTAGTCTCTCACAGTTTTTCTTTTTCAATGTTTTCCTAACTTTCTTTTTTTCTTTTTTTTTTTTGGGGGGGGGGGGGTTGCTGCACTGCACAGCGTGCAGGTATCAGTTCCCCAACCAGGGATCAAAACCATGCCCCCTTCAGTGGAAGCATCGAGTCTTAACCACTGGACCTCCAGGGAAGTCCCTCCTAGCTATTCTTACATGTTTGTTTTTCCATATGAATGTTAGCATCAAGTTGTATATGCCATAACATAGCATGCTGGTATTTTTATTGAGATTGCATTGAATTTATAAATTATCCTAAGGAGAACTGGTATCATTATAATGTTGAGTCATCCCATCCAAGAATAGTGAATGTTGTCTTTCCATTTGTTGGTCTTCATTTTCTTCTAGTGTATTTAAAATTTTTCCTCATACAGATTTTGCACATTTCTTGTTTAACTTATTCTGAAATATCTCCTTTATTATTATTGTAAATGAGTATTTTCCTACCCTTATGCCCTCTGTTGGTGTTTGTGTATATGAAGGCTATTGATTTTTTTAACAGTAATTTTTGTATTATTACACCACTGAATTCTTTTATTGCTTGAATTGATTTCATCTTTGAGTCCCTGGAGTTTTCCAGACATGTTATCAGAGCACTTTTACATAGTTTTCATTCTTCTTCACCCACTCAAATGCCTCTTCTTGTCTAATTGCTTTGGTTAATAACTCTAGTATAATGGTGAACAATAGCAGAGATAATGGACATTCTTATCCTGTTTCTGATTTTAGTGGAAATGCCTCTAGAGTTTCTCCATTAAATAAGATTAGGCATTAGGGATAAGCATATCTATTTTATTTTATTTTTTTTTAATTTTTTTTGGGGGTACACCAAGTTCAATCATATCTATTTTATTGATACAGTAGCAACTGTATTGTAATTTTAGCACTGTACTGATACTGTACTTATTGATAGAAGGAGAAAGTACCCTCAGTTTTGATTTCCTGGAGTCCTTTTTACAATGAATGGATGTTGAATTTTGTCAAAGCGTTTCTCAACATCTTTGGAGAGAGTCATGTAATTTTTCCTTAGATTTATTAATATGAAATATGACATTTATGGATCTTCTAATACTGAACAAATCTTCCATTTCTGGAATAACTCTCTCTTGGTCATTATTTCCCTAATGTGGTGTTAGATTTTGTTTACTAAAATTCTGTTTAGACTTTCTACATCAATAATCATGTATAATACTGATTTGTGTTTTTATTTGTAATGTTTTTATTTGGTTTAGGTGTCAGTGTTATATTTGCTTTATAAAAGGAATTAGAAATTTTCCTTCTTAAGTACTTTGGAATAATTTATAGAGCACTGGAATTACCTGGTCTTCGGGGGTTTGGTAGAATTTCCTGTGAAACTATCTGGGTCTGGCACTTTTTTGTATAGTAATTCCTTAACAATTTTCTCTATTTCTTCTATAGAAACGGGTCAATTTAAACTTTCTATCTCTAATAGGATCAATCTTGGCAATCTGCAATTCCCTAGAAAATTATATATCTAGCTTTTTCAAATTTATTTGCATTAAGTTCTATAACATAGACTTTTATTGGTTTTTAACTTCTGTTTCAATGATTATTTCCTCCTTGTCATTTATTTCGTATGTTTGCTTTCTCCCTTTTTTCTTTCTTTTTTTTTAATTTTATTGGATTACAGTTGATTTACAATGTTGTGTTACTCTCAGGTATACAGCACAGTGATTCAGTTTTACGTGTGTGTGTGTGTGTATGTGTGTGTATTCATTCTTTTTCAGATTCTTTTCTCATATAGGTTATTACAGAATATTGAGTAGAGTTTCCTCTGTTATACAGTAGGTCCTTGTTGATCATATATACTAGCATGTATATGTTAATCCCAAACTCCTAATTTATCTCTTCTCCCAACATTTCCCCTTTGGTAACCATAAGTTTGTTTTCAATATCTGTAAGTCTGTTTCTGTTTTGTAAATAAGTTCATTTGTATCATTTTTTTAAACTAGATTCCACCTATGAGTGACATTGAATGATATCTGTCTTTGTCTGACTCACTTCACTTAGTATGATAATCCCTAGGTCCATCTATGTTGTTGCTAATGGCAATATTTTGCTCTTTTTTATGGCTGGGTAATATTCCACTGTATATATGTACCACATCTTTATCCATTCATCTGTTGATGGACATTTAGGTTGCTTCTGTGTCTTGGCTACTGTAAATAGTGCTGCAATGAACATTGAGGCACATCTCTCCCTTTTTCTTGATTAGATTAACTAGTTCATTTTTTTTAAACAAGATTTTGATTTATCAAAATTATTTATCATTTTTTAATTCTCATTTGTATTTCTGCTTTTACCTTCATTATTTCATTCCTTCTTGTTTCTTTGCTTTACACTGTTGTTCTTTTGCTACTTTCTGAGTTTAGAATTTAATTCATTTATTTTTATTCTTTCATTTTTATCAATACAAAGAGTTTAGCTAATAAATTTTTCTTTGATAACTCCCTTAAATGTATCCCAGAGATTGACATGTAGTGTTTTCACTGTCATTATTTAAAAAAAAAAATTCTATTCTATAATGTCAGTTTGTATTTCCCTTTTCACTCAGAATTTTTTAAGAGGTTTAAAATTTCCAGATATAGGACCTGTTGTTGTTGTGGTTAATAAATTCTAGTTTTATAGCATTTGATCAGCATGTTTGCAATAATTCCACTTCGTCAAAGTTACTGACATTTTCTTTATGACCTAATAGGATCAATTTTTCTGACTGTGTTTTGGGCACATGACAAAAATGCATATTTCTATCATTAGAATGTAGAGTTCAATTTATATCCATAAGATATATCCTATATATAAGATCTGCACTATTCACTATACTGTTTAGACCATTTATCTCCTTAGTTACATTCTATTTATTAGATCTGTCTTGTGCCACTAGAGAAATGCAAATTAATACCACAATGAGATATCACTGCACACTGATTAGAACGGCTAAAATTTAAAAATAGGACAAAATCAAATGCTGACAAGGATGCAGAGAAACTACAAGGTACACTACTGGTAGGAAGTATAAATGGTACAGTCACTTTGGAAAATAGTTTGGCAGTTTCTTATAAAACTAAACACGTATTTGCCATACAGCTCCCTCTTTTCATTACCTCAAGGATTCCAGAGGCTCAGAAATTCCATGGAAGAATTTCAGAGGTCCATGGTATCACTTGGAATGATATCCAAAATTTTATATCTATCTACTTAAGTCTATTTTTCTGAAGAAATGGCCCATAACTCCTCAGACAGGTCTTTGATTCCCTAAAAGGTTAAGAACCATGACTATATTTGACTCTAAGATAAGAAAATGAAACATGAACCCCAATATTTCTTAAAATAAATATGATTTATATTGTACAAGTTCATTTTTATAAATTCTATTTTCATTCTTACTAAAGAAAATAAACCAATACATTTCAGCTAACCTGTTTAGAACACATTTTATAACATTACCATTTTAACTTTACTTTTTTCTTATATATATATATATATATACTTTAAATACTAAGAAATTCTTATATTTAAAATGTCTTACATTCTTCAGGCTGGACAGAGGAATAATTCCCAAGATTTAATAACTGACTGGTAAATGTTGATTGTAGTATTGTCTCACCAACCCAACGATCCTCATGAATCGTAAAATCTAGGAAGGGGGAAAAGAGTTCTGATCATGCCAAAATTTCTTCACTGTGGTTAATGTACCCATCATAGCAAAATGCTGCCTCTCATATGCCAGGCAACTGAAGTTCAAATAGGGTAAATGATCTGCCTAAAGACACAAAATGATAAAATAGCAAATCTGAACTCTGAACCCAGGTATGTCTGTATGTAGGTAAAATAACAAAATTGCTTCTGTATAATTCAAAAAATATCAATATGGAAGCTCTGCTCCACAGAGAAAAGTTTAACGGCTTCTGTTCACTTAAGGCAAATGGTACAATGTATATTTCCGATAAGTTAAATCATTTAGGGCCAGGAAGCAAAGCAGTGGTTCCAAAGCAGTAGTGCCTAGAAGAGTAAAAACTATTCAGTATGATTTACACCTTCTGCTATAAGCATAATGTAAGGCATTCTTAAAGGGCTTTGATTATTTTTTATTATTTTTCCCTAAATAGCAATGGTATCACCTTCTATAGATGTTAAAAGTAAAGTATTTGGAGGTAAGGAACACTTTTCAGGAGAAAGAGAGCTGTATGATCTAAGATGGAAAGAGAAGAAACATTTAGTGGAACAAAACATACCAACTGGGAGAAACAATTCTAAGTAGAGCAAAAACTGTTAAATTAGACAGAGACAGATCTATCCCAAGCAGGATATAATCAGTATATAAAATGTTAGAGGTATGAAGATATACTAAAGACAGCAAAATAAATAAAGAAAAACAAGGATGCATAAATTCTGAGTAATTACTTCCAAATTTATATCCCTGATCCGCTCCTCAGCTTCAAACCCATTTACCATTTACCCACAACTGCCTATTTGACATTCCTGACTGGATATTCTCAGTCAAACTCAGCCTTGCTCAAACCTGCTTGTCTTCTTGTATGGCCCATCTCATTTGCTGGCACCATGCTGCTAGCCAGGTCAATTAAAACGTAGCATCATCTGGAACTTCTACCTCTCCTTTCCCACCTTTGTCTCCAACCCAACTGTTAACTCTGCCTCTTAAATCTGCCTGCACCCCTGCTACTGCTACTGTTTTGCATCAAACATTCATTCTCTCTCCTAGCAGGTCCCCTTCCCACCTCCAATCCATGTCCCATGATGCTAACGAATGATTTATCAAGAACGTAAGTGTGATCTACTGACTTGCTTAACCTGGCCTGACCAGAAACAGCCAGCACAGCACTCAAGGCTTTTCATCTGACATCAGGATGCCTGCTCTTCAGAAAGAAACAAATAATCAATTTCAAGGAGAACCCTGAAAAAATCATATTGCAAAACCTATGTTCAGAGTAGTGAAACATTAATGACTCGTGATAGGGTGGAGGCGAGTTGAGAACCCAGCCCCTGCCCTATTTCTTGGCCCACTCACTGATATGGTTCTGTCTGTTCTTTAAATACTGGTTTCCCACAGTTAAATCCCAGGTCCTCTTCTCTTTTAACTCTAGTCACTAGTCTCCCTTAGACAGTCCTTATTTATAGCATCTTTTCATCCTACTGCTAAAATATAGTAGCAAAATATCCATTGTGTTACTGAATGGAACGTGATCTGGAATCCATCTGTTACACAGAACTGTTCAGTTTTGGGGTGGATATCTGCAGGTAGTATGAGATATCCAACACAGAGATATAATAATGTGCAATTGGATGCTATTAATTAAAATGGGATTTCACTCATAAATTTCTATGTAAATATAATCTCATTACCTAATTAGGAAAAGAGAAAAGTACAGACTTCTCTTTCCACAAAGTTTTCATCTATTCCACACAAACAAAAGAAACTAGGTATCTGAACTAGATACTTTTTTTTCCCTAAGGAAATAAAGCAAAACAGAAAACAAACAAAAAGCCCTGTTCAAAAAAAAAAAGTGCTCATAGAAATAATCTAAATAGTCTACAATGAGAAAATGGCTAAGTAAATTATGGTAAAGTCACTTCACAGAACGTTATCTACTTGTTAACAACTGTATGGACACTAGGGAAAAATAGGAGGGTTGAGTTTCCATCTGCTAGGAAAAGGCCTCCTGGGAGGCAAACACAGTGACAGTAATGCCTCGGTAAAATAACCATGGTCCAGGGTCTAACCCTCTCTTTATGGTCTGGGGAACCTCATTTTTTCAGCACTCCAAAACCAGATTTCAGCTCTGCAATATAAGCTCGCATTAAATCAGTTAATGAGACAAAAAAACAAAAAACCAGAATACAATCTTTCTGTTTAAATATACAACAAGACATTAATTGCCAAAGAAATAACACCTACAGCCTGTTCCCATCTGGTAGGCAGTTTTATACCTTGGAAGCCAAGTCATAAGGAAAGGGCTGCTCAGTGAGCACTGAATCAGAAGAGAGCTGAGTTAGATGACCTGAGTTGCCAACAAGTAAAAGGACACCGCCAGTGGGACAAGACTACTCCAAGCTGTTACAATCCCATGTTCATCTCTTCAGTAGGGACTGCACCTGAAAATCTTACACAAATACCAACATATATTAGCTAAGGTTCTCATTTCCCCAGCAAACCATTTGGTAGGAATTACCAATGATTGCTTTGATGTTTTCTTCCTAAGCTTCTAAAGCTGACCCACACCTCTTATCACATTCTTTCTTTAGATAGGCTATTCAGCTCAATCAACCTCATCCTGGTCTGGAATTTATTCTTAAAATGTCTACTATCTCTGCCCTAATACACTGTGTGTTGATTTTTAAATCAGTAAAGGACGTAACAAAATGTTACATTTCTTTTTTCAGGTGAAAAAGCAGGATACAAACTGTTTTTCATGATTACAACCGTATATTAAGAGTAAGGATTCTGGGGCCTGGGTGAAACCCTGTTTTGCCACCTCCTAGCTAGGTGACAATGGGCAAGTTACTTCACTTCCTTGGGTCTCAGTTTCCTCAAGCTGAAAAATGGGGATGATGCTCAGTGCTCTCCTCATATAGTTGTTGTAATGAGTTGAAAGACAAGTAAAATCTGAAACAGGGACTGACACTAAGTTCCCAATAAATATCAGCTATTATCCACGTTTGCAGTCACAGATTGAAGACCACAGGGAAGATAAGCAGAAGGTAACACTCCAAACTCCACTGGCGGTTATATGAGGTTAGTATAATATGAGGAGTTTCTCCTTTCCATATTTCCAAATGTGATGAGTAGTGACCCTTGAATAACACGGGGTTAATCCATCTATAACTTTACAGTCAACCCTCCGTATCCCTTGTTCCTCTACATCCACGGATTCAACCAACCAGGAATGGTGGAGTTCTGCAGCGTTTACTATTGAAAAATATCCACATATAAGTGGACCCATGCAGTTCAAATCCATGTCGTTCAAGAGTCTGCTGTAATTTTAATCATTTAAAAATACAATAGAAATTCTATGCTCCCTCAATAAGAATGCAGTGTGCACAGCTTTATTAGGGATTAAGTAGTAGAAACGTTGTCCTTTTATCATAAGACTGCTAATACAGCTAACAAAAAGACATACATAAATATAAAAAACTATAACAGGAAAAAAAGAAAGAAAAAACAGGAAACAGCCTGATGATACATGACATGAATGCTAGCATAGTGAATGAAAGGAGGAGCCACCAGAGAAGGCCTCTTATGGAGAAGATGAGTAGGAAGGAGGGACAGAACTAAGGACAGACAAACGCCCAGAAATGGCAACGTACAGGACCCTGGGCAGGGGTGAGGAGACCAGTGCAGATGCTATAAGGAGCTCAATCATGCTAGAACCCTGAGAGGCAAATGGTAAAGAAAGAATCCTCAAAGGCTTAAGTGGGAGAGGGGGAAAAGCTCACAGTTTTGTAAAGCAAACTTCCATCATACCATGATGTCCTTACCCGTGAGTAAAATTATATCTCCAAGAAACACTGTAAGTGCCCAAAACGCTGCAGTCCTCCACAGAAAAACCTTCTTCTTAATTTCTGATTGGTCAATTACCACAACTGTTGCTAAAGGCACTTTAGAGCCAGAATTTGGTCCAGATTTTATATTTATTTCTTTCACATGACATGGAGATAACACCATGACTAAACAATTATACTTCTGACTTTCAGAATCACAGTTTTTTATTAACGATGTTTTTTTAATGCCCTTAAATCCAGACACATTCCTCTGGTCCACTGTTACAGTATGATCCCTCTCATTAATTTTCAACTTAATTTTCTTAGCTACGTGGGGGACTTCAGATAGAGCTTGAGGATGGCCTGATTTATCTTCAGAGGTACACCTTCTTTTAATGGAACTTTTGTGGAAGGTATTTAGTTGGGAACACAGTATTCCTGCGCTACAGGACTCAATGCATATCTCATTTGGTGGTAATTTATTGTCAAAACTGAAAAGTTCTTGAGGTCCTATACTTTCTTCAAGACCTTTATCAGCATGTAAGAGAACGTGGCTACTTTTTGTTTCGGGACAAACAGGACTAAAAAGTTCAAGGGAACCGGCTTGGTCCTGTCCATCTTCATATCCTTCTGAAGAATCATCATTGGGCTGAAACAAATTATCTTCAGTTATTCTTATTTCCCCATGACTTGCCTCTGGTTCCATGTTTATGGTCCCTTTGTCTATAGAATTCTGCCCTTTATACCTCCTTTGAGCTAAAAAAGCAACCTGGCTGGAGGTCATTATACTGAGAAATTCAGTGTCAGTGGATATTTTAAGGCCTGAGACCGTCCTAACTGTTCCTTCAGGCCTTGATTTGTCTACTGTGTTAGAAGAAAAGAACTCCAGACACTGGCTTTGTATTTCACGATGCTCTGTTGGTGCACACTTTGTTTCCACAGCTCCTGGCCCCACAGTAGTCTGTTCAGTACCACACACCACCTCCAATATAGCTGCACACGTATGCTCTAACTGAAAGGAATTTTTTGGAACGTTTTGACCACGTATGTTTGATTGCCCTTTATGCCATTCATCTGTGATTTTCTTATGTTCACTGAAAAGCTTCTGATACTTTTCTTCTTCAGTTAAACGCTTAACTCCACCCTTAAATTCACATATTTGCTCATCGGATTTGGTTCTATTGCTCATCCTCAAGTGGTGACTCTTTTGGAATTTTATAGTTTGTGTTTCAGAAATGCAATGTGTGAAGTCATCTTTCACGTGAACAGATCTGTTCGTAGAGTTTGCTGGAAAATGACCATGAAGTAGATCTGGAAGGCCCAGAGGTTCCGGGGTCTGACAGTCCTCAATATTTTTGTGCCTGCGTTTTTCATCCTTCAGATGTAAGGAATGGTGATTGTACAGAAGCTGAATTTCTTTCCAGGGGTCAGCAGTAGACACTAAAGAAGCTGGTTCCTGTGATACTGTCATTTCTAGTGGACTAATTGGAGCACCCCAAAAAATGTGAACTTGAGATCTACTCATGGTTTCTGAAAAAAAAGAAAAATCTAAAATGAGCATTTGTCTGTAAATTTTTATATGTTTATATTAACTTATAATATCCCCAAAGCAAATATAATATAAATGATGAATCAAAAACATAATTTAAAAAAAAATTAATAGATGTGATTTATATTGTTACTCCATTTAATTGTAAAGGTGACAAATATATAAGAAATCAGAAGGAGAGATCAAAATAGCCACAAAAAATCCTCACATAAAGACTCTTTAAGGAAAATAAAGCTAAGCATACTAACATCAAATGAGTAAATTCTTCGCATGTTCATTTCTTGTATTGCAAAAACTCGTACTGTTTAAACAATAAGTTAAAAAAGAAGGGAAGAAACAGCATTTAACTGTATTATAGTCACCTCTAAATCCCCCGTTTTCTTTTTTTGGACAGAAAAGTAGGATTTATTTATGGGCACAAGTAAGGAGGGGACAGCGCCAAGGCTCTCACGAGTGCAGGGCCCGCCATTTGTCCAGGGGGCCACGATTAGGGATGTATCTGACCCCACAGCCATGCAGGATGAGCCGTTTTTCTGCCACCATGTTTTCAAATTCATCCACATTAAACTTAGTAAATCCCCACTTCTTGGAGATGTGGATCTTCTGGTGGCCAGGGAACTTGAACTTGGCCCTGCGGAGGGCCTCAATCACATGCTCCTTGTTCTGCAGCTTGGTGTGGATGGACATTATGACTTGGCCAGTGTAGACCCTGGCCACTGCGCCCTGGGGCTTTCCGAAGGCACCACGCTTACCTGTCTGGAGCCTAGACTGGGGACAGCATGCCTGTCATTAATGTCCCTGGAAAAGGGCTGTCTCCAAGGTCCCTTAGGGCAACCTGTACAGGCAACAGGCTGCATACACTACCGAGGACACTGCTGTTTGCAGCCATTGCACACCGGGCCCCCATCCCCATTTTCTTTACTCTATAGATTATGTCAGTAAGTTTAGGGCCGCCTTCCTTCAACTGTGAACTCAATTCCATAGACCAAAATAGAAGGCTTGAATCAGAAGGAAGAGAAAATAAAAAACCAAGGCTCTTTTCAAAATGTAAAAGTGACTGTATTATCTATCTTCAATCTGTAAGCACAATCAATAACTGCTTCTGTATTTTTAACCTTCTCTAAAATACAGATTAAGAATAGTCATTTTGTAATATAGTGATAAAAGAAACATCATAATTCAAATTTCTTTTTCATTAACCATGACACTTGATACAAGTAAATCTAAGTAAGCATCATATTTAGTGAGATAAAAATAATCACAGCACTATTTACTTGATAATAACTGACTTTCAAAAAGTATTTATTACATAGATCTATTCCTAGAGTTTACTGGTAAATTTTTTATAATGCGACAGGGACAAAAAGATAAAGTCCTTGGCCTAAGGGAACTGTCAGCCTGGTTTTAAAAAAATGAAAAGGAGAGAAAAACAGTGAATATAAACTAATAGTGTTAAAATAATGTAATAAATACTATAAGGTATAAACAGGAAACAGTAGTCTACTGGGGAACAACGCTCCTATGGAAGGCCAGCACTATGGCTGTGAGCATCTAAACAAAAGAACAAGCAGCTGCAAAAGGCAGAGGTATGAAAGGCCATGGCATGATTGAGGACTTTTAATTAGAGTACAGGGTCCTCTGTAAAAAGGTAAGAAGGTTTCATGTGGTGAAAAGTCCATACGGAGGTATGGGAAGTATGGCAGTATACAGGAAAGGACAGCTATTATCCCCAGTCACTCTTACCATTCCTTGAAGATTTGCTCATGGTCAACTCTTCCAAATCTAATAACCTATCTGATTATAACTCTTGTGATTTCAGTATCAATGTGGGTGTTCCTTCCAATACCCTGGCCTCTTGGTTCCTTGCCCTCTTCTGCTCCACTGATTTTATTCTCCACCCTACCTCAGTCACCCATTTTCATAATCATATACCCTACCATTATCAATAACTACATATTTTTTCTTAATTTCAATTTAAGCTTTCAACTCTCTGACTACTTTCTCCTATCTTCAACTTACCCCCTCTAAATGCACAACTCCAACAACTCTTTGACCACGTGGAATCTACACTGAACACAATGGTCATACTTCATTTTTACAGCCTCATTCTTCACTTCCCTCCTTAACCAGCTTAGATTCCACAGTCCATTATTATAATCACTCCCTATCGTACATTTCTAATTCTGCTGCTCTTCTCTCCAAGGTATTTGCCCAGCTAAACTCAAACCCTGGTTCAGTCACCACCTACTCTACACTTGTAGCCAATGAAAACTAGTCTCATTTTAAGTTCATTACCACTAATCTGAAGGTGGTACCCAGCAATCTTATCTTTCCCTGTCCATTCACTTTCCAAGATAACTCTTTTATACCTTTTTACTCCTTAAATCCCCAGCATCTCCTCGCCTATTCTCAAGCGCATCTGGCGATTACTTACAAGTTGCCAACAACGTATCTACCCACCACTATCGTACCTATATACTTTGCTCACCTTCCCATTACTATGGATGAACTAACTATTCCTGCTTCTACGCAAGGCCATCGCTTCCTCACTTAGATATTAGATCTTATACCCTCTTTCCTTTTCAGGGTCCAACAATTCTCCCCCACTTCTCTCCCACATCCTGACTTTCTTCTCTTTACTGGAGCATCTCCATCAACATGCTATGACTATTCCTTATGCTGGTATTCCTCAGCTCCTCCACTCCTTCACTTATTGCACCACTCTTCTGCTTCCCTCTACAACAAAATTCCTTGAAAGAACTGTCTATATTCCCTCTACTTCCATTCTCTCTTAAACCCACTTCAGTCAAGTGTTAGTCCAAACCACTCCACCGAAACAGCATATTTCAAGGTCTCTAATAACCTCCACGTTGGCATCAGTCAATTCTCCATTTTCAACTTACTCGGACCGTTAGCAGGATTTGACACCACTGATCACCCTTTCTTCTTTTTATCTGGCTTTAGGGATACCACATCCTCTTGATTCTCATCCCAACTCAAACCACCTCACCAGCTGCTCCTTCTCAGTCTCCTTTGCTAGCCCCTCCTCATCTTCTCAACTTCTTGCACAAGGGCCCAGTACTTGGCTCTCTCTCTGCACTCATCCCCTAGGTGATTTTCATTCAGTCTCAGGATCTAAATACCTTCTAATGAGTATCAGATGTATAGCTCCATCACTAATGACTAACGACCACCAGATGTATATCTGATGTAATCACTAACGACCACCAGATGTGTATCTCCATCACAATCTCTCTTCTGAATTCCTGACTCCTTATCCAACATTCTAGTTACTCCTCATTTCCACAAAATGTCTCATAGGCACCTGCACAGAAAAGAGTTAACACAGCAGGCCTGAGACTACTGTCCTTAAAAAGGCCTGCTTGTAAGGTGGGCCCCTGGCTGGCATTTGTGAATTTTGATTTCAGGAGGGATTCCACCAATTTTTGATAAGAATGGCTCACTATGCCTGAACTGGCTAATGAACTACTTCCTTTCCTTCTGAGAGACTGGAATTTTGGTATGTGATAGGAAGAGGACTCCTTAGAACAATGGCTCATTCTAGGTTTTGGGTTGGAAATGTATAAGATGAACCCGAAACATCTTATCACACATGAAAACTATCAAAGACTAGTAGGACTGCATCAAAAGAACTCAGGAGCCAACTTAAAGAGGCTCCCACTGGCCAAAGTTGGGCAATCTGCACATCAGTCAGGATGATCACTGTGATGGATTAGAACACATCAATCATGCTTAAATCCATGAGTTCATAAAGATAACTAAAACAAACTCATTCAATGATTGCCTTTGGAGGATACTGAGTGACTAAATAACTGTTTCAAAAGTTGGTGAATAAAAGGAAAAAATTTTATCCTGTCTTTCTTTACTAACAGTATCTCAAGATGGCCAAATACATGATGAGAGGAAATCTCTCTTTATAGAGATATTCTGCTAATAAACAACAACAAAAACAAAGAGAATGATAAAATAGCATCATTTTGCAACTCCTAATGAGTGGATTTTCTAAGCAACAATCATTAATGGCTACTAACATCACAAGGTTGTTGTTGTAAGGGAAAGCGGAGGGAATCTGTAAATTGAGACCAATTACAATGTATGGACCTTTATTTATTTACTTATTTACTTACTTATTTATTTATTAAGCCAGGCCCAGCAGCATGCAGGATCTTAGTTCCCTGAACAGATATCCTAACCACTGGACTACCAGGGAATTCCCCTATGGATCTTATTTAGATCTTGATTTGAAAAAACAAATGCAAAAATATCATAAGACAACTGGCAAAACTGAAACTTTGATATTTTATAACATTAAGGGATTACTGAGGTTTTTAGTGGGATACTAAGGCTATGTATGAAAGGCTAAGCGCTGGAGATGCAAAATGAGTGTTTGCATATGAAATGGTGTCACATCTCTGACTTCCTTAGAACACCAGGAGGGAAGAGCGAGTGAGGTTATAGATGAAACAAGATGGGCCATATGTTGATAACTGTCCAGGCAGGTTGATGGAACACACAGGTTCACTTCTCTAATCACTCTACTTTTGTACATCTTTTAAATATCCTATGATACAAGTCTTCTTTCTTGTTACTGTTTTTAAGAAACACTGTTTCATACCCACAGGACTGGGAAAAGAGTCAAGCAGTCTAATAATACCCAAGGTTGGGGACCTCTTACATAGCTCTGAAGAACAATCTGGTAAAGGTGAAGATGCCCATACCACACAACCAAATAAGTCCACTTCCAAGTTTCTGCCCTGGAGAACTCATACGTATCTACACAAGCATACATGTACAAAAATGATCATGGGAGACTTTATAAACAAAAAATTTAGAACCTAAAAATCCATGAAGAGGACATAAATCATGGGATATTCAGAGAAAGACTACTATATGGCAGAAAAATAAATGATTGTGAATTACATGTCAACATGGATACATCTTACAAACATTTTAAATGAAAGAAGCAATCTGAAGAATATATAACTTATGATATCAATATACTGAGTTTTAAAATATGCCTGAGAATAAAACACCAAATTTGGGATTGTAGTTACCTTTGGGAGGGAGGAATGGGGATGTGATAGGTAAAGTGCACATAAAGGTGTACTCACCATGTTTTACTTTTTTAACTAGGTGTGGTTACAGAGGTATTCCTTATGTTGTTCAGAAATATTTTATAACATTAAAAAAAAATCCTAGAAAGAAAACCATTGGGAAGCAAGATTAAGGCTGATTTTTTTTCAATATTTCTATATTTTAAAAGTTTTATTGTGATGAATAGTGAATGTTTATTATTTTTATAACAATCAGATCTTTTTTCATTTGGTAATTTAGGCTTCTCTTTCAGTCTTCAAACTGGATATGGTGTTCCAACAGATATACAACAATGAACCTAAATCTAACATTGCAGAATAAGAGTCGAGAACAATGATGGCAGCTGTTAACTTATTAGCAGCTAAAGCAAAGATATACTGCTATTTTCAAACAGTTTATAATAGCGCTTTATTACTAAGGAAACAAAATTATAGTAAGTTTGGGTGTCAAGCCTTTACCCATAACAAAACAAGGGGGGCTAAGCATCACTAAGTACTATAACCACATATCCCACCCCCACTAATCCTTATAGAAAGAATAATCTGCATAAAGAATAACTGGTTTACTAGCTCTAATTTACAGCTTACTATTTATATATCATTATTAAATTGGCCACTAGGGGGCCCCCAATAGCACAGCAAAAAAACGTTCAAGTTCAAAAGATACAGCAAAACCAAGTGGAAGAGGGAGGAATATATTATCCTAACACATACGTAGAAACGCTTAGATATATTCAAATCAAATGCACAAAATTATTATGGTAATGAACTTCCCTCACGCGAATCTTTGGGTTTCTCTCCAACATTTTCTTCCCTTTAGCCTCAAATCTTTAAAAACAAAATAAACTTTCATGTTGTTTCTTTGTTCTCACTTCCCATTTATCCTTCAACCCACTGAAATATGGCTCTTACTCTAATCATTTTGCTATAACGGTTTTTACTATGGAAACCAATGACCTCTAACAGCCAAATCCAAAGGTCCGTTTTCAACCCTTATCTTACTGACATTTGAAACTGTTTATCAATTCCTCTTTCCTGAAACATTCTACTTCTGTTGATTCTGTGAGACCATCAAATTAGAATTCTTTTCTGCTTAAAAAACCAGAAAACTCTTGATTTATTCATTCAATCATTCATGTAACAAATAACTCAGTAGTATGTGCCAGGCATCATGATGAGTACTGGGAATTCAACAACATTAACACAGAGCTTTAAGGAGCTTATAGTCTAATGGGTGAGCTAAAATGAGTAAAATAGAGAAATTGAGCCACCACAGGAATACATGCAGGGTGTCCCTAGGAGGGAGAAGTCTGGGGCAACTCAACCAAAGCAGGGCTGCCCATTACCTGCATTTTTCAGAGACTCTCTGGACTATGGTTAGTGACAAAATTTTGAAACTGAATTTAAATAATATTCATAAAAAAGGAGTACAATACAGTCCCAAGGCATCCCTCCCCACTCCCCACCCCCCAACATAGCAGCCAGTAAAGCAGCCTTAGCTGTCTTACCCAAGGAACAGACTTGCTATAGGTAATCTCCAAAAAGAGAGTAAGACACTCACTGCTTTTAGGTCCTCACTTAACATTTTCTCCTAAATGTCCTGCAATCAGACTTCTATTTCCTATCTCTATTAAGACAACAGTGAAGTCCAAGTTGTCAAGTAAGTATCCACAGTACTTCACCACTCCAAAAGAGTGAAACTCTTTTCTTAGTTTCTAGAACACTACTCTTTTCCTAACTAGTTTTTCTACCTCTCTGGTTTTTCTTTCTCTTTTTCCTTGGGCCATGTCATCTTTTCATTCCATACAACGCTGCAGAATTCCATCCAACTCCATTCATTTAACTACTAAACATCCAATTATGCTTTACCAGTCTATACTGAACCAACCACTCTCCCTAACACCAGACTTATACTTCTGGTATCATTATATCTGACACAATCACAGTAGATAAGAAAGCAATGTTCTTATAGAGGTTTCTCAAAAACCTAAAAATAGAACTACCATATGACCCAGCAATTCCACTCCTAGGTATATATCTAAAAAACAACAAAAACACTAATTCAAAAAGATACATGCACCCCAATGTTCATAGCAGCATTATTTACAATGGCCAAGATATAGAAGCAACCTAAGTGTTCATCAACAGATGAATGGATAAAGAAGATGTGGCATATACGCGCGCACATGCACACACACACGGAATACTACTCAGCCATAAAAAAGAAAATAAATTTTGCTATTTGCAACAACATGGATAGACTCAGAGGGTATTATGCCAAATGAAGTAAGTCAGACAGAAAGACAAATACTATATGATAGCACTTACATGTGGAATCTAAAAAATAAAACATACCAGTGAATATAACAAAAAAGAAACAGATTCACAGATACAGAGTACAAACTAGTGGTTACCAATGGGGAGGGGGAAGAGGAGGAAGGGCAAGACAAGGGTAAAGGATTAAGAGGTATACACTATTATGTCATAAAATAAGCTACAAGTATACAACACAGGGAATATAGCCAATATTTTATAATGGCTATAAAAGGAATATAACCTTTAAAAATTATGAATCACTATGTCATATACATGAAACATATAATATTGTACATCAACTATACCTCAATTAAAAAAAAAGAAAGTAATGTTCTATTTAGTCTCTTTCTTGAAGGGAAAATCTGACTAAATGGCCCTATATCCAGACTAGATTACATAGTCCTTGGATTCAAGTTTGGTAGCATTGAGGGTTATGAGGCCCAGGGGCCGCAGATTCCCAAGATTCAGAGTCTTTCTTGCCCTCTAGGCAGGGGCAGTCACTGAAGAACACAGAGGTGACACAAAGCAGCCTTGAGAGTTCAGACAAGATCTCCCAGGACAAGAGATGTCCGAAACAAATTAAAGGTCTATAAAACACAAGGTTATTTGTATATAACGATTAGTATGCCTTTGCTTGTTTGTCTAAATACATACCCCAGTATGTGTGGGACTTTCCCTTCCCCCTTAAAACCAAAACAACACACAAAACAAAAAAACTGACTAGAAAGTATGGTCCTATTAATTCAAAAGAGTAATTTTTTTAAAGAAGTCTTTATATCTAAGGCTGCAGCTATTAACTCCTCTAATTTATAGGAGTTGTGAGTCTGTGAGCAGGGCAATGGGTTGTAGTGAGGGCAGAGGGAAACAAGATATTTATCACAGCAAAAATACACTGACTGAAGAGTTAAGTTGTGAACACTGACACATTTCAATGATTCCTGGATAACTTTTGGGTGGACTTAGAGGGTTAAAGCTCATTAAGATACCAGATGAAACTTGCAAGTACATATCCATTACCATAGTTAATAATTATACAATTTCTCAATCGGCAGAAGGCCACTCAGTCAGAAAGACCAATGCAACCATAGTCCTTTATCTCTAGAGTGGTCAGAGTCTGATGAATGGGTCAAAGATTTATAAAACAGGATGAACCGTATCAGCAGGTTTGTCTGCAGAACACTGCAACTACAAACGCTTTTTACAAAATATATGTGGTTAAAAGGGAGTGCTTTCTCCATCTTATTACCAACCTAAAAACTCATCACTATAATGCCTTTCCATGTCTATTTTATCAAAAATATTAGCATTATAAAGTTACTCAAAAGTATCAAATGACAAAATGAAGAGGTAACATAGGATTGTAATTAAAAGCATGGGTTTTGGAGCAAGATAGACATGGGTTAAAAACCTACTCTGCAACTTACTAAAAACATAAACCTGAAATTGTTGAAGGTGAGATATATACATATATTCTTTGAATTTCTGTATATAGTTGAAAACACCCAGAATAAAAAAATAAAGTTCTTTATATGTCCAATGAGAATTGTTTCCTTATCTGTCAAATGAGAATAACATCAATCACTACCTTACAGTGTTGCTATAAGCTGGGCACAGAGCACTTACTCAACAAATATTAGAGTCTTAAACCTCAGAAATTCTACACATACATACTGATACTTAGTGACACATAAAAACCAACACATTGTATTTCAGGGTTTTGTTTTTAGTGTGTATTTTTACACAGTTGTAGCCATAAAATTGAAATAATTTTGTATTCTGCTTCAATCTATGTAATGCCACTCTTCTGTCAACCTATAACTTCTTAATCATTTTTAATGCTAGCTTAATATTTTCAGGATGCCTCTAATTTAGTTCACCATTATGCTCTAATTCACTCATCTGTTTCTAATTTGTCACTATGATAGCCATTGACACAATAAATGATGAGGAATTTAGCATTGCTTTTCAATTATTTTCTTGTGATAAATAATAATTCCAGGTACGGAATTATTTGGTCAAAGATAATGTACGTTGTGACAGCTCTTAATATTTATTATCTTGTTGTTTGCAAAAGAACTGGACAATTTATAATGCCACAAACAATGGCCAAGAGTTTCAGTCTTACCACAACTTTGTTATTAGCATATTAGAAAGTAATTTGGGCACTTCCTTGGTGGTCCAGTGGGTAAGACTCTGCGCTCCCGATGCAGGGGACACGAGTTTGATCCCTGGTCGGGGAACTAAATCCCGCCTGCATTCCGCAACTAAGAGTTCGTGTGCTGCAACTGAATCCACATGCCACAACTAAGACCCAGCACAGCCAAAATAAATAAATAAATAAATAAAAATTTTTTTTTAAGTAATTTTACTAGTGAGGGTATAGAGGTACTTCACTGGTGTTTCATTTCTATTTCCCCAACTATTTCCAAATTGAAAAAACTAGTGAATTTTAACTTACATTTGGATTAAAATCCTTAACATATGAGGAGTATGCAAGCATGTGCACACAGACACACAAAATAATAGAAAAGTGGGTTAAGACGATAACCAGGCTGGTAATTCCCTGGTGGTCCAGTGGTTAGGACACAGGCTTTCACTGCTGTGGACCCAGGTTCGATCTCTGGGGAACTCAGATTCCACAAGCTGCATGGCGCAGCCAAAAAAAAAAAAATAGATAACCAGGTTTATATCACAGAAAAAAAATACACGGTTAAAAACAAAGAAAACATTCACCTTCCTGATAAAATTAAAGAAAATGTATAAATTAATGAGAAGACATTTCTACGTATCAAAGTAGCAAAGATTGATGAAAAAGGTACAAGGGTGCAGGGAAATAACATACTGATGAGCGTTTAAACTAGTAAAGTCTTTCTGGAGAGCAATATGGCAATGTATGTCAAAAGTCTTAAAATTCTATATCCCTTTGACCCCATAATTATATTTCTAGGGATTTAACCTAAAGAGAAGAACATCGTATACACGCTCATGGATTTGGCTACAAGGATGTTCACAGCAGTATCATGTAAAATGTTAGCAAAGTGAGGAAAACATACACTGAGGTCTGATAAATAAATTCTGGCACATCCACGCAAAGGCAAACTATATAGTCATTTAAAGTCATGAAGATATGTATTATCACAAAAAAATTGTCCTTAATATACTGATATGTAAAACAAGGAGACCATAGAAGATTATATATGGAAAGATTTTATTTTAATTTATTTTTTAAAAAACAATATTCAGTTTGCTACTATTTACCTTGAAGTTAGAAACCATTTCTGCAGTTTCTATGCGTTCTCCATAGTGACTGATACAAGTGGTGCTAAAAAAGAAATAGTTCTATTCTTTAACCTCATTCAATCAATCCAATTTATCTTAATTCACTGTGCTAAGCAATAACATTGAGTACTAGTAACCCACTTACTATGCACATTCATGAACTTTTTACTCTTACAAATAACCAATAGTTACTAAATGCTAGTATCCGAATTTCCTACTTAAAATGATAGAACGTTGTTACATTTTATGTCACTTATGAAAGAGTATAAGATACACTTTGTCACTCAAAAACAAAATTAATTCAAGTTTAAAGCTATTATTCTTGTATCTAAAATACTAGCTACTAAAATAAACCTATAAGCAGACAATTGATTTCTTAAATCTTTTTGTATAAGCTCTCATTTCCTTTGCAATAGCCTTTGGTTTTCCAAATGAGAGATTTGTAATCATGTTCTCATCACCACTTGAGGTACCCCAAGACTAGTGCAGTGCAGTGAGCCTCTTAGTCCTGCTTGCAATGCAGTGCGGTGGGAATTCCTCCCTCCCAATCTATTCCAGGCATTTGCCTTCTCTAAGTAAGCATTTAAACAGGAAGTGACCTTAATTTAGCTGCTCTTCTGCCTTAAGAATAGGGTGAGCGGACATCCTGATCTGCCCAGTACAGTCCCAGTTTAAGCACACTATCCTGGTGTCCTGTTTTGTCAGTTTCCCTTCTCACTCTTAGGTTTAGAAATAAATTACATAGTGTTCTAGTTAAGAACCATATAAATACAGGAAGAAATGTCTTAGTGAAGTATGCCTCCTAATACATTTTATCAGAAACATTATAATAGTTAGGAACAACTTAAGAAATAAAGGGAAACACTCTACTCTGTTTTCCTGTAAAAAGTTTTTAAAAATAAAATAGTAATAGAAATAAGGTTGAATTGCATCTAAAAAGTATAATATGCATTTAAGAATCTCACGACACATAAGAATTAAATGAGGTAGAAAACAGAATTAAACCTGTTTGGCAACTAAGCAATCTAGCTTCAGGTTCTGGGTAATGAGGCTGCAGACAATGGTATAAAACTTTTGGATCCAGTCTTCCTAGAAAATGTCTCAGACAGTAAGATGTCAACTTATCCAAGACTAACTCTTCCTAAGGAAGGTCAAAGGAGCAATGCTAAAATATCACACTTCACTCCCCCATCCCCCACACCCTGAAACAGCAGAAGGACTGACCTGTAAGATGTAATCAAGATCTCAAGTATAACATGGGTCCCAGGGGTCTGCCTGCCAACACCTGTGCTTGCTCTTATCTCCTTAGAAAGGTGAAAAACACAACAAAATCAAGAAAACAAAACAAAGCAAAAACAAAAACAAAAAAACCCTTTGCAATTTCAGCCCTGACATTCCTTTGTAAAAAGTCCAGACTCATCTCAGTAAATGGTAACTCTATTCTCCCAGTTTCTCAAGCCAAAAACCTTGGTGTCCTCACTGATTGCTCTTTTTTTCTCATACTTCCAATTTGTCATCAAATCCTTTTATTTTATTTTTTAAATTTATTTATTTATTGGCTGCATTGGGTCTTCATTATGCTGCACGGGCATCTCATTTCAGTGACTTCTCGTTATGGAACACGTGGCACACGGGCTTAGTTGCTCCATGGGATCTTCCCTGACCAGGGCTCGAACCCATGTACCCTGCCTTGGCTGGCAGATTCCCAACCACTGCGCCACCAGGGAAGCCCTGTCATCAATCCTTTTAGCCCTACCTTTAAAATTCATTCAGAACTTGACCACTTGTCTCCACTTTCACCTGCTCCTGCCCTAGTTCAAATCACCATCATCTGGATTATTTGCAATAACCTCACTCATTTCCCTTCTTATCCTTCTGACCCCTCAGAAAACAGGTTTATAGAAGTTAAAGGAATCTGCGCCAGGTCACACAGCCTCAGGCAGTGAAGCTAAGGCTGGAATGCAGGAAATCAAACTGCAGAGCCTAAGATCTTAACCAGCATATAGCATACTGCCTCTCTGGGTTTTTGACCCTGCACAACTGTGGAGCTAGAATCCAAGCCAGAACCCTGCCATTGAGTCATATGAAACACACTCACAAAGCACTGGCGCATCTAGAGAGGTAAGAAAAGAACTTCAATACAGAGGAGCTTCAGTATCAAAGAATTCCACTTGGAAGGTTTACTGTAAACTTAATAATGACGTGAATAATAAACGGCATTTAAGAGGATCTCTTGCTCTCGCTCCCTCTTTTAATCTCTTCCTTCATATCTGACAAATTCTTTCTCTCTCCCTCCCTCTCCCTCTCTCTTTAATCATCTGGCAATGGGATGATACATTTCCGAGACATTAAATATTCAAATTTTAAAACCTGTTGCTTAGCAGGTTAAAATATACAGAGTAAATGTAACAAACCACAGATGACAGAGCTACCTTCCTGACCTAAACCACTTTCTTCCTTTCACCTTAAATACCCCAAAGTATACCATAGCACCTATGCGCACTAGCTGTTCCCTCGGCCTTAAATATTCTTTCCCTAGACTCGTTTACTATTTTTAAAATTTGAAGTGTAAATAAATATTCAGTAATAGGCACAGGTCTTAAGAATTCTGTCTGATGACTACTGACAGTGGTCTACACCCATGTAACCATCACCCAAAACAAAATACAGAACATTCCCATGGACCTCAGGAAGTTCTTTCATGTCCTTTTCTAAACAGCTTCCTTCCCTTTCCAACCTACAATTATCTTCTGATTTCTATCACTACAGAATAGTTTTATCTTTTCTTGAACTTCATATAAACAATACAGTATATGCTCAATATATCTGGTTTCTTTCACTTAACACAGTGGTTCTGAGATCCACCTGTGCTGTTGGGCGTGTCAGTTGTTGAGTACTGTGAATACACCACAATTTGTTTATCCATTTTCCTGTACATGAACATTTCAGTTGTCTCCAGTTTGGTGCTTTTATGAATGACAGCTATGAACATTCTTGAATTCCTAATTTTGTGGACATATGTTTTCATTTCCCTTCATTAAATATGCAGGGGTAGAACTGTCAAATCATAGGATGGATATATGTTTAACTTCCGTAGAAAATGCGAAACAGTTCTCCAAAGCAGCTATACCATTTTGCACACCTACCAGCAATGGATGAGATCCAGGTGCATCACATCATGTTCAACATTTAGCATCTCCAGCCTTTCTCTTGTTAGCTGTTCTAGAGGTATCTCATTATGAGTTACTTTGCATTATTTCCCTGTTGAGTAAGCGATGTTGACTACCTTTGCAAATGCTTATTGGTCATTAGTATATCCTCTTTGGGCAAGTCTGTTATTGAAGTATTCCTCTTTTCTTCACTTTACTATTGAGTTATTACAGTTCTTTACATACCCTATATATAAATCCTTTGACAGATAAATATGCTGGAAATATTTTGTCCTTATTCTGGGCTTACCTATTCTTTTTCTCAGTGGTATCTTTTAAAAGGCAGTAATGTTAATTTAGATGAGGTCCAATTTATCTTTTTTTATGTATCTTTTTTGTTTTAGGATCTTATCTAATAAATAATTGAATACTATAAGGTCATAGGGATATTCTCCTTTTTTTTTCCCTAGAAGTTATGACATTTAAGAAATATGTCCACAAATTCTTTGATACTCCTCCTTTCAAGAGGTGAGGCTTAATTCCTCTACCCTTAAATGTGGGCTGGAGTAATGAGTAGAATATGATGGAAGTGATGGTATGTGATTCCCAACACTTTCTCATAAAAGGCAATGCCACTTCATCCTTGTGCTCACTCTTTGATCACTTACTGAGGGAAGTCACCTGTCATGTTATGAGGTTGCTCAAGCAGCCCTACAGATTCATGTGGTAAAGAACTAAGTCTCCTGCCCATAGTCAGGGAAGAGCTGAGGCCTCTAGCCAACAGCTGTGGTAAACAAGCCATCTTAGAAGGGGATTCTCCAGCCCCAGTCAAGCCTTCAGATGATTACACTCTTGCTAACATCTTGGCTACAACCTTATGAGAGACTCTGCTAGGATTACCTAGCTAAGTTCCGCCTGTGTTCCCGACAGGGAGTAATTGTAACACAATAAATATTTATTGCTTTAAGCCAGGAAGTATTGGGAAATTTGTTATGAAGTGAGAGATAATACAGAAGTTGCATCGTTTTTGCTTTTGCATGTTAGATATATGATCCATTGCAAATTAGTTTCTGTGTATGGAGTGAGTTGAGGTGATAGTTTATTGTTTTCCATACAGATATCAAGTTAGAGCAACATTTGTCTTTCTTTCTCCCATTGCACTGACTTGGCACTTCGGTAGGAAAATATATGTCTATTTCTGAGATCTCTATTACATATCACTGATCTATGTGTCTATCCTTATGTCAACACTACACTGTCTTAATTACTGTAGCTTTGTGGAAAATCCTGACGTCAGAAAACAAAAGTCCAACTGTCTTTTTCAAAATTATTTTCACTATTCTTAGACCTTTACATCTTGATTAAGTTTATAGAATCATCTTATCTATTTTTTCAAACAAGGCCTACTAGGATGTTAATGAAGACTGAATTGAATCTCTAGGTCAATTCAGAGAGAATTCCATCTTAATAATGTTGAGTCTTCCAATCCATGAATATGGAATATCACTATTTATTTAGGTTTTTTTTTTAAACACATTAGCAATGCTTCTACCTTTCAGTGTTGAGAGCATATCCTTAGTTAGATTTATTCATACATGTTTTTTATGCTATCAGAAATAATAGTTTTTATTTCCGTTTTCAAATTGTTCATTGCTAATATAGAGAACTACAAATTATTTTTATATAGTGATTTTGCTAACTTCATTAAAATTGTTTTTTATAGAGTCCATAGGGTTTTCCATGTACACAATCATGTCATATGTGAGTAACAGTTTTATATCTTTCTAATTTTTATGCTTAACTATGTTCTTTTTCTTGACTTATTACACTTTCTAGGACCACTAGTTCAATGTTGAATAAAGGTGGTGAAAGAGAAATATATATCCATATTACTGCTTTAAAATCTTTAGGATCCATAGCCAAGGTTGGCAAATATTTTCTACAACAAGTCAGAAAGTGTTTTAGGTTTTGCAGGCCATACCGTCTGCTACAATTACTGTACACTGTGGATATAGCAAGAAAGCAGCCATAGACTGTTGCAGAAAAGAACTGATCCCACGAGAAACCAAGCACAACATTCAGAGAGTTGGAGAACTCAGGTTTATTGAGCCGGTGGACCCAGACGAGCTAACACTCCAAAATTCTGGGTCCCCATTTCAGGGGTGTTTTCTCCTTATATAGGTTAAAACATACAGCTATAATTGGTACAAACTGATTGGCTACAAATTACTATAGGTCACGGGCAGTTACAGAGCGTGGGAGTTGCCATGGGTTACACACATGGTAGGGGGTCCTAACAGGAACTTGTAGGAGCCGGACATTCCATTCCTATCAGGACTAAGGTCCCAATTTGCATTCTCACATTGGTTGCAGGTTGAAGTTAATGGTCACTTAACAAGTCTATGTGCAAAGGGTCTCAAACAAAGGCTTGGGGTGGGTGCCTGAGAGCCAGACAGTCTTCCCTTATCTGATCACTCTTAGTAATTCATTTTACTGTTTAACTGAGAGTGGCGAGCAGGCCTTTGCAAGATAGAGGAGAGTAAGCAATTACAAGTATGGAAGTTTCAATTTCCTCATCAAGACAATACATAAACAAATAAGTGCGGCTATGTTCCAATAAAACTTTATGGTCACTGAAATTTGAATTTCCTATTATTTTCACATGTCACAAAATATTAGTCTCCTTTTAATTCTTTTTCAGCATTTTTATTACATAAAAACCATTCTAGGTCACAAGCCACAGAAGAACAGGTGAAGGGCTGGATCTGGCCTACAAGCTGAAGTTTGCTGATCTCTGGTTTAGACTATTGATTTGAGACCTTTCTTCTTTTCTAATATAAGAATTTAAGGCAATGTTTCCCTGTAAACACTGCTTTAACGGCACTACTATTTGTATCATTTGTGCTTTGTACTGTTTTTTTAGCCATCGCTATAGGGTTTTCAACTTACATCTTTAACTTTACACAATTTTCAAATAATATATCACCACCTTGCCGTATATATGGGTTCCACATCTGCAGATTCAACCAACTGCAGATTAAAAAAAAAAAAATTTACAGAAAGTTCCAAAGAGCAAAACTATTAGCATAGAATTTACATTGTATTCACAACCATTTACATAGCATTTACCTTGTATTAGGTGTTATAAGTAATCTAGAGATGATTTAAAGTATACAGGAGGATGTGCATAGGTTACATACAAATACTACGCCATTTTACATAAGGTACTTGAGAATCTGAGGATTTTGGTATCCATGGGAGGTCCTGGAACCACTCCCCAGGGATAACAAGGAATGACGATACCACTTAACCTAGTCTAAGAACTTTACAACAGCACTGATTCCGAATCTGAATGTTATACTCGGCCCAAACTATTAATCAAGGTTAAGAGGAAAATAAAGGCATTTTCAGAAATGCAAAATATCAAATAATTTGCCTCCCATTCACCCTTTCTTCAGTAAATTGTGGGAGTAAACCAAGAAAGAGAAAGACACAGAACAGAAGAAATAGAAGATCCAACACAGAAGAAATGAAATTCCTAGAATGACAGCTGGGCACTATAAGAAAATGGAAACTGCTCCAGACTGGAGCGCGTTACTCTGGAGAGACTTCTCTGAGATGACGACATTGACAGAATAAACTATGTGAAAGAAAACAGGAAATTTGGGCAACTGGTAGCAAATTTTGAGTTGAGTTAGTGATAACGACACAAAAACCATATAAATAAGTTATGTCCTAAACTGAAAATATCAAATACTTTACTTGAAAAATCACAGGTAAATACCAAACAGCTAGGAGTTGAGAGTGGTTACCTCTGAGAAGGGGGAGTGAAGGTGGGGATGGAGAAGTACTGTCTGCCTGGACAATCCCTCACAAACTACTTGGCTCATTAAACTGTATAACTCTGAAGAAGAAAAATGTGGAAGATAAGGAAATAAGGTACTTAAGGATTCCCAAGGACATAAAACCACCTTGGCAACTAAATGTGACCTCTGGGGGACTTCCCTGGTGGCGCAGTGGTTAAGAATCTACCTGCCAATGCAGGGGACATGGGTTTGATCCCTGATCCGGGAAGATCCCACATGCCGTGGAGCAACTAAGCCTGTGCACCACATCTACTGAGTTTGTGCTCTAGAGCCCTTGAGCCACAACTGCTGAGCCGCAACTGCTAAAGCCCACATGCCTAGAGCCCGAGCTCCACAACAAGAGAAACCACCGCAATGAGAAGCCTACGCACTGCAATAGAGTAGCCCCGGCTCTCCCCAACATAGCCAAAAAATAATAAAGTTCCTCAAAAAAAAAAAAAAAAAAAAAGGAAGAATCCTCCTGCCAATGTAAGGGAAGATCCCACATGCTTCAGAGCAACTAAGCCCATGTGCCACAACAACTAAGCCTGTATTCTAGAGCCCGCAGGACACAATTATTGAGCCCATGCGCAGCAAGGAAGACCTAATGCAGCCAATACATAAGTAAATAATATTTTTTTTTAAATGTGACCTCTGGAAACTAAGAAGTCTAACAAAATGTCCTGCAAAACAAAAAATAACAAAAAGGAATGCATTTCATGAGTGGAAAAGAGCAAGAAAAAAGCAACATTGTACTTGTGCTATCATAACTCTTGCCAAATGCATGACATGAAGAGCAGAAATGTCTAGGTTTCTGTGCTTCGGTTCCCCCATCTATGAAGTGGGTAAACAGTATCCCTCTCCCAGGAACGTTGTAAGGCTTCACCCCTATAATGAACACAGTGCTTACAGCAGTGCCAGAAATAAATACTATTAACACAATTAACACTTTACTCTTTGTAAATAACCGAAATTATTTTTTATTTCAAATCATTAGATTGTCACGATACTCAAAAGTTTATTTGAATGCTTACGTTGTCTACTCAAACATCAAGGCCTCTAACCCTTTCACATGTGTCTCCTAAAAGGGGGTGGGCAAGGAGATAACTGTCTGATTATCCAAAAGACACAGAAATAACAATTAATGAAGGTTGTTTGTAAAGATGTTTATCATTCTGAAGAACTGACTGCACCTGAAAAACTACTCAGGCCACCAGGCTTTATCTTACACTTTTTAGTTGATTATGACCAATCATTCACTTACCTAAGTAAGTCAGCAATTAGAACTGAAAACTCTGTAGTAACTATACATTAACTCAGTAATGCTGAGACCAGCATGTTTCCATTTATAAAGAGGTAAAGTCTCCAACTTATGCACAGATTGTGCTCTCCAAGTTCAGTTCTACTTTGTTATAAAATCTGAGAAATTTTTCTAAAGGAAAAAATTATGAAATAAAGTTGAGATCCTGGGCAATAAATAAAGGCCAATTAAATCCATAAGTACCTAAGAACCATGGAAAAAATAAAAGAATAAATATAACCATGTTAGGTGACTTTCAATCACTTCTTTTGTGCTCTAACAGCTAGCAAAAAAAAAGGGCTACTTGAGATTAATAACTGTCCCATGCTTTATTTTATTCATCTCTGTATCCTTGTAAACATAAACAGTATATAACAGAGTACTGTTGCCAAGAAAAACCTGGCCTCTGTTCACCGAGGCCGAATAGAAATACGGGCAACAGTACCTACTTTCTATTAGGAGCTTAAAATATTTACTTAACAAATGAATAACTAGAATTAAGAGTGCTATTTGAACCAGACTCTTTTTATGGAGAAATACACTACAATTTCCAATTGACAAACATTTTCCTTTATTTTGGCAACAAGATCAGAGTTTGAACACCAAGAACAATAAAGCATGGGCAGATACTCCATCTACACAATAGTCATTTCTCCTAGAAATCACATTTTGGTCACAGATCACTTATACTGTTTCTAAGTACGTATAAATCACTAAGTTGGGTTTCATAATACAAAACCTGACCTCCAAAATTCCCTTCTCTCCCTTCACCAACATCTTAAATAAAAATAGCAGCCATCAAAAAAAAAAAAAAAAAATAGCAGCCATCAATGTTTTATCTGGGAGGACTTCCCCCCCAGTTTTATTGAGATATAATTGACATATAACATTGTATTAGTTTAAGGAGTATGGTACTATGATTTGATATATGCATATATTGCAAAATGATTACCACAATAAGTTTAGTCCATCAGCTCAGTTACAAATTTTTTTCTTCCTTGTGATGAGAACTCTTTAAGATTTACTGTTTGCAATTTTTAAATATTTAATACAGTAATGTCACCATGCTGTACATTACATCTCTATAATTCATTTTTCTTTTAATTGGAAGTTTGTACCTTTTGACCATCTTCCCCCACCCTTCTGACAACCACCAATCTGTTCTGTTTCTGTGCCTTCAGTTTTTTTAGGTTCCACATTTTAATGATGTCATACAGTATTTGTCTTTCTTGGTCTGGCTTATTTTACTAAGCATAATGCCCTTGAGGTCCATCCATGTTGTTGCAAATGGCAGGATTTCCTTATTTTTATGGTTGAATATCCATTTTACAAATACATGCCAGTTTCTTTATCCATTCAGCCAACAATGAACACCTAGGTTGTTTCTATGTCTTGGCTATTATAAATAATTCTACAGTGAACATGGGGGTGCAGATATCTCTTCAAGATAGGGATTTCACTTCTTTAGAATATGTTTCCAAAAGTGAAACTGCTGAATCATACAGTAATTCTATTTTTAATTATTTGAAGTAGATTTTTTAATCTAAAATTTAGTTTTTAATTTTTTTGAGGTAGAAAGCAGTTTTTATACTACTTCTAGTCAGTACTGAAGGTTTTTAATGGAAAAATTAATACAATGGACCAAAAAATGCAATAAATCTTATTAAAAGATTCAATACTCAGGGACTTCCCTGGCAGTCCAGTGGTTAAGACTCCGTGCTTCCACTGCAGGGGGCATGGGTTCTATCCCTGGTCAGGGAACTAAGATCCTGCATGCCAGGTACAGCATGGCCAAAAAAAAAAAAGATTCAATATTCAGAGAAAAACTCTGATTAAAACCCAACATTTCTCTAATTCAAATGCAACTACCTTTACTTAGACATTCCAGAAATGAAGTAGATAAAATTACCCAACCCAATAACGTAAATCATGTTAATAACAAAAATGACTGCAAAACAACTGAAAATTTTAGGTTAACATTACAGAATTCAGTAAACAATGAATTTGATGTCCACATTGCAAAGCTGACTTCCACAGTTTAAAACCTGAGTTTACCTAAAAAAGAAATCCCTTAATTTTTCATTAGTCAAAGAAAACAAGTCAATCTCTCTAATACATCCTTAAAGGAATAAAGATTAATTTACCCTAGAGAGCCAGGGTT